>NC_092757.1:38432556-39032556 GCF_047496795.1 Chiloscyllium punctatum | reverse complement strand
GTGTGTTCTCTGTGTGTGTGCGTGTGTTCTCTCTCCCTCTATGTGTTCTCTCTTTCCCTGTGTGATCACGCTCTGTGTTCTCTCTCTCTCTGTGTTCTCTGTGTGTTTGTGTTCTGTGTGTGTGTTCTCTCTGTGTATTCTGTGTGTGTGTTCTCTCTCTCTCTGCGTTCTCTCTCTGTGTATTCTCTCTCCCTCTATGTGTTCTCTCTTTCTCTGTGTGATCTCTCTCTGTGTTCTCTCTCTCTCTGTGTTCTCTGTGTGTTTGTGTTCTGTGTGTGTGTTCTCTGTCTGTGTTTTTGTTGTCTGTGTGTTTGTGTGCGTTCTGTGGATGTGTGTCCTCTGTGTGTGTGTATGTTCTCTCTCTCTGTGAGTGATCTCTCTCTGTTCTCTCTCTCTCTCTCTGTTCTCTCTCTCTGTGTGTTCTCTCTCTGTGATTGTCTGTTCTCTCTCACTCTATGTTCTATCTCTATCTCTGTATTCTGTGTGTGTGTGTGTGTTCTCTGTGTGTGTTCTCTGTGTGTGTTTGGGTTATCTGTGTGTGTGTGCGTTCTGTGTATGTGTGTTCTCTGTGTGTGTGTGTGTATGTTCTCTCTTTCTGTGCGTGATCTCTCTCTCTGTTCTCTCTCTCTCTGTGTTCTCTCTCTCTCTGTGTTCTCACTATGTGTGTCTGTTCTCTCTCACTGTGTTCTCTCTCTATCTCTGTATTCTGTGTGTGTGTTCTCTGTGTGTGTTCTCTTTTGTGTGTGTTGTGTGTGTTCTCTGTTTGTGTGTTCTGTGTGTGAGTGTTTTCTGTGTGTGTGCTCTATGTGTGTGTTCTCCGTGTGTGTGCGTGTGTTCTCTCTCACTCTACGTGTTCTCTCTTTCTCTGTGTGATCTCTCTCTCTGTTCTCTCTCTCTCTCTGTGTTCTCTGTGTGTTTGTGTTCTGTGTGTGTGTTCTCTGTGTGTGTTCCCTCTGTGTGTGTGTGTTCTCTGTGTATGTTTGCTGTGTGTATGCGTGTGTTCTCTCTCCCTCTATGTGTTCTCTCTTTCTCTGTGTGATCACGCTCTGTTTTTTTTCTCTGTGTTCTCTATGTGTTTGTGTTCTGTGTGTGTGTGTGTGTTCTGTGTGCGTGTTTCTGTGTGTGTGTGTGCTCTGTGTGTGTGTTCTCTAATTATATGCGTGTGTTCTCTCTCCCTCTCTATGTGTTCTCTCTTTCTCTGTGTGATCTCTCTCTGTGTGTTGTCTGTGTGTTTGTATTCTGTGTGTGTGTTCTCTCTGTGTATTCTGTGTGTGTGTTCTCTCTCTCTCTGCGTTCTCTCTCTGTGTATTCTCTCTCCCTCTATGTGTTCTCTCTTTCTCTGTGTGATCTCTCTCTGTGTTCTCTCTCTCTCTGTGTTCTCTGTGTGTTTGTGTTCTGTGTGTGTGTTCTCTGTCTGTGTTTTTGTTGTCTGTGTGTTTGTGTGCGTTCTGTGGATGTGTGTCCTCTGTGTGTGTGTATGTTCTCTCTCTCTGTGAGTGATCTCTCTCTGTTCTCTCTCTCTCTCTCTGTTCTCTCTCTCTGTGTGTTCTCTCTCTGTGATTGTCTGTTCGCTCTCACTCTATGTTCTATCTCTATCTCTGTATTCTGTGTGTGTGTGTGTGTTCTCTGTGTGTGTTCTCTGTGTGTGTTTGGGTTATCTGTGTGTGTGTGCGTTCTGTGTATGTGTGTTCTCTCTGTGTGTGTGTGTGTGTGTATGTTCTCTCTTTCTGTGCGTGATCTCTCTCTCTGTTCTCTCTCTCTCTGTGTTCTCTCTCTCTCTGTGTTCTCACTATGTGTGTCTGTTCTCTCTCACTCTGTGTTCTCTCTCTATCTCTGTATTCTGTGTGTGTGTTCTCTGTGTGTGTTCTCTTTTGTGTGTGTTGTGTGTGTTCTCTGTTTGTGTGTTCTGTGTGTGAGTGTTTTCTGTGTGTGTGCTCTATGTGTGTGTTCTCCGTGTGTGTGCGTGTGTTCTCTCTCACTCTACGTGTTCTCTCTTTCTCTGTGTGATCTCTCTCTCTGTTCTCTCTCTCTCTCTGTGTTCTCTGTGTGTTTGTGTTCTGTGTGTGTGTTCTCTGTGTGTGTTCCCTCTGTGTGTGTGTGTTCTCTCTTTCTGTGTGTGATCTCTCTCTCTGTGTTCTCTCTCTCTCTGTGTTCTCTCTCCCTCTCTGTGTCTGTTCTCTCTCACTCTGTGTTCTCCCTCTATATCTGCATTCTGTGTTTTTGTGTTTTTTTCTGTGTGTTCTCTTGTGTGTGTGTTCTGTGCGTGTTCTCTGTTTGTGTATATGTTCTCTCTTTCTGTGTTTGATCTCTCTCTCTGTGTGATCTCTCTCTATGTTTTCTTCTCACTCTGTGTGTTCTCTGTGTGTGCGCGCGTGTGTTTTCGCTCTCTCTCTGTGTTCTGTGTTTGTGTGTGTGTACTCTCTCTCTGTTCTCTCTCTCTGTGTTCTCTCTCTCTCTGTGTTCTGTCTCTCTATGTTCTCTGTCTGTGTTCTCTGTATGTGTTCTCTCTATCTGTGTGTTCTCTCTCTGTGTTCTCTCTCTCTGTTTGTTCTCACTCTCTCGGTGTGTTCTCGCTCTCTCTGCGATCTCTCGCTCTCTGTGTTCTCTGTCTCTCTGTATTCTCTCTCTGTGTTCTCTCTCTGTTAGTGTTCTCTCTGTGTTGTCTCTCCCTCTCTCTGCGTTCCCTGTGTGTGTGTTCTGTGTGTGTGTGTTCTCTGTTTGTGTGTTCTGTGTGTGCGTGTTCTCTGTGTCTGTTCGCTGTGTGTGTGCGTGTGTTCTCTCTCACTCTGTGTGATATCTCTCTGTGTTCTCTCTCTCTCTGTGTTCTCTCTATGTGTGTCTGTTCTCTCTCTCTGTGTGTTCTCTCTGTGTGTGTTCTCTCTCTGTGTTCTCTCTCTCACTCTGTGTTCTCTCTCTATCTCTGTATTCTTTGTGTTCCCTGTGCTTGTGTTCTCTTGTGTGTGTGTTCTGTGTGTGTGTGTTTTCTGATTGTGTGTTCTGTGTGTGCGTGTTCTCTGTGTTTGTTCTCTGTGTGTGTTCTCTCTGTGTGTGCTCTGTGTGTTTGTTGTCTCTCTCTGTGTGTTCTCTCTCTGTGTGTTCTCTCTCCCTCTCTGTTCTCTCTCTGTGTGTGTCTGTTCTCTCTCACTCTGTGTTCTCTCTCTATCTCTGTATTCTGTGTGTGTTCCCTGTGTATGTGTTCTCTTGTGTGTGTGTTCTGTGTGTGCGTGTTTTCTGTGTGTGTGTTATGTGTGTCTGTGTTCTGTGTGTGTGTTTCTCTGTGTGTGTGCTCTGTGTGTGTGTTCTCTGTGTTTGTGCATGTGTTCACTCTCCCTCTATGTGTTCTCTCTTTCTCTTGTGATCTCTCTCTGTGTGTTCTCTGTGTGTTTGTGTTCTGTGTGTGTGTTCTCTGTGTGTGTGACCCCTGTGTGTGTGTGGGTGTGTGTTCTCTATTATTGTGTGCTCTGTCTCTCTCTGTGTTCTCGCTCTCTGTGTTCTCTGTCTGTGTTCTCTCTGTGTGTTCTCTCTCTCTGTGTTCCCTCTGTCTCTGTGTTCTCATTGTGTTTGTCTTCTGTGTGTGTGTTCTTTCTGTGTGTGCGTTCTCTGTGTGTGTGTGCATGTGTTCACTCTCCCTCTATGTGTTCTCTCTTTCTCTGTGTGATCTCTCTCTGTGTGTTCTCTGTGTGTTTGTGTTCTGTGTGTGTGTTCTCTGTGTGTGTTCTCTGTGTGTGTGACCCCTGTGTGTGTGTGTGTGTGTGTTCTCTATTATTGTGTGCTCTGTCTCTCTCTGTGTTCTCGCTCTCTGTGTTCTCTGTCTGTGTTCTCTCTGTGTGTTCTCTCTCTCTGTGTTCCCTCTGTCTCTGTGTTCTCATTGTGTTTGTGTTCTGTGTGTGTGTTCTTTCTGTGTGTGCGTTCTCTCTGTGTGTGTGTGTTCTGTGTATGTGTGTGTTCTCTCTCTGTGTGTCCTCTGTGTGTGTGTTCTCCCTCTGTGTTCTCTCTCTCACTCTGTGTTCTCTCTCTCACTCTGTGTTCTCTCTCTATCTCTGTATTCTGTGTGTGTTCCCTGTGTGTGTGTTCTCTTGTGTGTGTGTTCTGTATGTGTGTGTTCTCTGTTTGTGTGTTCTGTGTGTGTGTGTTCTCTGTGTATGTTCGCTGTGTGTATGCTTGTGTTCTCTCTCCCTCTATGTGTTCTCTCTTTCTCTGTGTGATCTCTCTCTGTGTGTTTGTGTTCTGTGTGTGTGTTCTCTCTGTGTGTTCTTGCGTGTCTGTTCTCTCCCTCTCTCTGCGTTCCCTGTGTGTGTGTTCTGTGTGTGTGTGTTCTCTGTTTGTGTGTTCTGTGTGTGCGTGTTCTCTGTGTCTGTTCGCTGTGTGTGTGCGTGTGTTCTCTCTCACTCTGTGTGATATCTCTCTGTGTTCTCTCTCTCTCTGTGTTCTCTCTATGTGTGTCTGTTCTCTCTCTCTGTGTGTTCTCTCTGTGTGTGTTCTCTCTCTGTGTTCTCTCTCTCACTCTGTGTTCTCTCTCTATCTCTGTATTCTTTGTGTTCCCTGTGCTTGTGTTCTCTTGTGTGTGTGTTCTGTGTGTGTGTGTTTTCTGATTGTGTGTTCTGTGTGTGCGTGTTCTCTGTGTTTGTTCTCTGTGTGTGTTCTCTCTGTGTGTGCTCTGTGTGTTTGTTGTCTCTCTCTGTGTGTTCTCTCTCTGTGTGTTCTCTCTCCCTCTCTGTTCTCTCTCTGTGTGTGTCTGTTCTCTCTCACTCTGTGTTCTCTCTCTATCTCTGTATTCTGTGTGTGTTCCCTGTGTATGTGTTCTCTTGTGTGTGTGTTCTGTGTGTGCGTGTTTTCTGTGTGTGTGTTATGTGTGTCTGTGTTCTGTGTGTGTGTTTCTCTGTGTGTGTGCTCTGTGTGTGTGTTCTCTGTGTTTGTGCATGTGTTCACTCTCCCTCTATGTGTTCTCTCTTTCTCTTGTGATCTCTCTCTGTGTGTTCTCTGTGTGTTTGTGTTCTGTGTGTGTGTTCTCTGTGTGTGTTCTCTGTGTGTGTGACCCCTGTGTGTGTGTGGGTGTGTGTTCTCTATTATTGTGTGCTCTGTCTCTCTCTGTGTTCTCGCTCTCTGTGTTCTCTGTCTGTGTTCTCTCTGTGTGTTCTCTCTCTCTGTGTTCCCTCTGTCTCTGTGTTCTCATTGTGTTTGTCTTCTGTGTGTGTGTTCTTTCTGTGTGTGCGTTCTCTGTGTGTGTGTGCATGTGTTCACTCTCCCTCTATGTGTTCTCTCTTTATCTGTGTGATCTCTCTCTGTGTGTTCTCTGTGTGTTTGTGTTCTGTGTGTGTGTTCTCTGTGTGTGTTCTCTGTGTGTGTGACCCCTGTGTGTGTGTGTGTGTGTGTTCTCTATTATTGTGTGCTCTGTCTCTCTCTGTGTTCTCGCTCTCTGTGTTCTCTGTCTGTGTTCTCTCTGTGTGTTCTCTCTCTCTGTGTTCCCTCTGTCTCTGTGTTCTCATTGTGTTTGTGTTCTGTGTGTGTGTTCTTTCTGTGTGTGCGTTCTCTCTGTGTGTGTGTGTTCTGTGTATGTGTGTGTTCTCTCTCTGTGTGTCCTCTGTGTGTGTGTTCTCCCTCTGTGTTCTCTCTCTCACTCTGTGTTCTCTCTCTCACTCTGTGTTCTCTCTCTATCTCTGTATTCTGTGTGTGTTCCCTGTGTGTGTGTTCTCTTGTGTGTGTGTTCTGTATGTGTGTGTTCTCTGTTTGTGTGTTCTGTGTGTGTGTGTTCTCTGTGTATGTTCGCTGTGTGTATGCTTGTGTTCTCTCTCCCTCTATGTGTTCTCTCTTTCTCTGTGTGATCTCTCTCTGTGTGTTTGTGTTCTGTGTGTGTGTTCTCTCTGTGTGTTCTTGCGTGTCTGTTCTCTCTCTCTCTCTGTGTTCTCTCTCTGTGTGTTCTCTCTCCCTCTATGTGTTCTCTCTTTCTCTGTGTTCTCTGTGTGTTTGTGTTCTGTGTGTGTTCTGTGTGTTTGTGATCTGTGTGTGTTTCTCTCTGTGTGTGTGCTCTGTGTGTGTGTTCTCTTTGTGTGTGCGTGTGTTCTCTCACCCTCTATGTGTTCTCTCTTTCTCTGTGTGATCTCTCTCTGTGTGTTCTCTGTGTGTTTGTATTCTGTGTGTGTATTTTCTCTGTGTATTCTGTGTGTGTGTTCTCTCTCTCTCTGTGTTCTCTCTCTGTATGGTCTCTCTCCCTCTGTGTTCTCTCTCTGTGTGTGTCTGTTCTCTCTCACTCTATGTTCTCTCTCTATCTCTGTATTCTCTGTGTGTTCTCTGTGTGTGTATCCTCTTGTGTGTGTGTCCTGTGTGTGTGTTGTCTGTTTGTGTGTTCTGTGTGTGCGTGTTCTGTGTGTGTGTTTCTCTGTGTGAGTGCTCTGTGTGTGCGTGTTCTGTGTTTGTGTTTCTCTGTGTGTGTGCTCTGTATGTGTTCTCTGTGTGTGTGCGTGTGTTCTCTCACCCTCTATGTGTTCTCTCTTTGTCTGTGTGATCTCTCTCTGTGGGTGTTCTCTTGTGTGTGTGTTCTGTGTCTGTGTTCTCTGTTTGTGTGTTCTGTGTGTGCGTGTTCTGTGCGTGTGTTTCTCTGTGTATGCGCTCTGTGTGTGTTCTCTGTGTGTGTGCGTGTGTTCTCTCTCCCTCTATGTGTTCTCTCTTTCCCTGTGTGATCACGCTCTGTGTTCTCTCTCTCTCTGTGTTCTCTGTGTGTTTGTGTTCTGTGTGTGTGTTCTCTCTGTGTATTCTGTGTGTGTGTTCTCTCTCTCTCTGCGTTCTCTCTCTGTGTATTCTCTCTCCCTCTATGTGTTCTCTCTTTCTCTGTGTGATCTCTCTCTGTGTTCTCTCTCTCTCTGTGTTCTCTGTGTGTTTGTGTTCTGTGTGTGTGTTCTCTGTCTGTGTTTTTGTTGTCTGTGTGTTTGTGTGCGTTCTGTGGATGTGTGTCCTCTGTGTGTGTGTATGTTCTCTCTCTCTGTGAGTGATCTCTCTCTGTTCTCTCTCTCTCTCTCTGTTCTCTCTCTCTCTGTGTTCTCTCTCTGTGATTGTCTGTTCTCTCTCACTCTATGTTCTATCTCTATCTCTGTATTCTGTGTGTGTGTGTGTGTTCTCTGTGTGTGTTCTCTGTGTGTGTTTGGGTTATCTGTGTGTGTGTGCGTTCTGTGTATGTGTGTTCTCTGTGTGTGTGTGTGTATGTTCTCTCTTTCTGTGCGTGATCTCTCTCTCTGTTCTCTCTCTCTCTGTGTTCTCTCTCTCTCTGTGTTCTCACTATGTGTGTCTGTTCTCTCTCACTGTGTTCTCTCTCTATCTCTGTATTCTGTGTGTGTGTTCTCTGTGTGTGTTCTCTTTTGTGTGTGTTGTGTGTGTTCTCTGTTTGTGTGTTCTGTGTGTGAGTGTTTTCTGTGTGTGTGCTCTATGTGTGTGTTCTCCGTGTGTGTGCGTGTGTTCTCTCTCACTCTACGTGTTCTCTCTTTCTCTGTGTGATCTCTCTCTCTGTTCTCTCTCTCTCTCTGTGTTCTCTGTGTGTTTGTGTTCTGTGTGTGTGTTCTCTGTGTGTGTTCCCTCTGTGTGTGTGTGTTCTCTGTGTATGTTTGCTGTGTGTATGCGTGTGTTCTCTCTCCCTCTATGTGTTCTCTCTTTCTCTGTGTGATCACGCTCTGTTTTTTTTCTCTGTGTTCTCTATGTGTTTGTGTTCTGTGTGTGTGTGTGTGTTCTGTGTGCGTGTTTCTGTGTGTGTGTGTGCTCTGTGTGTGTGTTCTCTAATTATATGCGTGTGTTCTCTCTCCCTCTCTATGTGTTCTCTCTTTCTCTGTGTGATCTCTCTCTGTGTGTTGTCTGTGTGTTTGTATTCTGTGTGTGTGTTCTCTCTGTGTATTCTGTGTGTGTGTTCTCTCTCTCTCTGCGTTCTCTCTCTGTGTATTCTCTCTCCCTCTATGTGTTCTCTCTTTCTCTGTGTGATCTCTCTCTGTGTTCTCTCTCTCTCTGTGTTCTCTGTGTGTTTGTGTTCTGTGTGTGTGTTCTCTGTCTGTGTTTTTGTTGTCTGTGTGTTTGTGTGCGTTCTGTGGATGTGTGTCCTCTGTGTGTGTGTATGTTCTCTCTCTCTGTGAGTGATCTCTCTCTGTTCTCTCTCTCTCTCTCTGTTCTCTCTCTCTGTGTGTTCTCTCTCTGTGATTGTCTGTTCGCTCTCACTCTATGTTCTATCTCTATCTCTGTATTCTGTGTGTGTGTGTGTGTTCTCTGTGTGTGTTCTCTGTGTGTGTTTGGGTTATCTGTGTGTGTGTGCGTTCTGTGTATGTGTGTTCTCTCTGTGTGTGTGTGTGTGTGTATGTTCTCTCTTTCTGTGCGTGATCTCTCTCTCTGTTCTCTCTCTCTCTGTGTTCTCTCTCTCTCTGTGTTCTCACTATGTGTGTCTGTTCTCTCTCACTCTGTGTTCTCTCTCTATCTCTGTATTCTGTGTGTGTGTTCTCTGTGTGTGTTCTCTTTTGTGTGTGTTGTGTGTGTTCTCTGTTTGTGTGTTCTGTGTGTGAGTGTTTTCTGTGTGTGTGCTCTATGTGTGTGTTCTCCGTGTGTGTGCGTGTGTTCTCTCTCACTCTACGTGTTCTCTCTTTCTCTGTGTGATCTCTCTCTCTGTTCTCTCTCTCTCTCTGTGTTCTCTGTGTGTTTGTGTTCTGTGTGTGTGTTCTCTGTGTGTGTTCCCTCTGTGTGTGTGTGTTCTCTCTTTCTGTGTGTGATCTCTCTCTCTGTGTTCTCTCTCTCTCTGTGTTCTCTCTCCCTCTCTGTGTCTGTTCTCTCTCACTCTGTGTTCTCCCTCTATATCTGCATTCTGTGTTTTTGTGTTTTTTTCTGTGTGTTCTCTTGTGTGTGTGTTCTGTGCGTGTTCTCTGTTTGTGTATATGTTCTCTCTTTCTGTGTTTGATCTCTCTCTCTGTGTGATCTCTCTCTATGTTTTCTTCTCACTCTGTGTGTTCTCTGTGTGTGCGCGCGTGTTTTTTCGCTCTCTCTCTGTGTTCTGTGTTTGTGTGTGTGTACTCTCTCTCTGTTCTCTCTCTCTGTGTTCTCTCTCTCTCTGTGTTCTTCTCTCTATGTTCTCTGTCTGTGTTCTCTGTATGTGTTCTCTCTATCTGTGTGTTCTCTCTCTGTGTTCTCTCTCTCTGTTTGTTCTCACTCTCTCGGTGTGTTCTCGCTCTCTCTGCGATCTCTCGCTCTCTGTGTTCTCTGTCTCTCTGTATTCTCTCTCTGTGTTCTCTCTCTGTTAGTGTTCTCTCTGTGTTGTCTCTCCCTCTCTCTGCGTTCCCTGTGTGTGTGTTCTGTGTGTGTGTGTTCTCTGTTTGTGTGTTCTGTGTGTGCGTGTTCTCTGTGTCTGTTCGCTGTGTGTGTGCGTGTGTTCTCTCTCACTCTGTGTGATATCTCTCTGTGTTCTCTCTCTCTCTGTGTTCTCTCTATGTGTGTCTGTTCTCTCTCTCTGTGTGTTCTCTCTGTGTGTGTTCTCTCTCTGTGTTCTCTCTCTCACTCTGTGTTCTCTCTCTATCTCTGTATTCTTTGTGTTCCCTGTGCTTGTGTTCTCTTGTGTGTGTGTTCTGTGTGTGTGTGTTTTCTGATTGTGTGTTCTGTGTGTGCGTGTTCTCTGTGTTTGTTCTCTGTGTGTGTTCTCTCTGTGTGTGCTCTGTGTGTTTGTTGTCTCTCTCTGTGTGTTCTCTCTCTGTGTGTTCTCTCTCCCTCTCTGTTCTCTCTCTGTGTGTGTCTGTTCTCTCTCACTCTGTGTTCTCTCTCTATCTCTGTATTCTGTGTGTGTTCCCTGTGTATGTGTTCTCTTGTGTGTGTGTTCTGTGTGTGCGTGTTTTCTGTGTGTGTGTTATGTGTGTCTGTGTTCTGTGTGTGTGTTTCTCTGTGTGTGTGCTCTGTGTGTGTGTTCTCTGTGTTTGTGCATGTGTTCACTCTCCCTCTATGTGTTCTCTCTTTCTCTGTGTGATCTCTCTCTGTGTGTTCTCTGTGTGTTTGTGTTCTGTGTGTGTATTTTTTGTGTGTGTTCTCTGTGTGTGTGACCCCTGTGTGTGTGTGGGTGTGTGTTCTCTATTATTGTGTGCTCTGTCTCTCTCTGTGTTCTCGCTCTCTGTGTTCTCTGTCTGTGTTCTCTCTGTGTGTTCTCTCTCTCTGTGTTCCCTCTGTCTCTGTGTTCTCATTGTGTTTGTCTTCTGTGTGTGTGTTCTTTCTGTGTGTGCGTTCTCTGTGTGTGTGTGCATGTGTTCACTCTCCCTCTATGTGTTCTCTCTTTCTCTGTGTGATCTCTCTCTGTGTGTTCTCTGTGTGTTTGTGTTCTGTGTGTGTGTTCTCTGTGTGTGTTCTCTGTGTGTGTGACCCCTGTGTGTGTGTGTGTGTGTGTTCTCTATTATTGTGTGCTCTGTCTCTCTCTGTGTTCTCGCTCTCTGTGTTCTCTGTCTGTGTTCTCTCTGTGTGTTCTCTCTCTCTGTGTTCCCTCTGTCTCTGTGTTCTCATTGTGTTTGTGTTCTGTGTGTGTGTTCTTTCTGTGTGTGCGTTCTCTGTGTGTGTGTGTGTTCTGTGTATGTGTGTGTTCTCTCTCTGTGTGTTCTCTGTGTGTGTGTTCTCCCTCTGTGTTCTCTCTCTCACTCTGTGTTCTCTCTCTCACTCTGTGTTCTCTCTCTATCTCTGTATTCTGTGTGTGTTCCCTGTGTGTGTGTTCTCTTGTGTGTGTGTTCTGTATGTGTGTGTTCTCTGTTTGTGTGTTCTGTGTGTGTGTGTTCTCTGTGTATGTTCGCTGTGTGTATGCTTGTGTTCTCTCTCCCTCTATGTGTTCTCTCTTTCTCTGTGTGATCTCTCTCTGTGTGTTTGTGTTCTGTGTGTGTGTTCTCTCTGTGTGTTCTTGCGTGTCTGTTCTCTCTCTCTCTCTGTGTTCTCTCTCTGTGTGTTCTCTCTCCCTCTATGTGTTCTCTCTTTCTCTGTGTTCTCTGTGTGTTTGTGTTCTGTGTGTGTTCTGTGTGTTTGTGATCTGTGTGTGTTTCTCTCTGTGTGTGTGCTCTGTGTGTGTGTTCTCTTTGTGTGTGCGTGTGTTCTCTCACCCTCTATGTGTTCTCTCTTTCTCTGTGTGATCTCTCTCTGTGTGTTCTCTGTGTGTTTGTATTCTGTGTGTGTATTCTCTCTGTGTATTCTGTGTGTGTGTTCTCTCTCTCTCTGTGTTCTCTCTCTGTATGGTCTCTCTCCCTCTGTGTTCTCTCTCTGTGTGTGTCTGTTCTCTCTCACTCTATGTTCTCTCTCTATCTCTGTATTCTCTGTGTGTTCTCTGTGTGTGTATCCTCTTGTGTGTGTGTCCTGTGTGTGTGTTGTCTGTTTGTGTGTTCTGTGTGTGCGTGTTCTGTGTGTGTTTTTCTCTGTGTGAGTGCTCTGTGTGTGCGTGTTCTGTGTTTGTGTTTCTCTGTGTGTGTGCTCTGTATGTGTTCTCTGTGTGTGTGCGTGTGTTCTCTCACCCTCTATGTGTTCTCTCTTTGTCTGTGTGATCTCTCTCTGTGGGTGTTCTCTTGTGTGTGTGTTCTGTGTCTGTGTTCTCTGTTTGTGTGTTCTGTGTGTGCGTGTTCTGTGCGTGTGTTTCTCTGTGTATGCGCTCTGTGTGTGTTCTCTGTGTGTGTGCGTGTGTTCTCTCTCCCTCTATGTGTTCTCTCTTTCCCTGTGTGATCACGCTCTGTGTTCTCTCTCTCTCTGTGTTCTCTGTGTGTTTGTGTTCTGTGTGTGTGTTCTCTCTGTGTATTCTGTGTGTGTGTTCTCTCTCTCTCTGCGTTCTCTCTCTGTGTATTCTCTCTCCCTCTATGTGTTCTCTCTTTCTCTGTGTGATCTCTCTCTGTGTTCTCTCTCTCTCTGTGTTCTCTGTGTGTTTGTGTTCTGTGTGTGTGTTCTCTGTCTGTGTTTTTGTTGTCTGTGTGTTTGTGTGCGTTCTGTGGATGTGTGTCCTCTGTGTGTGTGTATGTTCTCTCTCTCTGTGAGTGATCTCTCTCTGTTCTCTCTCTCTCTCTCTGTTCTCTCTCTCTCTGTGTTCTCTCTCTGTGATTGTCTGTTCTCTCTCACTCTATGTTCTATCTCTATCTCTGTATTCTGTGTGTGTGTGTGTGTTCTCTGTGTGTGTTCTCTGTGTGTGTTTGGGTTATCTGTGTGTGTGTGCGTTCTGTGTATGTGTGTTCTCTGTGTGTGTGTGTGTATGTTCTCTCTTTCTGTGCGTGATCTCTCTCTCTGTTCTCTCTCTCTCTGTGTTCTCTCTCTCTCTGTGTTCTCACTATGTGTGTCTGTTCTCTCTCACTGTGTTCTCTCTCTATCTCTGTATTCTGTGTGTGTGTTCTCTGTGTGTGTTCTCTTTTGTGTGTGTTGTGTGTGTTGTCTGTTTGTGTGTTCTGTGTGTGAGTGTTTTCTGTGTGTGTGCTCTATGTGTGTGTTCTCCGTGTGTGTGCGTGTGTTCTCTCTCACTCTACGTGTTCTCTCTTTCTCTGTGTGATCTCTCTCTCTGTTCTCTCTCTCTCTCTGTGTTCTCTGTGTGTTTGTGTTCTGTGTGTGTGTTCTCTGTGTGTGTTCCCTCTGTGTGTGTGTGTTCTCTGTGTATGTTTGCTGTGTGTATGCGTGTGTTCTCTCTCCCTCTATGTGTTCTCTCTTTCTCTGTGTGATCACGCTCTGTTTTTTTTCTCTGTGTTCTCTATGTGTTTGTGTTCTGTGTGTGTGTGTGTGTTCTGTGTGCGTGTTTCTGTGTGTGTGTGTGCTCTGTGTGTGTGTTCTCTAATTATATGCGTGTGTTCTCTCTCCCTCTCTATGTGTTCTCTCTTTCTCTGTGTGATCTCTCTCTGTGTGTTGTCTGTGTGTTTGTATTCTGTGTGTGTGTTCTCTCTGTGTATTCTGTGTGTGTGTTCTCTCTCTCTCTGCGTTCTCTCTCTGTGTATTCTCTCTCCCTCTATGTGTTCTCTCTTTCTCTGTGTGATCTCTCTCTGTGTTCTCTCTCTCTCTGTGTTCTCTGTGTGTTTGTGTTCTGTGTGTGTGTTCTCTGTCTGTGTTTTTGTTGTCTGTGTGTTTGTGTGCGTTCTGTGGATGTGTGTCCTCTGTGTGTGTGTATGTTCTCTCTCTCTGTGAGTGATCTCTCTCTGTTCTCTCTCTCTCTCTCTGTTCTCTCTCTCTGTGTGTTCTCTCTCTGTGATTGTCTGTTCTCTCTCACTCTATGTTCTATCTCTATCTCTGTATTCTGTGTGTGTGTGTGTGTTCTCTGTGTGTGTTCTCTGTGTGTGTTTGGGTTATCTGTGTGTGTGTGCGTTCTGTGTATGTGTGTTCTCTGTGTGTGTGTGTGTATGTTCTCTCTTTCTGTGCGTGATCTCTCTCTCTGTTCTCTCTCTCTCTGTGTTCTCTCTCTCTCTGTGTTCTCACTATGTGTGTCTGTTCTCTCTCACTCTGTGTTCTCTCTCTATCTCTGTATTCTGTGTGTGTGTTCTCTGTGTGTGTTCTCTTTTGTGTGTGTTGTGTGTGTTCTCTGTTTGTGTGTTCTGTGTGTGAGTGTTTTCTGTGTGTGTGCTCTATGTGTGTGTTCTCCGTGTGTGTGCGTGTGTTCTCTCTCACTCTACGTGTTCTCTCTTTCTCTGTGTGATCTCTCTCTCTGTTCTCTCTCTCTCTCTGTGTTCTCTGTGTGTTTGTGTTCTGTGTGTGTGTTCTCTGTGTGTGTTCCCTCTGTGTGTGTGTGTTCTCTCTTTCTGTGTGTGATCTCTCTCTCTGTGTTCTCTCTCTCTCTGTGTTCTCTCTCCCTCTCTGTGTCTGTTCTCTCTCACTCTGTGTTCTCCCTCTATATCTGCATTCTGTGTTTTTGTGTTTTTTTCTGTGTGTTCTCTTGTGTGTGTGTTCTGTGCGTGTTCTCTGTTTGTGTATATGTTCTCTCTTTCTGTGTTTGATCTCTCTCTCTGTGTGATCTCTCTCTATGTTTTCTTCTCACTCTGTGTGTTCTCTGTGTGTGCGCGCGTGTGTTTTCGCTCTCTCTCTGTGTTCTGTGTTTGTGTGTGTGTACTCTCTCTCTGTTCTCTCTCTCTGTGTTCTCTCTCTCTCTGTGTTCTGTCTCTCTATGTTCTCTGTCTGTGTTCTCTGTATGTGTTCTCTCTATCTGTGTGTTCTCTCTCTGTGTTCTCTCTCTCTGTTTGTTCTCACTCTCTCGGTGTGTTCTCGCTCTCTCTGCGATCTCTCGCTCTCTGTGTTCTCTGTCTCTCTGTATTCTCTCTCTGTGTTCTCTCTCTGTTAGTGTTCTCTCTGTGTTGTCTCTCCCTCTCTCTGCGTTCCCTGTGTGTGTGTTCTGTGTGTGTGCGTTCTCTGTTTGTGTGTTCTGTGTGTGCGTGTTCTCTGTGTCTGTTCGCTGTGTGTGTGCGTGTGTTCTCTCTCACTCTGTGTGATATCTCTCTGTGTTCTCTCTCTCTCTGTGTTCTCTCTATGTGTGTCTGTTCTCTCTCTCTGTGTGTTCTCTCTGTGTGTGTTCTCTCTCTGTGTTCTCTCTCTCACTCTGTGTTCTCTCTCTATCTCTGTATTCTTTGTGTTCCCTGTGCTTGTGTTCTCTTGTGTGTGTGTTCTGTGTGTGTGTGTTTTCTGATTGTGTGTTCTGTGTGTGCGTGTTCTCTGTGTTTGTTCTCTGTGTGTGTTCTCTCTGTGTGTGCTCTGTGTGTTTGTTGTCTCTCTCTGTGTGTTCTCTCTCTGTGTGTTCTCTCTCCCTCTCTGTTCTCTCTCTGTGTGTGTCTGTTCTCTCTCACTCTGTGTTCTCTCTCTATCTCTGTATTCTGTGTGTGTTCCCTGTGTATGTGTTCTCTTGTGTGTGTGTTCTGTGTGTGCGTGTTTTCTGTGTGTGTGTTATGTGTGTCTGTGTTCTGTGTGTGTGTTTCTCTGTGTGTGTGCTCTGTGTGTGTGTTCTCTGTGTTTGTGCATGTGTTCACTCTCCCTCTATGTGTTCTCTCTTTCTCTGTGTGATCTCTCTCTGTGTGTTCTCTGTGTGTTTGTGTTCTGTGTGTGTGTTCTCTGTGTGTGTTCTCTGTGTGTGTGACCCCTGTGTGTGTGTGGGTGTGTGTTCTCTATTATTGTGTGCTCTGTCTCTCTCTGTGTTCTCGCTCTCTGTGTTCTCTGTCTGTGTTCTCTCTGTGTGTTCTCTCTCTCTGTGTTCCCTCTGTCTCTGTGTTCTCATTGTGTTTGTCTTCTGTGTGTGTGTTCTTTCTGTGTGTGCGTTCTCTGTGTGTGTGTGCATGTGTTCACTCTCCCTCTATGTGTTCTCTCTTTCTCTGTGTGATCTCTCTCTGTGTGTTCTCTGTGTGTTTGTGTTCTGTGTGTGTGTTCTCTGTGTGTGTTCTCTGTGTGTGTGACCCCTGTGTGTGTGTGTGTGTGTGTTCTCTATTATTGTGTGCTCTGTCTCTCTCTGTGTTCTCGCTCTCTGTTCTCTGTCTGTGTTCTCTCTGTGTGTTCTCTCTCTCTGTGTTCCCTCTGTCTCTGTGTTCTCATTGTGTTTGTGTTCTGTGTGTGTGTTCTTTCTGTGTGTGCGTTCTCTCTGTGTGTGTGTGTTCTGTGTATGTGTGTGTTCTCTCTCTGTGTGTTCTCTGTGTGTGTGTTCTCCCTCTGTGTTCTCTCTCTCACTCTGTGTTCTCTCTCTCACTCTGTGTTCTCTCTCTATCTCTGTATTCTGTGTGTGTTCCCTGTGTGTGTGTTCTCTTGTGTGTGTGTTCTGTATGTGTGTGTTCTCTGTTTGTGTGTTCTGTGTGTGTGTGTTCTCTGTGTATGTTCGCTGTGTGTATGCTTGTGTTCTCTCTCCCTCTATGTGTTCTCTCTTTCTCTGTGTGATCTCTCTCTGTGTGTTTGTGTTCTGTGTGTGTGTTCTCTCTGTGTGTTCTTGCGTGTCTGTTCTCTCTCTCTCTCTGTGTTCTCTCTCTGTGTGTTCTCTCTCCCTCTATGTGTTCTCTCTTTCTCTGTGTGATCACGCTCTGTTTTTTTTCTCTGTGTTCTTTGTGTGTTTGTGTTCTGTGTGTATGTTTGTGTTCTGTGTGCGTGTTTCTGTGTGTGTGTGCTCTGTGTGTGTGTTCTCTAATTATATGCGTGTGTTCTCTCTCCCTCTCTATGTGTTCTCTCTTTCTCTGTGTGATCTCTCTCTGTGTGTTGTCTGTGTGTTTGTGTTCTGTCTGTGTTTTCTCTGTGTGTGTTCTCTGTATGTGTGTTCTCTCTCTGTGTTCTCTCTCTCACTCTGTGTTCTCTCTCTATCTCTGTATTCTGTGTGTGTTCCCTGTGCTTGTGTTCTCTTGTGTGTGTGTTCTGTGTGTGTGTGTTCTCTGTTTGTGTGTTCTGTGTGTGCGTGTTCTCTGTGTTTGTTCTCTGTGTGTTTTCTATCTGTGTGTGCTCTGTGTGTTTGTTCTCTCTCTCTCTGTGTTCGCTCCCTGTGTGTTCTCACTCCCTCTCTGTTCTCTCTCTCTGTGTGTCTGTTCTCTCTCACTCTGTGTTCGCTCTCTATCTCTGTATTCTGTGTGTTTTCCCTGTATGTGTGTTCTCTTGTGTGTGTGTTCTGTGTGTGTGTGTTCTCTGTTTGTGTGTTCTGTGTGTGCGTGTTCTCTGTGTCTGTTCGCTGTGTGTGTGCGTGTGTTCTCTCTCACTCTATGTGTTCTCTCTTTCTCTGTGTGATCTCTCTCTGTGTGTTTGTGTTCTGTGTGAGTGTTCTCTCTGTGTGTTCTTGCGTGTCTGTTCTCTCTCTCTCTCTGTGTTCTCTCTCTGTGTGTTCTCTCTCCCTCTATGTGTTCTCTCTTTCTCTGTGTGATCTCTCTCTGTGTTCTCTCTCTCTCTGTGTTCTCTGTGTGTTTGTGTTCTGTGTGTGTGTTCTCTGTCTGTGTTTTTGTTGTCTGTGTGTTTGTGTGCGTTCTGTGGATGTGTGTCCTCTGTGTGTGTGTATGTTCTCTCTCTCTGTGTGTGATCTCTCTGTTCTCTCTCTCTCTCTCTGTTCTCTCTCTCTGTGTGTTCTCTCTCTGTGATTGTCTGTTCTCTCTCACTCTATGTTCTATCTCTATCTCTGTATTCTGTGTGTGTGTGTGTGTTCTCTGTGTGTGTTCTCTGTGTGTGTTTGGGTTATCTGTGTGTGTGTGCGTTCTGTGTATGTGTGTTCTCTGTGTGTGTGTGTGTGTGTATGTTCTTTCTTTCTGTGCGTGATCTCTCTCTCTGTTCTCTCTCTCTCTGTGTTCTCTCTCTCTCTGTGTTCTCACTATGTGTGTCTGTTCTCTCTCACTGTGTTCTCTCTCTATCTCTGTATTCTGTGTGTGTGTTCTCTGTGTGTGTTCTCTTTTGTGTGTGTTGTGTGTGTTCTCTGTTTGTGTGTTCTGTGTGTGAGTGTTTTCTGTGTGTGTGCTCTATGTGTGTGTTCTCCGTGTGTGTGCGTGTGTTCTCTCTCACTCTACGTGTTCTCTCTTTCTCTGTGTGATCTCTCTCTCTGTTCTCTCTCTCTCTCTGTGTTCTCTGTGTGTTTGTGTTCTGTGTGTGTGTTCTCTGTGTGTGTTCCCTCTGTGTGTGTGTGTTCTCTGTGTATGTTTGCTGTGTGTATGCGTGTGTTCTCTCTCCCTCTATGTGTTCTCTCTTTCTCTGTGTGATCACGCTCTGTTTTTTTTCTCTGTGTTCTCTATGTGTTTGTGTTCTGTGTGTGTGTGTGTTCTGTGTGCGTGTTTCTGTGTGTGTGTGTGCTCTGTGTGTGTGTTCTCTAATTATATGCGTGTGTTCTCTCTCCCTCTCTATGTGTTCTCTCTTTCTCTGTGTGATCTCTCTCTGTGTGTTGTCTGTGTGTTTGTATTCTGTGTGTGTGTTCTCTCTGTGTATTCTGTGTGTGTGTTCTCTCTCTCTCTGCGTTCTCTCTCTGTGTATTCTCTCTCTCTCTCTGTGTTCTCTGTGTGTTTGTGTTCTGTGTGTGTGTTCTCTGTCTGTGTTTTTGTTGTCTATGTGTTTGTGTGCGTTCTGTGGATGTGTGTCCTCTGTGTGTGTGTATGTTCTCTCTCTGTGTGAGTGATCTCTCTCTGTTCTCTCTCTCTCTCTCTGTTCTCTCTCTCTGTGTGTTCTCTCTCTGTGATTGTCTGTTCGCTCTCACTCTATGTTCTATCTCTATCTCTGTATTCTGTGTGTGTGTGTGTGTTCTCTGTGTGTGTTCTCTGTGTGTGTTTGGGTTATCTGTGTGTGTGTGCGTTCTGTGTATGTGTGTTCTCTGTGTGTGTGTGTGTGTGTATGTTCTCTCTTTCTGTGCGTGATCTCTCTCTCTGTTCTCTCTCTCTCTGTGTTCTCTCTCTCTCTGTGTTCTCACTATGTGTGTCTGTTCTCTCTCACTCTGTGTTCTCTCTCTATCTCTGTATTCTGTGTGTGTGTTCTCTGTGTGTGTTCTCTTTTGTGTGTGTTGTGTGTGTTCTCTGTTGGTGTGTTCTGTGTGTGAGTGTTTTCTGTGTGTGTGCTCTATGTGTGTGTTCTCCGTGTGTGTGCGTGTGTTCTCTCTCACTCTACGTGTTCTCTCTTTCTCTGTGTGATCTCTCTCTCTGTTCTCTCTCTCTCTGTGTTCTCTGTGTGTTTGTGTTCTGTGTGTGTGTTCTCTGTGTGTGTTCCCTCTGTGTGTGTGTGTTCTCTCTTTCTGTGTGTGATCTCTCTCTCTGTGTTCTCTCTCTCTCTGTGTTCTCTCTCCCTCTCTGTGTCTGTTTTCTCTCACTCTGTGTTCTCCCTCTATATCTGCATTCTGTGTTTTTGTGTTTTTTTCTGTGTGTTCTCTTGTGTGTGTGTTCTGTGCGTGTTCTCTGTTTGTGTATATGTTCTCTCTTTCTGTGTTTGATCTCTCTCTCTGTGTGATCTCTCTCTATGTTTTCTTCTCACTCTGTGTGTTCTCTGTGTGTGCGCGCTTGTGTTTTCGCTCTCTCTCTGTGTTCTGTGTTTGTGTGTGTGTACTCTCTCTCTGTTCTCTCTCTCTGTGTTCTCTCTCTCTCTGTGTTCTGTCTCTCTATGTTCTCTGTCTGTGTTCTCTGTATGTGTTCTCTCTATCTGTGTGTTCTCTCTCTGTGTTCTCTCTCTCTGTTTGTTCTCACTCTCTCGGTGTGTTCTCGCTCTCTCTGCGATCTCTCGCTCTCTGTGTTCTCTGTCTCTCTGTATTCTCTCTCTGTGTTCTCTCTCTGTTAGTGTTCTCTCTGTGTTGTCTCTCCCTCTCTCTGCGTTCCCTGTGTGTGTGTTCTGTGTGTGTGTGTTCTCTGTTTGTGTGTTCTGTGTGTGCGTGTTCTCTGTGTCTGTTCGCTGTGTGTGTGCGTGAGTTCTCTCTCACTCTGTGTGATATCTCTCTGTGTTCTCTCTCTCTCTCTGTTCTCTCTATGTGTGTCTGTTCTCTCTCTCTGTGTGTTCTCTCTGTGTGTGTTCTCTCTCTGTGTTCTCTCTCTCACTCTGTGTTCTCTCTCTATCTCTGTATTCTTTGTGTTCCCTGTGCTTGTGTTCTCTTGTGTGTGTGTTCTGTGTGTGTGTGTTTTCTGATTGTGTGTTCTGTGTGTGCGTGTTCTCTGTGTTTGTTCTCTGTGTGTGTTCTCTCTGTGTGTGCTCTGTGGTTTTGTTGTCTCTCTCTGTGTGTTCTCTCTCTGTGTGTTCTCTCTCCCTCTCTGTTCTCTCTCTGTGTGTGTCTGTTCTCTCTCACTCTGTGTTCTCTCTCTATCTCTGTATTCTGTGTGTGTTCCCTGTGTATGTGTTCTCTTGTGTGTGTGTTCTGTGTGTGCGTGTTTTCTGTGTGTGTGTTCTGTGTGTCTGTGTTCTGTGTGTGTGTTTCTCTGTGTGTGTGCTCTGTGTGTGTGTTCTCTGTGTTTGTGCATGTGTTCACTCTCCCTCTATGTGTTCTCTCTTTCTCTGTGTGATCTCTCTCTGTGTGTTCTCTGTGTGTTTGTGTTCTGTGTGTGTGTTCTCTGTGTGTGTTCTCTGTGTGTGTGACCCCTGTGTGTGTGTGTGGGTGTGTGTTCTCTATTATTGTGTGCTCTGTCTCTCTCTGTGTTCTCGCTCTCTGTGTTCTCTGTCTGTGTTCTCTCTGTGTGTTCTCTCTCTCTGTGTTCCCTCTGTCTCTGTGTTCTCATTGTGTTTGTCTTCTGTGTGTGTGTTCTTTCTGTGTGTGCGTTCTCTGTGTGTGTGTGCATGTGTTCACTCTCCCTCTATGTGTTCTCTCTTTCTCTGTGTGATCTCTCTCTGTGTGTTCTCTGTGTGTTTGTGTTCTGTGTGTGTGTTCTCTGTGTGTGTTCTCTGTGTGTGTGACCCCTGTGTGTGTGTGTGTGTGTGTTCTCTATTATTGTGTGCTCTGTCTCTCTCTGTGTTCTCGCTCTCTGTGTTCTCTGTCTGTGTTCTCTCTGTGTGTTCTCTCTCTCTGTGTTCCCTCTGTCTCTGTGTTCTCATTGTGTTTGTGTTCTGTGTGTGTGTTCTTTCTGTGTGTGCGTTCTCTCTGTGTGTGTGTGTTCTGTGTATGTGTGTGTTCTCTCTCTGTGTGTTCTCTGTGTGTGTGTTCTCCCTCTGTGTTCTCTCTCTCACTCTGTGTTCTCTCTCTCACTCTGTGTTCTCTCTCTATCTCTGTATTCTGTGTGTGTTCCCTGTGTGTGTGTTCTCTTGTGTGTGTGTTCTGTATGTGTGTGTTCTCTGTTTGTGTGTTCTGTGTGTGTGTGTTCTCTGTGTATGTTCGCTGTGTGTATGCTTGTGTTCTCTCTCCCTCTATGTGTTCTCTCTTTCTCTGTGTGATCTCTCTCTGTGTGTTTGTGTTCTGTGTGTGTGTTCTCTCTGTGTGTTCTTGCGTGTCTGTTCTCTCTCTCTCTCTGTGTTCTCTCTCTGTGTGTTCTCTCTCCCTCTATGTGTTCTCTCTTTCTCTGTGTGATCACGCTCTGTTTTTTTTCTCTGTGTTCTTTGTGTGTTTGTGTTCTGTGTGTATGTTTGTGTTCTGTGTGCGTGTTTCTGTGTGTGTGTGTGCTCTGTGTGTGTGTTCTCTAATTATATGCGTGTGTTCTCTCTCCCTCTCTATGTGTTCTCTCTTTCTCTGTGTGATCTCTCTCTGTGTGTTGTCTGTGTGTTTGTGTTCTGTCTGTGTTTTCTCTGTGTGTGTTCTCTGTATGTGTGTTCTCTCTCTGTGTTCTCTCTCTCACTCTGTGTTCTCTCTCTATCTCTGTATTCTGTGTGTGTTCCCTGTGCTTGTGTTCTCTTGTGTGTGTGTTCTGTGTGTGTGTGTTCTCTGTTTGTGTGTTCTGTGTGTGCGTGTTCTCTGTGTTTGTTCTCTGTGTGTTTTCTATCTGTGTGTGCTCTGTGTGTTTGTTCTCTCTCTCTCTGTGTTCGCTCCCTGTGTGTTCTCACTCCCTCTCTGTTCTCTCTCTGTGTGTGTCTGTTCTCTCTCACTCTGTGTTCGCTCTCTATCTCTGTATTCTGTGTGTTTTCCCTGTATGTGTGTTCTCTTGTGTGTGTGTTCTGTGTGTGTGTGTTCTCTGTTTGTGTGTTCTGTGTGTGCGTGTTCTCTGTGTCTGTTCGCTGTGTGTGTGCGTGTGTTCTCTCTCACTCTATGTGTTCTCTCTTTCTCTGTGTGATCTCTCTCTGTGTGTTTGTGTTCTGTGTGAGTGTTCTCTCTGTGTGTTCTTGCGTGTCTGTTCTCTCTCTCTCTCTGTGTTCTCTCTCTGTGTGTTCTCTCTCCCTCTATGTGTTCTCTCTTTCTCTGTGTGATCTCTCTCTGTGTTCTCTCTCTCTCTGTGTTCTCTGTGTGTTTGTGTTCTGTGTGTGTGTTCTCTGTCTGTGTTTTTGTTGTCTGTGTGTTTGTGTGCGTTCTGTGGATGTGTGTCCTCTGTGTGTGTGTATGTTCTCTCTCTCTGTGAGTGATCTCTCTCTGTTCTCTCTCTCTCTCTCTGTTCTCTCTCTCTGTGTGTTCTCTCTCTGTGATTGTCTGTTCTCTCTCACTCTATGTTCTATCTCTATCTCTGTATTCTGTGTGTGTGTGTGTGTTCTCTGTGTGTGTTCTCTGTGTGTGTTTGGGTTATCTGTGTGTGTGTGCGTTCTGTGTATGTGTGTTCTCTGTGTGTGTGTGTGTGTGTATGTTCTCTCTTTCTGTGCGTGATCTCTCTCTCTGTTCTCTCTCTCTCTGTGTTCTCTCTCTCTCTGTGTTCTCACTATGTGTGTCTGTTCTCTCTCACTGTGTTCTCTCTCTATCTCTGTATTCTGTGTGTGTGTTCTCTGTGTGTGTTCTCTTTTGTGTGTGTTGTGTGTGTTCTCTGTTTGTGTGTTCTGTGTGTGAGTGTTTTCTGTGTGTGTGCTCTATGTGTGTGTTCTCCGTGTGTGTGCGTGTGTTCTCTCTCACTCTACGTGTTCTCTCTTTCTCTGTGTGATCTCTCTCTCTGTTCTCTCTCTCTCTCTGTGTTCTCTGTGTGTTTGTGTTCTGTGTGTGTGTTCTCTGTGTGTGTTCCCTCTGTGTGTGTGTGTTCTCTGTGTATGTTTGCTGTGTGTATGCGTGTGTTCTCTCTCCCTCTATGTGTTCTCTCTTTCTCTGTGTGATCACGCTCTGTTTTTTTTCTCTGTGTTCTCTATGTGTTTGTGTTCTGTGTGTGTGTGTGTTCTGTGTGCGTGTTTCTGTGTGTGTGTGTGCTCTGTGTGTGTGTTCTCTAATTATATGCGTGTGTTCTCTCTCCCTCTCTATGTGTTCTCTCTTTCTCTGTGTGATCTCTCTCTGTGTGTTGTCTGTGTGTTTGTATTCTGTGTGTGTGTTCTCTCTGTGTATTCTGTGTGTGTGTTCTCTCTCTCTCTGCGTTCTCTCTCTGTGTATTCTCTCTCTCTCTCTGTGTTCTCTGTGTGTTTGTGTTCTGTGTGTGTGTTCTCTGTCTGTGTTTTTGTTGTCTGTGTGTTTGTGTGCGTTCTGTGGATGTGTGTCCTCTGTGTGTGTGTATGTTCTCTCTCTGTGTGAGTGATCTCTCTCTGTTCTCTCTCTCTCTCTCTGTTCTCTCTCTCTGTGTGTTCTCTCTCTGTGATTGTCTGTTCGCTCTCACTCTATGTTCTATCTCTATCTCTGTATTCTGTGTGTGTGTGTGTGTTCTCTGTGTGTGTTCTCTGTGTGTGTTTGGGTTATCTGTGTGTGTGTGCGTTCTGTGTATGTGTGTTCTCTGTGTGTGTGTGTGTGTATATGTTCTCTCTTTCTGTGCGTGATCTCTCTCTCTGTTCTCTCTCTCTCTGTGTTCTCTCTCTCTCTGTGTTCTCACTATGTGTGTCTGTTCTCTCTCACTCTGTGTTCTCTCTCTATCTCTGTATTCTGTGTGTGTGTTCTCTGTGTGTGTTCTCTTTTGTGTGTGTTGTGTGTGTTCTCTGTTGGTGTGTTCTGTGTGTGAGTGTTTTCTGTGTGTGTGCTCTATGTGTGTGTTCTCCGTGTGTGTGCGTGTGTTCTCTCTCACTCTACGTGTTCTCTCTTTCTCTGTGTGATCTCTCTCTCTGTTCTCTCTCTCTCTGTGTTCTCTGTGTGTTTGTGTTCTGTGTGTGTGTTCTCTGTGTGTGTTCCCTCTGTGTGTGTGTGTTCTCTCTTTCTGTGTGTGATCTCTCTCTCTGTGTTCTCTCTCTCTCTGTGTTCTCTCTCCCTCTCTGTGTCTGTTTTCTCTCACTCTGTGTTCTCCCTCTATATCTGCATTCTGTGTTTTTGTGTTTTTTTCTGTGTGTTCTCTTGTGTGTGTGTTCTGTGCGTGTTCTCTGTTTGTGTATATGTTCTCTCTTTCTGTGTTTGATCTCTTTCTCTGTGTGATCTCTCTCTGTGTTCTCTCTCTCTCTGTGTTCTCTGTGTGTTTGTGTTCTGTGTGTGTGTTCTCTGTCTGTGTTTTTGTTGTCTGTGTGTTTGTGTGCGTTCTGTGGATGTGTGTCCTCTGTGTGTGTGTATGTTCTCTCTCTCTGTGAGTGATCTCTCTCTGTTCTCTCTCTCTCTCTCTGTTCTCTCTCTCTGTGTGTTCTCTCTCTGTGATTGTCTGTTCTCTCTCACTCTATGTTCTATCTCTATCTCTGTATTCTGTGTGTGTGTGTGTGTTCTCTGTGTGTGTTCTCTGTGTGTGTTTGGGTTATCTGTGTGTGTGTGCGTTCTGTGTATGTGTGTTCTCTGTGTGTGTGTGTGTATGTTCTCTCTTTCTGTGCGTGATCTCTCTCTCTGTTCTCTCTCTCTCTGTGTTCTCTCTCTCTCTGTGTTCTCACTATGTGTGTCTGTTCTCTCTCACTGTGTTCTCTCTCTATCTCTGTATTCTGTGTGTGTGTTCTCTGTGTGTGTTCTCTTTTGTGTGTGTTGTGTGTGTTCTCTGTTTGTGTGTTCTGTGTGTGAGTGTTTTCTGTGTGTGTGCTCTATGTGTGTGTTCTCCGTGTGTGTGCGTGTGTTCTCTCTCACTCTACGTGTTCTCTCTTTCTCTGTGTGATCTCTCTCTCTGTTCTCTCTCTCTCTCTGTGTTCTCTGTGTGTTTGTGTTCTGTGTGTGTGTTCTCTGTGTGTGTTCCCTCTGTGTGTGTGTGTTCTCTGTGTATGTTTGCTGTGTGTATGCGTGTGTTCTCTCTCCCTCTATGTGTTCTCTCTTTCTCTGTGTGATCACGCTCTGTTTTTTTTCTCTGTGTTCTCTATGTGTTTGTGTTCTGTGTGTGTGTGTGTGTTCTGTGTGCGTGTTTCTGTGTGTGTGTGTGCTCTGTGTGTGTGTTCTCTAATTATATGCGTGTGTTCTCTCTCCCTCTCTATGTGTTCTCTCTTTCTCTGTGTGATCTCTCTCTGTGTGTTGTCTGTGTGTTTGTATTCTGTGTGTGTGTTCTCTCTGTGTATTCTGTGTGTGTGTTCTCTCTCTCTCTGCGTTCTCTCTCTGTGTATTCTCTCTCCCTCTATGTGTTCTCTCTTTCTCTGTGTGATCTCTCTCTGTGTTCTCTCTCTCTCTGTGTTCTCTGTGTGTTTGTGTTCTGTGTGTGTGTTCTCTGTCTGTGTTTTTGTTGTCTGTGTGTTTGTGTGCGTTCTGTGGATGTGTGTCCTCTGTGTGTGTGTATGTTCTCTCTCTCTGTGAGTGATCTCTCTCTGTTCTCTCTCTCTCTCTCTGTTCTCTCTCTCTGTGTGTTCTCTCTCTGTGATTGTCTGTTCGCTCTCACTCTATGTTCTATCTCTATCTCTGTATTCTGTGTGTGTGTGTGTGTGTTCTCTGTGTGTGTTCTCTGTGTGTGTTTGGGTTATCTGTGTGTGTGTGCGTTCTGTGTATGTGTGTTCTCTCTGTGTGTGTGTGTGTGTGTATGTTCTCTCTTTCTGTGCGTGATCTCTCTCTCTGTTCTCTCTCTCTCTGTGTTCTCTCTCTCTCTGTGTTCTCACTATGTGTGTCTGTTCTCTCTCACTCTGTGTTCTCTCTCTATCTCTGTATTCTGTGTGTGTGTTCTCTGTGTGTGTTCTCTTTTGTGTGTGTTGTGTGTGTTCTCTGTTTGTGTGTTCTGTGTGTGAGTGTTTTCTGTGTGTGTGCTCTATGTGTGTGTTCTCCGTGTGTGTGCGTGTGTTCTCTCTCACTCTACGTGTTCTCTCTTTCTCTGTGTGATCTCTCTCTCTGTTCTCTCTCTCTCTCTGTGTTCTCTGTGTGTTTGTGTTCTGTGTGTGTGTTCTCTGTGTGTGTTCCCTCTGTGTGTGTGTGTTCTCTCTTTCTGTGTGTGATCTCTCTCTCTGTGTTCTCTCTCTCTCTGTGTTCTCTCTCCCTCTCTGTGTCTGTTCTCTCTCACTCTGTGTTCTCCCTCTATATCTGCATTCTGTGTTTTTGTGTTTTTTTCTGTGTGTTCTCTTGTGTGTGTGTTCTGTGCGTGTTCTCTGTTTGTGTATATGTTCTCTCTTTCTGTGTTTGATCTCTCTCTCTGTGTGATCTCTCTCTATGTTTTCTTCTCACTCTGTGTGTTCTCTGTGTGTGCGCGCGTGTGTTTTCGCTCTCTCTCTGTGTTCTGTGTTTGTGTGTGTGTACTCTCTCTCTGTTCTCTCTCTCTGTGTTCTCTCTCTCTCTGTGTTCTGTCTCTCTATGTTCTCTGTCTGTGTTCTCTGTATGTGTTCTCTCTATCTGTGTGTTCTCTCTCTGTGTTCTCTCTCTCTGTTTGTTCTCACTCTCTCGGTGTGTTCTCGCTCTCTCTGCGATCTCTCGCTCTCTGTGTTCTCTGTCTCTCTGTATTCTCTCTCTGTGTTCTCTCTCTGTTAGTGTTCTCTCTGTGTTGTCTCTCCCTCTCTCTGCGTTCCCTGTGTGTGTGTTCTGTGTGTGTGTGTTCTCTGTTTGTGTGTTCTGTGTGTGCGTGTTCTCTGTGTCTGTTCGCTGTGTGTGTGCGTGTGTTCTCTCTCACTCTGTGTGATATCTCTCTGTGTTCTCTCTCTCTCTGTGTTCTCTCTATGTGTGTCTGTTCTCTCTCTCTGTGTGTTCTCTCTGTGTGTGTTCTCTCTCTGTGTTCTCTCTCTCACTCTGTGTTCTCTCTCTATCTCTGTATTCTTTGTGTTCCCTGTGCTTGTGTTCTCTTGTGTGTGTGTTCTGTGTGTGTGTGTTTTCTGATTGTGTGTTCTGTGTGTGCGTGTTCTCTGTGTTTGTTCTCTGTGTGTGTTCTCTCTGTGTGTGCTCTGTGTGTTTGTTGTCTCTCTCTGTGTGTTCTCTCTCTGTGTGTTCTCTCTCCCTCTCTGTTCTCTCTCTGTGTGTGTCTGTTCTCTCTCACTCTGTGTTCTCTCTCTATCTCTGTATTCTGTGTGTGTTCCCTGTGTATGTGTTCTCTTGTGTGTGTGTTCTGTGTGTGCGTGTTTTCTGTGTGTGTGTTATGTGTGTCTGTGTTCTGTGTGTGTGTTTCTCTGTGTGTGTGCTCTGTGTGTGTGTTCTCTGTGTTTGTGCATGTGTTCACTCTCCCTCTATGTGTTCTCTCTTTCTCTTGTGATCTCTCTCTGTGTGTTCTCTGTGTGTTTGTGTTCTGTGTGTGTGTTCTCTGTGTGTGTTCTCTGTGTGTGTGACCCCTGTGTGTGTGTGGGTGTGTGTTCTCTATTATTGTGTGCTCTGTCTCTCTCTGTGTTCTCGCTCTCTGTGTTCTCTGTCTGTGTTCTCTCTGTGTGTTCTCTCTCTCTGTGTTCCCTCTGTCTCTGTGTTCTCATTGTGTTTGTCTTCTGTGTGTGTGTTCTTTCTGTGTGTGCGTTCTCTGTGTGTGTGTGCATGTGTTCACTCTCCCTCTATGTGTTCTCTCTTTCTCTGTGTGATCTCTCTCTGTGTGTTCTCTGTGTGTTTGTGTTCTGTGTGTGTGTTCTCTGTGTGTGTTCTCTGTGTGTGTGACCCCTGTGTGTGTGTGTGTGTGTGTTCTCTATTATTGTGTGCTCTGTCTCTCTCTGTGTTCTCGCTCTCTGTGTTCTCTGTCTGTGTTCTCTCTGTGTGTTCTCTCTCTCTGTGTTCCCTCTGTCTCTGTGTTCTCATTGTGTTTGTGTTCTGTGTGTGTGTTCTTTCTGTGTGTGCGTTCTCTCTGTGTGTGTGTGTTCTGTGTATGTGTGTGTTCTCTCTCTGTGTGTCCTCTGTGTGTGTGTTCTCCCTCTGTGTTCTCTCTCTCACTCTGTGTTCTCTCTCTCACTCTGTGTTCTCTCTCTATCTCTGTATTCTGTGTGTGTTCCCTGTGTGTGTGTTCTCTTGTGTGTGTGTTCTGTATGTGTGTGTTCTCTGTTTGTGTGTTCTGTGTGTGTGTGTTCTCTGTGTATGTTCGCTGTGTGTATGCTTGTGTTCTCTCTCCCTCTATGTGTTCTCTCTTTCTCTGTGTGATCTCTCTCTGTGTGTTTGTGTTCTGTGTGTGTGTTCTCTCTGTGTGTTCTTGCGTGTCTGTTCTCTCCCTCTCTCTGCGTTCCCTGTGTGTGTGTTCTGTGTGTGTGTGTTCTCTGTTTGTGTGTTCTGTGTGTGCGTGTTCTCTGTGTCTGTTCGCTGTGTGTGTGCGTGTGTTCTCTCTCACTCTGTGTGATATCTCTCTGTGTTCTCTCTCTCTCTGTGTTCTCTCTATGTGTGTCTGTTCTCTCTCTCTGTGTGTTCTCTCTGTGTGTGTTCTCTCTCTGTGTTCTCTCTCTCACTCTGTGTTCTCTCTCTATCTCTGTATTCTTTGTGTTCCCTGTGCTTGTGTTCTCTTGTGTGTGTGTTCTGTGTGTGTGTGTTTTCTGATTGTGTGTTCTGTGTGTGCGTGTTCTCTGTGTTTGTTCTCTGTGTGTGTTCTCTCTGTGTGTGCTCTGTGTGTTTGTTGTCTCTCTCTGTGTGTTCTCTCTCTGTGTGTTCTCTCTCCCTCTCTGTTCTCTCTCTGTGTGTGTCTGTTCTCTCTCACTCTGTGTTCTCTCTCTATCTCTGTATTCTGTGTGTGTTCCCTGTGTATGTGTTCTCTTGTGTGTGTGTTCTGTGTGTGCGTGTTTTCTGTGTGTGTGTTATGTGTGTCTGTGTTCTGTGTGTGTGTTTCTCTGTGTGTGTGCTCTGTGTGTGTGTTCTCTGTGTTTGTGCATGTGTTCACTCTCCCTCTATGTGTTCTCTCTTTCTCTTGTGATCTCTCTCTGTGTGTTCTCTGTGTGTTTGTGTTCTGTGTGTGTGTTCTCTGTGTGTGTTCTCTGTGTGTGTGACCCCTGTGTGTGTGTGGGTGTGTGTTCTCTATTATTGTGTGCTCTGTCTCTCTCTGTGTTCTCGCTCTCTGTGTTCTCTGTCTGTGTTCTCTCTGTGTGTTCTCTCTCTCTGTGTTCCCTCTGTCTCTGTGTTCTCATTGTGTTTGTCTTCTGTGTGTGTGTTCTTTCTGTGTGTGCGTTCTCTGTGTGTGTGTGCATGTGTTCACTCTCCCTCTATGTGTTCTCTCTTTCTCTGTGTGATCTCTCTCTGTGTGTTCTCTGTGTGTTTGTGTTCTGTGTGTGTGTTCTCTGTGTGTGTTCTCTGTGTGTGTGACCCCTGTGTGTGTGTGTGTGTGTGTTCTCTATTATTGTGTGCTCTGTCTCTCTCTGTGTTCTCGCTCTCTGTGTTCTCTGTCTGTGTTCTCTCTGTGTGTTCTCTCTCTCTGTGTTCCCTCTGTCTCTGTGTTCTCATTGTGTTTGTGTTCTGTGTGTGTGTTCTTTCTGTGTGTGCGTTCTCTCTGTGTGTGTGTGTTCTGTGTATGTGTGTGTTCTCTCTCTGTGTGTCCTCTGTGTGTGTGTTCTCCCTCTGTGTTCTCTCTCTCACTCTGTGTTCTCTCTCTCACTCTGTGTTCTCTCTCTATCTCTGTATTCTGTGTGTGTTCCCTGTGTGTGTGTTCTCTTGTGTGTGTGTTCTGTATGTGTGTGTTCTCTGTTTGTGTGTTCTGTGTGTGTGTGTTCTCTGTGTATGTTCGCTGTGTGTATGCTTGTGTTCTCTCTCCCTCTATGTGTTCTCTCTTTCTCTGTGTGATCTCTCTCTGTGTGTTTGTGTTCTGTGTGTGTGTTCTCTCTGTGTGTTCTTGCGTGTCTGTTCTCTCTCTCTCTCTGTGTTCTCTCTCTGTGTGTTCTCTCTCCCTCTATGTGTTCTCTCTTTCTCTGTGTTCTCTGTGTGTTTGTGTTCTGTGTGTGTTCTGTGTGTTTGTGATCTGTGTGTGTTTCTCTCTGTGTGTGTGCTCTGTGTGTGTGTTCTCTTTGTGTGTGCGTGTGTTCTCTCACCCTCTATGTGTTCTCTCTTTCTCTGTGTGATCTCTCTCTGTGTGTTCTCTGTGTGTTTGTATTCTGTGTGTGTATTTTCTCTGTGTATTCTGTGTGTGTGTTCTCTCTCTCTCTGTGTTCTCTCTCTGTATGGTCTCTCTCCCTCTGTGTTCTCTCTCTGTGTGTGTCTGTTCTCTCTCACTCTATGTTCTCTCTCTATCTCTGTATTCTCTGTGTGTTCTCTGTGTGTGTATCCTCTTGTGTGTGTGTCCTGTGTGTGTGTTGTCTGTTTGTGTGTTCTGTGTGTGCGTGTTCTGTGTGTGTGTTTCTCTGTGTGAGTGCTCTGTGTGTGCGTGTTCTGTGTTTGTGTTTCTCTGTGTGTGTGCTCTGTATGTGTTCTCTGTGTGTGTGCGTGTGTTCTCTCACCCTCTATGTGTTCTCTCTTTGTCTGTGTGATCTCTCTCTGTGGGTGTTCTCTTGTGTGTGTGTTCTGTGTCTGTGTTCTCTGTTTGTGTGTTCTGTGTGTGCGTGTTCTGTGCGTGTGTTTCTCTGTGTATGCGCTCTGTGTGTGTTCTCTGTGTGTGTGCGTGTGTTCTCTCTCCCTCTATGTGTTCTCTCTTTCCCTGTGTGATCACGCTCTGTGTTCTCTCTCTCTCTGTGTTCTCTGTGTGTTTGTGTTCTGTGTGTGTGTTCTCTCTGTGTATTCTGTGTGTGTGTTCTCTCTCTCTCTGCGTTCTCTCTCTGTGTATTCTCTCTCCCTCTATGTGTTCTCTCTTTCTCTGTGTGATCTCTCTCTGTGTTCTCTCTCTCTCTGTGTTCTCTGTGTGTTTGTGTTCTGTGTGTGTGTTCTCTGTCTGTGTTTTTGTTGTCTGTGTGTTTGTGTGCGTTCTGTGGATGTGTGTCCTCTGTGTGTGTGTATGTTCTCTCTCTCTGTGAGTGATCTCTCTCTGTTCTCTCTCTCTCTCTCTGTTCTCTCTCTCTCTGTGTTCTCTCTCTGTGATTGTCTGTTCTCTCTCACTCTATGTTCTATCTCTATCTCTGTATTCTGTGTGTGTGTGTGTGTTCTCTGTGTGTGTTCTCTGTGTGTGTTTGGGTTATCTGTGTGTGTGTGCGTTCTGTGTATGTGTGTTCTCTGTGTGTGTGTGTGTATGTTCTCTCTTTCTGTGCGTGATCTCTCTCTCTGTTCTCTCTCTCTCTGTGTTCTCTCTCTCTCTGTGTTCTCACTATGTGTGTCTGTTCTCTCTCACTGTGTTCTCTCTCTATCTCTGTATTCTGTGTGTGTGTTCTCTGTGTGTGTTCTCTTTTGTGTGTGTTGTGTGTGTTCTCTGTTTGTGTGTTCTGTGTGTGAGTGTTTTCTGTGTGTGTGCTCTATGTGTGTGTTCTCCGTGTGTGTGCGTGTGTTCTCTCTCACTCTACGTGTTCTCTCTTTCTCTGTGTGATCTCTCTCTCTGTTCTCTCTCTCTCTCTGTGTTCTCTGTGTGTTTGTGTTCTGTGTGTGTGTTCTCTGTGTGTGTTCCCTCTGTGTGTGTGTGTTCTCTGTGTATGTTTGCTGTGTGTATGCGTGTGTTCTCTCTCCCTCTATGTGTTCTCTCTTTCTCTGTGTGATCACGCTCTGTTTTTTTTCTCTGTGTTCTCTATGTGTTTGTGTTCTGTGTGTGTGTGTGTGTTCTGTGTGCGTGTTTCTGTGTGTGTGTGTGCTCTGTGTGTGTGTTCTCTAATTATATGCGTGTGTTCTCTCTCCCTCTCTATGTGTTCTCTCTTTCTCTGTGTGATCTCTCTCTGTGTGTTGTCTGTGTGTTTGTATTCTGTGTGTGTGTTCTCTCTGTGTATTCTGTGTGTGTGTTCTCTCTCTCTCTGCGTTCTCTCTCTGTGTATTCTCTCTCCCTCTATGTGTTCTCTCTTTCTCTGTGTGATCTCTCTCTGTGTTCTCTCTCTCTCTGTGTTCTCTGTGTGTTTGTGTTCTGTGTGTGTGTTCTCTGTCTGTGTTTTTGTTGTCTGTGTGTTTGTGTGCGTTCTGTGGATGTGTGTCCTCTGTGTGTGTGTATGTTCTCTCTCTCTGTGAGTGATCTCTCTCTGTTCTCTCTCTCTCTCTCTGTTCTCTCTCTCTGTGTGTTCTCTCTCTGTGATTGTCTGTTCGCTCTCACTCTATGTTCTATCTCTATCTCTGTATTCTGTGTGTGTGTGTGTGTTCTCTGTGTGTGTTCTCTGTGTGTGTTTGGGTTATCTGTGTGTGTGTGCGTTCTGTGTATGTGTGTTCTCTCTGTGTGTGTGTGTGTGTGTATGTTCTCTCTTTCTGTGCGTGATCTCTCTCTCTGTTCTCTCTCTCTCTGTGTTCTCTCTCTCTCTGTGTTCTCACTATGTGTGTCTGTTCTCTCTCACTCTGTGTTCTCTCTCTATCTCTGTATTCTGTGTGTGTGTTCTCTGTGTGTGTTCTCTTTTGTGTGTGTTGTGTGTGTTCTCTGTTTGTGTGTTCTGTGTGTGAGTGTTTTCTGTGTGTGTGCTCTATGTGTGTGTTCTCCGTGTGTGTGCGTGTGTTCTCTCTCACTCTACGTGTTCTCTCTTTCTCTGTGTGATCTCTCTCTCTGTTCTCTCTCTCTCTCTGTGTTCTCTGTGTGTTTGTGTTCTGTGTGTGTGTTCTCTGTGTGTGTTCCCTCTGTGTGTGTGTGTTCTCTCTTTCTGTGTGTGATCTCTCTCTCTGTGTTCTCTCTCTCTCTGTGTTCTCTCTCCCTCTCTGTGTCTGTTCTCTCTCACTCTGTGTTCTCCCTCTATATCTGCATTCTGTGTTTTTGTGTTTTTTTCTGTGTGTTCTCTTGTGTGTGTGTTCTGTGCGTGTTCTCTGTTTGTGTATATGTTCTCTCTTTCTGTGTTTGATCTCTCTCTCTGTGTGATCTCTCTCTATGTTTTCTTCTCACTCTGTGTGTTCTCTGTGTGTGCGCGCGTGTTTTTTCGCTCTCTCTCTGTGTTCTGTGTTTGTGTGTGTGTACTCTCTCTCTGTTCTCTCTCTCTGTGTTCTCTCTCTCTCTGTGTTCTTCTCTCTATGTTCTCTGTCTGTGTTCTCTGTATGTGTTCTCTCTATCTGTGTGTTCTCTCTCTGTGTTCTCTCTCTCTGTTTGTTCTCACTCTCTCGGTGTGTTCTCGCTCTCTCTGCGATCTCTCGCTCTCTGTGTTCTCTGTCTCTCTGTATTCTCTCTCTGTGTTCTCTCTCTGTTAGTGTTCTCTCTGTGTTGTCTCTCCCTCTCTCTGCGTTCCCTGTGTGTGTGTTCTGTGTGTGTGTGTTCTCTGTTTGTGTGTTCTGTGTGTGCGTGTTCTCTGTGTCTGTTCGCTGTGTGTGTGCGTGTGTTCTCTCTCACTCTGTGTGATATCTCTCTGTGTTCTCTCTCTCTCTGTGTTCTCTCTATGTGTGTCTGTTCTCTCTCTCTGTGTGTTCTCTCTGTGTGTGTTCTCTCTCTGTGTTCTCTCTCTCACTCTGTGTTCTCTCTCTATCTCTGTATTCTTTGTGTTCCCTGTGCTTGTGTTCTCTTGTGTGTGTGTTCTGTGTGTGTGTGTTTTCTGATTGTGTGTTCTGTGTGTGCGTGTTCTCTGTGTTTGTTCTCTGTGTGTGTTCTCTCTGTGTGTGCTCTGTGTGTTTGTTGTCTCTCTCTGTGTGTTCTCTCTCTGTGTGTTCTCTCTCCCTCTCTGTTCTCTCTCTGTGTGTGTCTGTTCTCTCTCACTCTGTGTTCTCTCTCTATCTCTGTATTCTGTGTGTGTTCCCTGTGTATGTGTTCTCTTGTGTGTGTGTTCTGTGTGTGCGTGTTTTCTGTGTGTGTGTTATGTGTGTCTGTGTTCTGTGTGTGTGTTTCTCTGTGTGTGTGCTCTGTGTGTGTGTTCTCTGTGTTTGTGCATGTGTTCACTCTCCCTCTATGTGTTCTCTCTTTCTCTGTGTGATCTCTCTCTGTGTGTTCTCTGTGTGTTTGTGTTCTGTGTGTGTATTTTTTGTGTGTGTTCTCTGTGTGTGTGACCCCTGTGTGTGTGTGGGTGTGTGTTCTCTATTATTGTGTGCTCTGTCTCTCTCTGTGTTCTCGCTCTCTGTGTTCTCTGTCTGTGTTCTCTCTGTGTGTTCTCTCTCTCTGTGTTCCCTCTGTCTCTGTGTTCTCATTGTGTTTGTCTTCTGTGTGTGTGTTCTTTCTGTGTGTGCGTTCTCTGTGTGTGTGTGCATGTGTTCACTCTCCCTCTATGTGTTCTCTCTTTCTCTGTGTGATCTCTCTCTGTGTGTTCTCTGTGTGTTTGTGTTCTGTGTGTGTGTTCTCTGTGTGTGTTCTCTGTGTGTGTGACCCCTGTGTGTGTGTGTGTGTGTGTTCTCTATTATTGTGTGCTCTGTCTCTCTCTGTGTTCTCGCTCTCTGTGTTCTCTGTCTGTGTTCTCTCTGTGTGTTCTCTCTCTCTGTGTTCCCTCTGTCTCTGTGTTCTCATTGTGTTTGTGTTCTGTGTGTGTGTTCTTTCTGTGTGTGCGTTCTCTCTGTGTGTGTGTGTTCTGTGTATGTGTGTGTTCTCTCTCTGTGTGTTCTCTGTGTGTGTGTTCTCCCTCTGTGTTCTCTCTCTCACTCTGTGTTCTCTCTCTCACTCTGTGTTCTCTCTCTATCTCTGTATTCTGTGTGTGTTCCCTGTGTGTGTGTTCTCTTGTGTGTGTGTTCTGTATGTGTGTGTTCTCTGTTTGTGTGTTCTGTGTGTGTGTGTTCTCTGTGTATGTTCGCTGTGTGTATGCTTGTGTTCTCTCTCCCTCTATGTGTTCTCTCTTTCTCTGTGTGATCTCTCTCTGTGTGTTTGTGTTCTGTGTGTGTGTTCTCTCTGTGTGTTCTTGCGTGTCTGTTCTCTCTCTCTCTCTGTGTTCTCTCTCTGTGTGTTCTCTCTCCCTCTATGTGTTCTCTCTTTCTCTGTGTTCTCTGTGTGTTTGTGTTCTGTGTGTGTTCTGTGTGTTTGTGATCTGTGTGTGTTTCTCTCTGTGTGTGTGCTCTGTGTGTGTGTTCTCTTTGTGTGTGCGTGTGTTCTCTCACCCTCTATGTGTTCTCTCTTTCTCTGTGTGATCTCTCTCTGTGTGTTCTCTGTGTGTTTGTATTCTGTGTGTGTATTCTCTCTGTGTATTCTGTGTGTGTGTTCTCTCTCTCTCTGTGTTCTCTCTCTGTATGGTCTCTCTCCCTCTGTGTTCTCTCTCTGTGTGTGTCTGTTCTCTCTCACTCTATGTTCTCTCTCTATCTCTGTATTCTCTGTGTGTTCTCTGTGTGTGTATCCTCTTGTGTGTGTGTCCTGTGTGTGTGTTGTCTGTTTGTGTGTTCTGTGTGTGCGTGTTCTGTGTGTGTTTTTCTCTGTGTGAGTGCTCTGTGTGTGCGTGTTCTGTGTTTGTGTTTCTCTGTGTGTGTGCTCTGTATGTGTTCTCTGTGTGTGTGCGTGTGTTCTCTCACCCTCTATGTGTTCTCTCTTTGTCTGTGTGATCTCTCTCTGTGGGTGTTCTCTTGTGTGTGTGTTCTGTGTCTGTGTTCTCTGTTTGTGTGTTCTGTGTGTGCGTGTTCTGTGCGTGTGTTTCTCTGTGTATGCGCTCTGTGTGTGTTCTCTGTGTGTGTGCGTGTGTTCTCTCTCCCTCTATGTGTTCTCTCTTTCCCTGTGTGATCACGCTCTGTGTTCTCTCTCTCTCTGTGTTCTCTGTGTGTTTGTGTTCTGTGTGTGTGTTCTCTCTGTGTATTCTGTGTGTGTGTTCTCTCTCTCTCTGCGTTCTCTCTCTGTGTATTCTCTCTCCCTCTATGTGTTCTCTCTTTCTCTGTGTGATCTCTCTCTGTGTTCTCTCTCTCTCTGTGTTCTCTGTGTGTTTGTGTTCTGTGTGTGTGTTCTCTGTCTGTGTTTTTGTTGTCTGTGTGTTTGTGTGCGTTCTGTGGATGTGTGTCCTCTGTGTGTGTGTATGTTCTCTCTCTCTGTGAGTGATCTCTCTCTGTTCTCTCTCTCTCTCTCTGTTCTCTCTCTCTCTGTGTTCTCTCTCTGTGATTGTCTGTTCTCTCTCACTCTATGTTCTATCTCTATCTCTGTATTCTGTGTGTGTGTGTGTGTTCTCTGTGTGTGTTCTCTGTGTGTGTTTGGGTTATCTGTGTGTGTGTGCGTTCTGTGTATGTGTGTTCTCTGTGTGTGTGTGTGTATGTTCTCTCTTTCTGTGCGTGATCTCTCTCTCTGTTCTCTCTCTCTCTGTGTTCTCTCTCTCTCTGTGTTCTCACTATGTGTGTCTGTTCTCTCTCACTGTGTTCTCTCTCTATCTCTGTATTCTGTGTGTGTGTTCTCTGTGTGTGTTCTCTTTTGTGTGTGTTGTGTGTGTTGTCTGTTTGTGTGTTCTGTGTGTGAGTGTTTTCTGTGTGTGTGCTCTATGTGTGTGTTCTCCGTGTGTGTGCGTGTGTTCTCTCTCACTCTACGTGTTCTCTCTTTCTCTGTGTGATCTCTCTCTCTGTTCTCTCTCTCTCTCTGTGTTCTCTGTGTGTTTGTGTTCTGTGTGTGTGTTCTCTGTGTGTGTTCCCTCTGTGTGTGTGTGTTCTCTGTGTATGTTTGCTGTGTGTATGCGTGTGTTCTCTCTCCCTCTATGTGTTCTCTCTTTCTCTGTGTGATCACGCTCTGTTTTTTTTCTCTGTGTTCTCTATGTGTTTGTGTTCTGTGTGTGTGTGTGTGTTCTGTGTGCGTGTTTCTGTGTGTGTGTGTGCTCTGTGTGTGTGTTCTCTAATTATATGCGTGTGTTCTCTCTCCCTCTCTATGTGTTCTCTCTTTCTCTGTGTGATCTCTCTCTGTGTGTTGTCTGTGTGTTTGTATTCTGTGTGTGTGTTCTCTCTGTGTATTCTGTGTGTGTGTTCTCTCTCTCTCTGCGTTCTCTCTCTGTGTATTCTCTCTCCCTCTATGTGTTCTCTCTTTCTCTGTGTGATCTCTCTCTGTGTTCTCTCTCTCTCTGTGTTCTCTGTGTGTTTGTGTTCTGTGTGTGTGTTCTCTGTCTGTGTTTTTGTTGTCTGTGTGTTTGTGTGCGTTCTGTGGATGTGTGTCCTCTGTGTGTGTGTATGTTCTCTCTCTCTGTGAGTGATCTCTCTCTGTTCTCTCTCTCTCTCTCTGTTCTCTCTCTCTGTGTGTTCTCTCTCTGTGATTGTCTGTTCGCTCTCACTCTATGTTCTATCTCTATCTCTGTATTCTGTGTGTGTGTGTGTGTGTTCTCTGGGTGTGTTCTCTGTGTGTGTTTGGGTTATCTGTGTGTGTGTGCGTTCTGTGTATGTGTGTTCTCTCTGTGTGTGTGTGTGTGTGTATGTTCTCTCTTTCTGTGCGTGATCTCTCTCTCTGTTCTCTCTCTCTCTGTGTTCTCTCTCTCTCTGTGTTCTCACTATGTGTGTCTGTTCTCTCTCACTCTGTGTTCTCTCTCTATCTCTGTATTCTGTGTGTGTGTTCTCTGTGTGTGTTCTCTTTTGTGTGTGTTGTGTGTGTTCTCTGTTTGTGTGTTCTGTGTGTGAGTGTTTTCTGTGTGTGTGCTCTATGTGTGTGTTCTCCGTGTGTGTGCGTGTGTTCTCTCTCACTCTACGTGTTCTCTCTTTCTCTGTGTGATCTCTCTCTCTGTTCTCTCTCTCTCTCTGTGTTCTCTGTGTGTTTGTGTTCTGTGTGTGTGTTCTCTGTGTGTGTTCCCTCTGTGTGTGTGTGTTCTCTCTTTCTGTGTGTGATCTCTCTCTCTGTGTTCTCTCTCTCTCTGTGTTCTCTCTCCCTCTCTGTGTCTGTTCTCTCTCACTCTGTGTTCTCCCTCTATATCTGCATTCTGTGTTTTTGTGTTTTTTTCTGTGTGTTCTCTTGTGTGTGTGTTCTGTGCGTGTTCTCTGTTTGTGTATATGTTCTCTCTTTCTGTGTTTGATCTCTCTCTCTGTGTGATCTCTCTCTATGTTTTCTTCTCACTCTGTGTGTTCTCTGTGTGTGCGCGCGTGTGTTTTCGCTCTCTCTCTGTGTTCTGTGTTTGTGTGTGTGTACTCTCTCTCTGTTCTCTCTCTCTGTGTTCTCTCTCTCTCTGTGTTCTGTCTCTCTATGTTCTCTGTCTGTGTTCTCTGTATGTGTTCTCTCTATCTGTGTGTTCTCTCTCTGTGTTCTCTCTCTCTGTTTGTTCTCACTCTCTCGGTGTGTTCTCGCTCTCTCTGCGATCTCTCGCTCTCTGTGTTCTCTGTCTCTCTGTATTCTCTCTCTGTGTTCTCTCTCTGTTAGTGTTCTCTCTGTGTTGTCTCTCCCTCTCTCTGCGTTCCCTGTGTGTGTGTTCTGTGTGTGTGCGTTCTCTGTTTGTGTGTTCTGTGTGTGCGTGTTCTCTGTGTCTGTTCGCTGTGTGTGTGCGTGTGTTCTCTCTCACTCTGTGTGATATCTCTCTGTGTTCTCTCTCTCTCTGTGTTCTCTCTATGTGTGTCTGTTCTCTCTCTCTGTGTGTTCTCTCTGTGTGTGTTCTCTCTCTGTGTTCTCTCTCTCACTCTGTGTTCTCTCTCTATCTCTGTATTCTTTGTGTTCCCTGTGCTTGTGTTCTCTTGTGTGTGTGTTCTGTGTGTGTGTGTTTTCTGATTGTGTGTTCTGTGTGTGCGTGTTCTCTGTGTTTGTTCTCTGTGTGTGTTCTCTCTGTGTGTGCTCTGTGTGTTTGTTGTCTCTCTCTGTGTGTTCTCTCTCTGTGTGTTCTCTCTCCCTCTCTGTTCTCTCTCTGTGTGTGTCTGTTCTCTCTCACTCTGTGTTCTCTCTCTATCTCTGTATTCTGTGTGTGTTCCCTGTGTATGTGTTCTCTTGTGTGTGTGTTCTGTGTGTGCGTGTTTTCTGTGTGTGTGTTATGTGTGTCTGTGTTCTGTGTGTGTGTTTCTCTGTGTGTGTGCTCTGTGTGTGTGTTCTCTGTGTTTGTGCATGTGTTCACTCTCCCTCTATGTGTTCTCTCTTTCTCTGTGTGATCTCTCTCTGTGTGTTCTCTGTGTGTTTGTGTTCTGTGTGTGTGTTCTCTGTGTGTGTTCTCTGTGTGTGTGACCCCTGTGTGTGTGTGGGTGTGTGTTCTCTATTATTGTGTGCTCTGTCTCTCTCTGTGTTCTCGCTCTCTGTGTTCTCTGTCTGTGTTCTCTCTGTGTGTTCTCTCTCTCTGTGTTCCCTCTGTCTCTGTGTTCTCATTGTGTTTGTCTTCTGTGTGTGTGTTCTTTCTGTGTGTGCGTTCTCTGTGTGTGTGTGCATGTGTTCACTCTCCCTCTATGTGTTCTCTCTTTCTCTGTGTGATCTCTCTCTGTGTGTTCTCTGTGTGTTTGTGTTCTGTGTGTGTGTTCTCTGTGTGTGTTCTCTGTGTGTGTGACCCCTGTGTGTGTGTGTGTGTGTGTTCTCTATTATTGTGTGCTCTGTCTCTCTCTGTGTTCTCGCTCTCTGTTCTCTGTCTGTGTTCTCTCTGTGTGTTCTCTCTCTCTGTGTTCCCTCTGTCTCTGTGTTCTCATTGTGTTTGTGTTCTGTGTGTGTGTTCTTTCTGTGTGTGCGTTCTCTCTGTGTGTGTGTGTTCTGTGTATGTGTGTGTTCTCTCTCTGTGTGTTCTCTGTGTGTGTGTTCTCCCTCTGTGTTCTCTCTCTCACTCTGTGTTCTCTCTCTCACTCTGTGTTCTCTCTCTATCTCTGTATTCTGTGTGTGTTCCCTGTGTGTGTGTTCTCTTGTGTGTGTGTTCTGTATGTGTGTGTTCTCTGTTTGTGTGTTCTGTGTGTGTGTGTTCTCTGTGTATGTTCGCTGTGTGTATGCTTGTGTTCTCTCTCCCTCTATGTGTTCTCTCTTTCTCTGTGTGATCTCTCTCTGTGTGTTTGTGTTCTGTGTGTGTGTTCTCTCTGTGTGTTCTTGCGTGTCTGTTCTCTCTCTCTCTCTGTGTTCTCTCTCTGTGTGTTCTCTCTCCCTCTATGTGTTCTCTCTTTCTCTGTGTGATCACGCTCTGTTTTTTTTCTCTGTGTTCTTTGTGTGTTTGTGTTCTGTGTGTATGTTTGTGTTCTGTGTGCGTGTTTCTGTGTGTGTGTGCTCTGTGTGTGTGTTCTCTAATTATATGCGTGTGTTCTCTCTCCCTCTCTATGTGTTCTCTCTTTCTCTGTGTGATCTCTCTCTGTGTGTTGTCTGTGTGTTTGTGTTCTGTCTGTGTTTTCTCTGTGTGTGTTCTCTGTATGTGTGTTCTCTCTCTGTGTTCTCTCTCTCACTCTGTGTTCTCTCTCTATCTCTGTATTCTGTGTGTGTTCCCTGTGCTTGTGTTCTCTTGTGTGTGTGTTCTGTGTGTGTGTGTTCTCTGTTTGTGTGTTCTGTGTGTGCGTGTTCTCTGTGTTTGTTCTCTGTGTGTTTTCTATCTGTGTGTGCTCTGTGTGTTTGTTCTCTCTCTCTCTGTGTTCGCTCCCTGTGTGTTCTCACTCCCTCTCTGTTCTCTCTCTCTGTGTGTCTGTTCTCTCTCACTCTGTGTTCGCTCTCTATCTCTGTATTCTGTGTGTTTTCCCTGTATGTGTGTTCTCTTGTGTGTGTGTTCTGTGTGTGTGTGTTCTCTGTTTGTGTGTTCTGTGTGTGCGTGTTCTCTGTGTCTGTTCGCTGTGTGTGTGCGTGTGTTCTCTCTCACTCTATGTGTTCTCTCTTTCTCTGTGTGATCTCTCTCTGTGTGTTTGTGTTCTGTGTGAGTGTTCTCTCTGTGTGTTCTTGCGTGTCTGTTCTCTCTCTCTCTCTGTGTTCTCTCTCTGTGTGTTCTCTCTCCCTCTATGTGTTCTCTCTTTCTCTGTGTGATCTCTCTCTGTGTTCTCTCTCTCTCTGTGTTCTCTGTGTGTTTGTGTTCTGTGTGTGTGTTCTCTGTCTGTGTTTTTGTTGTCTGTGTGTTTGTGTGCGTTCTGTGGATGTGTGTCCTCTGTGTGTGTGTATGTTCTCTCTCTCTGTGAGTGATCTCTCTCTGTTCTCTCTCTCTCTCTCTGTTCTCTCTCTCTGTGTGTTCTCTCTCTGTGATTGTCTGTTCTCTCTCACTCTATGTTCTATCTCTATCTCTGTATTCTGTGTGTGTGTGTGTGTTCTCTGTGTGTGTTCTCTGTGTGTGTTTGGGTTATCTGTGTGTGTGTGCGTTCTGTGTATGTGTGTTCTCTGTGTGTGTGTGTGTGTGTATGTTCTTTCTTTCTGTGCGTGATCTCTCTCTCTGTTCTCTCTCTCTCTGTGTTCTCTCTCTCTCTGTGTTCTCACTATGTGTGTCTGTTCTCTCTCACTGTGTTCTCTCTCTATCTCTGTATTCTGTGTGTGTGTTCTCTGTGTGTGTTCTCTTTTGTGTGTGTTGTGTGTGTTCTCTGTTTGTGTGTTCTGTGTGTGAGTGTTTTCTGTGTGTGTGCTCTATGTGTGTGTTCTCCGTGTGTGTGCGTGTGTTCTCTCTCACTCTACGTGTTCTCTCTTTCTCTGTGTGATCTCTCTCTCTGTTCTCTCTCTCTCTCTGTGTTCTCTGTGTGTTTGTGTTCTGTGTGTGTGTTCTCTGTGTGTGTTCCCTCTGTGTGTGTGTGTTCTCTGTGTATGTTTGCTGTGTGTATGCGTGTGTTCTCTCTCCCTCTATGTGTTCTCTCTTTCTCTGTGTGATCACGCTCTGTTTTTTTTCTCTGTGTTCTCTATGTGTTTGTGTTCTGTGTGTGTGTGTGTTCTGTGTGCGTGTTTCTGTGTGTGTGTGTGCTCTGTGTGTGTGTTCTCTAATTATATGCGTGTGTTCTCTCTCCCTCTCTATGTGTTCTCTCTTTCTCTGTGTGATCTCTCTCTGTGTGTTGTCTGTGTGTTTGTATTCTGTGTGTGTGTTCTCTCTGTGTATTCTGTGTGTGTGTTCTCTCTCTCTCTGCGTTCTCTCTCTGTGTATTCTCTCTCTCTCTCTGTGTTCTCTGTGTGTTTGTGTTCTGTGTGTGTGTTCTCTGTCTGTGTTTTTGTTGTCTGTGTGTTTGTGTGCGTTCTGTGGATGTGTGTCCTCTGTGTGTGTGTATGTTCTCTCTCTGTGTGAGTGATCTCTCTCTGTTCTCTCTCTCTCTCTCTGTTCTCTCTCTCTGTGTGTTCTCTCTCTGTGATTGTCTGTTCGCTCTCACTCTATGTTCTATCTCTATCTCTGTATTCTGTGTGTGTGTGTGTGTTCTCTGTGTGTGTTCTCTGTGTGTGTTTGGGTTATCTGTGTGTGTGTGCGTTCTGTGTATGTGTGTTCTCTGTGTGTGTGTGTGTGTGTATGTTCTCTCTTTCTGTGCGTGATCTCTCTCTCTGTTCTCTCTCTCTCTGTGTTCTCTCTCTCTCTGTGTTCTCACTATGTGTGTCTGTTCTCTCTCACTCTGTGTTCTCTCTCTATCTCTGTATTCTGTGTGTGTGTTCTCTGTGTGTGTTCTCTTTTGTGTGTGTTGTGTGTGTTCTCTGTTGGTGTGTTCTGTGTGTGAGTGTTTTCTGTGTGTGTGCTCTATGTGTGTGTTCTCCGTGTGTGTGCGTGTGTTCTCTCTCACTCTACGTGTTCTCTCTTTCTCTGTGTGATCTCTCTCTCTGTTCTCTCTCTCTCTGTGTTCTCTGTGTGTTTGTGTTCTGTGTGTGTGTTCTCTGTGTGTGTTCCCTCTGTGTGTGTGTGTTCTCTCTTTCTGTGTGTGATCTCTCTCTCTGTGTTCTCTCTCTCTCTGTGTTCTCTCTCCCTCTCTGTGTCTGTTTTCTCTCACTCTGTGTTCTCCCTCTATATCTGCATTCTGTGTTTTTGTGTTTTTTTCTGTGTGTTCTCTTGTGTGTGTGTTCTGTGCGTGTTCTCTGTTTGTGTATATGTTCTCTCTTTCTGTGTTTGATCTCTCTCTCTGTGTGATCTCTCTCTATGTTTTCTTCTCACTCTGTGTGTTCTCTGTGTGTGCGCGCTTGTGTTTTCGCTCTCTCTCTGTGTTCTGTGTTTGTGTGTGTGTACTCTCTCTCTGTTCTCTCTCTCTGTGTTCTCTCTCTCTCTGTGTTCTGTCTCTCTATGTTCTCTGTCTGTGTTCTCTGTATGTGTTCTCTCTATCTGTGTGTTCTCTCTCTGTGTTCTCTCTCTCTGTTTGTTCTCACTCTCTCGGTGTGTTCTCGCTCTCTCTGCGATCTCTCGCTCTCTGTGTTCTCTGTCTCTCTGTATTCTCTCTCTGTGTTCTCTCTCTGTTAGTGTTCTCTCTGTGTTGTCTCTCCCTCTCTCTGCGTTCCCTGTGTGTGTGTTCTGTGTGTGTGTGTTCTCTGTTTGTGTGTTCTGTGTGTGCGTGTTCTCTGTGTCTGTTCGCTGTGTGTGTGCGTGAGTTCTCTCTCACTCTGTGTGATATCTCTCTGTGTTCTCTCTCTCTCTCTCTGTTCTCTCTATGTGTGTCTGTTCTCTCTCTCTGTGTGTTCTCTCTGTGTGTGTTCTCTCTCTGTGTTCTCTCTCTCACTCTGTGTTCTCTCTCTATCTCTGTATTCTTTGTGTTCCCTGTGCTTGTGTTCTCTTGTGTGTGTGTTCTGTGTGTGTGTGTTTTCTGATTGTGTGTTCTGTGTGTGCGTGTTCTCTGTGTTTGTTCTCTGTGTGTGTTCTCTCTGTGTGTGCTCTGTGGTTTTGTTGTCTCTCTCTGTGTGTTCTCTCTCTGTGTGTTCTCTCTCCCTCTCTGTTCTCTCTCTGTGTGTGTCTGTTCTCTCTCACTCTGTGTTCTCTCTCTATCTCTGTATTCTGTGTGTGTTCCCTGTGTATGTGTTCTCTTGTGTGTGTGTTCTGTGTGTGCGTGTTTTCTGTGTGTGTGTTCTGTGTGTCTGTGTTCTGTGTGTGTGTTTCTCTGTGTGTGTGCTCTGTGTGTGTGTTCTCTGTGTTTGTGCATGTGTTCACTCTCCCTCTATGTGTTCTCTCTTTCTCTGTGTGATCTCTCTCTGTGTGTTCTCTGTGTGTTTGTGTTCTGTGTGTGTGTTCTCTGTGTGTGTTCTCTGTGTGTGTGACCCCTGTGTGTGTGTGTGGGTGTGTGTTCTCTATTATTGTGTGCTCTGTCTCTCTCTGTGTTCTCGCTCTCTGTGTTCTCTGTCTGTGTTCTCTCTGTGTGTTCTCTCTCTCTGTGTTCCCTCTGTCTCTGTGTTCTCATTGTGTTTGTCTTCTGTGTGTGTGTTCTTTCTGTGTGTGCGTTCTCTGTGTGTGTGTGCATGTGTTCACTCTCCCTCTATGTGTTCTCTCTTTCTCTGTGTGATCTCTCTCTGTGTGTTCTCTGTGTGTTTGTGTTCTGTGTGTGTGTTCTCTGTGTGTGTTCTCTGTGTGTGTGACCCCTGTGTGTGTGTGTGTGTGTGTTCTCTATTATTGTGTGCTCTGTCTCTCTCTGTGTTCTCGCTCTCTGTGTTCTCTGTCTGTGTTCTCTCTGTGTGTTCTCTCTCTCTGTGTTCCCTCTGTCTCTGTGTTCTCATTGTGTTTGTGTTCTGTGTGTGTGTTCTTTCTGTGTGTGCGTTCTCTCTGTGTGTGTGTGTTCTGTGTATGTGTGTGTTCTCTCTCTGTGTGTTCTCTGTGTGTGTGTTCTCCCTCTGTGTTCTCTCTCTCACTCTGTGTTCTCTCTCTCACTCTGTGTTCTCTCTCTATCTCTGTATTCTGTGTGTGTTCCCTGTGTGTGTGTTCTCTTGTGTGTGTGTTCTGTATGTGTGTGTTCTCTGTTTGTGTGTTCTGTGTGTGTGTGTTCTCTGTGTATGTTCGCTGTGTGTATGCTTGTGTTCTCTCTCCCTCTATGTGTTCTCTCTTTCTCTGTGTGATCTCTCTCTGTGTGTTTGTGTTCTGTGTGTGTGTTCTCTCTGTGTGTTCTTGCGTGTCTGTTCTCTCTCTCTCTCTGTGTTCTCTCTCTGTGTGTTCTCTCTCCCTCTATGTGTTCTCTCTTTCTCTGTGTGATCACGCTCTGTTTTTTTTCTCTGTGTTCTTTGTGTGTTTGTGTTCTGTGTGTATGTTTGTGTTCTGTGTGCGTGTTTCTGTGTGTGTGTGTGCTCTGTGTGTGTGTTCTCTAATTATATGCGTGTGTTCTCTCTCCCTCTCTATGTGTTCTCTCTTTCTCTGTGTGATCTCTCTCTGTGTGTTGTCTGTGTGTTTGTGTTCTGTCTGTGTTTTCTCTGTGTGTGTTCTCTGTATGTGTGTTCTCTCTCTGTGTTCTCTCTCTCACTCTGTGTTCTCTCTCTATCTCTGTATTCTGTGTGTGTTCCCTGTGCTTGTGTTCTCTTGTGTGTGTGTTCTGTGTGTGTGTGTTCTCTGTTTGTGTGTTCTGTGTGTGCGTGTTCTCTGTGTTTGTTCTCTGTGTGTTTTCTATCTGTGTGTGCTCTGTGTGTTTGTTCTCTCTCTCTCTGTGTTCGCTCCCTGTGTGTTCTCACTCCCTCTCTGTTCTCTCTCTGTGTGTGTCTGTTCTCTCTCACTCTGTGTTCGCTCTCTATCTCTGTATTCTGTGTGTTTTCCCTGTATGTGTGTTCTCTTGTGTGTGTGTTCTGTGTGTGTGTGTTCTCTGTTTGTGTGTTCTGTGTGTGCGTGTTCTCTGTGTCTGTTCGCTGTGTGTGTGCGTGTGTTCTCTCTCACTCTATGTGTTCTCTCTTTCTCTGTGTGATCTCTCTCTGTGTGTTTGTGTTCTGTGTGAGTGTTCTCTCTGTGTGTTCTTGCGTGTCTGTTCTCTCTCTCTCTCTGTGTTCTCTCTCTGTGTGTTCTCTCTCCCTCTATGTGTTCTCTCTTTCTCTGTGTGATCTCTCTCTGTGTTCTCTCTCTCTCTGTGTTCTCTGTGTGTTTGTGTTCTGTGTGTGTGTTCTCTGTCTGTGTTTTTGTTGTCTGTGTGTTTGTGTGCGTTCTGTGGATGTGTGTCCTCTGTGTGTGTGTATGTTCTCTCTCTCTGTGAGTGATCTCTCTCTGTTCTCTCTCTCTCTCTCTGTTCTCTCTCTCTGTGTGTTCTCTCTCTGTGATTGTCTGTTCTCTCTCACTCTATGTTCTATCTCTATCTCTGTATTCTGTGTGTGTGTGTGTGTTCTCTGTGTGTGTTCTCTGTGTGTGTTTGGGTTATCTGTGTGTGTGTGCGTTCTGTGTATGTGTGTTCTCTGTGTGTGTGTGTGTGTGTATGTTCTCTCTTTCTGTGCGTGATCTCTCTCTCTGTTCTCTCTCTCTCTGTGTTCTCTCTCTCTCTGTGTTCTCACTATGTGTGTCTGTTCTCTCTCACTGTGTTCTCTCTCTATCTCTGTATTCTGTGTGTGTGTTCTCTGTGTGTGTTCTCTTTTGTGTGTGTTGTGTGTGTTCTCTGTTTGTGTGTTCTGTGTGTGAGTGTTTTCTGTGTGTGTGCTCTATGTGTGTGTTCTCCGTGTGTGTGCGTGTGTTCTCTCTCACTCTACGTGTTCTCTCTTTCTCTGTGTGATCTCTCTCTCTGTTCTCTCTCTCTCTCTGTGTTCTCTGTGTGTTTGTGTTCTGTGTGTGTGTTCTCTGTGTGTGTTCCCTCTGTGTGTGTGTGTTCTCTGTGTATGTTTGCTGTGTGTATGCGTGTGTTCTCTCTCCCTCTATGTGTTCTCTCTTTCTCTGTGTGATCACGCTCTGTTTTTTTTCTCTGTGTTCTCTATGTGTTTGTGTTCTGTGTGTGTGTGTGTTCTGTGTGCGTGTTTCTGTGTGTGTGTGTGCTCTGTGTGTGTGTTCTCTAATTATATGCGTGTGTTCTCTCTCCCTCTCTATGTGTTCTCTCTTTCTCTGTGTGATCTCTCTCTGTGTGTTGTCTGTGTGTTTGTATTCTGTGTGTGTGTTCTCTCTGTGTATTCTGTGTGTGTGTTCTCTCTCTCTCTGCGTTCTCTCTCTGTGTATTCTCTCTCTCTCTCTGTGTTCTCTGTGTGTTTGTGTTCTGTGTGTGTGTTCTCTGTCTGTGTTTTTGTTGTCTGTGTGTTTGTGTGCGTTCTGTGGATGTGTGTCCTCTGTGTGTGTGTATGTTCTCTCTCTGTGTGAGTGATCTCTCTCTGTTCTCTCTCTCTCTCTCTGTTCTCTCTCTCTGTGTGTTCTCTCTCTGTGATTGTCTGTTCGCTCTCACTCTATGTTCTATCTCTATCTCTGTATTCTGTGTGTGTGTGTGTGTTCTCTGTGTGTGTTCTCTGTGTGTGTTTGGGTTATCTGTGTGTGTGTGCGTTCTGTGTATGTGTGTTCTCTGTGTGTGTGTGTGTGTGTATGTTCTCTCTTTCTGTGCGTGATCTCTCTCTCTGTTCTCTCTCTCTCTGTGTTCTCTCTCTCTCTGTGTTCTCACTATGTGTGTCTGTTCTCTCTCACTCTGTGTTCTCTCTCTATCTCTGTATTCTGTGTGTGTGTTCTCTGTGTGTGTTCTCTTTTGTGTGTGTTGTGTGTGTTCTCTGTTGGTGTGTTCTGTGTGTGAGTGTTTTCTGTGTGTGTGCTCTATGTGTGTGTTCTCCGTGTGTGTGCGTGTGTTCTCTCTCACTCTACGTGTTCTCTCTTTCTCTGTGTGATCTCTCTCTCTGTTCTCTCTCTCTCTGTGTTCTCTGTGTGTTTGTGTTCTGTGTGTGTGTTCTCTGTGTGTGTTCCCTCTGTGTGTGTGTGTTCTCTCTTTCTGTGTGTGATCTCTCTCTCTGTGTTCTCTCTCTCTCTGTGTTCTCTCTCCCTCTCTGTGTCTGTTTTCTCTCACTCTGTGTTCTCCCTCTATATCTGCATTCTGTGTTTTTGTGTTTTTTTCTGTGTGTTCTCTTGTGTGTGTGTTCTGTGCGTGTTCTCTGTTTGTGTATATGTTCTCTCTTTCTGTGTTTGATCTCTCTCTCTGTGTGATCTCTCTCTATGTTTTCTTCTCACTCTGTGTGTTCTCTGTGTGTGCGCGCGTGTGTTTTCGCTCTCTCTCTGTGTTCTGTGTTTGTGTGTGTGTACTCTCTCTCTGTTCTCTCTCTCTGTGTTCTCTCTCTCTCTGTGTTCTGTCTCTCTATGTTCTCTGTCTGTGTTCTCTGTATGTGTTCTCTCTATCTGTGTGTTCTCTCTCTGTGTTCTCTCTCTCTGTTTGTTCTCACTCTCTCGGTGTGTTCTCGCTCTCTCTGCGATCTCTCGCTCTCTGTGTTCTCTGTCTCTCTGTATTCTCTCTCTGTGTTCTCTCTCTGTTAGTGTTCTCTCTGTGTTGTCTCTCCCTCTCTCTGCGTTCCCTGTGTGTGTGTTCTGTGTGTGTGTGTTCTCTGTTTGTGTGTTCTGTGTGTGCGTGTTCTCTGTGTCTGTTCGCTGTGTGTGCGTGAGTTCTCTCTCACTCTGTGTGATATCTCTCTGTGTTCTCTCTCTCTCTGTGTTCTCTCTATGTGTGTCTGTTCTCTCTCTCTGTGTGTTCTCTCTGTGTGTGTTCTCTCTCTGTGTTCTCTCTCTCACTCTGTGTTCTCTCTCTATCTCTGTATTCTTTGTGTTCCCTGTGCTTGTGTTCTCTTGTGTGTGTGTTCTGTGTGTGTGTGTTTTCTGATTGTGTGTTCTGTGTGTGCGTGTTCTCTGTGTTTGTTCTCTGTGTGTGTTCTCTCTGTGTGTGCTCTGTGTGTGCTCTGTGTGTTTGTTGTCTCTCTCTGTGTGTTCTCTCTCTGTGTGTTCTCTCTCCCTCTCTGTTCTCTCTCTGTGTGTGTCTGTTCTCTCTCACTCTGTGTTCTCTCTCTATCTCTGTATTCTGTGTGTGTTCCCTGTGTATGTGTTCTCTTGTGTGTGTGTTCTGTGTGTGCGTGTTTTCTGTGTGTGTGTTCTGTGTGTCTGTGTTCTGTGTGTGTGTTTCTCTGTGTGTGTGCTCTGTGTGTGTGTTCTCTGTGTTTGTGCATGTGTTCACTCTCCCTCTATGTGTTCTCTCTTTCTCTGTGTGATCTCTCTCTGTGTGTTCTCTGTGTGTTTGTGTTCTGTGTGTGTGTTCTCTGTGTGTGTTCTCTGTGTGTGTGACCCCTGTGTGTGTGTGTGGGTGTGTGTTCTCTATTATTGTGTGCTCTGTCTCTCTCTGTGTTCTCGCTCTCTGTGTTCTCTGTCTGTGTTCTCTCTGTGTGTTCTCTCTCTCTGTGTTCCCTCTGTCTCTGTGTTCTCATTGTGTTTGTGTTCTGTGTGTGTGTTCTTTCTGTGTGTGCGTTCTCTCTGTGTGTGTGCATGTGTTCACTCTCCCTCTATGTGTTCTCATGTCTCTGTGTGATCTCTCGCTGTTCTCTCTCTCTCTCTCTGAGTTCTCTCTCTCTGTTCTCAGTGTGTGTGTGTGTTCTCTCTCTCCCTGTGTTCTGTGTGTGTGTGTGCTCTCTCTCTCACTGTGTTCTGTCTCTCTCTGTGTTCTCTCGCTCTGTGTTCTCTCTCTGTGTTGTCACTCTCACTATGTGTTCTCTGTGTGTGTGTGTGTTGTCTCTCAGTGTGTGATCTCTTTCTCTGTTCTCTCTCTCTCTCTCTCTCTGTTCTCTCTCTCTCTGTGTTCTCTCTCTGTGTGTGTCTGTTCTCTCTCACTCTGTGTTCCCTCTCTATATCTGTATTCTGTGTGTGTGTGTGTTCTCTGTGTGTGTGTTCTCTTGTGTGTGTGTTCTGTGTGTGTGTTCTCTGTGTGTTCTGTGTGTGCGTGTTCTCTGTGTGTGTGTGCTCTGTGTGTGTGTTCCCTCTGTGTGTGCGTGTGTTCTCTCTCCCTCTACGTGTTCTCTCTTTCGCTGTGTGATCTCTCTCTGTTCTCTCTCTCTCTGTGTGTTCTCTGTCTGTTTGTGTCCTGTGTGTGTTCTCTCTGTATGTATTCTCTTTGTGTGTGTTCCCTCTGTGTGTGTGTGTTCTCTATTAGTGTGTTCTCTCTCTCTCTGTTCTCTCTTTGTCCTCTCTCTCTGTGTTCTCTCTCTCTGTGCGTTCTCTCTCTCTCTGTGTTCTCACTCTCTCTGTTGTCACTCTCACTATGTGTTCTCTCTCTGTGTGTATGTTCTCTCTTTCTGTGTTCTCTCTCTCTGTTGTCACTCTCACTATGTGTTCTCTCTCTCTGTGCGATCTCTCTCTCAGCGTTCTCTCTCTCTCTGTTCCCTCTCTCTCTGTGTTCTGTGTGTGTGTGTTCTCTCTGTGTGTATGTGTGTGTTCTCTCTCTCTGTGTGTTCTCTCTCTCTCCATTCTCGTTCTCTCTCTGTGTGTTCTCTCTCTCTGTGTTCTCTCTCAATCTCTGTGTACTCTGTGTGTGTGTCTGTGTGTGTGTTTGTGTTCTACCTCTCTGTGTGTGTTCTCTCTGTGTGTTCTCGCTCTCTCTGCGATCTCTCGCTCTCTGTGTTCTCTCTCTCTGTATTCTCTCTCTGTGATCTCTGTGTGAGTGTTCTCTTGTGTGTGTGTTCTGTGTTTGTTCTCTGTGTGTTCTGTGTGTGCGTGTTCTGTGTGTGTGTGTGCTCTGTGTGTGTGTTCCCTCTGTGTGTGCGTGTGTTCTCTCTCCCTCTACGTGTTCTCTCTTTCGCTGTGTGATCTCTCTCTGTTCTCTCTCTCTCTGTGTGTTCTCTGTCTGTTTGTGTCCTGTGTGTGTTCTCTCTGTATGTGTTCTCTTTGTGTGTGTTCCCTCTGTGTGTGTACTCTATTAGTGTGTTCTCTCTCTCTCTGTTCTCTCTTTGTCCTCTCTCTCTGTGTTCTCTCTCTCTGTGCGTTCTCTCTCTCTCTGTGTTCCCTCTCTCTCTGTGTTCTGTGTGTGTGTGTTCTCTCTGTGTGTATGTGTGTGTTCTCTCTCTCTGTGTGTTCTCTCTCTCTCCATTCTCGTTCTCTCTCTGTGTGTTCTCTCTCTCTGTGTTCTCTCTCAATCTCTGTGTACTCTGTGTGTGTGTGTCTGTGTGTGTGTTTGTGTTCTACCTCTCTGTGTGTGTTCTCTCTGTGTGTTCTCGCTCTCTCTGCGATCTCTCGCTCTCTGTGTTCTCTCTCTCTGTATTCTCTCTCTGTGATCTCTGTGTGTGTGTGTTCTCTCTGTGTGTTCTGTGTGTGTGTTCTCCCTCTCTGTGTTCTCTCTCAATCTCTGTGTACTCTGTGTGTGTGTGTCTGTGTGTGTGTTTGTGTTCTACCTCTCTGTGTGTGTTCTCTCTGTGTGTTCTCGCTCTCTCTGCGATCTCTCGCTCTCTGTGTTCTCTCTCTCTGTATTCTCTCTCTGTGATCTCTGTGTGAGTGTTCTCTTGTGTGTGTGTTCTGTGTGTGTGTTCTCTGTGTGTTCTGTGTGTGCGTGTTCTGTGTGTGTGTGTGCTCTGTGTGTGTGTTCCCTCTGTGTGTGCGTGTGTTCTCTCTCCCTCTACGTGTTCTCTCTTTCGCTGTGTGATCTCTCTCTGTTCTCTCTCTCTCTGTGTGTTCTCTGTCTGTTTGTGTCCTGTGTGTGTTCTCTCTGTATGTGTTCTCTTTGTGTGTGTTCCCTCTGTGTGTGTACTCTATTAGTGTGTTCTCTCTCTCTCTGTTCTCTCTTTGTCCTCTCTCTCTGTGTTCTCTCTCTCTGTGCGTTCTCTCTCTCTCTGTGTTCTCTTTCTCTGTTGTCACTCTCACTATGTGTTCTCTCTCTGTGTGTATGTTCTCTCTTTCTGTGTTCTCTCTCTCTGTTGTCACTCTCACTATGTGTTCTCTCTCTCTGTGCGATCTCTCTCTCAGCGTTCTCTCTCTCTGTGTTCCCTCTCTCTCTGTGTTCTGTTTGTGTGTTCTCTCTCTCTGTGTGTTCTCTCTCTCTCCATTCTCGTTCTCTCTCTGTGTGTTCTCTCTCTCTGTGTTCTCTCTCAATCTCTGTGTACTCTGTGTGTGTGTGTCTGTGTGTGTGTTTGTGTTCTACCTCTCTGTGTGTGTTCTCTCTGTGTGTTCTCGCTCTCTCTGCGATCTCTCGCTCTCTGTGTTCTCTCTCTCTGTATTCTCTCTCTGTGATCTCTGTGTGTGTGTGTTCTCTCTGTGTGTTCTGTGTGTGTTCTCTCTCTCTGTGTTCTCTCTCAATCTCTGTGTACTCTGTGTGTGTGTGTCTGTGTGTGTGTTTGTGTTCTACCTCTCTGTGTGTGTTCTCTCTGTGTGTTCTCGCTCTCTCTGCGATCTCTCGCTCTCTGTGTTCTCTCTCTCTGTATTCTCTCTCTGTGATCTCTGTGTGTGTGTGTTCTCTCTGTGTGTTCTGTGTGTGTGTTCTCTCTCTCTGTGTTCTCTCTCTGTGTGTTCTCTCTCCCTCTATGTGTTCTCTCTTTCTCTGTGTGATCTTTCTCTGTATTCTCTCTCTCTCTGTGTTCTGTGTGTGTGTTCTCTGAGTGTTTGTGTGTTCTCTATGTGTGTGTATGTTCTCTCTTTCTGTGTGTGATCTCTCTCTCTGTTCTCTCTCTCTCTGTTCTCTCTCTCTCTCTCTGTGTCTGTTCTCTCTCACTATGTGTTCTCTCTCTATCTCTGTATTCTGTGTGTTTGTATTTTCTGTCTGTGTGTTCTCTTGTGTGTGTGTTCTGTGTGTGTGTTCTCTGTTTGTGTGTATGTTCTCTCTTTCTGTGTATGATCTGTCTCTCCGTGTTCTCTCTCTCTCTGTGTTCTGTATCTCTATGTTCTCTGTCTGCGTTCTCTGTCTGTGTTCTCTCTATCTGTGTGTTCTCTCTCTGTGTGTTCTCTCTCTCTCTGTTCTCTTTCTCTCTCTATCTCTGTTCTCTCTGTGTGTGTGGTCTTTCTCTCTCTGTGTTCTCTCTCTCTGTTTGTTCTCACTCTCTCTGTGTGTTCTCGCTCTCTCTGCGATCTCTCGCTCTCTGTGTTCTCTCTCTCTCTGTATTCTCTCTCTGTGTTCTCTCTCTCTGTGTATTCTCTCTGTGTGTTCTGTGTGTGTGTGTTCTCTCTCTCTCTGTGTTCTCTCTCTGTATGTTCTCTCTCCCTCTGTGTTCTCTCTCTGTGTGTGTCTGTTCTCTCTCACTCTATGTTCTCTCTCTATCTCTGTATTCTGTGTGTGTTCTCTGAGTGTTTGTGTGTTCTCTATGTGTGTGTATGTTCTCTCTTTCTGTGTGTGATCTCTCTCTCTGTTCTCTCTCTCTCTGTTCTCTCTCTCTCTCTCTGTGTCTGTTCTCTCTCTCTCTCTCTGTGTCTGTTCTCTCTCACTATGTGTTCTCTCTCTATCTCTGTATTCTGTGTGTTTGTATTTTCTGTCTGTGTGTTCTCTTGTGTGTGTGTTCTGTGTGTGTGTTCTCTGTTTGTGTGTATGTTCTCTCTTTCTGTGTATGATCTGTCTCTCCGTGTTCTCTCTCTCTCTGTGTTCTGTATCTCTATGTTCTCTGTCTGCGTTCTCTGTCTGTGTTCTCTCTATCTGTGTGTTCTCTCTCTGTGTGTTCTCTCTCTCTCTGTTCTCTTTCTCTCTCTATCTCTGTTCTCTCTGTGTGTGTGGTCTTTCTCTCTCTGTGTTCTCTCTCTCTGTTTGTTCTCACTCTCTCTGTGTGTTCTCGCTCTCTCTGCGATCTCTCGCTCTCTGTGTTCTCTCTCTCTCTGTATTCTCTCTCTGTGTTCTCTCTCTCTGTGTATTCTCTCTGTGTGTTCTGTGTGTGTGTGTTCTCTCTCTCTCTGTGTTCTCTCTCTGTATGTTCTCTCTCCCTCTGTGTTCTCTCTCTGTGTGTGTCTGTTCTCTCTCACTCTATGTTCTCTCTCTATCTCTGTATTCTGTGTGTGTTCTCTGAGTGTTTGTGTGTTCTCTATGTGTGTGTATGTTCTCTCTTTCTGTGTGTGATCTCTCTCTCTGTTCTCTCTCTCTCTGTTCTCTCTCTCTCTCTCTCTGTGTCTGTTCTCTCTCTCTCTCTGTGTGTCTGTTCTCTCTCACTATGTGTTCTCTCTCTATCTCTGTATTCTGTGTGTTTGTATTTTCTGTCTGTGTGTTCTCTTGTGTGTGTGTTCTGTGTGTGTGTTCTCTGTTTGTGTGTATGTTCTCTCTTTCTGTGTATGATCTGTCTCTCCGTGTTCTCTCTCTCTCTGTGTTCTGTATCTCTATGTTCTCTGTCTGCGTTCTCTGTCTGTGTTCTCTCTATCTGTGTGTTCTCTCTCTCTGTTCTCTTTCTCTCTCTATCTCTGTTCTCTCTCTGTGTGTGGTCTTTCTCTCTCTGTGTTCTCTCTCTCTGTTCGTTCTCACTCTCTCTGTGTGTTCTCGTTCTCTCTGCGATCTCTCGCTCTCTGTGTTCTCTCTCTCTCTGTATTCTCTCTCTGTGTTCTCTCTCTGTGTGTATTCTCTGTGTGTTCTGTGTGTGTGTGTTCTCTCTCTCTCTGTGTTCTCTCTCTGTATGTTCTCTCTCCCTCTGTGTTCTCTCTCTGTGTGTGTCTGTTCTCTCTCACTCTATGTTCTCTCTCTATCTCTGTATTCTCTGTGTGTTCTCTGTGTGTGTATCCTCTTGTGTGTGTGTCCTGTGTGTGTGTTGTCTGTTTGTGTGTTCTGTGTGTGCGTTTCTCTGTGTGAGTGCTCTGTTTGTGCGTGTTCTGTGTGTGTGTTTCTCTGTGTGTGTGCTCTGTATGTGTTCTCTGTGTGTGTGCGTGTGTTCTCTCACCCTCTATGTGTTCTCTCTTTGTCTGTGTGATCTCTCTCTGTGGGTGTTCTCTTGTGTGTGTGTTCTGTGTCTGTGTTCTCTGTTTGTGTGTTCTGTGTGTGCGTGTTCTGTGTGTGTGTTTCTCTGTGTGTGCGCTCTGTGTGTGTTCTCTGTGTGTGTGCGTGTGTTCTCTCTCCCTCTATGTGTTCTCTCTTTCCCTGTGTGATCACGCTCTGTGTTCCCTCTCTCTCTGTGTTCTCTGTGTGTTTGTGTTCTGTGTGTGTTCTGTGTGTTTGTGATCTGCGTGTGTTTCTCTGTGTGTGTGTGCTCTGTGTGTGTGTTCTCTTTGTGTGTGCGTGTGTTCTCTCACCCACTATGTGTTCTCTCTTTCTCTGTGTGATCTCTCTCTGTGTGTTCTCTGTGTGTTTGTATTCTGTGTGTGTGTTCTCTCTGTGTATTCTGTGTGTGTGTTCTCTCTCTCTCTGTGTTCTCTCTCTGTATGTTCTCTCTCCCTCTGTGTTCTCTCACTGTGTGTGTCTGTTCTCTCTCACTCTATGTTCTCTCTCTATCTCTGTATTCTCTGTGTGTTCTCTGTGTGTGTATCCTCTTGTGTGTGTGTCCTGTGTGTGTGTTGTCTGTTTGTGTGTTCTGTGTGTGCGTGTTCTGTGTGTGTGTTTCTCTGTGTGAGTGCTCTGTGTGTGCGTGTTCTGTGTGTGTGTTTCTCTGTGTGTGTGCTCTGTATGTGTTCTCTGTGTGTGTGCGTGTGTTCTCTCACCCTCTATGTGTTCTCTCTTTGTCTGTGTGATCTCTCTCTGTGGGTGTTCTCTTGTGTGTGTGTTCTGTGTCTGTGTTCTCTGTTTGTGTGTTCTGTGTGTGCGTGTTCTGTGTGTGTGTTTCTCTGTGTGTGCGCTCTGTGTGTGTTCTCTGTGTGTGTGCGTGTGTTCTCTCTCCCTCTATGTGTTCTCTCTTTCCCTGTGTGATCACGCTCTGTGTTCTCTCTCTCTCTGTGTTCTCTGTGTGTTTGTGTTCTGTGTGTGTTCTGTGTGTTTGTGATCTGCGTGTGTTTCTCTGTGTGTGTGTGCTCTGTGTGTGTGTTCTCTTTGTGTGTGCGTGTGTTCTCTCACCCTCTATGTGTTCTCTCTTTCTCTGTGTGATCTCTCTCTGTGTGTTCTCTGTGTGTTTGTATTCTGTGTGTGTGTTCTCTCTGTGTATTCTGTGTGTGTGTTCTCTCTCTCTCTGCGTTCTCTCTCTGTGTATTCTCTCTCCCTCTATGTGTTCTCTCTTTCTCTGTGTGATCTCTCTCTGTGTTCTCTCTCTCTCTGTGTTCTCTGTGTGTTTGTGTTCTGTGTGTGTGTTCTCTGTCTGTGTTTTTGTTGTCTGTGTGTTTGTGTGCGTTCTGTGGATGTGTGTCCTCTGTGTGTGTGTATGTTCTCTCTCTCTGTGAGTGATCTCTCTCTGTTCTCTCTCTCTCTCTCTGTTCTCTCTCTCTGTGTGTTCTCTCTCTGTGATTGTCTGTTCGCTCTCACTCTATGTTCTATCTCTATCTCTGTATTCTGTGTGTGTGTGTGTGTTCTCTGTGTGTGTTTGGGTTATCTGTGTGTGTGTGCGTTCTGTGTATGTGTGTTCTCTGTGTGTGTGTGTGTGTGTATGTTCTCTCTTTCTGTGCGTGATCTCTCTCTCTGTTCTCTCTCTCTCTGTGTTCTCTCTCTCTCTGTGTTCTCACTATGTGTGTCTGTTCTCTCTCACTGTGTTCTCTCTCTATCTCTGTATTCTGTGTGTGTGTTCTCTGTGTGTGTTCTCTTTTGTGTGTGTTGTGTGTGTTCTCTGTTGGTGTGTTCTGTGTGTGAGTGTTTTCTGTGTGTGTGCTCTATGTGTGTGTTCTCCGTGTGTGTGCGTGTGTTCTCTCTCACTCTACGTGTTCTGTCTTTCTCTGTGTGATCTCTCTCTCTGTTCTCTCTCCCTCTATGTGTTCTCTCTTTCCCTGTGTGATCACGCTCTGTGTTCTCTCTCTCTCTGTGTTCTCTGTGTGTTTGTGTTCTGTGTGTGTTCTGTGTGTTTGTGATCTGCGTGTATTTCTCTGTGTGTGTGTGCTCTGTGTGTGTGTTCTCTTTGTGTGTGCGTGTGTTCTCTCACCCTCTATGTGTTCTCTCTTTCTCTGTGTGATCTCTCTCTGTGTGTTCTCTGTGTGTTTGTATTCTGTGTGTGTGTTCTCTCTGTGTATTCTGTGTGTGTGTTCTCTCTCTCTCTGCGTTCTCTCTCTGTGTATTCTCTCTCCCTCTATGTGTTCTCTCTTTCTCTGTGTGATCTCTCTCTGTGTTCTCTCTCTCTCTGTGTTCTCTGTGTGTTTGTGTTCTGTGTGTGTGTTCTCTGTCTGTGTTTTTGTTGTCTGTGTGTTTGTGTGCGTTCTGTGGATGTGTGTCCTCTGTGTGTGTGTATGTTCTCTCTCTCTGTGAGTGATCTCCCTCTGTTCTCTCTCTCTCTCTCTGTTCTCTCTCTCTGTGTGTTCTCTCTCTGTGATTGTCTGTTCGCTCTCACTCTATGTTCTATCTCTATCTCTGTATTCTGTGTGTGTGTGTGTTCTCTGTGTGTGTTCTCTGTGTGTGTTTGGGTTATCTGTGTGTGTGTGCGTTCTGTGTATGTGTGTTCTCTGTGTGTGTGTGTGTGTATGTTCTCTCTTTCTGTGCGTGATCTCTCTCTCTGTTCTCTCTCTCTCTGTGTTCTCTCTCTCTCTGTGTTCTCACTATGTGTGTCTGTTCTCTCTCACTGTGTTCTCTCTCTATCTCTGTATTCTGTGTGTGTTCTCTGTGTGTGTTCTCTTTTGTGTGTGTTGTGTGTGTTCTCTGTTTGTGTGTTCTGTGTGTGAGTGTTTTCTGTGTGTGTGCTCTATGTGTGTGTTCTCCGTGTGTGTGCGTGTGTTCTCTCTCACTCTACGTGTTCTGTCTTTCTCTGTGTGATCTCTCTCTCTGTTCTCTCTCTCTCTCTGTGTTCTCTGTGTGTTTGTGTTCTGTGTGTGTGTTCTCTGTGTGTGTACCCTCTGTGTGTGTGTGTTCTCTCTTTCTGTGTGTGATCTCTCTCTCGGTGTTCTCTCTCTCTCTGTGTTCTCTCTCCCTCTCTGTGTCTGTTCTCTCTCACTCTGTGTTCTCCCTCTATATCTGCATTCTGTGTTTTTGTGTTTTTTTCTGTGTGTTCTCTTGTGTGTGTGTTCTGTGTGTGTGTTCTCTGTGTGTTCTGTGTGTGCGTGTTCTCTGTGTGTGTGTGCTCTGTGTGTGTGTTCCCTCTGTGTGTGCGTGTGTTCTCTCTCCCTCTACGTGTTCTCTCTTTCGCTGTGTGATCTCTCTCTGTTCTCTCTCTCTCTGTGTGTTCTCTGTCTGTTTGTGTCCTGTGTGTGTTCTCTCTGTATGTGTTCTCTTTGTGTGTGTTCCCTCTGTGTGTGTACTCTATTAGTGTGTTCTCTCTCTCTCTGTTCTCTCTTTGTCCTCTCTCTCTGTGTTCTCTCTCTCTGTGCGTTCTCTCTCTCTCTGTGTTCTCACTCTCTCTGTTGTCACTCTCACTATGTGTTCTCTCTCTGTGTGTATGTTCTCTCTTTCTGTGTTCTCTCTCTCTGTTGTCACTCTCACTATGTGTTCTCTCTCTCTGTGCGATCTCTCTCTCAGCGTTCTCTCTCTCTCTGTTCCCTCTCTCTCTGTGTTCTGTGTGTGTGTGTTCTCTCTGTGTGTATGTGTGTGTTCTCTCTCTCTGTGTGTTCTCTCTCTCTCCATTCTCGTTCTCTCTCTGTGTGTTCTCTCTCTCTGTGTTCTCTCTCAATCTCTGTGTACTCTGTGTGTGTGTGTCTGTGTGTGTGTTTGTGTTCTACCTCTCTGTGTGTGTTCTCTCTGTGTGTTCTCGCTCTCTCTGCGATCTCTCGCTCTCTGTGTTCTCTCTCTCTGTATTCTCTCTCTGTGATCTCTGTGTGTGTGTGTTCTCTCTGTGTGTTCTGTGTGTGTGTTCTCTCTCTCTGTGTTCTCTCTCTGTGTGTTCTCTCTCCCTCTATGTGTTCTCTCTTTCTCTGTGTGATCTTTCTCTGTATTCTCTCTCTCTCTGTGTTCTGTGTGTGTGTTCTCTGAGTGTTTGTGTGTTCTGTATGTGTGTGTATGTTCTCTCTTTCTGTGTGTGATCTCTCTCTCTGTTCTCTCTCTCTCTGTTCTCTCTCTCTCTCTGTGTCTGTTCTCTCTCACTATGTGTTCTCTCTCTATCTCTGTATTCTGTGTGTTTGTATTTTCTGTCTGTGTGTTCTCTTGTGTGTGTGTTCTGTGTGTGTGTTCTCTGTTTGTGTGTATGTTCTCTCTTTCTGTGTATGATCTGTCTCTCCGTGTTCTCTCTCTCTCTGTGTTCTGTATCTCTATGTTCTCTGTCTGCGTTCTCTGTCTGTGTTCTCTCTATCTGTGTGTTCTCTCTCTCTGTTCTCTTTCTCTCTCTATCTCTGTTCTCTCTCTGTGTGTGGTCTTTCTCTCTCTGTGTTCTCTCTCTCTGTTTGTTCTCACTCTCTCTGTGTGTTCTCGTTGTCTCTGCGATCTCTCGCTCTCTGTGTTCTCTCTCTCTCTGTATTCTCTCTCTGTGTTCTCTCTCTCTGTGTATTCTCTCTGTGTGTTCTGTGTGTGTGTGTTCTCTCTCTCTCTGTGTTCTCTCTCTGTATGTTCTCTCTCCCTCTGTGTTCTCTCTCTGTGTGTGTCTGTTCTCTCTCACTCTATGTTCTCTCTCTATCTCTGTATTCTCTGTGTGTGTATCCTCTTGTGTGTGTGTCCTGTGTGTGTGTTGTCTGTTTGTGTGTTCTGTGTGTGCGTGTTCTGTGTGTGTGTTTCTCTGTGTGAGTGCTCTGTGTGTGCGTGTTCTGTGTGTGTGTTTCTCTGTGTGTGTGCTCTGTATGTGTTCTCTGTGTGTGTGCGTGTGTTCTCTCACCCTCTATGTGTTCTCTCTTTGTCTGTGTGATCTCTCTCTGTGGGTGTTCTCTTGTGTGTGTGTTCTGTGTCTGTGTTCTCTGTTTGTGTGTTCTGTGTGTGCGTGTTCCGTGTGTGTGTTTCTCTGTGTGTGCGCTCTGTGTGTGTTCTCTGTGTGTGTGCGTGTGTTCTCTCTCCCTCTATGTGTTCTCTCTTTCCCTGTGTGATCACGCTCTGTGTTCTCTCTCTCTCTGTGTTCTCTGTGTGTTTGTGTTCTGTGTGTGTTCTGTGTGTTTGTGATCTGCGTGTGTTTCTCTGTGTGTGTGTGCTCTGTGTGTGTGTTCTCTTTGTGTGTGCGTGTGTTCTCTCACCCTCTATGTGTTCTCTCTTTCTCTGTGTGATCTCTCTCTGTGTGTTCTCTGTGTGTTTGTATTCTGTGTGTGTGTTCTCTCTGTGTATTCTGTGTGTGTGTTCTCTCTCTCTCTGCGTTCTCTCTCTGTGTATTCTCTCTCCCTCTATGTGTTCTCTCTTTCTCTGTGTGATCTCTCTCTGTGTTCTCTCTCTCTCTGTGTTCTCTGTGTGTTTGTGTTCTGTGTGTGTGTTCTCTGTCTGTGTTTTTGTTGTCTGTGTGTTTGTGTGCGTTCTGTGGATGTGTGTCCTCTGTGTGTGTGTATGTTCTCTCTCTCTGTGAGTGATCTCTCTCTGTTCTCTCTCTCTCTCTCTGTTCTCTCTCTCTGTGTGTTCTCTCTCTGTGATTGTCTGTTCGCTCTCACTCTATGTTCTATCTCTATCTCTGTATTCTGTGTGTGTGTGTGTGTTCTCTGTGTGTGTTTGGGTTATCTGTGTGTGTGTGCGTTCTGTGTATGTGTGTTCTCTGTGTGTGTGTGTGTGTATGTTCTCTCTTTCTGTGCGTGATCTCTCTCTCTGTTCTCTCTCTCTCTGTGTTCTCTCTCTCTCTGTGTTCTCACTATGTGTGTCTGTTCTCTCTCACTGTGTTCTCTCTCTATCTCTGTATTCTGTGTGTGTGTTCTCTGTGTGTGTTCTCTTTTGTGTGTGTTGTGTGTGTTCTCTGTTTGTGTGTTCTGTGTGTGAGTGTTTTCTGTGTGTGTGCTCTATGTGTGTGTTCTCCGTGTGTGTGCGTGTGTTCTCTCTCACTCTACGTGTTCTGTCTTTCTCTGTGTGATCTCTCTCTCTGTTCTCTCTCTCTCTCTGTGTTCTCTGTGTGTTTGTGTTCTGTGTGTGTGTTCTCTGTGTGTGTTCCCTCTGTGTGTGTGTGTTCTCTCTTTCTGTGTGTGATCTCTCTCTCGGTGTTCTCTCTCTCTCTGTGTTCTCTCTCCCTCTCTGTGTCTGTTCTCTCTCACTCTGTGTTCTCCCTCTATATCTGCATTCTGTGTTTTTGTGTTTTTTTCTGTGTGTTCTCTTGTGTGTGTGTTCTGTGTGTGTGTTCTCTGTGTGTTCTGTGTGTGCGTGTTCTCTGTGTGTGTGTGCTCTGTGTGTGTGTTCCCTCTGTGTGTGCGAGTGTTCTCTCTCCCTCTACGTGTTCTCTCTTTCGCTGTGTGATCTCTCTCTGTTCTCTCTCTCTCTGTGTGTTCTCTGTCTGTTTGTGTCCTGTGTGTGTTCTCTCTGTATGTGTTCTCTTTGTGTGTGTTCCCTCTGTGTGTGTACTCTATTAGTGTGTTCTCTCTCTCTCTGTTCTCTCTTTGTCCTCTCTCTCTGTGTTCTCTCTCTCTGTGCGTTCTCTCTCTCTCTGTGTTCTCACTCTCTCTGTTGTCACTCTCACTATGTGTTCTCTCTCTGTGTGTATGTTCTCTCTTTCTGTGTTCTCTCTCTCTGTTGTCACTCTCACTATGTGTTCTCTCTCTCTGTGCGATCTCTCTCTCAGCGTTCTCTCTCTCTGTGTTCCCTCTCTCTCTGTGTTCTGTGTGTGTGTGTTCTCTCTGTGTGTATGTGTGTGTTCTCTCTCTCTGTGTGTTCTCTCTCTCTCCATTCTCGTTCTCTCTCTGTGTGTTCTCTCTCTCTGTGTTCTCTCTCAATCTCTGTGTACTCTGTGTGTGTGTGTCTGTGTGTGTGTTTGTGTTCTACCTCTCTGTGTGTGTTCTCTCTGTGTGTTCTCGCTCTCTCTGCGATCTCTCGCTCTCTGTGTTCTCTCTCTCTGTATTCTCTCTCTGTGATCTCTGTGTGTGTGTGTTCTCTCTGTGTGTTCTGTGTGTGTGTTCTCTCTCTCTGTGTTCTCTCTCAATCTCTGTGTACTCTGTGTGTGTGTGTCTGTGTGTGTGTTTGTGTTCTACCTCTCTGTGTGTGTTCTCTCTGTGTGTTCTCGCTCTCTCTGCGATCTCTCGCTCTCTGTGTTCTCTCTCTCTGTATTCTCTCTCTGTGATCTCTGTGTGTGTGTGTTCTCTCTGTGTGTTCTGTGTGTGTGTTCTCTCTCTCTGTGTTCTCTCTCTGTGTGTTCTCTCTCCCTCTATGTGTTCTCTCTTTCTCTGTGTGATCTTTCTCTGTATTCTCTCTCTCTCTGTGTTCTGTGTGTGTGTTCTCTGAGTGTTTGTGTGTTCTCTATGTGTGTGTATGTTCTCTCTTTCTGTGTGTGATCTCTCTCTCTGTTCTCTCTCTCTCTGTTCTCTCTCTCTCTCTCTGTGTCTGTTCTCTCTCACTATGTGTTCTCTCTCTATCTCTGTATTCTGTGTGTTTGTATTTTCTGTCTGTGTGTTCTCTTGTGTGTGTGTTCTGTGTGTGTGTTCTCTGTTTGTGTGTATGTTCTCTCTTTCTGTGTATGATCTGTCTCTCCGTGTTCTCTCTCTCTCTGTGTTCTGTATCTCTATGTTCTCTGTCTGCGTTCTCTGTCTGTGTTCTCTCTATCTGTGTGTTCTCTCTCTCTGTTCTCTTTCTCTCTCTATCTCTGTTCTCTCTCTGCGTGTGGTCTTTCTCTCTCTGTGTTCTCTCTCTCTGTTTGTTCTCACTCTCTCTGTGTGTTCTCGTTGTCTCTGCGATCTCTCGCTCTCTGTGTTCTCTCTCTCTCTGTATTCTCTCTCTGTGTTCTCTTTCACTGTGTATTCTCTCTGTGTGTTCTGTGTGTGTGTGTTCTCTCTCTCTCTGTGTTCTCTCTCTGTATGTTCTCTCTCCCTCTGTGTTCTCTCTCTGTGTGTGTCTGTTCTCTCTCACTCTATGTTCTCTCTCTATCTCTGTATTCTCTGTGTGTTCTCTGTGTGTGTATCCTCTTGTGTGTGTGTCCTGTGTGTGTGTTGTCTGTTTGTGTGTTCTGTGTGTGCGTGTTCTGTGTGTGTGTTTCTCTGTGTGAGTGCTCTGTGTGTGCGTGTTCTGTGTGTGTGTTTCTCTGTGTGTGTGCTCTGTATGTGTTCTCTGTGTGTGTGCGTGTGTTCTCTCACCCTCTATGTGTTCTCTCTTTGTCTGTGTGATCTCTCTCTGTGGGTGTTCTCTTGTGTGTGTGTTCTGTGTCTGTGTTCTCTGTTTGTGTGTTCTGTGTGTGCGTGTTCTGTGTGTGTGTTTCTCTGTGTGTGCGCTCTGTGTGTGTTCTCTGTGTGTGTGCGTGTGTTCTCTCTCCCTCTATGTGTTCTCTCTTTCCCTGTGTGATCACGCTCTGTGTTCTCTCTCTCTCTGTGTTCTCTGTGTGTTTGTGTTCTGTGTGTGTTCTGTGTGTTTGTGATCTGCGTGTGTTTCTCTGTGTGTGTGTGCTCTGTGTGTGTGTTCTCTTTGTGTGTGCGTGTGTTCTCTCACCCTCTATGTGTTCTCTCTTTCTCTGTGTGATCTCTATCTGTGTGTTCTCTGTGTGTTTGTATTCTGTGTGTGTGTTCTCTCTGTGTATTCTGTGTGTGTGTTCTCTCTCTCTCTGTGTTCTCTCTCTGTATGTTCTCTCTCCCTCTGTGTTCTCTCTCTGTGTGTGTCTGTTCTCTCTCACTCTATGTTCTCTCTCTAGCTCTGTATTCTCTGTGTGTTCTCTGTGTGTGTATCCTCTTGTGTGTGTGTCCTGTGTGTGTGTTGTCTGTTTGTGTGTTCTGTGTGTGCGTGTTCTGTGTGTGTGTTTCTCTGTGTGAGTGCTCTGTGTGTGCGTGTTCTGTGTGTGTGTTTCTCTGTGTGTGTGCTCTGTATGTGTTCTCTGTGTGTGTGCGTGTGTTCTCTCACCCTCTATGTGTTCTCTCTTTGTCTGTGTGATCTCTCTCTGTGGGTGTTCTCTTGTGTGTGTGTTCTGTGTCTGTGTTCTCTGTTTGTGTGTTCTGTGTGTGCGTGTTCTGTGTGTGTGTTTCTCTGTGTGTGCGCTCTGTGTGTGTTCTCTGTGTGTGTGCGTGTGTTCTCTCTCCCTCTATGTGTTCTCTCTTTCCCTGTGTGATCACGCTCTGTGTTCTCTCTCTCTCTGTGTTCTCTGTGTGTTTGTGTTCTGTGTGTGTTCTGTGTGTTTGTGATCTGCGTGTGTTTCTCTGTGTGTGTGTGCTCTGTGTGTGTGTTTTCTTTGTGTGTGCGTGTGTTCTCTCACCCTCTATGTGTTCTCTCTTTCTTTGTGTGATCTCTCTCTGTGTGTTCTCTGTGTGTTTGTATTCTGTGTGTGTGTTCTCTCTGTGTATTCTGTGTGTGTGTTCTCTCTCTCTCTGCGTTCTCTCTCTGTGTATTCTCTCTCCCTCTATGTGTTCTCTCTTTCTCTGTGTGATCTCTCTCTGTGTTCTCTCTCTCTCTGTGTTCTCTGTGTGTTTGTGTTCTGTGTGTGTGTTCTCTGTCTGTGTTTTTGTTGTCTGTGTGTTTGTGTGCGTTCTGTGGATGTGTGTCCTCTGTGTGTGTGTATGTTCTCTCTCTCTGTGAGTGATCTCTCTCTGTTCTCTCTCTCTCTCTCTGTGAGTGATCTCTCTCTGTTCTCTCTCTCTCTCTCTGTTCTCTCTCTCTGTGTGTTCTCTCACTGTGATTGTCTGTTCGCTCTCACTCTATGTTCTATCTCTATCTCTGTATTCTGTGTGTGTGTGTGTGTTCTCTGTGTGTGTTCTCTGTGTGTGTTTGGGTTATCTGTGTGTGTGTGCGTTCTGTGTATGTGTGTTCTCTGTGTGTGTGTGTGTGTATGTTCTCTCTTTCTGTGCGTGATCTCTCTCTGTGTTCTCTCTCTCTCTGTGTTCTCACTATGTGTGTCTGTTCTCTCTCACTGTGTTCTCTCTCTATCTCTGTATTCTGTGTGTGTGTTCTCTGTGTGTGTTCTCTTTTGTGTGTGTTGTGTGTGTTGTCTGTTTGTGTGTTCTGTGTGTGAGTGTTTTCTGTGTGTGTGCTCTATGTGTGTGTTCTCCGTGTGTGTGCGTGTGTTCTCTCTCACTCTACGTGTTCTGTCTTTCTCTGTGTGATCTCTCTCTCTGTTCTCTCTCTCTCTCTGTGTTCTCTGTGTGTTTGTGTTCTGTGTGTGTGTTCTCTGTGTGTGTTCCCTCTGTGTGTGTGTGTTCTCTCTTTCTAAGTGTGATCTCTCTCTCGGTGTTCTCTCTCTCTCTGTGTTCTCCCTCTATATCTGCATTCTGTGTTTTTGTGTTTTTTTCTGTGTGTTCTCTTGTGTGTGTCTTCTGTGCGTGTTCTCTCTTTCTGTGTTTGATCTCTCTCTCTGTGTGATCTCTCTCTATGTTTTCTTCTCACTCTGTGTTTTCTCTGTGTGTGCGCGCGTGTGTTTTCGCTCTCTCTCTGTGTTCTGTGTTTGTGTGTGTGTACTCTCTCTCTGTTCTCTCTCTCTGTGTTCTCTCTCTCTCTGTGTCCTGTCTCTCTATGTTCTCTGTCTGTGTTCTCTGTATGTGTTCTCTCTATCTGTGTGTTCTCTCTCTGTGTTCTCTCTCTCTGTTTGTTCTCACTCTCTCGGTGTGTTCTCGCTCTCTCTGCGATCTCTCGGTCTCTGTGTTCTCTGTCTCTCTGTATTCTCTCTCTGTGTTCTCTCTCTGTTAGTGTTCTCTCTGTGTTGTCTCTCCCTCTCTCTGCGTTCCCTGTGTGTGTGTGTTCTCTGTTTGTGTGTTCTGTGTGTGCGTGTTCTCTGTGTCTGTTCGCTGTGTGTGTGCGTGTGTTCTCTCTCACTCTATGTGTTCTCTCTTTCTCTGTGTGATATCTCTCTGTGTTCTCTCTCTCTCTGTGTTCTCTTTATGTGTGTCTGTTCTCTCTCTCTGTGTGTTCTCTCTGTGTGTGTTCTCTCTCTGTGTTCTCTCTCTCACTCTGTGTTCTCTCTCTATCTCTGTATTCTTTGTGTTCCCTGTGCTTGTGTTCTCTTGTGTGTGTGTTCTGTGTGTGTGTGTTTTCTGATTGTGTGTGCTGTGTGTGCGTGTTCTCTGTGTTTGTTCTCTGTGTGTGTTCTCTCTGTGTGTGCTCTGTGTGTTTGTTGTCTCTCTCTGTGTGTTCTCTCTCTGTGTGTTCTCTCTCCCTCTCTGTTCTCTCTCTGTGTGTGTCTGTTCTCTCTCACTCTGTGTTCTCTCTCTATCTCTGTATTCTGTGTGTGTTCCCTGTGTATGTGTTCTCTCGTGTGTGTGTTCTGTGTGTGCGTGTTTTCTGTGTGTGTGTTCTGTGTGTCTGTGTTCTGTGTGTGTGTTTCTCTGTGTGTGTGCTCTGTGTGTGTGTTCTCTGTGTTTGTGCATGTGTTCACTCTCCCTCTATGTGTTCTCTCTTTCTCTGTGTGATCTCTCTCTGTGTGTTCTCTGTGTGTTTGTGTTCTGTGTGTGTGTTCTCTGTGTGTGTTCTCTGTGTGTGTGACCCCTGTGTGTGTGTGTGGGTGTGTGTTCTCTATTATTGTGTGCTCTGTCTCTCTCTGTGTTCTCGCTCTCTGTGTTCTCTGTCTGTGTTCTCTCTGTGTGTTCTCTCTCTCTGTGTTCCCTCTGTCTCTGTGTTCTCATTGTGTTTGTGTTCTGTGTGTGTGTTCTTTCTGTGTGTGCGTTCTCTCTGTGTGTGTGCATGTGTTCCCTCTCCCTCTATGTGTTCTCTCTTTCTCTGTGTGATCTCTCTCTGTGTGTTCTCTGTGTGTTTGTGTTCTGTGTGTGTGTTCTCTGTGTGTGTTCTCTGTGTGTGTGACCCCTGTGTGCGTGTGTGTGTGTGTGTGTGTTCTCTATTATTGTGTGCTCTGTCTCTCTCTGTGTTCTCGCTCTCTGTGTTCTCTGTCTGTGTTCTCTCTGTGTGTTCTCTCTCTGTGTGTTCCCTCTGTCTCTGTGTTCTCATTGTGGTTGTGTTCTGTGTGTGTGTTCTTTCTGTGTGTGCGTTCTCTCTGTGTGTGTGTGTTCTGTGTATGTGTGTGTTCTCTCTCTGTGTGTTCTCTGTGTGTGTGTTCTCCCTCTGTGTTCTCTCTCTCACTCTGTGTTCTCTCTCTCACTCTGTGTTCTCTCTCTATCTCTGTATTCTGTGTGTGTTCCCTGTGTGTGGGTTCTCTTGTGTGTGTGTTCTGTATGTGTGTGTTCTCTGTTTGTGTGTTCTGTGTGTGTGTGTTCTCTGTGTATGTTCGCTGTGTGTATGCTTGTGTTCTCTCTCCCTCTATGTGTTCTCTCTTTCTCTGTGTGATCTCTCTCTGTGTGTTTGTGTTCTGTGTGTGTGTTCTCTCTGTGTGTCCTTGCGTGTCTGTTCTCTCTCTCTCTCTGTGTTCTCTCTCTGTGTGTTCTCTCTCCCTCTATGTGTTCTCTCTTTCTCTGTGTGATCACGCTCTGTTTTTTTTCTCTGTGTTCTTTGTGTGTTTGTGTTCTGTGTGTATGTTTGTGTTCTGTGTGCGTGTTTCTGTGTGTGTGTGTGCTCTGTGTGTGTGTTCTCTAATTATATGCGTGTGTTCTCTCTCCCTCTCTATGTGTTCTCTCTTTCTCTGTGTGATCTCTCTCTGTGTGTTGTCTGTGTGTTTGTGTTCTGTCTGTGTTTTCTCTGTGTGTGTTCTCTGTATGTGTGTTCTCTCTCTGTGTTCTCTCTCTCACTCTGTGTTCTCTCTCTATCTCTGTATTCTGTGTGTGTTCCCTGTGCTTGTGTTCTCTTGTGTGTGTGTTCTGTGTGTGTGTGTTCTCTGTTTGTGTGTTCTGTGTGTGCGTGTTCTCTGTGTTTGTTCTCTGTGTGTGTTCTATCTGTGTGTGCTCTGTGTGTTTGTTCTCTCTCTCTCTGTATTCGCTCTCTGTGTGTTCTCACTCCCTCTCTGTTCTCTCTCTGTGTGTGTCTGTTCTCTCTCACTCTGTGTTCGCTCTCTATCTCTGTATTCTGTGTGTTTTCCCTGTATGTGTGTTCTCTTGCGTGTGTGTTCTGTGTGTGTGTGTTCTCTGTTTGTGTGTTCTGTGTGTGCGTGTTCTCTGTGTCTGTTCGCGGTGTGTGTGCGTGTGTTCTTTCTCACTCTATGTGTTCTCTCTTTCTCTGTGTGATATCTCTCTGTGTTCTCTCTCTCTCTGTGTTCTCTCTATGTGTGTCTGTTCTCTCTCACTCTGCGTTCTCTCTCTATCTCTGTATTCTGTGTGTGTTCCCTGTGTGTGTTTCTCTTGTGTGTGTGTTCTGTGTGTGTGTGTTCTCTGTGTATGTTTGCTGTGTGTATGCGTGTGTTCTCTCTCCCTCTATGTGTTCTCTCTTTCTCTGTGTGATCACGCTCTGTTTTTTTTCTCTGTGTTCTCTATGTGTTTGTGTTCTGTGTGTATGTTTGTGTTCTGTGTGCGTGTTTCTGTGTGTGTGTGTGCTCTGTGTGTGTGTTCTCTAATTATATGCGTGTGTTCTCTCTCCCTCTCTATGTGTTCTCTCTTTCTCTGTGTGATCTCTCTCTGTGTGTTGTCTGTGTTTTTGTGTTCTGTGTGTGTTTTCTCTGTGTGTGTTCTCTGTATGTGTGTTCTCTCTCTGTGTTCTCTCTCTCACTCTGTGTTCTCTCTCTATCTCTGTATTCTGTGTGTGTTCCCTGTGCTTGTGTTCTCTTGTGTGTGTGTTCTGTGTGTGTGTGTTCTCTGTTTGTGTGTTCTGTGTGTGCGTGTTCTCTGTGTTTGTTCTCTGTGTGTTTTCTATCTGTGTGTGCTCTGTGTGTTTGTTCTCTCTCTCTCTGTGTTCGCTCCCTGTGTGTTCTCACTCCCTCTCTGTTCTCTCTCTGTGTGTGTCTGTTCTCTCTCACTCTGTGTTCGCTCTCTATCTCTGTATTCTGTGTGTTTTCCCTGTATGTGTGTTCTCTTGTGTGTGTGTTCTGTGTGTGTGTGTTCTCTGTTTGTGTGTTCAGTGTGTGCGTGTTCTCTGTGTCTGTTCGCTGTGTGTGTGCGTGTGTTCTCTCTCACTCTATGTGTTCTCTCTTTCTCTGTGTGATATCTCTCTGTGTTCTCTCTCTCTCTGTGTTCTCTCTATGTGTGTCTGTTCTCTCTCACTCTGCGTTCTCTCTCTATCTCTGTATTCTGTGTGTGTTCCCTGTGTGTGTGTTCTCTTGTGTGTGTGTTCTGTGTGTGTGTGTTCTCTGTTTGTGTGTTCTGTGTGTGCGTGTTCTCTGTGTTTGTTCTCTGTGTGTTTTCTATCTGTGTGTGCTCTGTGTGTGTGTTCTCTCTCACTCTGTGTTCGCTCTCTATCTCTGTATTCTGTGTGTTTTCCCTGTATGTGTGTTCTCTTGTGTGTGTGTTCTGTGTGTGTGTGTTCTCTGTTTGTGTGTTCTGTGTGTGCGTGTTCTCTGTGTTTGTTCTCTGTGTGTGTTCTCTCTGTGTGTGCTCTGTGTGTTTGTTGTCTCTCTCTGTGTGTTCTCTCTCTGTGTGTTCTCTCTCCCTCTCTGTTCTCTCTCTGTGTGTGTCTGTTCTCTCTCACTCTGTGTTCTCTCTCTATCTCTGTATTCTGTGTGTGTTCCCTGTGTATGTGTTCTCTTGTGTGTGTGTTCTGTGTGTGCGTGTTTTCTGTGTGTGTGTTCTGTGTGTCTGTGTTCTGTGTGTGTGTTTCTCTGTGTGTGTGCTCTGTGTGTGTGTTCTCTGTGTTTGTGCATGTGTTCACTCTCCCTCTATGTGTTCTCTCTTTCTCTGTGTGATCTCTCTCTGTGTGTTCTCTGTGTGTTTGTGTTCTGTGTGTGTGTTATCTGTGTGTGTTCTCTGTGTGTGTGACCCCTGTGTGTGTGTGTGGGTGTGTGTTCTCTATTATTGTGTGCTCTGTCTCTCTCTGTGTTCTCGCTCTCTGTGTTCTCTGTCTGTGTTCTCTCTGTGTGTTCTCTCTCTCTGTGTTCCCTCTGTCTCTGTGTTCTCATTGTGTTTGTGTTCTGTGTGTGTGTTCTTTCTGTGTGTGCGTTCTCTGTGTGTGTGTGCATGTGTTCCCTCTCCCTCTATGTGTTCTCTCTTTCTCTGTGTGATCTCTCTCTGTGTGTTCTCTGTGTGTTTGTGTTCTGTGTGTGTGTTCTCTGTGTGTGTTCTCTGTGTGTGTGACCCCTGTGTGTGTGTGTGTGTGTGTGTGTGTTCTCTATTATTGTGTGCTCTGTCTCTCTCTGTGTTCTCGCTCTCTGTGTTCTCTGTCTGTGTTCTCTCTGTGTGTTCTCTCTCTCTGTGTTCCCTCTGTCTCTGTGTTCTCATTGTGTTTGTGTTCTGTGTGTGTGTTCTTTCTGTGTGTGCGTTCTCTCTGTGTGTGTGTGTTCTGTGTATGTGTGTGTTCTCTCTCTGTGTGTTCTCTGTGTGTGTGTTCTCCCTCTGTGTTCTCTCTCTCACTCTGTGTTCTCTCTCTCACTCTGTGTTCTCTCTCTATCTCTGTATTCTGTGTGTGTTCCCTGTGTGTGTGTTCTCTTGTGTGTGTGTTCTGTATGTGTGTGTTCTCTGTTTGTGTGTTCTGTGTGTGTGTGTTCTCTGTGTATGTTCGCTGTGTGTATGCTTGTGTTCTCTCTCCCTCTATGTGTTCTCTCTTTCTCTGTGTGATCTCTCTCTGTGTGTTTGTGTTCTGTGTGTGTGTTCTCTCTGTGTGTTCTTGCGTGTCTGTTCTCTCTCTCTCTCTGTGTTCTCTCTCTGTGTGTTCTCTCTCCCTCTATGTGTTCTCTCTTTCTCTGTGTGATCACGCTCTGTTTTTTTTCTCTGTGTTCTTTGTGTGTTTGTGTTCTGTGTGTATGTTTGTGTTCTGTGTGCGTGTTTCTGTGTGTGTGTGTGCTCTGTGTGTGTGTTCTCTAATTATATGCGTGTGTTCTCTCTCCCTCTCTATGTGTTCTCTCTTTCTCTGTGTGATCTCTCTCTGTGTGTTGTCTGTGTGTTTGTGTTCTGTCTGTGTTTTCTCTGTGTGTGTTCTCTGTATGTGTGTTCTCTCTCTGTGTTCTCTCTCTCACTCTGTGTTCTCTCTCTATCTCTGTATTCTGTGTGTGTTCCCTGTGCTTGTGTTCTCTTGTGTGTGTGTTCTGTGTGTGTGTGTTCTCTGTTTGTGTGTTCTGTGTGTGCGTGTTCTCTGTGTTTGTTCTCTGTGTGTTTTCTATCTGTGTGTGCTCTGTGTGTTTGTTCTCTCTCTCTCTGTGTTCGCTCCCTGTGTGTTCTCACTCCCTCTCTGTTCTCTCTCTGTGTGTGTCTGTTCTCTCTCACTCTGTGTTCGCTCTCTATCTCTGTATTCTGTGTGTTTTCCCTGTATGTGTGTTCTCTTGTGTGTGTGTTCTGTGTGTGTGTGTTCTCTGTTTGTGTGTTCTGTGTGTGCGTGTTCTCTGTGTCTGTTCGCTGTGTGTGTGCGTGTGTTCTCTCTCACTCTATGTGTTCTCTCTTTCTCTGTGTGATCTCTCTCTGTGTGTTTGTGTTCTGTGTGTGTTCTCTCTGTGTGTTCTTGCGTGTCTGTTCTCTCTCTCTCTCTGTGTTCTCTCTCTGTGTGTTCTCTCTCCCTCTATGTGTTCTCTCTTTCTCTGTGTGATCTCTCTCTGTGTTCTCTCTCTCTCTGTGTTCTCTGTGTGTTTGTGTTCTGTGTGTGTGTTCTCTGTCTGTGTTTTTGTTGTCTGTGTGTTTGTGTGCGTTCTGTGGATGTGTGTCCTCTGTGTGTGTGTATGTTCTCTCTCTCTGTGAGTGATCTCTCTCTGTTCTCTCTCTCTCTCTCTGTTCTCTCTCTCTGTGTGTTCTCTCTCTGTGATTGTCTGTTCGCTCTCACTCTATGTTCTATCTCTATCTCTGTATTCTGTGTGTGTGTGTGTGTTCTCTGTGTGTGTTCTCTGTGTGTGTTTGGGTTATCTGTGTGTGTGTGCGTTCTGTGTATGTGTGTTCTCTGTGTGTGTGTGTGTGTATGTTCTCTCTTTCTGTGCGTGATCTCTCTCTCTGTTCTCTCTCTCTCTGTGTTCTCTCTCTCTCTGTGTTCTCACTATGTGTGTCTGTTCTCTCTCACTGTGTTCTCTCTCTATCTCTGTATTCTGTGTGTGTGTTCTCTGTGTGTGTTCTCTTTTGTGTGTGTTGTGTGTGTTCTCTGTTTGTGTGTTCTGTGTGTGAGTGTTTTCTGTGTGTGTGCTCTATGTGTGTGTTCTCCGTGTGTGTGCGTGTGTTCTCTCTCACTCTACGTGTTCTCTCTTTCTCTGTGTGATCTCTCTCTCTGTTCTCTCTCTCTCTCTGTGTTCTCTGTGTGTTTGTGTTCTGTGTGTGTGTTCTCTGTGTGTGTTCCCTCTGTGTGTGTGTGTTCTCTGTGTATGTTTGCTGTGTGTATGCGTGTGTTCTCTCTCCCTCTATGTGTTCTCTCTTTCTCTGTGTGATCACGCTCTGTTTTTTTTCTCTGTGTTCTCTATGTGTTTGTGTTCTGTGTGTGTGTGTGTTCTGTGTGCGTGTTTCTGTGTGTGTGTGTGCTCTGTGTGTGTGTTCTCTAATTATATGCGTGTGTTCTCTCTCCCTCTCTATGTGTTCTCTCTTTCTCTGTGTGATCTCTCTCTGTGTGTTGTCTGTGTGTTTGTATTCTGTGTGTGTGTTCTCTCTGTGTATTCTGTGTGTGTGTTCTCTCTCTCTCTGCGTTCTCTCTCTGTGTATTCTCTCTCCCTCTATGTGTTCTCTCTTTCTCTGTGTGATCTCTCTCTGTGTTCTCTCTCTCTCTGTGTTCTCTGTGTGTTTGTGTTCTGTGTGTGTGTTCTCTGTCTGTGTTTTTGTTGTCTGTGTGTTTGTGTGCGTTCTGTGGATGTGTGTCCTCTGTGTGTGTGTATGTTCTCTCTCTCTGTGAGTGATCTCTCTCTGTTCTCTCTCTCTCTCTCTGTTCTCTCTCTCTGTGTGTTCTCTCTCTGTGATTGTCTGTTCGCTCTCACTCTATGTTCTATCTCTATCTCTGTATTCTGTGTGTGTGTGTGTGTTCTCTGTGTGTGTTCTCTGTGTGTGTTTGGGTTATCTGTGTGTGTGTGCGTTCTGTGTATGTGTGTTCTCTGTGTGTGTGTGTGTGTATGTTCTCTCTTTCTGTGCGTGATCTCTCTCTCTGTTCTATCTCTCTCTGTGTTCTCTCTCTCTCTGTGTTCTCACTATGTGTGTCTGTTCTCTCTCACTCTGTGTTCTCTCTCTATCTCTGTATTCTGTGTGTGTGTTCTCTGTGTGTGTTCTCTTTTGTGTGTGTTGTGTGTGTTGTCTGTTTGTGTGTTCTGTGTGTGAGTGTTTTCTGTGTGTGTGCTCTATGTGTGTGTTCTCCGTGTGTGTGCGTGTGTTCTCTCTCACTCTACGTGTTCTCTCTTTCTCTGTGTGATCTCTCTCTCTGTTCTCTCTCTCTCTCTGTGTTCTCTGTGTGTTTGTGTTCTGTGTGTGTGTTCTCTGTGTGTGTTCCCTCTGTGTGTGTGTGTTCTCTCTTTCTGTGTGTGATCTCTCTCTCTGTGTTCTCTCTCTCTCTGTGTTCTCTCTCCCTCTCTGTGTCTGTTCTCTCTCACTCTGTGTTCTCCCTCTATATCTGCATTCTGTGTTTTTTTGTTTTTTTCTGTGTGTTCTCTTGTGTGTGTGTTCTGTGCGTGTTCTCTGTTTGTGTATATGTTCTCTCTTTCTGTGTTTGATCTCTCTCTCTGTGTGATCTCTCTCTATGTTTTCTTCTCACTCTGTGTGTTCTCTGTGTGTGCGCGCGTGTGTTTTCGCTCTCTCTCTGTGTTCTGTGTTTGTGTGTGTGTACTCTCTCTCTGTTCTCTCTCTCTGTGTTCTGTGTTTCTGTGTGTGTACTCTCTCTCTGTTCTCTCTCTCTGTGTTCTCTCTCTCTCTCTGTGTTCTGTCTCTCTATGTTCTCTGTCTGTGTTCTCTGTATGTGTTCTCTCTATCTGTGTGTTCTCTCTCTGTGTTCTCTCTCTCTGTTTGTTCTCACTCTCTCGGTGTGTTCTCGCTCTCTCTGCGATCTCTCGCTCTCTGTGTTCTCTGTCTCTCTGTATTCTCTCTCTGTGTTCTCTCTCTGTTAGTGTTCTCTCTGTGTTGTCTCTCCCTCTCTCTGCGTTCCCTGTGTGTGTGTTCTGTGTGTGTGTGTTCTCTGTTTGTGTGTTCTGTGTGTGCGTGTTCTCTGTGTCTGTTCGCTGTGTGTGTGCGTGAGTTCTCTCTCACTCTGTGTGATATCTCTCTGTGTTCTCTCTCTCTCTGTGTTCTCTCTATGTGTGTCTGTTCTCTCTCTCTGTGTGTTCTCTATGTGTGTCTGTTCTCTCTCTCTGTGTGTTCTCTCTGTGTGTGTTCTCTCTCTGTGTTCTCTCTCTCACTCTGTGTTCTCTCTCTATCTCTGTATTCTTTGTGTTCCCTGTGCTTGTGTTCTCTTGTGTGTGTGTTCTGTGTGTGTGTGTTTTCTGATTGTGTGTTCTGTGTGTGCGTGTTCTCTGTGTTTGTTCTCTGTGTGTGTTCTCTCTGTGTGTGCTCTGTGTGTTTGTTGTCTCTCTCTGTGTGTTCTCTCTCTGTGTGTTCTCTCTCCCTCTCTGTTCTCTCTCTGTGTGTGTCTGTTCTCTCTCACTCTGTGTTCTCTCTCTATCTCTGTATTCTGTGTGTGTTCCCTGTGTATGTGTTCTCTTGTGTGTGTGTTCTGTGTGTGCGTGTTTTCTGTGTGTGTGTTCTGTGTGTCTGTGTTCTGTGTGTGTGTTTCTCTGTGTGTGTGCTCTGTGTGTGGGTTCTCTGTGTTTGTGCATGTGTTCACTCTCCCTCTATGTGTTCTCTCTTTCTCTGTGTGATCTCTCTCTGTGTGTTCTCTGTGTGTTTGTGTTCTGTGTGTGTGTTCTCTGTGTGTGTTCTCTGTGTGTGTGACCCCTGTGTGTGTGTGTGGGTGTGTGTTCTCTATTATTGTGTGCTCTGTCTCTCTCTGTGTTCTCGCTCTCTGTGTTCTCTGTCTGTGTTCTCTCTGTGTGTTCTCTCTCTCTGTGTTCCCTCTGTCTCTGTGTTCTCATTGTGTTTGTGTTCTGTGTGTGTGTTCTTTCTGTGTGTGCGTTCTCTCTGTGTGTGTGCATGTGTTCACTCTCCCTCTATGTGTTCTCATGTCTCTGTGTGATCTCTCGCTGTTCTCTCTCTCTCTCTCTGAGTTCTCTCTCTCTGTTCTCAGTGTGTGTGTGTGTTCTCTCTCTCCCTGTGTTCTGTGTGTGTGTGTGCTCTCTCTCTCACTGTGTTCTGTCTCTCTCTGTGTTCTCTCGCTCTGTGTTCTCTCTCTGTGTTGTCACTCTCACAATGTGTTCTCTGTGTGTGTGTGTTGTCTCTCAGTGTGTGATCTCTTTCTCTGTTCTCTCTCTCTCTCTCTCTCTCTGTTCTCTCTCTCTCTGTGTTCTCTCTCTGTGTGTGTCTGTTCTCTCTCACTCTGTGTTCCCTCTCTATATCTGTATTCTGTGTGTGTGTGTGTTCTCTGTGTGTGTGTTCTCTTGTGTGTGTGTTCTGTGTGTGTGTTCTCTGTGTGTTCTGTGTGTGCGTGTTCTCTGTGTGTGTGTGCTCTGTGTGTGTGTTCCCTCTGTGTGTGCGTGTGTTCTCTCTCCCTCTACGTGTTCTCTCTTTCGCTGTGTGATCTCTCTCTGTTCTCTCTCTCTCTGTGTGTTCTCTGTCTGTTTGTGTCCTGTGTGTGTTCTCTCTGTATGTATTCTCTTTGTGTGTGTTCCCTCTGTGTGTGTGTGTTCTCTATTAGTGTGTTCTCTCTCTCTCTGTTCTCTCTTTGTCCTCTCTCTCTGTGTTCTCTCTCTCTGTGCGTTCTCTCTCTCTCTGTGTTCTCACTCTCTCTGTTGTCACTCTCACTATGTGTTCTCTCTCTGTGTGTATGTTCTCTCTTTCTGTGTTCTCTCTCTCTGTTGTCACTCTCACTATGTGTTCTCTCTCTCTGTGCGATCTCTCTCTCAGCGTTCTCTCTCTCTGTGTTCCCTCTCTCTCTGTGTTCTGTGTGTGTGTGTTCTCTCTGTGTGTATGTGTGTGTTCTCTCTCTCTGTGTGTTCTCTCTCTCTGTGTTCTCTCTCAATCTCTGTGTACTCTGTGTGTGTGTCTGTGTGTGTGTTTGTGTTCTACCTCTCTGTGTGTGTTCTCTCTGTGTGTTCTCGCTCTCTCTGCGATCTCTCGCTCTCTGTGTTCTCTCTCTCTGTATTCTCTCTCTGTGATCTCTGTGTGAGTGTTCTCTTGTGTGTGTGTTCTGTGTGTGTGTTCTCTGTGTGTTCTGTGTGTGCGTGTTCTGTGTGTGTGAGTGCTCTGTGTGTGTGTTCCCTCTGTGTGTGCGTGTGTTCTCTCTCCCTCTACGTGTTCTCTCTTTCGCTGTGTGATCTCTCTCTGTTCTCTCTCTCTCTGTGTGTTCTCTGTCTGTTTGTGTCCTGTGTGTGTTCTCTCTGTATGTGTTCTCTTTGTGTGTGTTCCCTCTGTGTGTGTACTCTATTAGTGTGTTCTCTCTCTCTCTGTTCTCTCTTTGTCCTCTCTCTCTGTGTTCTCTCTCTCTGTGCGTTCTCTCTCTCTCTGTGTTCCCTCTCTCTCTGTGTTCTGTGTGTGTGTGTTCTCTCTGTGTGTATGTGTGTGTTCTCTCTCTCTGTGTGTTCTCTCTCTCTCCATTCTCGTTCTCTCTCTGTGTGTTCTCTCTCTCTGTGTTCTCTCTCAATCTCTGTGTACTCTGTGTGTGTGTGTCTGTGTGTGTGTTTGTGTTCTACCTCTCTGTGTGTGTTCTCTCTGTGTGTTCTCGCTCTCTCTGCGATCTCTCGCTCTCTGTGTTCTCTCTCTCTGTATTCTCTCTCTGTGATCTCTGTGTGTGTGTGTTCTCTCTGTGTGTTCTGTGTGTGTGTTCTCTCTCTCTGTGTTCTCTCTCAATCTCTGTGTACTCTGTGTGTGTGTGTCTGTGTGTGTGTTTGTGTTCTACCTCTCTGTGTGTGTTCTCTCTGTGTGTTCTCGCTCTCTCTGCGATCTCTCGCTCTCTGTGTTCTCTCTCTCTGTATTCTCTCTCTGTGATCTCTGTGTGAGTGTTCTCTTGTGTGTGTGTTCTGTGTGTGTGTTCTCTGTGTGTTCTGTGTGTGCGTGTTCTGTGTGTGTGTGTGCTCTGTGTGTGTGTTCCCTCTGTGTGTGCGTGTGTTCTCTCTCCCTCTACGTGTTCTCTCTTTCGCTGTGTGATCTCTCTCTGTTCTCTCTCTCTCTGTGTGTTCTCTGTCTGTTTGTGTCCTGTGTGTGTTCTCTCTGTATGTGTTCTCTTTGTGTGTGTTCCCTCTGTGTGTGTACTCTATTAGTGTGTTCTCTCTCTCTCTGTTCTCTCTTTGTCCTCTCTCTCTGTGTTCTCTCTCTCTGTGCGTTCTCTCTCTCTCTGTGTTCTCACTCTCTCTGTTGTCACTCTCACTATGTGTTCTCTCTCTGTGTGTATGTTCTCTCTTTCTGTGTTCTCTCTCTCTGTTGTCACTCTCACTATGTGTTCTCTCTCTCGGTGCGATCTCTCTCTCAGCGTTCTCTCTCTCTGTGTTCCCTCTCTCTCTGTGTTCTGTTTGTGTGTTCTCTCTCTCTGTGTGTTCTCTCTCTCTCCATTCTCGTTCTCTCTCTGTGTGTTCTCTCTCTCTGTGTTCTCTCTCAATCTCTGTGTACTCTGTGTGTGTGTGTCTGTGTGTGTGTTTGTGTTCTACCTCTCTGTGTGTGTTCTCTCTGTGTGTTCTCGCTCTCTCTGCGATCTCTCGCTCTCTGTGTTCTCTCTCTCTGTATTCTCTCTCTGTGATCTCTGTGTGTGTGTGTTCTCTCTGTGTGTTCTGTGTGTGTTCTCTCTCTCTGTGTTCTCTCTCAATCTCTGTGTACTCTGTGTGTGTGTGTCTGTGTGTGTGTTTGTGTTCTACCTCTCTGTGTGTGTTCTCTCTGTGTGTTCTCGCTCTCTCTGCGATCTCTCGCTCTCTGTGTTCTCTCTCTCTGTATTCTCTCTCTGTGATCTCTGTGTGTGTGTGTTCTCTCTGTGTGTTCTGTGTGTGTGTTCTCTCTCTCTGTGTTCTCTCTCTGTGTGTTCTCTCTCCCTCTATGTGTTCTCTCTTTCTCTGTGTGATCTTTCTCTGTATTCTCTCTCTCTCTGTGTTCTGTGTGTGTGTTCTCTGAGTGTTTGTGTGTTCTCTATGTGTGTGTATGTTCTCTCTTTCTGTGTGTGATCTCTCTCTCTGTTCTCTCTCTCTCTGTTCTCTCTCTCTCTCTCTGTGTCTGTTCTCTCTCACTATGTGTTCTCTCTCTATCTCTGTATTCTGTGTGTTTGTATTTTCTGTCTGTGTGTTCTCTTGTGTGTGTGTTCTGTGTGTGTGTTCTCTGTTTGTGTGTATGTTCTCTCTTTCTGTGTATGATCTGTCTCTCCGTGTTCTCTCTCTCTCTGTGTTCTGTATCTCTATGTTCTCTGTCTGCGTTCTCTGTCTGTGTTCTCTCTATCTGTGTGTTCTCTCTCTGTGTGTTCTCTCTCTCTCTGTTCTCTTTCTCTCTCTATCTCTGTTCTCTCTGTGTGTGTGGTCTTTCTCTCTCTGTGTTCTCTCTCTCTGTTTGTTCTCACTCTCTCTGTGTGTTCTCGCTCTCTCTGCGATCTCTCGCTCTCTGTGTTCTCTCTCTCTCTGTATTCTCTCTCTGTGTTCTCTCTCTCTGTGTATTCTCTCTGTGTGTTCTGTGTGTGTGTGTTCTCTCTCTCTCTGTGTTCTCTCTCTGTATGTTCTCTCTCCCTCTGTGTTCTCTCTCTGTGTGTGTCTGTTCTCTCTCACTCTATGTTCTCTCTCTATCTCTGTATTCTGTGTGTGTTCTCTGAGTGTTTGTGTGTTCTCTATGTGTGTGTGTGTTCTCTCTTTCTGTGTGTGATCTCTCTCTCTGTTCTCTCTCTCTCTGTTCTCTCTCTCTCTCTCTGTGTCTGTTCTCTCTCTCTCTCTGTGTGTCTGTTCTCTCTCACTATGTGTTCTCTCTCTATCTCTGTATTCTGTGTGTTTGTATTTTCTGTCTGTGTGTTCTCTTGTGTGTGTGTTCTGTGTGTGTGTTCTCTGTTTGTGTGTATGTTCTCTCTTTCTGTGTATGATCTGTCTCTCCGTGTTCTCTCTCTCTCTGTGTTCTGTATCTCTATGTTCTCTGTCTGCGTTCTCTGTCTGTGTTCTCTCTATCTGTGTGTTCTCTCTCTCTGTTCTCTTTCTCTCTCTATCTCTGTTCTCTCTCTGTGTGTGGTCTTTCTCTCTCTGTGTTCTCTATCTCTGTTCGTTCTCACTCTCTCTGTGTGTTCTCGTTCTCTCTGCGATCTCTCGCTCTCTGTGTTCTCTCTCTCTCTGTATTCTCTCTCTGTATGTTCTCTCTCCCTCTGTGTTCTCTCTCTGTGTGTGTCTGTTCTCTCTCACTCTATGTTCTCTCTCTATCTCTGTATTCTCTGTGTGTTCTCTGTGTGTGTATCCTCTTGTGTGTGTGTCCTGTGTGTGTGTTGTCTGTTTGTGTGTTCTGTGTGTGCGTGTTCTGTGTGTGTGTTTCTCTGTGTGAGTGCTCTGTGTGTGCGTGTTCTGTGTGTGTGTTTCTCTGTGTGTGTGCTCTGTATGTGTTCTCTGTGTGTGTGCGTGTGTTCTCTCACCCTCTATGTGTTCTCTCTTTGTCTGTGTGATCTCTCTCTGTGGGTGTTCTCTTGTGTGTGTGTTCTGTGTCTGTGTTCTCTGTTTGTGTGCTCTGTGTGTGCGTGTTCTGTGTGTGTGTTTCTCTGTGTGTGCGCTCTGTGTGTGTTCTCTGTGTGTGTGCGTGTGTTCTCTCTCCCTCTATGTGTTCTCTCTTTCCCTGTGTGATCACGCTCTGTGTTCTCTCTCTCTCTGTGTTCTCTGTGTGTTTGTGTTCTGTGTGTGTTCTGTGTGTTTGTGATCTGCGTGTGTTTCTCTGTGTGTGTGTGCTCTGTGTGTGTGTTCTCTTTGTGTGTGCGTGTGTTCTCTCACCCACTATGTGTTCTCTCTTTCTCTGTGTGATCTCTCTCTGTGTGTTCTCTGTGTGTTTGTATTCTGTGTGTGTGTTCTCTCTGTGTATTCTGTGTGTGTGTTCTCTCTCTCTCTGTGTTCTCTCTCTGTATGTTCTCTCTCCCTCTGTGTTCTCTCTCTGTGTGTGTCTGTTCTCTCTCACTCTATGTTCTCTCTCTATCTCTGTATTCTGTGTGTGTTCTCTGTGTGTGTATCCTCTTGTGTGTGTGTCCTGTGTGTGTGTTGTCTGTTTGTGTGTTCTGTGTGTGCGTGTTCTGAGTGTGTGTTTCTCTGTGTGAGTGCTCTGTGTGTGCGTGTTCTGTGTGTGTGTTTCTCTGTGTGTGTGCTCTGTATGTGTTCTCTGTGTGTGTGCGTGTGTTCTCTCACCCTCTATGTGTTCTCTCTTTGTCTGTGTGATCTCTCTCTGTGGGTGTTCTCTTGTGTGTGTGTTCTGTGTCTGTGTTCTCTGTTTGTGTGTTCTGTGTGTGCGTGTTCTGTGTGTGTATTTCTCTGTGTGTGCGCTCTGTGTGTGTTCTCTGTGTGTGTGCGTGTGTTCTCTCTCCCTCTATGTGTTCTCTCTTTCCCTGTGTGATCACGCTCTGTGTTCTCTCTCTCTCTGTGTTCTCTGTGTGTTTGTGTTCTGTGTGTGTTCTGTGTGTTTGTGATCTGCGTGTGTTTCTCTGTGTGTGTGTGCTCTGTGTGTGTGTTCTCTTTGTGTGTGCGTGTGTTCTCTCACCCTCTATGTGTTCTCTCTTTCTCTGTGTGATCTCTCTCTGTGTGTTCTCTGTGTGTTTGTATTCTGTGTGTGTGTTCTCTCTGTGTATTCTGTGTGTGTGTTCTCTCTCTCTCTGCGTTCTCTCTCTGTGTATTCTCTCTCCCTCTATGTGTTCTCTCTTTCTCTGTGTGATCTCTCTCTGTGTTCTCTCTCTCTCTGTGTTCTCTGTGTGTTTGTGTTCTGTGTGTGTGTTCTCTGTCTGTGTTTTTGTTGTCTGTGTGTTTGTGTGCGTTCTGTGGATGTGTGTCCTCTGTGTGTGTGTATGTTCTCTCTCTCTGTGAGTGATCTCTCTCTGTTCTCTCTCTCTCTCTCTGTTCTCTCTCTCTGTGTGTTCTCTCTCTGTGATTGTCTGTTCGCTCTCACTCTATGTTCTATCTCTATCTCTGTATTCTGTGTGTGTGTGTGTGTTCTCTGTGTGTGTTCTCTGTGTGTGTTTGGGTTATCTGTGTGTGTGTGCGTTCTGTGTATGTGTGTTCTCTGTGTGTGTGTGTGTGTATGTTCTCTCTTTCTGTGCGTGATCTCTCTCTCTGTTCTCTCTCTCTCTGTGTTCTCTCTCTCTCTGTGTTCTCACTATGTGTGTCTGTTCTCTCTCACTGTGTTCTCTCTCTATCTCTGTATTCTGTGTGTGTGTTCTCAGTGTGTGTTCTCTTTTGTGTGTGTTGTGTGTGTTCTCTGTTGGTGTGTTCTGTGTGTGAGTGTTTTCTGTGTGTGTGCTCTATGTGTGTGTTCTCCGTGTGTGTGCGTGTGTTCTCTCTCACTCTACGTGTTCTGTCTTTCTCTGTGTGATCTCTCTCTCTGTTCTCTCTCTCTCTCTGTGTTCTCTGTGTGTTTGTGTTCTGTGTGTGTGTTCTCTGTGTGTGTTCCCTCTGTGTGTGTGTGTTCTCTCTTTCTGTGTGTGATCTCTCTCTCGGTGTTCTCTCTCTCTCTGTGTTCTCTCTCCCTCTCTGTGTCTGTTCTCTCTCACTCTGTGTTCTCCCTCTATATCTGCATTCTGTGTTTTTGTGTTTTTTTCTGTGTGTTCTCTTGTGTGTGTGTTCTGTGTGTGTGTTCTCTGTGTGTTCTGTGTGTGCGTGTTCTCTGTGTGTGTGTGCTCTGTGTGTGTGTTCCCTCTGTGTGTGCGTGTGTTCTCTCTCCCTCTACGTGTTCTCTCTTTCGCTGTGTGATCTCTCTCTGTTCTCTCTCTCTCTGTGTGTTCTCTGTCTGTTTGTGTCCTGTGTGTGTTCTCTCTGTATGTGTTCTCTTTGTGTGTGTTCCCTCTGTGTGTGTACTCTATTAGTGTGTTCTCTCTCTCTCTGTTCTCTCTTTGTCCTCTCTCTCTGTGTTCTCTCTCTCTGTGCGTTCTCTCTCTCTCTGTGTTCTCACTCTCTCTGTTGTCACTCTCACTATGTGTTCTCTCTCTGTGTGTATGTTCTCTCTTTCTGTGTTCTCTCTCTCTGTTGTCACTCTCACTATGTGTTCTCTCTCTCTGTGCGATCTCTCTCTCAGCGTTCTCTCTCTCTGTGTTCCCTCTCTCTCTGTGTTCTGTGTGTGTGTGTTCTCTCTGTGTGTATGTGTGTGTTCTCTCTCTCTGTGTGTTCTCTCTCTCTCCATTCTCGTTCTCTCTCTGTGTGTTCTCTCTCTGTGTTCTCTCTCAATCTCTGTGTACTCTGTGTGTGTGTGTCTGTGTGTGTGTTTGTGTTCTACCTCTCTGTGTGTGTTCTCTCTGTGTGTTCTCGCTCTCTCTGCGATCTCTCGCTCTCTGTGTTCTCTCTCTCTGTATTCTCTCTCTGTGATCTCTGTGTGTGTGTGTTCTCTCTGTGTGTTCTGTGTGTGTGTTCTCTCTCTCTGTGTTCTCTCTCTGTGTGTTCTCTCTCCCTCTATGTGTTCTCTCTTTCTCTGTGTGATCTTTCTCTGTATTCTCTCTCTCTCTGTGTTCTGTGTGTGTGTTCTCTGAGTGTTTGTGTGTTCTCTATGTGTGTGTATGTTCTCTCTTTCTGTGTGTGATCTCTCTCTCTGTTCTCTCTCTCTCTGTTCTCTCTCTCTCTCTGTGTCTGTTCTCTCTCACTATGTGTTCTCTCTCTATCTCTGTATTCTGTGTGTTTGTATTTTCTGTCTGTGTGTTCTCTTGTGTGTGTGTTCTGTGTGTGTGTTCTCTGTTTGTGTGTATGTTCTCTCTTTCTGTGTATGATCTGTCTCTCCGTGTTCTCTCTCTCTCTGTGTTCTGTATCTCTATGTTCTCTGTCTGCGTTCTCTGTCTGTGTTCTCTCTATCTGTGTGTTCTCTCTCTCTGTTCTCTTTCTCTCTCTATCTCTGTTCTCTCTCTGTGTGTGGTCTTTCTCTCTCTGTGTTCTCTCTCTCTGTTTGTTCTCACTCTCTCTGTGTGTTCTCGTTGTCTCTGCGATCTCTCGCTCTCTGTGTTCTCTCTCTCTCTGTATTCTCTCTCTGTGTTCTCTCTCTCTGTGTATTCTCTCTGTGTGTTCTGTGTGTGTGTGTTCTCTCTCTCTCTGTGTTCTCTCTCTGTATGTTCTCTCTCCCTCTGTGTTCTCTCTCTGTGTGTGTCTGTTCTCTCTCACTCTATGTTCTCTCTCTATCTCTGTATTCTCTGTGTGTTCTCTGTGTGTGTATCCTCTTGTGTGTGTGTCCTGTGTGTGTGTTGTCTGTTTGTGTGTTCTGTGTGTGCGTGTTCTGTGTGTGTGTTTCTCTGTGTGAGTGCTCTGTGTGTGCGTGTTCTGTGTGTGTGTTTCTCTGTGTGTGTGCTCTGTATGTGTTCTCTGTGTGTGTGCGTGTGTTCTCTCACCCTCTATGTGTTCTCTCTTTGTCTGTGTGATCTCTCTCTGTGGGTGTTCTCTTGTGTGTGTGTTCTGTGTCGGTGTTCTCTGTTTGTGTGTTCTGTGTGTGCGTGTTCTGTGTGTGTGTTTCTCTGTGTGTGCGCTCTGTGTGTGTTCTCTGTGTGTGTGCGTGTGTTCTCTCTCCCTCTATGTGTTCTCTCTTTCCCTGTGTGATCACGCTCTGTGTTCTCTCTCTCTCTGTGTTCTCTGTGTGTTTGTGTTCTGTGTGTGTTCTGTGTGTTTGTGATCTGCGTGTGTTTCTCTGTGTGTGTGTGCTCTGTGTGTGTGTTCTCTTTGTGTGTGCGTGTGTTCTCTCACCCTCTATGTGTTCTCTCTTTCTCTGTGTGATCTCTCTCTGTGTGTTCTCTGTGTGTTTGTATTCTGTGTGTGTGTTCTCTCTGTGTATTCTGTGTGTGTGTTCTCTCTCTCTCTGCGTTCTCTCTCTGTGTATTCTCTCTCCCTCTATGTGTTCTCTCTTTCTCTGTGTGATCTCTCTCTGTGTTCTCTCTCTCTCTGTGTTCTCTGTGTGTTTGTGTTCTGTGTGTGTGTTCTCTGTCTGTGTTTTTGTTGTCTGTGTGTTTGTGTGCGTTCTGTGGATGTGTGTCCTCTGTGGATGTGTGTCCTCTGTGGATGTGTGTCCTATGTTCTCTCTCTCTGTGAGTGATCTCTCTCTGTTCTCTCTCTCTCTCTCTGTTCTCTCTCTCTGTGTGTTCTCTCTCTGTGATTGTCTGTTCGCTCTCACTCTATGTTCTATCCCTATCTCTGTATTCTGTGTGTGTGTGTGTGTTCTCTGTGTGTGTTCTCTGTGTGTGTTTGGGTTATCTGTGTGTGTGTGCGTTCTGTGTATGTGTGTTCTCTGTGTGTGTGTGTGTGTGTATGTTCTCTCTTTCTGTGCGTGATCTCTCTCTCTGTTCTCTCTCTCTCTGTGTTCTCTCTCTCTCTGTGTTCTCACTATGTGTGTCTGTTCTCTCTCACTGTGTTCTCTCTCTATCTCTGTATTCTGTGTGTGTGTTCTCTGTGTGTGTTCTCTTTTGTGTGTGTTGTGTGTGTTCTCTGTTTGTGTGTTCTGTGTGTGAGTGTTTTCTGTGTGTGTGCTCTATGTGTGTGTTCTCCGTGTGTGTGCGTGTGTTCTCTCTCACTCTACGTGTTCTGTCTTTCTCTGTGTGATCTCTCTCTCTGTTCTCTCTCCCTCTATGTGTTCTCTCTTTCCCTGTGTGATCACGCTCTGTGTTCTCTCTCTCTCTGTGTTCTCTGTGTGTTTGTGTTCTGTGTGTGTTCTGTGTGTTTGTGATCTGCGTGTGTTTCTCTGTGTGTGTGTGCTCTGTGTGTGTGTTCGCTTTGTGTGTGCGTGTGTTCTCTCACCCTCTATGTGTTCTCTCTTTCTCTGTGTGATCTCTCTCTGTGTGTTCTCTGTGTGTTTGTATTCTGTGTGTGTGTTCTCTCTGTGTATTCTGTGTGTGTGTTCTCTCTCTCTCTGCGTTCTCTCTCTGTGTATTCTCTCTCCCTCTATGTGTTCTCTCTTTCTCTGTGTGATCTCTCTCTGTGTTCTCTCTCTCTCTGTGTTCTCTGTGTGTTTGTGTTCTGTGTGTGTGTTCTCTGTCTGTGTTTTTGTTGTCTGTGTGTTTGTGTGCGTTCTGTGGATGTGTGTCCTCTGTGTGTGTGTATGTTCTCTCTCTCTGTGAGTGATCTCTCTCTGTTCTCTCTCTCTCTCTCTGTTCTCTCTCTCTGTGTGTTCTCTCTCTGTGATTGTCTGTTCGCTCTCACTCTATGTTCTATCTCTATCTCTGTATTCTGTGTGTGTGTGTGTGTTCTCTGTGTGTGTTCTCTGTGTGTGTTTGGGTTATCTGTGTGTGTGTGCGTTCTGTGTATGTGTGTTCTCTGTGTGTGTGTGTGTGTATGTTCTCTCTTTCTGTGCGTGATCTCTCTCTCTGTTCTCTCTCTCTCTGTGTTCTCTCTCTCTCTGTGTTCTCACTATGTGTGTCTGTTCTCTCTCACTGTGTTCTCTCTCTATCTCTGTATTCTGTGTGTGTGTTCTCTGTGTGTGTTCTCTTTTGTGTGTGTTGTGTGTGTTCTCTGTTTGTGTGTTTTGTGTGTGAGTGTTTTCTGTGTGTGTGCTCTATGTGTGTGTTCTCCGTGTGTGTGCGTGTGTTCTCTCTCACTCTACGTGTTCTGTCTTTCTCTGTGTGATCTCTCTCTCTGTTCTCTCTCTCTCTCTGTGTTCTCTGTGTGTTTGTGTTCTGTGTGTGTGTTCTCTGTGTGTGTTCCCTCTGTGTGTGCGTGTTCTCTCTTTCTGTGTGTGATCTCTCTCTCTGTGTTCTCTCTCTCTCTGTGTTCTCTCTCCCTCTCTGTGTCTGTTCTCTCTCACTCTGTGTTCTCCCTCTATATCTGCATTCTGTGTTTTTGTGTTTTTTTCTGTGTGTTCTCTTGTGTGTGTGTTCTGTGTGTGTGTTCTCTGTGTGTTCTGTGTGTGCGTGTTCTCTGTGTGTGTGTGCTCTGTGTGTGTGTTCCCTCTGTGTGTGCGTGTGTTCTCTCTCCCTCTACGTGTTCTCTCTTTCGCTGTGTGATCTCTCTCTGTTCTCTCTCTCTCTGTGTGTTCTCTGTCTGTTTGTGTCCTGTGTGTGTTCTCTCTGTATGTGTTCTCTTTGTGTGTGTTCCCTCTGTGTGTGTACTCTATTAGTGTGTTCTCTCTCTCTCTGTTCTCTCTTTGTCCTCTCTCTCTGTGTTCTCTCTCTCTGTGCGTTCTCTCTCTCTCTGTGTTCTCACTCTCTCTGTTGTCACTCTCACTATGTGTTCTCTCTCTGTGTGTATGTTCTCTCTTTCTGTGTTCTCTCTCTCTGTTGTCACTCTCACTATGTGTTCTCTCTCTGTGCGATCTCTCTCTCAGCGTTCTCTCTCTCTGTGTTCCCTCTCTCTCTGTGTTCTGTGTGTGTGTGTTCTCTCTGTGTGTATGTGTGTGTTCTCTCTCTCTGTGTGTTCTCTCTCTCTCCATTCTCGTTCTCTCTCTGTGTGTTCTCTCTCTCTGTGTTCTCTCTCAATCTCTGTGTACTCTGTGTGTGTGTGTCTGTGTGTGTGTTTGTGTTCTACCTCTCTGTGTGTGTTCTCTCTGTGTGTTCTCGCTCTCTCTGCGATCTCTCGCTCTCTGTGTTCTCTCTCTCTGTATTCTCTCTCTGTGATCTCTGTGTGTGTGTGTTCTCTCTGTGTGTTCTGTGTGTGTGTTCTCTCTCTCTGTGTTCTCTCTCAATCTCTGTGTACTCTGTGTGTGTGTGTCTGTGTGTGTGTTTGTGTTCTACCTCTCTGTGTGTGTTCTCTCTGTGTGTTCTCGCTCTCTCTTCGATCTCTCGCTCTCTGTGTTCTCTCTCTCTGTATTCTCTCTCTGTGATCTCTGTGTGTGTGTGTTCTCTCTGTGTGTTCTGTGTGTGTGTTCTCTCTCTCTGTGTTCTCTCTCTGTGTGTTCTCTCTCCCTCTATGTGTTCTCTCTTTCTCTGTGTGATCTTTCTCTGTATTCTCTCTCTCTCTGTGTTCTGTGTGTGTGTTCTCTGAGTGTTTGTGTGTTCTCTATGTGTGTGTATGTTCTCTCTTTCTGTGTGTGATCTCTCTCTCTGTTCTCTCTCTCTCTGTTCTCTCTCTCTCTCTCTCTCTCTGTGTCTGTTCTCTCTCACTATGTGTTCTCTCTCTATCTCTGTATTCTGTGTGTTTGTATTTTCTGTCTGTGTGTTCTCTTGTGTGTGTGTTCTGTGTGTGTGTTCTCTGTTTGTGTGTATGTTCTCTCTTTCTGTGTATGATCTGTCTCTCCGTGTTCTCTCTCTCTCTGTGTTCTGTATCTCTATGTTCTCTGTCTGCGTTCTCTGTCTGTGTTCTCTCTATCTGTGTGTTCTCTCTCTCTGTGTTCTCTCCCTCTGTTCTCTTTCTCTCTCTATCTCTGTTCTCTCTCTGTGTGTGGTCTTTCTCTCTCTGTGTTCTCTCTCTCTGTTTGTTCTCACTCTCTCTGTGTTCTCGCTCTCTCTGCGATCTCTCGCTCTCTGTGTTCTCTCTCTCTCTGTATTCTCTCTCTGTGTTCTCTCTCTCTGTGTATTCTCTCTGTGTGTTCTGTGTGTGTGTGTTCTCTCTCTCTCTGTGTTCTCTCTCTGTATGTTCTCTCTCCCTCTGTGTTCTCTCTCTGTGTGTGTCTGTTCTCTCTCACTCTATGTTCTCTCTCTATCTCTGTATTCTCTGTGTGTTCTCTGTGTGTGTATCCTCTTGTGTGTGTGTCCTGTGTGTGTGTTGTCTGTTTGTGTGTTCTGTGTGTGCGTGTTCTGTGTGTGTGTTTCTCTGTGTGAGTGCTCTGTGTGTGCGTGTTCTGTGTGTGTGTTTCTCTGTGTGTGTGCTCTGTATGTGTTCTCTGTGTGTGTGCGTGTGTTCTCTCACCCTCTATGTGTTCTCTCTTTGTCTGTGTGATCTCTCTCTGTGGGTGTTCTCTTGTGTGTGTGTTCTGTGTCTGTGTTCTCTGTTTGTGTGTTCTGTGTGTGCGTGTTCTGTGTGTGTGTTTCTCTGTGTGTGCGCTCTGTGTGTGTTCTCTGTGTGTGTGCGTGTGTTCTCTCTCCCTCTATGTGTTCTCTCTTTCCCTGTGTGATCACGCTCTGTGTTCTCTCTCTCTCTGTGTTCTCTGTGTGTTTGTGTTCTGTGTGTGTTCTGTGTGTTTGTGATCTGCGTGTGTTTCTCTGTGTGTGTGTGCTCTGTGTGTGTGTTCTCTTTGTGTGTGCGTGTGTTCTCTCACCCTCTATGTGTTCTCTCTTTCTCTGTGTGATCTCTCTCTGTGTGTTCTCTGTGTGTTTGTATTCTGTGTGTGTGTTCTCTCTGTGTATTCTGTGTGTGTGTTCTCTCTCTCTCTGCGTTCTCTCTCTGTGTATTCTCTCTCCCTCTATGTGTTCTCTCTTTCTCTGTGTGATCTCTCTCTGTGTTCTCTCTCTCTCTGTGTTCTCTGTGTGTTTGTGTTCTGTGTGTGTGTTCTCTGTCTGTGTTTTTGTTGTCTGTGTGTTTGTGTGCGTTCTGTGGATGTGTGTCCTCTGTGGATGTGTGTCCTCTGTGGATGTGTGTCCTATGTTCTCTCTCTCTGTGAGTGATCTCTCTCTGTTCTCTCTCTCTCTCTCTGTTCTCTCTCTCTGTGTGTTCTCTCTCTGTGATTGTCTGTTCGCTCTCACTCTATGTTCTATCTCTATCTCTGTATTCTGTGTGTGTGTGTGTGTTCTCTGTGTGTGTTCTCTGTGTGTGTTTGGGTTATCTGTGTGTGTGTGCGTTCTGTGTATGTGTGTTCTCTGTGTGTGTGTGTGTGTGTATGTTCTCTCTTTCTGTGCGTGATCTCTCTCTCTGTTCTCTCTCTCTCTGTGTTCTCTCTCTCTCTGTGTTCTCACTATGTGTGTCTGTTCTCTCTCACTGTGTTCTCTCTCTATCTCTGTATTCTGTGTGTGTGTTCTCTGTGTGTGTTCTCTTTTGTGTGTGTTGTGTGTGTTCTCTGTTTGTGTGTTCTGTGTGTGAGTGTTTTCTGTGTGTGTGCTCTATGTGTGTGTTCTCCGTGTGTGTGCGTGTGTTCTCTCTCACTCTACGTGTTCTGTCTTTCTCTGTGTGATCTCTCTCTCTGTTCTCTCTCCCTCTATGTGTTCTCTCTTTCCCTGTGTGATCACGCTCTGTGTTCTCTCTCTCTCTGTGTTCTCTGTGTGTTTGTGTTCTGTGTGTGTTCTGTGTGTTTGTGATCTGCGTGTGTTTCTCTGTGTGTGTGTGCTCTGTGTGTGTGTTCGCTTTGTGTGTGCGTGTGTTCTCTCACCCTCTATGTGTTCTCTCTTTCTCTGTGTGATCTCTCTCTGTGTGTTCTCTGTGTGTTTGTATTCTGTGTGTGTGTTCTCTCTGTGTATTCTGTGTGTGTGTTCTCTCTCTCTCTGCGTTCTCTCTCTGTGTATTCTCTCTCCCTCTATGTGTTCTCTCTTTCTCTGTGTGATCTCTCTCTGTGTTCTCTCTCTCTCTGTGTTCTCTGTGTGTTTGTGTTCTGTGTGTGTGTTCTCTGTCTGTGTTTTTGTTGTCTGTGTGTTTGTGTGCGTTCTGTGGATGTGTGTCCTCTGTGTGTGTGTATGTTCTCTCTCTCTGTGAGTGATCTCTCTCTGTTCTCTCTCTCTCTCTCTGTTCTCTCTCTCTGTGTGTTCTCTCTCTGTGATTGTCTGTTCGCTCTCACTCTATGTTCTATCTCTATCTCTGTATTCTGTGTGTGTGTGTGTGTTCTCTGTGTGTGTTCTCTGTGTGTGTTTGGGTTATCTGTGTGTGTGTGCGTTCTGTGTATGTGTGTTCTCTGTGTGTGTGTGTGTGTATGTTCTCTCTTTCTGTGCGTGATCTCTCTCTCTGTTCTCTCTCTCTCTGTGTTCTCTCTCTCTCTGTGTTCTCACTATGTGTGTCTGTTCTCTCTCACTGTGTTCTCTCTCTATCTCTGTATTCTGTGTGTGTGTTCTCTGTGTGTGTTCTCTTTTGTGTGTGTTGTGTGTGTTCTCTGTTTGTGTGTTTTGTGTGTGAGTGTTTTCTGTGTGTGTGCTCTATGTGTGTGTTCTCCGTGTGTGTGCGTGTGTTCTCTCTCACTCTACGTGTTCTGTCTTTCTCTGTGTGATCTCTCTCTCTGTTCTCTCTCTCTCTCTGTGTTCTCTGTGTGTTTGTGTTCTGTGTGTGTGTTCTCTGTGTGTGTTCCCTCTGTGTGTGTGTGTTCTCTCTTTCTGTGTGTGATCTCTCTCTCTGTGTTCTCTCTCTCTCTGTGTTCTCTCTCCCTCTCTGTGTCTGTTCTCTCTCACTCTGTGTTCTCCCTCTATATCTGCATTCTGTGTTTTTGTGTTTTTTTCTGTGTGTTCTCTTGTGTGTGTGTTCTGTGTGTGTGTTCTCTGTGTGTTCTGTGTGTGCGTGTTCTCTGTGTGTGTGTGCTCTGTGTGTGTGTTCCCTCTGTGTGTGCGTGTGTTCTCTCTCCCTCTACGTGTTCTCTCTTTCGCTGTGTGATCTCTCTCTGTTCTCTCTCTCTCTGTGTGTTCTCTGTCTGTTTGTGTCCTGTGTGTGTTCTCTCTGTATGTGTTCTCTTTGTGTGTGTTCCCTCTGTGTGTGTACTCTATTAGTGTGTTCTCTCTCTCTCTGTTCTCTCTTTGTCCTCTCTCTCTGTGTTCTCTCTCTCTGTGCGTTCTCTCTCTCTCTGTGTTCTCACTCTCTCTGTTGTCACTCTCACTATGTGTTCTCTCTCTGTGTGTATGTTCTCTCTTTCTGTGTTCTCTCTCTCTGTTGTCACTCTCACTATGTGTTCTCTCTCTCTGTGCGATCTCTCTCTCAGCGTTCTCTCTCTCTGTGTTCCCTCTCTCTCTGTGTTCTGTGTGTGTGTGTTCTCTCTGTGTGTATGTGTGTGTTCTCTCTCTCTGTGTGTTCTCTCTCTCTCCATTCTCGTTCTCTCTCTGTGTGTTCTCTCTCTCTGTGTTCTCTCTCAATCTCTGTGTACTCTGTGTGTGTGTGTCTGTGTGTGTGTTTGTGTTCTACCTCTCTGTGTGTGTTCTCTCTGTGTGTTCTCGCTCTCTCTGCGATCTCTCGCTCTCTGTGTTCTCTCTCTCTGTATTCTCTCTCTGTGATCTCTGTGTGTGTGTGTTCTCTCTGTGTGTTCTGTGTGTGTGTTCTCTCTCTCTGTGTTCTCTCTCAATCTCTGTGTACTCTGTGTGTGTGTGTCTGTGTGTGTGTTTGTGTTCTACCTCTCTGTGTGTGTTCTCTCTGTGTGTTCTCGCTCTCTCTGCGATCTCTCGCTCTCTGTGTTCTCTCTCTCTGTATTCTCTCTCTGTGATCTCTGTGTGTGTGTGTTCTCTCTGTGTGTTCTGTGTGTGTGTTCTCTCTCTCTGTGTTCTCTCTCTGTGTGTTCTCTCTCCCTCTATGTGTTCTCTCTTTCTCTGTGTGATCTTTCTCTGTATTCTCTCTCTCTCTGTGTTCTGTGTGTGTGTTCTCTGAGTGTTTGTGTGTTCTCTATGTGTGTGTATGTTCTCTCTTTCTGTGTGTGATCTCTCTCTCTGTTCTCTCTCTCTCTGTTCTCTCTCTCTCTCTCTGTGTCTGTTCTCTCTCACTATGTGTTCTCTCTCTATCTCTGTATTCTGTGTGTTTGTATTTTCTGTCTGTGTGTTCTCTTGTGTGTGTGTTCTGTGTGTGTGTTCTCTGTTTGTGTGTATGTTCTCTCTTTCTGTGTATGATCTGTCTCTCCGTGTTCTCTCTCTCTCTGTGTTCTGTATCTCTATGTTCTCTGTCTGCGTTCTCTGTCTGTGTTCTCTCTATCTGTGTGTTCTCTCTCTCTGTTCTCTTTCTCTCTCTATCTCTGTTCTCTCTCTGTGTGTGGTCTTTCTCTCTCTGTGTTCTCTCTCTCTGTTTGTTCTCACTCTCTCTGTGTGTTCTCGTTGTCTCTGCGATCTCTCGCTCTCTGTGTTCTCTCTCTCTCTGTATTCTCTCTCTGTGTTCTCTCTCACTGTGTATTCTCTCTGTGTGTTCTGTGTGTGTGTGTTCTCTCTCTCTCTGTGTTCTCTCTCTGTATGTTCTCTCTCCCTCTGTGTTCTCTCTCTGTGTGTGTCTGTTCTCTCTCACTCTATGTTCTCTCTCTATCTCTGTATTCTCTGTGTGTTCTCTGTGTGTGTATCCTCTTGTGTGTGTGTCCTGTGTGTGTGTTGTCTGTTTGTGTGTTCTGTGTGTGCGTGTTCTGTGTGTGTGTTTCTCTGTGTGAGTGCTCTGTGTGTGCGTGTTCTGTGTGTGTGTTTCTCTGTGTGTGTGCTGTGTATGTGTTCTCTGTGTGTGTGCGTGTGTTCTCTCACCCTCTATGTGTTCTCTCTTTGTCTGTGTGATCTCTCTCTGTGGGTGTTCTCTTGTGTGTGTGTTCTGTGTCTGTGTTCTCTGTTTGTGTGTTCTGTGTGTGCGTGTTCTGTGTGTGTGTTTCTCTGTGTGTGCGCTCTGTGTGTGTTCTCTGTGTGTGTGCGTGTGTTCTCTCTCCCTCTATGTGTTCTCTCTTTCCCTGTGTGATCACGCTCTGTGTTCTCTCTCTCTCTGTGTTCTCTGTGTGTTTGTGTTCTGTGTGTGTTCTGTGTGTTTGTGATCTGCGTGTGTTTCTCTGTGTGTGTGTGCTCTGTGTGTGTGTTCTCTTTGTGTGTGCGTGTGTTCTCTCACCCTCTATGTGTTCTCTCTTTCTCTGTGTGATCTCTATCTGTGTGTTCTCTGTGTGTTTGTATTCTGTGTGTGTGTTCTCTCTGTGTATTCTGTGTGTGTGTTCTCTCTCTCTCTGTGTTCTCTCTCTGTATGTTCTCTCTCCCTCTGTGTTCTCTCTCTGTGTGTGTCTGTTCTCTCTCACTCTATGTTCTCTCTCTAGCTCTGTATTCTCTGTGTGTTCTCTGTGTGTGTATCCTCTTGTGTGTGTGTCCTGTGTGTGTGTTGTCTGTTTGTGTGTTCTGTGTGTGCGTGTTCTGTGTGTGTGTTTCTCTGTGTGAGTGCTCTGTGTGTGCGTGTTCTGTGTGTGTGTTTCTCTGTGTGTGTGCTCTGTATGTGTTCTCTGTGTGTGTGCGTGTGTTCTCTCACCCTCTATGTGTTCTCTCTTTGTCTGTGTGATCTCTCTCTGTGGGTGTTCTCTTGTGTGTGTGTTCTGTGTCTGTGTTCTCTGTTTGTGTGTTCTGTGTGTGCGTGTTCTGTGTGTGTGTTTCTCTGTGTGTGCGCTCTGTGTGTGTTCTCTGTGTGTGTGCGTGTGTTCTCTCTCCCTCTATGTGTTCTCTCTTTCCCTGTGTCATCACGCTCTGTGTTCTCTCTCTCTCTGTGTTCTCTGTGTGTTTGTGTTCTGTGTGTGTTCTGTGTGTTTGTGATCTGCGTGTGTTTCTCTGTGTGTGTGTGCTCTGTGTGTGTGTTCTCTTTGTGTGTGCGTGTGTTCTCTCACCCTCTATGTGTTCTCTCTTTCTTTGTGTGATCTCTCTCTGTGTGTTGTCTGTGTGTTTGTATTCTGTGTGTGTGTTCTCTCTGTGTATTCTGTGTGTGTGTTCTCTCTCTCTCTGCGTTCTCTCTCTGTGTATTCTCTCTCCCTCTATGTGTTCTCTCTTTCTCTGTGTGATCTCTCTCTGTGTTCTCTCTCTCTCTGTGTTCTCTGTGTGTTTGTGTTCTGTGTGTGTGTTCTCTGTCTGTGTTTTTGTTGTCTGTGTGTTTGTGTGCGTTCTGTGGATGTGTGTCCTCTGTGTGTGTGTATGTTCTCTCTCTCTGTGAGTGATCTCTCTCTGTTCTCTCTCTCTCTCTCTGTTCTCTCTCTCTGTGTGTTCTCTCACTGTGATTGTCTGTTCGCTCTCACTCTATGTTCTATCTCTATCTCTGTATTCTGTGTGTGTGTGTGTGTTCTCTGTGTGTGTTCTCTGTGTGTGTTTGGGTTATCTGTGTGTGTGTGCGTTCTGTGTATGTGTGTTCTCTGTGTGTGTGTGTGTGTATGTTCTCTCTTTCTGTGCGTGATCTCTCTCTGTGTTCTCTCTCTCTCTGTGTTCTCTCTCTCTCTGTGTTCTCACTATGTGTGTCTGTTCTCTCTCACTGTGTTCTCTCTCTATCTCTGTATTCTGTGTGTGTGTTCTCTGTGTGTGTTCTCTTTTGTGTGTGTTGTGTGTGTTGTCTGTTTGTGTGTTCTGTGTGTGAGTGTTTTCTGTGTGTGTGCTCTATGTGTGTGTTCTCCGTGTGTGTGCGTGTGTTCTCTCTCACTCTACGTGTTCTCTCTTTCTCTGTGTGATCTGTCTCTCTGTTCTCTCTCTCTCTCTGTGTTCTCTGTGTGTTTGTGTTCTGTGTGTGTGTTCTCTGTGTGTGTTCCCTCTGTGTGTGTGTGTTCTCTCTTTCTAAGTGTGATCTCTCTCTCGGTGTTCTCTCTCTCTCTGTGTTCTCCCTCTATATCTGCATTCTGTGTTTTTGTGTTTTTTTCTGTGTGTTCTCTTGTGTGTGTGTTCTGTGCGTGTTCTCTGTTTGTGTATATGTTCTCTCTTTCTGTGTTTGATCTCTCTCTCTGTGTGATCTCTCTCTATGTTTTCTTCTCACTCTGTGTGTTCTCTGTGTGTGCGCGCGTGTGTTTTCGCTCTCTCTCTGTGTTCTGTGTTTGTGTGTGTGTACTCTCTCTCTGTTCTCTCTCTCTGTGTTCTCTCTCTCTCTGTGTCCTGTCTCTCTATGTTCTCTGTCTGTGTTCTCTGTATGTGTTCTCTCTATCTGTGTGTTCTCTCTCTGTGTTCTCTCTCTCTGTTTGTTCTCACTCTCTCGGTGTGTTCTCGCTCTCTCTGCGATCTCTCGGTCTCTGTGTTCTCTGTCTCTCTGTATTCTCTCTCTGTGTTCTCTCTCTGTTAGTGTTCTCTCTGTGTTGTCTCTCCCTCTCTCTGCGTTCCCTGTGTGTGTGTGTTCTCTGTTTGTGTGTTCTGTGTGTGCGTGTTCTCTGTGTCTGTTCGCTGTGTGTGTGCGTGTGTTCTCTCTCACTCTATGTGTTCTCTCTTTCTCTGTGTGATATCTCTCTGTGTTCTCTCTCTCTCTGTGTTCTCTCTATGTGTGTCTGTTCTCTCTCTCTGTGTGTTCTCTCTGTGTGTGTTCTCTCTCTGTGTTCTCTCTCTCACTCTGTGTTCTCTCTCTATCTCTGTATTCTTTGTGTTCCCTGTGCTTGTGTTCTCTTGTGTGTGTGTTCTGTGTGTGTGTGTTTTCTGATTGTGTGTGCTGTGTGTGCGTGTTCTCTGTGTTTGTTCTCTGTGTGTGTTCTCTCTGTGTGTGCTCTGTGTGTTTGTTGTCTCTCTCTGTGTGTTCTCTCTCTGTGTGTTCTCTCTCCCTCTCTGTTCTCTCTCTGTGTGTGTCTGTTCTCTCTCACTCTGTGTTCTCTCTCTATCTCTGTATTCTGTGTGTGTTCCCTGTGTATGTGTTCTCTCGTGTGTGTGTTCTGTGTGTGCGTGTTTTCTGTGTGTGTGTTCTGTGTGTCTGTGTTCTGTGTGTGTGTTTCTCTGTGTGTGTGCTCTGTGTGTGTGTTCTCTGTGTTTGTGCATGTGTTCACTCTCCCTCTATGTGTTCTCTCTTTCTCTGTGTGATCTCTCTCTGTGTGTTCTCTGTGTGTTTGTGTTCTGTGTGTGTGTTCTCTGTGTGTGTTCTCTGTGTGTGTGACCCCTGTGTGTGTGTGTGGGTGTGTGTTCTCTATTATTGTGTGCTCTGTCTCTCTCTGTGTTCTCGCTCTCTGTGTTCTCTGTCTGTGTTCTCTCTATGTGTTCTCTCTCTCTGTGTTCCCTCTGTCTCTGTGTTCTCATTGTGTTTGTGTTCTGTGTGTGTGTTCTTTCGGTGTGTGCGTTCTCTCTGTGTGTGTGCATGTGTTCCCTCTCCCTCTATGTGTTCTCTCTTTCTCTGTGTGATCTCTCTCTGTGTGTTCTCTGTATGTTTGTGTTCTGTGTGTGTGTTCTCTGTGTGTGTGACCCCTGTGTGTGTGTGTGTGTGTGTGTGTGTGTTCTCTATTATTGTGTGCTCTGTCTCTCTCTGTGGTCTCGCTCTCTGTGTTCTCTGTCTGTGTTCTCTCTGTGTGTTCTCTCTCTGTGTGTTCCCTCTGTCTCTGTGTTCTCATTGTGTTTGTGTTCTGTGTGTGTGTTCTTTCTGTGTGTGCGTTCTCTCTGTGTGTGTGTGTTCTGTGTATGTGTGTGTTCTCTCTCTGTGTGTTCTCTGTGTGTGTGTTCTCCCTCTGTGTTCTCTCTCTCACTCTGTGTTCTCTCTCTCACTCTGTGTTCTCTCTCTATCTCTGTATTCTGTGTGTGTTCCCTGTGTGTGTGTTCTCTTGTGTGTGTGTTCTGCATGTGTGTGTTCTCTGTTTGTGTGTTCTGTGTGTGTGTTCTCTGTGTATGTTCGCTGTGTGTATGCTTGTGTTCTCTCTCCCTCTATGTGTTCTCTCATTCTCTGTGTGATCTCTCTCTGTGTGTTTGTGTTCTGTGTGTGTGTTCTCTCTGTGTGTCCTTGCGTGTCTGTTCTCTCTCTCTCTCTGTGTTCTCTCTCTGTGTGTTCTCTCTCCCTCTATGTGTTCTCTCTTTCTCTGTGTGATCACGCTCTGTTTTTTTTCTCTGTGTTCTTTGTGTGTTTGTGTTCTGTGTGTATGTTTGTGTTCTGTGTGCGTGTTTCTGTGTGTGTGTGTGCTCTGTGTGTGTGTTCTCTAATTATATGCGTGTGTTCTCTCTCCCTCTCTATGTGTTCTCTCTTTCTCTGTGTGATCTCTCTCTGTGTGTTGTCTGTGTGTTTGTGTTCTGTCTGTGTTTTCTCTGTGTGTGTTCTCTGTATGTGTGTTCTCTCTCTGTGTTCTCTCTCTCACTCTGTGTTCTCTCTCTATCTCTGTATTCTGTGTGTGTTCCCTGTGCTTGTGTTCTCTTGTGTGTGTGTTCTGTGTGTGTGTGTTCTCTGTTTGTGTGTTCTGTGTGTGCGTGTTCTCTGTGTTTGTTCTCTGTGTGTGTTCTATCTGTGTGTGCTCTGTGTGTTTGTTCTCTCTCTCTCTGTATTCGCTCTCTGTGTGTTCTCACTCCCTCTCTGTTCTCTCTCTGTGTGTGTCTGTTCTCTCTCACTCTGTGTTCGCTCTCTATCTCTGTATTCTGTGTGTTTTCCCTGTATGTGTGTTCTCTTGCGTGTGTGTTCTGTGTGTGTGTGTTCTCTGTTTGTGTGTTCTGTGTGTGCGTGTTCTCTGTGTCTGTTCGCTGTGTGTGTGCGTGTGTTCTCTCTCACTCTATGTGTTCTCTCTTTCTCTGTGTGATATCTCTCTGTGTTCTCTCTCTCTGTGTGTTCTCTCTATGTGTGTCTACTCTCTCTCACTCTGCGTTCTCTCTCTATCTCTGTATTCTGTGTGTGTTCCCTGTGTGTGTTTCTCTTGTGTGTGTGTTCTGTGTGTGTGTGTTCTCTGTGTATGTTTGCTGTGTGTATGCGTGTGTTCTCTCTCACGCTATGTGTTCTCTCTTTCTCTGTGTGATCACGCTCTGTTTTTTTTCTCTGTGTTCTCTATGTGTTTGTGTTCTGTGTGTGTGTTTGTGTTCTGTGTGCGTGTTTCTGTGTGTGTGTGTGCTCTGTGTGTGTGTTCTCTAATTATATGCGTGTGTTCTCTCTCCCTCTCTATGTGTTCTCTCTTTCTCTGTGTGATCTCTCTCTGTGTCTTGTCTGTGTGTTTGTGTTCTGTGTGTGTTTTCTCTGTGTGTGTTCTCTGTATGTGTGTTCTCTCTCTGTGTTCTCTCTCTCACTCTGTGTTCTCTCTCTATCTCTGTATTCTGTGTGTGTTCCCTGTGCTTGTGTTCTCTTGTGTGTGTGTTCTGTGTGTGTGTGTTCTCTGTTTGTGTGTTCTGTGTGTGCGTGTTCTCTGTGTTTGTTCTCTGTGTGTTTTCTATCTGTGTGTGCTCTGTGTGTTTGTTCTCTCTCTCTCTGTGTTCGCTCCCTGTGTGTTCTCACTCCCTCTCTGTTCTCTCTCTGTGTGTGTCTGTTCTCTCTCACTCTGTGTTCGCTCTCTATCTCTGTATTCTGTGTGTTTTCCCTGTATGTGTGTTCTCTTGTGTGTGTGTTCTGTGTGTGTGTGTTCTCTGTTTGTGTGTTCAGTGTGTGCGTGTTCTCTGTGTCTGTTCGCTGTGTGTGTGCGTGTGTTCTCTCTCACTCTATGTGTTCTCTCTTTCTCTGTGTGATATCTCTCTGTGTTCTCTCTCTCTCTGTGTTCTCTCTATGTGTGTCTGTTCTCTCTCACTCTGCGTTCTCTCTCTATCTCTGTATTCTGTGTGTGTTCCCTGTGTGTGTGTTCTCTTGTGTGTGTGTTCTGTGTGTGTGTGTTCTCTGTTTGTGTGTTCTGTGTGTGCGTGTTCTCTGTGTTTGTTCTCTGTGTGTTTTCTATCTGTGTGTGCTCTGTGTGTGTGTTCTCTCTCACTCTGTGTTCGCTCTCTATCTCTGTATTCTGTGTGTGTTCCCTGTGCTTGTGTTCTCTTGTGTGTGTGTTCTGTGTGTGTGTGTTCTCTGTTTGTGTGTTCTGTGTGTGCGTGTTCTCTGTGTTTGTTCTCTGTGTGTTTTCTATCTGTGTGTGCTCTGTGTGTTTGTTCTCTCTCTCTCTGTGTTCGCTCCCTGTGTGTTCTCACTCCCTCTCTGTTCTCTCTCTGTGTGTGTCTGTTCTCTCTCACTCTGTGTTCGCTCTCTATCTCTGTATTCTGTGTGTTTTCCCTGTATGTGTGTTCTCTTGTGTGTGTGTTCTGTGTGTGTGTGTTCTCTGTTTGTGTGTTCAGTGTGTGCGTGTTCTCTGTGTCTGTTCGCTGTGTGTGTGCGTGTGTTCTCTCTCACTCTATGTGTTCTCTCTTTCTCTGTGTGATATCTCTCTGTGTTCTCTCTATCTCTGTGTTCTCTCTATGTGTGTCTGTTCTCTCTCACTCTGCGTTCTCTCTCTATCTCTGTATTCTGTGTGTGTTCCCTGTGTGTGTGTTCTCTTGTGTGTGTGTTCTGTGTGTGTGTGTTCTCTGTTTGTGTTCTGTGTGTGCGTGTTCTCTGTGTTTGTTCTCTGTGTGTTTTCTATCTGTGTGTGCTCTGTGTGTGTGTTCTCTCTCACTCTGTGTTCGCTCTCTATCTCTGTATTCTGTGTGTTTTCCCTGTATGTGTGTTCTCTTGTGTGTGTGTTCTGTGTGTGTGTGTTCTCTGTTTGTGTGTTCTGTGTGTGCGTGTTCTCTGTGTTTGTTCTCTGTGTGTGTTCTCTCTGTGTGTGCTCTGTGTGTTTGTTGTCTCTCTCTGTGTGTTCTCTCTCTGTGTGTTCTCTCTCCCTCTCTGTTCTCTCTCTGTGTGTGTCTGTTCTCTCTCACTCTGTGTTCTCTCTCTATCTCTGTATTCTGTGTGTATTCCCTGTGTATGTGTTCTCTTGTGTGTGTGTTCTGTGTGTGTGTTCTGTGTGTCTGTGTTCTGTGTGTGTGTTTCTCTGTGTGTGTGCTCTGTGTGTGTGTTCTCTGTGTTTGTGCATGTGTTCACTCTCCCTCTATGTGTTCTCTCTTTCTCTGTGTGATCTCTCTCTGTGTGTTCTCTGTGTGTTTGTGTTCTGTGTGTGTGTTCTCTGTGTGTGTTCTCTGTGTGTGTGACCCCTGTGTGTGTGTGTGTGTGTGTGTTCTCTATTATTGTGTGCTCTGTCTCTCTCTGTGTTCTCGCTCTCTGTGTTCTCTGTCTGTGTTCTCTCTGTGTGTTCTCTCTCTCTGTGTTCCCTCTGTCTCTGTGTTCTCATTGTGTTTGTGTTCTGTGTGTGTGTTCTTTCTGTGTGTGCGTTCTCTCTGTGTGTGTGTGTTCTGTGTATGTGTGTGTTCTCTCTCTGTGTGTTCTCTCTGTGTGTGTTCTCCCTCTGTGTTCTCTCTCTCACTCTGTGTTCTCTCTCTCACTCTGTGTTCTCTCTCTATCTCTGTATTCTGTGTGTGTTCCCTGTGTGTGTGTTCTCTTGTGTGTGTGTTCTGTATGTGTGTGTTCTCTGTTTGTGTGTTCTGTGTGTGTGTGTTCTCTGTGTATGTTCGCTGTGTGTATGCTTGTGTTCTCTCTCCCTCTATGTGTTCTCTCTTTCTCTGTGTGATCTCTCTCTGTGTGTTTGTGTTCTGTGTGTGTGTTCTCTCTGTGTGTCCTTGCGTGTCTGTTCTCTCTCTCTCTCTGTGTTCTCTCTCTGTGTGTTCTCTCTCCCTCTATGTGTTCTCTCTTTCTCTGTGTGATCACGCTCTGTTTTTTTTCTCTGTGTTCTTTGTGTGTTTGTGTTCTGTGTGTATGTTTGTGTTCTGTGTGCGTGTTTCTGTGTGTGTGTGTGCTCTGTGTGTGTGTTCTCTAATTATATGCGTGTGTTCTCTCTCCCTCTCTATGTGTTCTCTCTTTCTCTGTGTGATCTCTCTCTGTGTGTTGTCTGTGTGTTTGTGTTCTGTCTGTGTTTTCTCTGTGTGTGTTCTCTGTATGTGTGTTCTCTCTCTGTGTTCTCTCTCTCACTCTGTGTTCTCTCTCTATCTCTGTATTCTGTGTGTGTTCCCTGTCCTTGTGTTCTCTTGTGTGTGTGTTCTGTGTGTGTGTGTTCTCTGTTTGTGTGTTCTGTGTGTGCGTGTTCTCTGTGTTTGTTCTCTGTGTGTGTTCTATCTGTGTGTGCTCTGTGTGTTTGTTCTCTCTCTCTCTGTATTCGCTCTCTGTGTGTTCTCACTCCCTCTCTGTTCTCTCTCTGTGTGTGTCTGTTCTCTCTCACTCCGTGTTCGCTCTCTATCTCTGTATTCTGTGTGTTTTCCCTGTATGTGTGTTCTCTTGCGTGTGTGTTCTGTGTGTGTGTGTTCTCTGTTTGTGTGTTCTGTGTGTGCGTGTTCTCTGTGTCTGTTCGCTGTGTGTGTGCGTGTGTTCTCTCTCACTCTATGTGTTCTCTCTTTCTCTGTGTGATATCTCTCTGTGTTCTCTCTCTCTCTGTGTTCTCTCTATGTGTGTCTGTTCTCTCTCACTCTGCGTTCTCTCTCTATCTCTGTATTCTGTGTGTGTTCCCTGTGTGTGTTTCTCTTGTGTGTGTGTTCTGTGTGTGTGTGTTCTCTGTGTATGTTTGCTGTGTGTATGCGTGTGTTCTCTCACTCTATGTGTTCTCTCTTTCTCTGTGTGATCACGCTCTGTTTTTTTTCTCTGTGTTCTCTATGTGTTTGTGTTCTGTGTGTGTGTTTGTGTTCTGTGTGCGTGTTTCTGTGTGTGTGTGTGCTCTGTGTGTGTGTTCTCTAATTATATGCGTGTGTTCTCTCTCCCTCTCTATGTGTTCTCTCTTTCTCTGTGTGATCTCTCTCTGTGTCTTGTCTGTGTGTTTGTGTTCTGTGTGTGTTTTCTCTGTGTGTGTTCTCTGTATGTGTGTTCTCTCTCTGTGTTCTCTCTCTCACTCTGTGTTCTCTCTCTATCTCTGTATTCTGTGTGTGTTCCCTGTGCTTGTGTTCTCTTGTGTGTGTGTTCTGTGTGTGTGTGTGCTCTGTGTGTGTGTTCTGTGTGTGCGTGTTCTCTGTGTTTGTTCTCTGTGTGTTTTCTATCTGTGTGTGCTCTGTGTGTTTGTTCTCTCTCTCTCTGTGTTCGCTCCCTGTGTGTTCTCACTCCCTCTCTGTTCTCTCTCTGTGTGTGTCTGTTCTCTCTCACTCTGTGTTCGCTCTCTATCTCTGTATTCTGTGTGTTTTCCCTGTATGTGTGTTCTCTTGTGTGTGTGTTCTGTGTGTGTGTGTTCTCTGTTTGTGTGTTCAGTGTGTGCGTGTTCTCTGTGTCTGTTCGCTGTGTGTGTGCGTGTGTTCTCTCTCACTCTATGTGTTCTCTCTTTCTCTGTGTGATATCTCTCTGTGTTCTCTCTCTCTCTGTGTTCTCTCTATGTGTGTCTGTTCTCTCTCACTCTGCGTTCTCTCTCTATCTCTGTATTCTGTGTGTGTTCCCTGTGTGTGTTCTCTTGTGTGTGTGTTCTGTGTGTGTGTGTTCTCTGTTTGTGTGTTCTGTGTGTGCGTGTTCTCTGTGTTTGTTCTCTGTGTGTTTTCTATCTGTGTGTGCTCTGTGTGTGTGTTCTCTCTCACTCTGTGTTCGCTCTCTATCTCTGTATTCTGTGTGTTTTCCCTGTATGTGTGTTCTTTGGGTGTGTGTTCTGTGTGTGTGTGTTCTCTGTTTGTGTGTTCTGTGTGTGCGTGTTCTCTGTGTTTGTTCTCTGTGTGTGTTCTCTCTGTGTGTGCTCTGTGTGTTTGTTGTCTCTCTCTGTGTGTTCTCTCTCTGTGTGTTCTCTCTCCCTCTCTGTTCTCTCTCTGTGTGTGTCTGTTCTCTATCACTCTGTGTTCTCTCTCTATCTCTGTATTCTGTGTGTGTTCCCTGTGTGTGTTTCTCTTGTGTGTGTGTTCTGTGTGTGCGTGTTTTCTGTGTGTGTGTTCTGTGTGTCTGTGTTCTGTGTGTGTGTTTCTCTGTGTGTGTGCTCTGTGTGTGTGTTCTCTGTGTTTGTGCATGTGTTCACTCTCCCTCTATGTGTTCTCTCTTTCTCTGTGTGATCTCTCTCTGTGTGTTCTCTGTGTGTTTGTGTTCTGTGTGTGTGTTCTGTGTGTGTGTTCTCTGTGTGTGTGACCCCTGTGTGTGTGTGGGTGTGTGTTCTCTATTATTGTGTGCTCTGTCTCTCTCTGTGTTCTCGCTCTCTGTGTTCTCTGTCTGTGTTCTCTCTGTGTGTTCTCTCTCTCTGTGTTCCCTCTGTCTCTGTGTTCTCATTGTGTTTGTGTTCTGTGTGTGTGTTCTTTCTGTGTGTGCGTTCTCTCTGTGTGTGTGCATGTGTTCACTCTCCCTCTATGTGTTCTCTCTTTCTCTGTGTGATCTCTCTCTGTGTGTTCTCTGTGTGTTTGTGTTCTGTGTGTGTTCTCTGTGTGTGTGACCCCTGTGTGTGTGTGTGTGTGTGTGTTCTCTATTATTGTGTGCTCTGTCTCTCTCTGTGTTCTCGCTCTCTGTGTTCTCTGTCTGTGTTCTCTCTGTGTGTTCTCTCTCTGTGTGTTCCCTCTGTCTCTGTGTTCTCATTGTGTTTGTGTTCTGTGTGTGTGTTCTTTCTGTGTGTGCGTTCTCTCTGTGTGTGTGTGTTCTGTGTATGTGTGTGTTCTCTCTCTGTGTGTTCTCTGTGTGTGTGTTCTCCCTCTGTGTTCTCTCTCTCACTCTGTGTTCTCTCTCTCACTCTGTGTTCTCTCTCTATCTCTGTATTCTGTGTGTGTTCCCTGTGTGTGTGTTCTCTTGTGTGTGTGTTCTGTATGTGTGTGTTCTCTGTTTGTGTGTTCTGTGTGTGTGTGTTCTCTGTGTATGTTCGCTGTGTGTATGCTTGTGTTCTCTCTCCCTCTATGTGTTCTCTCTTTCTCTGTGTGATCTCTCTCTGTGTGTTTGTGTTCTGTGTGTGTGTTCTCTCTGTGTGTTCTTGCGTGTCTGTTCTCTCTCTCTCTCTGTGTTCTCTCTCTGTGTGTTCTCTCTCCCTCTATGTGTTCTCTCTTTCTCTGTGTGATCACGCTCTGTTTTTTTTCTCTGTGTTCTTTGTGTGTTTGTGTTCTGTGTGTATGTTTGTGTTCTGTGTGCGTGTTTCTGTGTGTGTGTGTGCTCTGTGTGTGTGTTCTCTAATTATATGCGTGTGTTCTCTCTCCCTCTCTATGTGTTCTCTCTTTCTCTGTGTGATCTCTCTCTCTGTGTTGTCTGTGTGTTTGTGTTCTGTCTGTGTTTTCTCTGTGTGTGTTCTCTGTATGTGTGTTCTCTCTCTGTGTTCTCTCTCTCACTCTGTGTTCTCTCTCTATCTCTGTATTCTGTGTGTGTTCCCTGTGCTTGTGTTCTCTTGTGTGTGTGTTCTGTGTGTGTGTGTTCTCTGTTTGTGTGTTCTGTGTGTGCGTGTTCTCTGTGTTTGTTCTCTGTGTGTGTTCTATCTGTGTGTGCTCTGTGTGTTTGTTCTCTCTCTCTCTGTATTCGCTCTCTGTGTGTTCTCAATCCCTCTCTGTTCTCTCTCTGTGTGTGTCTGTTCTCTCTCACTCTGTGTTCGCTCTCTATCTCTGTATTCTGTGTGTTTTCCCTGTATGTGTGTTCTCTTGTGTGTGTGTGTTCTCTGTTTGTGTGTTCTGTGTGTGCGTGTTCTCTGTGTCTGTTCGCTGTGTGTGTGCGTGTGTTCTCTCTCACTCTATGTGTTCTCTCTTTCTCTGTGTGATATCTCTCTGTGTTCTCTCTCTCTCTGTGTTCTCTCTATGTGTGTCTGTTCTCTCTCAGTCTGCGTTCTCTCTCTATCTCTGTATTCTGTGTGTGTTCCCTGTGTGTGTGTTCTCTTGTGTGTGTGTTCTGTGTGTGTGTGTTCACTGTTTGTGTGTTCTGTGTGTGTGTGTTCTCTGTGTATGTTTGCTGTGTGTATGCGTGTGTTCTCTCTCCCTCTATGTGTTCTCTCTTTCTCTGTGTGATCTCTCTCTGTGTGTTTGTGTTCTGTGTGAGTGTTCTCTCTGTGTGTTCTTGCGTGTCTGTTCTCTCTCTCTCTCTGTGTTCTCTCTCTGTGTGTTCTCTCTCCCTCTATGTGTTCTCTCTTTCTCTGTGTGATCACGCTCTGTTTTTTCCTCTGTGTTCTCTGTGTGTTTGTGTTCTGTGTGTATGTTTGTGTTCTGTGTGCGTGTTTCTGTGTGTGTGTGTGCTCTGTGTGTGTGTTCTGTAATTATATGCGTGTGTTCTGTCTCCCTCTATGTGTTCTCTCTTCCTCTGTGTGATCTCTCTCTGTGTTTTGTCTGTGTGTTTGTGTTCTGTGTGTGTTTTCTCTGTGTGTGTTCTCTGTATGTGTGTTCTCTCTCTGTGTTCTCTCTCTCACTCTGTGTTCTCTCTCTATCTCTGTATTCTGTGTGTGTTCCCTGTGCTTGTGTTCTCTTGTGTGTGTGTTCTGTGTGTGTGTGTTCTCTGTTTGTGTGTTCTGTGTGTGCGTGTTCTCTGTGTTTGTTCTCTGTGTGTGTTCTATCTGTGTGTGCTCTGTGTGTTTGTTCTCTCTCTCTCTGTGTTCGCTCTCTGTGTGTTCTCACTCCCTCTCTGTTCTCTCTCTGTGTGTGTCTGTTCTCTCTCACTCTGTGTTCGCTCTCTATCTCTGTATTCTGTGTGTTTTCCCTGTATGTGTGTTCTCTTGTGTGTGTGTTCTGTGTGTGTGTGTTCTCTGTTTGTGTGTTCTGTGTGTGCGTGTTCTCTGTGTTTGTTCGCTGTGTGTGTGCGTGTGTTCTCTCTCCCTCTCTGTGTTCTCTCTCTCTCTGTATTCTCTCTCTGTGTTCTCTCTCTCTCTGTGTTCTCTCTGTGTGTTCTGTGTGTGTGTGTTGTCTCTGTCTCTGTGTTCTCTCTGTGTGTGTTCTCTCTCCCTCTGTGTTCTCTCTGTGTGTGTGTCTGTTCTCTCTCACTCTGTGTTCTCTCTCTATCTCTGTATTCTGTGTGTGTTCTCTGTGTGTGTTCTCTTGTGTGTGTGTTCTGTGTGTGTGATCTCTGTTTGTGTGTTCTGTGTGTGCGTGTTTTCTGTGTGTGTGTTCTGTATGTCTGTGTTCTGTGTGTGTTTCTCTGTGTGTGTGCTCTGTGTGTGTGTTCCCTGTGTGTGTGCGTGTGTTCACTCTCCCTCTATGTGATCTCTCTTTCTCTGTGTGATCTCTCTCTGTGTGTTCTCTGTGTGTTTGTGTTCTGTGTGTGTGTTCTCTGTGTGTGTTCTCTGTGTGTGTGACCCCTGTGTGTGTGTGTGGGTGTGTGTTCTCTATTATTGTGTGCTCTGTCTCTCTCTGTGTTCTCGCTCTCTGTGTTCTCTGTCTGTGTTCTCTCTGTGTGTTCTCTCTCTCTGTGTTCCCTCTGTCTCTGTGTTCTCATTGTGTTTGTGTTCTGTGTGTGTGTTCTCTCTGTGTGTGCGTTCTCTGTGTGTGTGTTTTCAGTGTATGTGTGTGTTCTCTCTCTGTGTGTTCTCTGTGTGTGTGTTCTCCCTCTGTGTTCTCTCTCTCACTCTGTGTTCTCTCTCTATCTCTGTATTCTGTGTGTGTTCCCTGTGTGTGTGTTCTCTTGTGTGTGTGTGCTCTGTGTGTGTGTGTTCTATGTTTGTGTGTTCTGTGTGTGTGTTCTCTGTGTGTGTTCGCTGTGTGTATGCGTGTGTTCTCTCTCCCTCTATGTGTTCTCATATCTCTGTGTGATCTCTCGCTGTTCTCTCTCTCTCTCTCTGTGTTCTCTCTCTCTCTGTTTTCTCTGTTTGTGTGTGTGTGTTCTCTCTCTCTGTGTTCTCTCTCTGTTGTCACTCTCACTGTTGTCACTCTCGCTATGTGATCTCTCTTTCCCTGTGTGATCTCTCTCTGTGTGTTCTCTGTGTGTTTGTGTTCTGTGTGTGTGTTCTCTCTGTGTGTTCTGTGTGTGTGTTCTCTGTGTGTGTTCGCTGTGTGTATGCGTGTGTTCTCTCTCCCTCTATGTGTTCTCATATCTCTGTGTGATCTCTTGCTGTTCTCTCTCTCTCTCTCTGTGTTCTCTCTCTCCCTGTGTTCTCTGTGTGTGTGTTCTCTCTGTGTGTGTTCTCTCACCCACTGTGTTCTCTCTCTCTGTGTTCTCTGTCTCTGTTGTCACTCTCACCATGTGTTCTGTGTGTGTGTGTCTGTTCTCTCTCTCTGTTCTCTCTCTCTGTGTTCTCTCTCTCTCTGTGTTCTCTGTCTATGTGTTCTGTGTGTGTGTTCTCTCTCTGTGTGTGTTCTCTCTGTGTGTTTTGTGTGTGTGTGTTCTCTCTCTGTGCTCTCTCTCTCTATGTTCTCTCTCTCTCTGTGTTCTGTGTGTGTGTTCTCTGTGTGTGTGTTCTCTGTGTGTTCTCTCTCTCTCGGTGTGCGAACTCTGTGTGTGTGTGTGTTTTCTCTGTGTGTGTGTATTCTCTGTGTGTATGTGTGTTCTCTGTGTGTTCTCTCTCTCTCTGTGTTCTCTCTCTCTGTTTTCTCTGTTTGTGTGTGTGTGTTCTCTCTCTCTGTGTTCTCTCTCTCTGTGTTCTCTCTCTCTGTGTTCTCTCTCACTGTTGTCACTCTCACTATGAGCTCTCTCTCTCTGTGTGATCTCTCTCTCTGTGATCTCTCTCTATCTCTGTGTGTGTGTGTGTTCACTCGCTCTCTCTGTGTGTTCTCTCTCTCTCTGTGTGTCCTCTGCGGGTGTGTGTGTGTGTGCGTTCTCTCTGTGCGTATGTGTGCATTCGCTCTCTCTCTCTGTGTGTGCTCTCTCCTTCTCTCTGTGTTCTCTCTATCTCTGTGTGATCTCTCTCTCTCTCTCTAATTCCTCTCTCTCTCTGTGTTCTTTGTTTCTCTCTGAGTTCTCTCTCACGCTCTGAGTTCTCTCTCTCTGTTCTCAGTGTGTGTGTGTGTTCTCTCTCTCCCTGTGTTCTGTGTGTGTGTGTGCTCTCTCTCTCACTGTGTTCTGTCTCTCTCTGTGTTCTCTCGCTCTGTGTTCTCTCTCTGTGTTGTCACTCTCACAATGTGTTCTCTGTGTGTGTGTGTGTTGTCTCTCAGTGTGTGATCTCTTTCTCTGTTCTCTCTCTCTCTCTCTCTCTGTTCTCTCTCTCTCTGTGTTCTCTCTCTGTGTGTGTCTGTTCTCTCTCACTCTGTGTTCCCTCTCTATATCTGTATTCTGTGTGTGTGTGTGTTCTCTGTGTGTGTGTTCTCTTGTGTGTGTGTTCTGTGTGTGTGTTCTCTGTGTGTTCTGTGTGTGCGTGTTCTCTGTGTGTGTGTGCTCTGTGTGTGTGTTCCCTCTGTGTGTGCGTGTGTTCTCTCTCCCTCTACGTGTTCTCTCTTTCTCTGTGTGATCTCTCTCTGTTCTCTCTCTCTCTGTGTGTTCTCTGTCTGTTTGTGTCCTGTGTGTGTTCTCTCTGTATGTGTTCTCTTTGTGTGTGTTCCCTCTGTGTGTGTGTGTTCTCTATTAGTGTGTTCTCTCTCTCTCTCTGTTCTCTCTTTGTCCTCTCTCTCTGTGTTCTCTCTCTCTGTGCGTTCTCTCTCTCTCTGTGTTCTCACTCTCTCTGTTGTCACTCTCACTATGTGTTCTCTCTCTGTGTGTATGTTCTCTCTTTCTGTGTTCTCTCTCTCTGTTGTCACTCTCACTATGTGTTCTCTCTCTCTGTGCGATCACTCTCTCAGCGTTCTCTCTCTCTGTGTTCCCTCTCTCTCTGTGTTCTGTGTGTGTGTGTTCTCTCTGTGTGTATGTGTGTGTTCTCTCTCTCTGTGTGTTCTCTCTCTCTCCATTCTCGTTCTCTCTCTGTGTGTTCTCTCTCTCTGTGTTCTCTCTCAATCTCTGTGTACTCTGTGTGTGTGTCTGTGTGTGTGTTTGTGTTCTACCTCTCTGTGTGTGTTCTCTCTGTGTGTTCTCGCTCTCTCTGCGATCTGTCGCTCTCTGTGTTCTCTCTCTCTGTATTCTCTCTCTGTGATCTCTGTGTGTGTGTGTTCTCTCTGTGTGTTCTGTGTGTGTGTTCTCTCTCTCTGTGTTCTCTCTCAATCTCTATGTACTCTGTGTGTGTGTGTCTGTGTGTGTGTTTGTGTTCTACCTCTCTGTGTGTGTTCTCTCTGTGTGTTCTCGCTCTCTCTTCGATCTCTCGCTCTCTGTGTTCTCTCTCTCTGTATTCTCTCTCTGTGATCTCTGTGTGTGTGTGTTCTCTCTGTGTGTTCTGTGTGTGTGTTCTCTCTCTCTGTGTTCTCTCTCTGTGTGTTCTCTCTCCCTCTATGTGTTCTCTCTTTCTCTGTGTGATCTTTCTCTGTATTCTCTCTCTCTCTGTGTTCTGTGTGTGTGTTCTCTGAGTGTTTGTGTGTTCTCTATGTGTGTGTATGTTCTCTCTTTCTGTGTGTGATCTCTCTCTCTGTTCTCTCTCTCTCTGTTCTCTCTCTCTCTCTCTGTGTCTGTTCTCTCTCACTATGTGTTCTCTCTCTATCTCTGTATTCTGTGTGTTTGTATTTTCTGTCTGTGTGTTCTCTTGTGTGTGTGTTCTGTGTGTGTGTTCTCTGTTTGTGTGTATGTTCTCTCTTTCTGTGTATGATCTGTCTCTCCGTGTTCTCTCTCTCTCTGTGTTCTGTATCTCTATGTTCTCTGTCTGCGTTCTCTGTCTGTGTTCTCTCTCTCTGTGTTCTCTCTCTCTGTTCTCTTTCTCTCTCTATCTCTGTTCTCTCTCTGTGTGTGGTCTTTCTCTCTCTGTGTTCTCTCTCTCTGTTTGTTCTCACTCTCTCTGTGTGTTCTCGTTCTCTCTGCGATCTCTCGCTCTCTGTGTTCTCTCTCTCTCTGTATTCTCTCTCTGTGTTCTCTCTCTCTGTGTATTCTCTCTGTGTGTTCTGTGTGTGTGTGTTCTCTCTCTCTCTGTGTTCTCTCTCTGTATGTTCTCTCTCCCTCTGTGTTCTCTCTCTGTGTGTGTCTGTTCTCTCTCACTCTATGTTCTCTCTCTAGCTCTGTATTCTCTGTGTGTTCTCTGTGTGTGTATCCTCTTGTGTGTGTGTCCTGTGTGTGTGTTGTCTGTTTGTGTGTTCTGTGTGTGCGTGTTCTGTGTGTGTGTTTCTCTGTGTGAGTGCTCTGTGTGTGCGTGTTCTGTGTGTGTGTTTCTCTGTGTGTGTGCTCTGTATGTGTTCTCTGTGTGTGTGCGTGTGTTCTCTCACCCTCTATGTGTTCTCTCTTTGTCTGTGTGATCTCTCTCTGTGGGTGTTCTCTTGTGTGTGTGTTCTGTGTCTGTGTTCTCTGTTTGTGTGTTCTGTGTGTGCGTGTTCTGTGTGTGTGTTTCTCTGTGTGTGCGCTCTGTGTGTGTTCTCTGTGTGTGTGCATGTGTTCTCTCTCCCTCTATGTGTTCTCTCTTTCCCTGTGTGATCACGCTCTGTGTTCTCTCTCTCTCTGTGTTCTCTGTGTGTTTGTGTTCTGTGTGTGTTCTGTGTGTTTGTGATCTGCGTGTGTTTCTCTGTGTGTGTGTGCTCTGTGTGTGTGTTCTCTTTGTGTGTGCGTGTGTTCTCTCACCCTCTATGTGTTCTCTCTTTCTCTGTGTGATCTCTCTCTGTGTGTTCTCTGTGTGTTTGTATTCTGTGTGTGTGTTCTCTCTGTGTATTCTGTGTGTGTGTTCTCTCTCTCTCTGCGTTCTCTCTCTGTGTATTCTCTCTCCCTCTATGTGTTCTCTCTTTCTCTGTGTGATCTCTCTCTGTGTTCTCTCTCTCTCTGTGTTCTCTGTGTGTTTGTGTTCTGTGTGTGTGTTCTCTGTCTGTGTTTTTGTTGTCTGTGTGTTTGTGTGCGTTCTGTGGATGTGTGTCCTCTGTGTGTGTGTATGTTCTCTCTCTCTGTGAGTGATCTCTCTCTGTTCTCTCTCTCTCTCTCTGTTCTCTCTCTCTGTGTGTTCTCTCTCTGTGATTGTCTGTTCTCTCTCACTCTATGTTCTATCTCTATCTCTGTATTCTGTGTGTGTGTGTGTGTTCTCTGTGTGTGTTCTCTGTGTGTGTTTGGGGTATCTGTGTGTGTGTGCGTTCTGTGTATGTGTGTTCTCTGTGTGTGTGTGTGTATGTTCTCTCTTTCTGTGCGTGATCTCTCTCTCTGTTCTCTCTCTCTCTGTGTTCTCTCTCTCTCTGTGTTCTCACTATGTGTGTCTGTTCTCTCTCACTCTGTGTTCTCTCTCTATCTCTGTATTCTGTGTGTGTGTTCTCTGTGTGTGTTCTCTTTTGTGTGTGTTGTGTGTGTTCTCTGTTTGTGTGTTCTGTGTGTGAGTGTTTTCTGTGTGTGTGCTCTATGTGTGTGTTCTCCGTGTGTGTGCGTGTGTTCTCTCTCACTCTACGTGTTCTCTCTTTCTCTGTGTGATCTCTCTCTCTGTTCTCTCTCTCTCTCTGTGTTCTCTGTGTGTTTGTGTTCTGTGTGTGTGTTCTCTGTGTGTGTTCCCTCTGTGTGTGTGTGTTCTCTCTTTCTGTGTGTGATCTCTCTCTCTGTGTACTCTCTCTCTCTGTGTTCTCTCTCCCTCTCTGTGTCTGTTCTCTCTCACTCTGTGTTCTCCCTCTATATCTGCATTCTGTGTTTTTGTGTTTTTTTCTGTGTGTTCTCTTGTGTGTGTGTTCCGTGCGTGTTCTCTGTTTGTGTATATGTTCTCTCTTTCTGTGTTTGATCTCTCTCTCTGTGTGATCTCTCTCTATGTTTTCTTCTCACTCTGTGTGTTCTCTGTGTGTGCGCGCGTGTGTTTTCGCTCTCTGTCTGTGTTCTGTGTTTGTGTGTGTGTACTCTCTCTCTGTTCTCTCTCTCTGTGTTCTCTCTCTCTCTGTGTTCTGTCTCTCTATGTTCTCTGTCTGTGTTCTCTGTATGTGTTCTCTCTATCTGTGTGTTCTCTCTCTGTGTTCTCTCTCTCTGTTTGTTCTCACTCTCTCGGTGTGTTCTCGCTCTCTCTGCGATCTCTCGGTCTCTGTGTTCTCTGTCTCTCTGTATTCTCTCTCTGTGTTCTCTCTCTGTTAGTGTTCTCTCTGTGTTGTCTCTCCCTCTCTCTGCGTTCCCTGTGTGTGTGTTCTGTGTGTGTGTGTTCTCTGTTTGTGTGTTCTGTGTGTGCGTGTTCTCTGTGTCTGTTCGCTGTGTGTGTGCGTGTGTTCTCTCTCACTCTATGTGTTCTCTCTTTCTCTGTGTGATATCTCTCTGTGTTCTCTCTCTCTCTGTGTTCTCTCTATGTGTGTCTGTTCTCTCTCTCTGTGTGTTCTCTCTGTGTGTGTTCTCTCTCTGTGTTCTCACTCTCACTCTGTGTTCTCTCTCTATCTCTGTATTCTTTGTGTTCCCTGTGCTTGTGTTCTCTTGTGTGTGTGTTCTGTGTGTGTGTGTTTTCTGATTGTGTGTTCTGTGTGTGCGTGTTCTCTGTGTTTGTTCTCTGTGTGTGTTCTCTCTGTGTGTGCTCTGTGTGTTTGTTGTCTCTCTCTGTGTGTTCTCTCTCTGTGTGTTCTCTCTCCCTCTCTGTTCTCTCTCTGTGTGTGTCTGTTCTCTCTCACTCTGTGTTCTCTCTCTATCTCTGTATTCTGTGTGTGTTCCCTGTGTGTGTGTTCTCTTGTGTGTGTGTTCTGTGTGTGTGTGTTCTCTGTTTGTGTGTTCTGTGTGTGTGTGTTCTCTGTGTGTGTTCTCTGTGTTTGTGCATGTGTTCACTCTCCCTCTATGTGTTCTCTCTTTCTCTGTGTGATCTCTCTCTGTGTGTTCTCTGTGTGTTTGTGTTCTGTGTGTGTGTTGTCTGTGTGTGTTCTCTGTGTGTGTGACCCCTGTGTGTGTGTGTGGGTGTGTGTTCTCTATTATTGTGTGCTCTGTCTCTCTCTGTGTTCTCGCTCTCTGTGTTCTCTGTCTGTGTTCTCTCTGTGTGTTCTCTCTCTCTGTGTTCCCTCTGTCTCTGTGTTCTCATTGTGTTTGTGTTCTGTGTGTGTGTTCTTTCTGTGTGTGCGTTCTCTCTGTGTGTGTGCATGTGTTCACTCTCCCTCTATGTGTTCTCTCTTTCTCTGTGTGATCTCTCTCTGTGTGTTCTCTGTGTGTTTGTGTTCTGTGTGTGTGTTCTCTGTGTGTGTTCTCTGTGTGTGTGACCCCTGTGTGTGTGTGTGTGTGTGTGTTCTCTATTATTGTGTGCTCTGTCTCTCTCTGTGTTCTCGCTCTCTGTGTTCTCTGTCTGTGTTCTCTCTGTGTGTTCTCTCTCTCTGTGTTCCCTCTGTCTCTGTGTTCTCATTGTGTTTGTGTTCTGTGTGTGTGTTCTTTCTGTGTGTGCGTTCTCTCTGTGTGTGTGTGTTCTGTGTATGTGTGTGTTCTCTCTCTGTGTGTTCTCTGTGTGTGTGTTCTCCCTCTGTGTTCTCTCTCTCACTCTGTGTTCACTCTCTCACTCTGTGTTCTCTCTCTATCTCTGTATTCTGTGTGTGTTCCCTGTGTGTGTGTTCTCTTGTGTGTGTGTTCTGTATGTGTGTTTTCTCTGTTTGTGTGTTCTGTGTGTGTGTGTTCTCTGTGTATGTTCGCTGTGTGTATGCTTGTGTTCTCTCTCCCTCTATGTGTTCTCTCTTTCTCTGTGTGATCTCTCTCTGTGTGTTTGTGTTCTGTGTGTGTGTTCTCTCTGTGTGTTCTTGCGTGTCTGTTCTCTCTCTCTCTCTGTGTTCTCTCTCTGTGTGTTCTCTCTCCCTCTATGTGTTCTCTCTTTCTCTGCGTGATCACGCTCTGTTTTTTTTCTCTGTGTTCTTTGTGTGTTTGTGTTCTGTGTGTATGTTTGTGTTCTGTGTGCGTGTTTCTGTATGTGTGTGTGCTCTGTGTGTGTGTTCTCTAATTATATGCGTGTGTTCTCTCTCCCTCTCTATGTGTTCTCTCTTTCTCTGTGTGATCTCTCTCTGTGTGTTGTCTGTGTGTTTGTGTTCTGTCTGTGTTTTCTCTGTGTGTGTTCTCTGTATGTGTGTTCTCTCTCTGTGTTCTCTCTCTCACTCTGTGTTCTCTCTCTATCTCTGTATTCTGTGTGTGTTCCCTGTGCTTGTGTTCTCTTGTGTGTGTGTTCTGTGTGTGTGTGTTCTCTGTTTGTGTGTTCTGTGTGTGCGTGTTCTCTGTGTTTGTTCTCTGTGTGTTTTCTATCTGTGTGTGCTCTGTGTGTTTGTTCTCTCTTTCTCTGTATTCTCTCTCTGTGTGTTCTCACTCCCTCTCTGTTCTCTCTCTGTGTGTGTCTGTTCTCTCTCACTCTGTGTTCGCTCTCTATCTCTGTATTCTGTGTGTTTTCCCTGTATGTGTGTTCTCTTGCGTGTGTGTTCTGTGTGTGTGTGTTCTCTGTTTGTGTGTTCTGTGTGTGCGTGTTCTCTGTGTCTGCTCGCTGTGTGTGTGCGTGTGTTCTCTCTCACTCTATGTGTTCTCTCTTTCTCTGTGTGATATCTCTCTGTGTTCTCTCTCTCTCTGTGTTCTCTCTATGTGTGTCTGTTCTCTCTCACTCTGCGTTCTCTCTCTATCTCTGTATTCTGTGTGTGTTCCCTGTGTGTGTGTTCTCTTGTGTGTGTGTTCTGTGTGTGTGTGTTCTCTGTGTATGTTTGCTGTGTGTATGCGTGTGTTCTCTCTCCCTCTATGTGTTCTCTCTTTCTCTGTGTGATCACGCTCTGTTTTTTTTCTCTGTGTTCTCTATGTGTTTGTGTTCTGTGTGTGTGTTTGTGTTCTGTGTGCGTGTTTCTGTGTGTGTGTGTGCTCTGTGTGTGTGTTCTCTAATTATATGCGTGTGTTCTCTCTCCCTCTCTATGTGTTCTCTCTTTCTCTGTGTGATCTCTCTCTGTGTGTTGTCTGTGTGTTTGTGTTCTGTGTGTGTTTTCTCTGTGTGTGTTCTCTGTATGTGTGTTCTCTCTCTGTGTTCTCTCTCTCACTCTGTGTTCTCTCTCTATCTCTGTATTCTGTGTGTGTTCCCTGTGCTTGTGTTCTCTTGTGTGTGTGTTCTGTGTGAGTGTGTTCTCTGTTTGTGTGTTCTGTGTGTGCGTGTTCTCTGTGTTTGTTCTCTGTGTGTTTTCTATCTGTGTGTGCTCTGTGTGTTTGTTCTCTCTCTCTCTGTGTTCGCTCCCTGTGTGTTCTCACTCCCTCTCTGTTCTCTCTCTCTGTGTGTCTGTTCTCTCTCACTCTGTGTTCGCTCTCTATCTCTGTATTCTGTGTGTTTTCCCTGTATGTGTGTTCTCTTGTGTGTGTGTTCTGTGTGTGTGTGTTCTCTGTTTGTGTGTTCAGTGTGTGCGTGTTCTCTGTGTCTGTTCGCTGTGTGTATGCGTGTGTTCTCTCTCACTCTATGTGTTCTCTCTTTCTCTGTGTGATATCTCTCTGTGTTCTCTCTCTGTCTGTGTTCTCTCTATGTGTGTCTGTTCTCTCTCACTCTGCGTTCTCTCTCTATCTCTGTATTCTGTGTGTGTTCCCTGTGTGTGTGTTCTCTTGTGTGTGTGTTCTGTGTGTGTGTGTTCTCTGTTTGTGTGTTCTGTGTGTGCGTGTTCTCTGTGTTTGTTCTCTGTGTGTTTTCTATCTGTGTGTGCTCTGTGTGTGTGTTCTCTCTCACTCTGTGTTCGCTCTCTATCTCTGTATTCTGTGTGTTTTCCCTGTATGTGTGTTCTCTTGTGTGTGTGTTCTGTGTGTGTGTGTTCTCTGTTTGTGTGTTCTGTGTGTGCGTGTTCTCTGTGTTTGTTCTCTGTGTGTGTTCTCTCTGTGTGTGCTCTGTGTGTTTGTTGTCTCTCTGTGTGTTCTCTCTCTGTGTGTTCTCTCTCCCTCTCTGTTCTCTCTCTGTGTGTGTCTGTTCTCTCTCACTCTGTGTTCTCTCTCTATCTCTGTATTCTGTGTGTGTTCCCTGTGTGTGTGTTCTCTTGTGTGTGTGTTCTGTGTGTGCGTGTTTTCTGTGTGTGTGTTCTGTGTGTCTGTGTTCTGTGTGTGTGTTTCTCTGTGTGTGTGCTCTGTGTGTGTGTTCTCTGTGTTTGTGCATGTGTTCACTCTCCCTCTATGTGTTCTCTCTTTCTCTGTGTGATCTCTCTCTGTGTGTTCTCTGTGTGTTTGTGTTCTGTGTGTGTGTTCTCTGTGTGTGTTCTCTGTGTGTGTGACCCCTGTGTGTGTGTGTGTGTGTGTTCTCTATTATTGTGTGCTCTGTCTCTCTCTGTGTTCTCGCTCTCTGTGTTCTCTGTCTGTGTTCTCTCTGTGTGTTCTCTCTCTCTGTGTTCCCTCTGTCTCTGTGTTCTCATTGTGTTTGTGTTCTGTGTGTGTGTTCTTTCTGTGTGTGCGTTCTCTCTGTGTGTGTGCATGTGTTCACTCTCCCTCTATGTGTTCTCTCTTTCTCTGTGTGATCTCTCTCTGTGTGTTCTCTGTGTGTTTGTGTTCTGTGTGTGTTCTCTGTGTATGTTCTCTGTGTGTGTGACCCCTGTGTGTGTGTGTGTGTGTGTGTGTTCTCTATTATTGTGTGCTCTGTCTCTCTCTGTGTTCTCGCTCTCTGTGTTCTCTGTCTGTGTTCTCTCTGTGTGTTCTCTCTCTGTGTGTTCCCTCTGTCTCTGTGTTCTCATTGTGTTTGTGTTCTGTGTGTGTGTTCTTTCTGTGTGTGCGTTCTCTCTGTGTGTGTGTGTTCTGTGTATGTGTGTGTTCTCTCTCTGTGTGTTCTCTGTGTGTGTGTTCTCCCTCTGTCTTCTCTCTCTCACTCTCTGTTCTCTCTCTCACTCTGTGTTCTCTCTCTATCTCTGTATTCTGTGTGTGTTCCCTGTGTGTGTGTTCTCTTGTGTGTGTGTTCTGTGTGTGTGTGTTCTCTGTGTATGTTTGCTGTGTGTATGCGTGTGTTCTCTCTCCCTCTATGTGTTCTCTCTTTCTCTGTGTGATATCTCTCGGTGTTCTCTCTCTCTCTGTGTTCTCTCTATGTGTGTCTGTTCTCTCTCACTCTGCGTTCTCTCTCTATCTCTGTATTCTGTGTGTGTTCCCTGTGTGTGTGTTCTCTTGTGTGTGTGTTCTGTGTGTGTGTGTTCTCTGTGTATGTTTGCTGTGTGTATGCGTGTGTTCTCTCTCCCTCTATGTGTTCTCTCTTTCTCTGTGTGATCACGCTCTGTTTTTTTTCTCTGTGTTCTCTATGTGGTTGTGTTCTGTGTGTGTGTTTGTGTTCTGTGTGCGTGTTTCTGTGTGTGTGTGCTCTGTGTGTGTGTTCTCTAATTATATGCGTGTGTTCTCTCTCCCTCTCTATGTGTTCTCTCTTTCTCTGTGTGATCTCTCTCTGTGTGTTGTCTGTGTGTTTGTGTTCTGTGTGTGTTTTCTCTGTGTGTGTTCTCTGTATGTGTGTTCTCTCTCTGTGTTCTCTCTCTCACTCTGTGTTCTCTCTCTATCTCTGTATTCTGTGTGTGTTCCCTGTGCTTGTGTTCTCTTGTGTGTGTGTTCTGTGTGTGTGTGTTCTCTGTTTGTGTGTTCTGTGTGTGCGTGTTCTCTGTGTTTGTTCTCTGTGTGTTTTCTATCTGTGTGTGCTCTGTGTGTTTGTTCTCTCTCTCTCTGTGTTCGCTCCCTGTGTGTTCTCACTCCCTCTCTGTTCTCTCTGTGTGTGTGTCTGTTCGCTCTCACTCTGTGTTCGCTCTCTATCTCTGTATTCTGTGTGTTTTCCCTGTATGTGTGTTCTCTTGTGTGTGTGTTCTGTGTGTGTGTGTTCTCTGTTTGTGTGTTGTGTGTGTGTGTTTGTTCTCTGTGTCTGTTCGCTGTGTGTGTGCGTGTGTTCTCTCTCACTCTATGTGTTCTCTCTTTCTCTGTGTGATATCTCTCTGTGTTCTCTCTCTCTCTGTGTTCTCTCTATGTGTGTCTGTTCTCTCTCACTCTGCGTTCTCTCTCTATCTCTGTATTCTGTGTGTGTTCCCTGTGTGTGTGTTCTCTTGTGTGTGTGTGCTCTGTGTGTGTGTGTTCTATGTTTGTGTGTTCTGTGTGTGTGTTCTCTGTGTGTGTTGGCTGTGTGTATGCGTGTGTTCTCTCTCCCTCTATGTGTTCTCATATCTCTGTGTGATCTCTCGCTGTTCTCTCTCTCTCTCTCTGTGTTCTCTCTGTGTTTGTGTTCTGTGTGTGTGTTCTCTGCGTGTGTGGTCTCTGTGTGTGTTTGGGTTGTCTCTGTGTGTGTGTGCGTTCTGTGTATGTGTGTTCTCTGTGTGTGTGTATGTTATCTCTTTCTGTGTGTGATCTCTCTCTCTGTTCTCTCTCTGTCTCTGTATTCTCTCTGTCTCTGTGTTCTCTCTATGTGTGTCTGTTCTCTCTCACTCTGTGTTCTCTCTCTATCTCTGTATTCTGTGTGTGTGTGTTCTCTGTGTGTGTTCTCTTTTGTGTGTGTTGTGTGTGTGTTCTCTGTTTGTGTGTTCTATGTGTGCGTGTTTTCTGTGTGTGGTGTTTCTCTGTGTGTGTGTTCTCCATGTGTGTGCGTGTGTTCTCTCTCACTCAATGTATTCTCTCTTACTCTGTGTGATCTCTCTCTCAGCGTTCTCTCTCTCTCTGTTCTCTCTATCTCTCGGTGTTCTCTGTGTGTGTGTTCTCTCTGTGCGTATATGTGCGTATATCTCTCTGTGTTCTCTCTCTCTCCGTTCTCATTCTCTCCCTTCGTGTTCTCTCTCTCTGTCTTCTCTCTCTCTCTGTTCTCTCTCTGTCTGTGTTATCTCTCTCTCTCTGTGTTCTCTGTCTCTCACTGTGTTCTTTCTCCCTCTCACTGTGTTGTCTCTTCCTCTCTCTGTGTTCTCTCTCCCTGACTGTTCTCTCACTCCATGTGTTCTCTCTCTGTGTTCTCCGTCGCTCTCTCTGCGTTCTCTGTTTGTGTGTTCTCTTGTGTGTGTGTTCTGTGTGTGTGTGTGTTCTCTGTTTGTGTGTTCTGTGTGTGCGTGTTCTCTGTGTGTTCGCTGTGTGTGCGCGTGTGTTGTCTCTCCCTCCATGTGTTCTCTCTTTCTCTGTGTGATCTCTCTCTGTATTCTCTCTCTCTCTCCGTGTTCTCTGTGTGTTTGTGTTCTGTGTGTGTGTTCTCTGTCTGTGTGTTCTCTGTGTGTGTTTGGGTTGTCTGTGTGTGTGTGCGTTTTGTGTATGTGTGTTCTCTGTGTGTGTGTATGCTCTCTCTGTGTTCTCTCTCACTCTGTGTTCTCTCTCTATCTCTGTATTCTGTGTGTGTTCTCTGTGTGTGTTCTCTTTTGTGTGTGTTGTGTGTGTGTATGTTCTCTGTGTGTGTGTTTCTCTGTGTGTTCTCGCTCTCTTTGCGATCTCTCGCTCTCTGTGTTCTCTCTCTCTGTATTCTCTCTGTGTGATCTCTGTGTGTGTGTGTTCTCTCTGTGTGTTCTGTGTGTGTGTTCTCTCTCTCTGTGTTCTCTCTCTGTGTGTTCTCTCTCCCTCTATGTGTTCTCTCTTTCTCTGTGTGATCTTCCTCTGTATTCTCTCTCTCTGTGTGTTCTGTGTGTGTGTTCTCTGTGTGTTTGTGTGTTCTCTATGTGTGTGTATGTTCTCTCTTTCTGTGTGTGATCTCTCTCTCTGTTCTCTCTCTCTCTGTGTCTGTTCTCTCTCACTCTGCGTTCTCTCTCTATCTCTGCATTCTGTGTGTTTGTATTTTCTGTCTGTGTGTTCTCTTGTGTGTGTGTTCTGTGTGTGTGTTCTCTGTTTGTGTGTATGTTCTCTCTTTCTGTGTATGATCTGTCTCTCCGTGTTCTCTCTCTCTCTGTGTTCTGTATCTCTATGTTCTCTGTCTGCGTTCTCTGTCTGTGTTCTCTCTATCTGTGCGTTCTCTCTCTCTGTGTTCTCTCTCTCTCTGTTCTCTTTCTCTCTCTATCTCTGTTCTCTCTGTGTGTGTGGTCTTTCTCTCTCTGTGTTCTCTCTCTCTGTTTGTTCTCACTCTCTCTGTGTGTTCTCGCTCTCTCTGCGATCTCTCGCTCTCTGTGTTCTCTCTCTCTCTGTATTCTCTCTCTGTGTTCTCTCTCTTTGTGTATTCTCTCTGTGTGTTCTGTGTGTGTGTGTTCTCTCTCTCTCTGTGTTCTCTCTCTGTATGTTCTCTCTCCCTCTGTGTTCTCTCTCTGTGTGTGTCTGTTCTCTCTCACTCTATGTTCTCTCTCTATCTCTGTATTCTGTGTGTGTTCTCTGTGTGTGTATCCTCTTGTGTGCGTGTTCTGTGTGTGTGTTTCTCTGTGTGTGTGCTCTGTGTGTGCGTGTTCTGTGTGTGTGTGTTTCTCTGTGTGTGTGCTCTGTGTGTGTTCTCTGTGTGTGTGCGTGTGTTCTCTCTCCCTCTATGTGTTCTCTCTTTCCCTGTGTGATCACGCTCTCTGTTCTCTCTCTCTCTGTGTTCTCTGTGTGTTAGTGTTCTGTGTGTGTGTTCTGTGTGTTTGTGATCTGTGTGTGTTTCTCTGTGTGTGTGTACTCTGTGTGTGTGTTCTCTTTGTGTGTGCGTGTGTTCTCTCACCCTCTATGTGTTCTCTCTTTGTCTGTGTGATCTCTCTCTGTGTATGTTCTCTTGTGTGTGTGTTCTGTGTCTGTGTTCTCTGTTTGTGTGTTCTGTGTGTGCGTGTTCTGTGTGTGTGTTTCTCTGTGTGCGCACTCTGTGTGTGTTCTCTGTGTGTGTGCGTGTGTTCTCTCTCCCTCTATGTGTTCTCTCTTTCCCTGTGTGATCACGCTCTGTGTTCTCTCTCTCTCTGTGTTCTCTGTGTGTTTGTGTTCTGTGTGTGTTCTGTGTGTTTGTGATCTGTGTGTGTTTCTCTGTGTGTGTGTGTTCTCTTTGTGTGTGCGTGTGTTCTCTCACCCTCTACGTGTTCTCTCTTTCTCTGTGTGATCTCTCTGTGTGTGTTCTCTGTGTGTTTGTGTTCTGTGTGTGTGTTCTCTCTGTGTGTTCTGTGTGTGTGTTCTCTCTCTCTCTGTGTTCTCTCTCTGTGTATTCTCTCTCCCTCTATGTGTTCTCTCTTTCTCTGTGTGATCTCTCTCTGTGTTCTCTCTCTCTCTGTGTTCTCTGTGTGTTTGTGTTCTGTGTGTGTGTTCTCTGTCTGTGTTTGGGTTGTCTGTGTGTTTGTGTGCGTTCTGTGTATGTGTGTCCTCTGTGTGTGTGTATGTTCTCTCTCTGTGTGAGTGATCTCTCTCTGTTCTCTCTCTCTCTCTCTGTTCTCTCTCTCTGTGTGTTCTCTCTCTGTGATTGTCTGTTCTCTCTCACTCTACGTTCTATCTCTATCTCTGTATTCTGTGTGTGTGTGTGTTCTCTGTGTGTGTTCTCTGTGTGTGTTTGGGTTATCTGTGTGTGTGTGCGTTCTGTGTATGTGTGTTCTCTCTGTGTGTGTGTGTGTGTATGTTCTCTCTTTCTGTGCGTGATCTCTCTCTCTGTTCTCTCTCTCTCTGTGTTCTCTCTCTGTGTTCTCACTATGTGTGTCTGTTCTCTCTCACTCTGTGTTCCCTCTCTATCTCTGTATTCTGTGTGTGTGTTCTCTGTGTGTGTTCTCTTTTGTGTGTGTTGTGTGTGTTCTCTGTTTGTGTGTTCTGTGTGTGAGTGTTTTCTGTGTGTGTGCTCTATGTGTGTGTTCTCCGTGTGTGTGCGTGTGTTCTCTCTCACTCTACGTGTTCTTTCTTTCTCTGTGTGATCTCTCTCTCTGTTCTCTCTCTCTCTGTGTTCTCTGTGTGTTTGTGTTCTGTGTGTGTGTTCTTTGTGTGTGTTCCCTCTGTGTGTGTGTGTTCTCTCTTTCTGTGTGTGATCTCTCTCTCTGTGTTCTCTCTCTCTGGGTGTTCTCTATCCATCTCTGTGTCTGTTCTCTCTCACTCTGTGTTCTCTCTCTATCTCTGCATTCTGTGTTTTGGTGTTTTCTTTCTGTGTGTTCTCTTGTGTGTGTGTTCTGTGTGTGTTCTCTGTTTGTGTATATGTTCTCTCTTTCTGTGTGTGATCTCTCTCTCTGTGTGATCTCTCTCTATGTTTTCTTCTCGCTCTGTGTGTTCTCTGTGTGTGCGCGCGTGTGTTTTCGCTTTCTCTCTGTGTTCTGTGTTTGTGTGTGTGTACTCTCTCTCTGTTCTCTCTCTCTGTGTTCTCTCTCTCTCTGTGTTCTGTCTCTCTATGTTCTCTGTCTGTGTTCTCTGTATGTGTTCTCTCTATCTGTGTGTTATCTCTCTCTCTGTGTTCTCTCTCTCTATTTGTTCTCACTCTCTCTGTGTGTTCTCGCTCTCTCTGCGATCTCTCGCTCTCTGTGTTCTCTGTCTCTCTGTATTCTCTCTCTGTGTTCTCTCTCTGTTAGTGTTCTCTCTGTGTTGTCTCTCCCTCTCTCTGTGTTCTCTCCCCCTCTCTGCTCTCTCTCTCTATGTGTTCTGTCTCTCTGTTCTCCCTCTCTCTCTCTGCGTTCTCTGTGTGTGTGTTCTCTCTCTCTCTGTGTTCTCTCTCTCTGTGTTCTCTCTCTCTCTGTATTCTGTGTGTGTGTTCTCTGCGTGTGTGGATCTTCCCTCTGTGTGTGAGTTCTTCCTGTGTGCCTTCTCTGTGTATGTGTTTACTGTGTGTGTGATTGTTCTCTCTCTCTGTGTTCTCTCTCTCGCTCTGTGTTCTCTCTCTATCTCTCTGTGTTCTCTCTCTCTCTGTGTTCTCTCTCTCTCTGTGTACTCTGTGTATGTGTGTCTGTGTGTGTGATTGTGTTCTACCTCTGTGTGTGTGTTCTCTCTGTGTGTTCTCTCTCTCTGTCTCACTGTGTTCTCTCTCCCTCTCTCTGTGTTGTCTCTCCCTCTCTCTGTGTTCCTTCTGTCTGTGACCTCTCTATCTGTGTGTTCTCTGTGTGTTTGTGTTCTCTGTGTGTGTTCTCTGTGTGTGTGCGTTCTGTGTGTGTGTGTTCTCTGTGTGTGTGTATGTTCCCTCTTTCTGTGTGTGATCTCTCTCTCTCTCTGTGTTCTCTCTCTCTGTGTTCTCTCTCTCTCTCTGTGTTCTCTCTCTCAGTTTGTTCTCACTCTGTGTGTTCTCGCTCTCTCTGCGATCTCTCGCTTTCTGCGTTCTCTCACTCTCTGTATTCTCTCTCTGTGTTCTCTGTGTGTGTGTGTTCTCTCTGTGTGTTCTGTGTGCGTGTGTGTTCTCTCTCTCTCTGTATTCTCTCTCTCTGTGTTCTCTCTCTATCTCTCTGTGTTCTGTGTGTGTTCTCTGTGTGTGTGTTCTCTGTGTGTGTGTTCTCTTTGTGTGTGTTCTCTCACTCACTGTGTTCTCTCTCTCTGTGTTCTCTCTCTCTGTTGTCACTCTCACCATGTGTTCTCTGTGTGTGTGTGTGTTCTCTCTCTCTCTCTCTGTTCTCTCTCTCTGTGTTCTCTCTCTGTGTGTGTTCTCTGTCGAAATGTCCTGTGTGTGTGTTCTCACTCTGTGTGTGTTCTCTCTGTGTGTTCTGTGTGTGTGTGTTCTCTCTCTGTGTTCTCTCTCTCTATGTTCTCTCTCTCTCTCTGTGTTCTGTGTGTGTGTCCTCTGTGTGTCTGTATTCTGTGTGTGTGTGTGTGTTCTCTGTGTGTTCTCTCTCTCTCTGTGTTCTCGCTCTCTGTTGTCACTCTCACCATGTGTTCTCTGTGTGTGTGTGTGTGTTCTCTCTCTCTCTCTCTGTTCTCTCTCTCTGTGTTCTCTCTCTCTCTGTGGTCTCTGTCTATGTGTTCTGTGTGTGTGTTCTCTCTCTGTGTGTGTTCTCTCTGTGTGTTCTGTGTGTGTGTGTTCTCTCTCTGTGTTCTCTCTCTCTATGTTCTCTCTCTCTCTCTGTGTTCTCTGTGTGTGTCCTCTGTGTGTCTGTATTCTGTGTGTGTGTGTGTGTTCTCTGTGTGTTCTCTCTCTCTCTGTGTTCTCTCTCTCTCTGTTTTCTCTGTTTGTGTGTGTGTGTTCTCTCTCTCTGTGTTCTCTCTCTGTTGTCACTCTCACTGTTGTCACTCTCACTATGTGATCTCTCTTTCCCTGTGTGATCTCTCTCTGTGTGTTCTCTGTGTGTTTGTGTTCTGTGTGTGTGTTCTCTCTGTGTGTTCTGTGTGTGTGTTCTCTCTCTCTCTCTAATTCCTCTCTCTCTGTGTTCTTTGTTTCTCTCTGTGTTCTCTCTCACTCTCTGTGTTCTCTCTCTCTGTTCTGTGTGTGTGTGTGTGTGTTCTCTCTCTCCCTGTGTTCTCTGTGTGTGTGTTCTCTCTGTGTGTGTTCTCTTACCCACTGTGTTCTCTCTCTCTGTGTTCTCTCGCTCTGTTGTCACTCTCACCATGTGTTCTGTGTGTGTGTGTCTGTTTTCTCTCTCTCTGTTCTCTCTCTCTGTGTTCTCTCTCTCTCTGTGTTCTCTGTCTATGTGTTCTGTGTGCGTGTTCTCTCTCTGTGTGTGTTCTCTCTGTGTGTTTTGTGTGTGTGTGTTCTCTCTCTGTGCTCTCTCTCTCTATGTTCTCTCTCTCTCTGTTTTCTGTGTGTGTGTTCTCTGTGTGTGTGTTCTCTGTGTGTTCTCTCTCTCTCGGTGTGCGAACTCTGTGTGTGTGTGTGTTCTCTGTGTGTGTGTATTCTCTGTGTGTATGTGTGTTCTCTGTGTGTTCTCTCTCTCTCTGTGTTCTCTCTCTCTGTTTTCTCTGTTTGTGTGTGTGTGTTCTCTCTCTCTGTGTTCTCTCTCTCTGTGTTCTCTCTCTCTGTGTTCTCTCTCACTGTTGTCACTCTCACTATGTGCTCTCTCTCTCTGTGTGATCTCTCTCTCTGTGATCTCTCTCTATCTCTGTGTGTGTGTGTGTTCACTCGCTCTCTCTGTGTGTGTTCTCTCTCTCTCTCTGTGTCCTCTGCGGGTGTGTGTCTGTGTGCGTTCTCTCTGTGCGTATGTGTGCATTCGCTCTCTCTCACTGTGTGTGCTCTCTCCTTCTCTATGTGTTCTCTCTATCTCTGTGTGATCTCTCTCTCTCTCTCTAATTCCTCTCTCTCTCTGTGTTCTTTGTTTCTCTCTGAGTTCTCTCTCACGCTCTGAGTTCTCTCTCTCTGTTCTCAGTGTGTGTGTGTGTGTTCTCTCTCTCCCTGTGTTCTGTGTGTGTGTGTGCTCTCTCTCTCACTGTGTTCTGTCTCTCTCTGTGTTCTCTCTCTGTGTTGTCACTCTCACAATGTGTTCTCTCTGTGTGTGTTTGTTGTCTCTCAGTGTGTGATCTCTTTCTCTGTTCTCTCTCTCTCTCTATCTGTTCTCTCTCTCGGTGTTCTCTCTCTGTGTGTGTCTGTTCTCTCTCACTCTGTGTTCCCTCTCTATATCTGTATTCTGTGTGTGTGTGTGTTCTCTGTGTGTGTGTTCTCTTGTGTGTGTGTTCTGTGTGTGTGTTCTCTGTGTGTTCTGTGTGTGCGTGTTCTCTGTGTGTGTGTGCTCTGTGTGTGTGTTCCCTCTGTGTGTGCGTGTGTTCTCTCTCCCTCTACGTGTTCTCTCTTTCGCTGTGTGATCTCTCTCTTTTCTCTCTCTCTCTCTGTGTTCTCTGTCTGTTTGTGTCCTGTGTGTGTTCTCTCTGTATGTATTCTCTTTGTGTGTGTTCCCTCTGTGTGTGTGTGTTCTCTATTAGTGTGTTCTCTCTCTCTCTGTTCTCTCTTTGTCCTCTCTCTCTGTGTTCTCTCTCTCTGTGCGTTCTCTCTCTCTCTGTGTTCTCACTCTCTCTGTTGTCACTCTCACTATGTGTTCTCTCTCTGTGTGTATGTTCTCTCTTTCTGTGTTCTCTCTCTCTGTTGTCACTCTCACTATGTGTTCTCTCTCTCTGTGCGATCTCTCTCTCAGCGTTCTCTCTCTCTGTGTTCCCTCTCTCTCTGTGTTCTGTGTGTGTGTGTTCTCTCTGTGTGTATGTGTGTGTTCTCTCTCTCTGTGTGTTCTCTCTCTCTCCATTCTCGTTCTCTCTCTGTGTGTTCTCTCTCTCTGTGTTCTCTCTCAATCTCTGTGTACTCTGTGTGTGTGTGTCTGTGTGTGTGTTTGTGTTCTACCTCTCTGTGTGTGTTCTCTCTGTGTGTTCTCGCTCTCTCTGCGATCTCTCGCTCTCTGTGTTCTCTCTCTCTGTATTCTCTCTCTGTGATCTCTGTGTGTGTGTGTTCTCTCTGTGTGTTCTGTGTGTGTGTTCTCTCTCTCTGTGTTCTCTCTCAATCTCTGTGTACTCTGTGTGTGTGTGTCTGTGTGTGTGTTTGTGTTCTACCTCTCTGTGTGTGTTCTCTCTGTGTGTTCTCGCTCTCTCTTCGATCTCTCGCTCTCTGTGTTCTCTCTCTCTGTATTCTCTCTCTGTGATCTCTGTGTGTGTGTGTTCTCTCTGTGTGTTCTGTGTGTGTGTTCTCTCTCTCTGTGTTCTCTCTCTGTGTGTTCTCTCTCCCTCTATGTGTTCTCTCTTTCTCTGTGTGATCTTTCTCTGTATTCTCTCTCTCTCTGTGTTCTGTGTGTGTGTTCTCTGAGTGTTTGTGTGTTCTCTATGTGTGTGTATGTTCTCTCTTTCTGTGTGTGATCTCTCTCTCTGTTCCCTCTCTCTCTGTTCTCTCTCTCTCTCTCTCTCTCTGTGTCTGTTCTCTCTCACTATGTGTTCTCTCTCTATCTCTGTATTCTGTGTGTTTGTATTTTCTGTCTGTGTGTTCTCTTGTGTGTGTGTTCTGTGTGTGTGTTCTCTGTTTGTGTGTATGTTCTCTCTTTCTGTGTATGATCTGTCTCTCCGTGTTCTCTCTCTCTCTGTGTTCTGTATCTCTATGTTCTCTGTCTGCGTTCTCTGTCTGTGTTCTCTCTATCTGTGTGTTCTCTCTCTCTGTGTTCTCTCCCTCTGTTCTCTTTCTCTCTCTATCTCTGTTCTCTCTCTGTGTGTGGTCTTTCTCTCTCTGTGTTCTCTCTCTCTGTTTGTTCTCACTCTCTCTGTGTTCTCGCTCTCTCTGCGATCTCTCGCTCTCTGTGTTCTCTCTCTCTCTGTATTCTCTCTCTGTGTTCTCTCTCTCTGTGTATTCTCTCTGTGTGTTCTGTGTGTGTGTGTTCTCTCTCTCTCTGTGTTCTCTCTCTGTATGTTCTCTCTCCCTCTGTGTTCTCTCTCTGTGTGTGTCTGTTCTCTCTCACTCTATGTTCTCTCTCTATCTCTGTATTCTGTGTGTGTTCTCTGTGTGTGTATCCTCTTGTGTGTGTGTTCTGTGTGTGTGTTCTCTGTTTGTGTGTTCTGTGTGTGCGTGTACTGTGTGTGTGTTTCTCTGTGTGAGTGCTCTGTGTGTGCGTGTTCTGTGTGTGTGTTTCTCTGTGTGTGTGCTCTGTATGTGTTCTCTGTGTGTGTGCGTGTGTTCTCTCACCCTCTATGTGTTCTCTCTTTGTCTGTGTGATCTCTCTCTGTGGGTGTTCTCTTGTGTGTGTGTTCTGTGTCTGTGTTCTCTGTTTGTGTGTTCTGTGTGTTTGTGATCTGCGTGTGTTTCTCTGTGTGTGTGTGCTCTGTGTGTGTGTTCTCTTTGTGTGTGCGTGTGTTCTCTCACCCTCTATGTGTTCTCTCTTTCTCTGTGTGATCTCTCTCTGTGTGTTCTCTGTGTGTTTGTATTCTGTGTGTGTGTTCTCTCTGTGTATTCTGTGTGTGTGTTCTCTCTCTCTCTGCGTTCTCTCTCTGTGTATTCTCTCTCCCTCTATGTGTTCTCTCTTTCTCTGTGTGATCTCTCTCTGTGTTCTCTCTCTCTCTGTGTTCTCTGTGTGTTTGTGTTCTGTGTGTGTGTTCTCTGTCTGTGTTTTTGTTGTCTGTGTGTTTGTGTGCGTTCTGTGGATGTGTGTCCTCTGTGTGTGTGTATGTTCTCTCTCTCTGTGAGTGATCTCTCTCTGTTCTCTCTCTCTCTCTCTGTTCTCTCTCTCTGTGTGTTCTCTCTCTGTGATTGTCTGTTCTCTCTCACTCTATGTTCTATCTCTATCTCTGTATTCTGTGTGTGTGTGTGTGTTCTCTGTGTGTGTTCTCTGTGTGTGTTTGGGTTATCTGTGTGTGTGTGCGTTCTGTGTATGTGTGTTCTCTGTGTGTGTGTGTGTGTGTATGTTCTCTCTTTCTGTGCGTGATCTCTCTCTCTGTTCTCTCTCTCTCTGTGTTCTCTCTCTCTCTGTGTTCTCACTATGTGTGTCTGTTCTCTCTCACTCTGTGTTCTGTCTCTATCTCTGTATTCTGTGTGTGCTCTGTCTCTCTCTGTGTTCTCTCTCTCTGTGTTCTCTGTCTGTGTTCTCTCTGTGTGTTCTCTCTCTCTGTGTTCCCTCTGTCTCTGTGTTCTCATTGTGTTTTTGTTCTGTTTGTGTGTTCTCTCTGTGTGTGCGTTCTCTGTGTGTGTGTGTTCTGTGTATGTGTGTGTTCTCTCTCTCTGTGTTCTCTGTTTGTGTGTTCTCCCTCTGTGTTCTCTCTCTCACACTGTGTTCTCTCTCTATCCCTGTATTCTGTGTGTGTTCCCTGTGTGTGTGTTCTCTTGTGTGTGTGTGCTCTGTGTGTGTGTGTTCTATGTTTGTGTGTTCTGTGTGTGTGTTCTCTGTGTGTGTTCGCTGTGTGTATGCGTGTGTTCTCTCTCCCTCTATGTGTTCTTACATCTCTGTGTGATCTCTCGCTGTTCTCTCTCTCTCTGTGTGGTCTCTCTGTGTTTGTGTTCTGTGTGTGTGTTCTCTGTGTGTGTGGTCTCTGTGTGTGTTTGGGTTGTCTCTGTGTGTGTGTGCGTTCTGTGTATGTGTGTTCTCTGTGTGTGTGTATGTTCTCTCGTTCTGTGTGTGATCTCTCTCTCTGTTCTCTCTCTGTCTCTGTATTCTCTCTCTCTCTGTGTTCTCTCTATATGTGTGTCTGTTCTCTCTCACTCTGTGTTCTCTCTCTATCTCTGTATTCTGTGTGCGTGTTCTATGTGTGTGTTCTCTTTTGTGTGTGTTGTGTGTGTGTGTTCTCTGTTTGTGTGTTCTGTGTGTGCGTGTTTTCTGTGTGTGTGTTCTGTATGTCTGTGTTCTGTGTGTGTGTTTCTCTGTGTGTGTGCGTGTGTTTTCTCTCTGTGTGTGCTCTGTGTGTTTGTTGTCTCTCTCTGTGTGTTCTCTCTCTGTGTGTTCTCTCTCCCTCTGTGTTCTCTCTCTGTGTGTGTCTGTTCTCTCTCACTCTGTGTTCTCTCTCTATCTCTGTATTCTGTGTGTTGTCCCTGTGTGTGTGTTCTGTATGTCTGTGTTCTGTGTGTGTGTTTCTCTGTGTGTGTGCGTGTGTTCTCTCTCTGTGTGTGCTCTGTGTGTTTGTTGTCTCTCTCTGTGTGTTCTCTCTCTGTGTGTTCTCTCTCCCTCTCTGTTCTCTCTCTGTGTGTGTCTGTTCTCTCTTACTCTGTGTTCTCTCTCTATCTCTGTATTCTGTGTGTGTTCCCTGTGTGTGTGTTCTCTTGTGTGTGTGTTCTGTGTGTGTGTGTTCTCTGTTTGTGTGTTCTGTGTGCGTGTTTTCTGTGTGTGTGTTCTGTGTGTCTGTGTTCTGTGTGTGTGTTTCTCTGTGTGTGTGCTCTGTGTGTGTGTTCTCTGTGTGTGTGCATGTGTACACTCTCCCTCTATGTGTTCTCTCTTTCTCTGTGTGATCTCTCTCTGTGTGTTCTCTGTGTGTTTGTGTTCTGTGTGTGTGTTCTCTGTGTGTGTTCTCTGTGTGTGTGACCCCTGTGTGTGTGTGTGTGTGTGTGTTCTCTATTAGTGTGTGCTCTGTCTCTCTCTGTGTTCTCGCTCTCTGTGTTCTCTGTCTGTGTTCTCTCTGTGTGTTCTCTCACTCTGTGTTCCCTCTGTCTCTGTGTTCTCATTGTGTTTGTGTTCTGTGTGTGTGTTCTTTCTGTGTGTGCGTTCTCTCTGTGTGTGTGTGTTCTGTGTATGTGTGTGTTGTCTCTCTGTGTGTTCTCTGTGTGTGTGTTCTCCCTCTGTGTTCTCTCTCTCACTCTGTGTTCTCTCTCTATCTCTGTATTCTGTGTGTGTTCCCTGTGTGTGTGTTCTCTTGTGTGTGTGTTCTGTGTGTGCGTGTTCTCTGTGTTTGTTCTCTGTGTGTGTTCTATCTGTGTGTGCTCTGTGTGTTTGTTCTCTCTCTCTCTGTGTTCGCTCTCTGTGTGTTCTCACTCCCTCTCTGTTCTCTCTCTGTGTGTGTCTGTTCTCTCTCACTCTGTGTTCGCTCTCTATCTCTGTATTCTGTGTGTTTTCCCTGTGTGTGTGTTCTCTTGTGTGTGTGTTCTGTGTGTGTGTGTTCTCTGTTTGTGTGTTCTGTGTGTGTGTGTTCTCTGTGTATGTTCGCTGTGTGTATGCGTGTGTTCTCTCTCCCTCTATGTGTTCTCTCTTTCTCTGTGTGATCTCTCTCTGTGTGTTTGTGTTCTGTGTGTGTGTTCTCTCTGTGTGTTCTTGCGTGTCTGTTCTCTCTCTCTCTCTGTGTTCTCTCTCTGTGTGTTCTCTCTCCCTCTATGTGTTCTCTCTTTCTCTGTGTGATCACGCTCTGTTTTTTTTCTCTGTGTTCTCTGTGTGTTTGTGTTCTGTGTGTATGTTTGTGTTCTGTGTGCGTGTTTCTGTGTGTGTGTGTGCTCTGTGTGTGTGTTCTCTAATTATATGCGTGTGTTCTCCCTCCCTCTATTTGTTCTCTCTTTCTCTGTGTGATCTCTCTCTGTGTGTTGTCTGTGTGTTTGTGTTCTGTTTGTGTTTTCTCTGTGTGTGTTCTCTGTATGTGTGTTCTCTCTCTGTGTTCTCTCTCTCACTCTGTGTTCTCTCTCTATCTCTGTATTCTGTGTGTGTTCCCTGTGCTTGTGTTCTCTTGTGTGTGTGTTCTGTGTGTGTGTGTTCTCTGTTTGTGTGTTCTGTGTGTGCGTGTTCTCTGTTTGTTCTCTGAGTGTGTTCTATCTGTGTGTGCTCTGTGTGTTTGTTCTCTCTCTCTCTGTGTTCGCTCTCTGTGTGTTCTCACTCCCTCTCTGTTCTCTCTCTGTGTGTGTAAATTCTCTCTCACTATGTGTTCGCTCTCTATCTCTGTATTCTGTGTGTTTTCCCTGTATGTGTGTTCTCTTGTGTGTGTGTTCTGTGTGTGTGTGTTCTCTGTTTGTGTGTTCTGTGTGTGCGTGTTCTCTGTGTCAGTTCGCTGTGTGTGTGCGTGTGTTCTCTCTCCCTCTCTGTGTTCTCTCTCTCTCTGTATTCTCTCTCTGTGTTCTCTTTCTCTGTGTGTTCTCTCTGTGTGTTCTGTGTGTGTGTGTTGTCTCTGTCTCTGTGTTCTCTCTGTGTGTGTTCTCTCTCCCTCTGTGTTCTCTGTGTGTGTGTGTCTGTTCTCTCTCCCTCTGTGTTCTCTCTGTGTGTGTGTCTGTTCTCTCTCACTCTGTGTTCTCTCTCTATCTCTGTATTCTGTGTGTGTTCTCTGTGTGTGTTCTCTTGTGTGTGTGTTCTGTGTGTGTGTTCTCTGTTTGTGTGTTCTGTGTGTGCGTGTTTTCTGTGTGTGTGTTCTGTATGTCTGTGTTCTGTGTGTGTGTTTCTCTGTGTGTGTGCTCTGTGTGTGTGTTTCCTGTGTGTGTGCGTGTGTTCACTCTCCCTCTATGTGTTCTCTCTTTCTCTGTGTGATCTCTCTCTGTGTGTTCTCTGTGTGTTTGTGTTCTGTGTGTTCTCTGTGCGTGTTCTCTGTGTGTGTGACCCCTGTGTGTGTGTGTGTTCTCTATTATTGTGTGCCCTGTCTCTCTCTGTGTTCTCTCTCTCTGTGTTCTCTGTCTGTGTTCTCTCTGTGTGTTCTCTCTCTCTGTGTTCCCTCTGTCTCTGTGTTCACATTGTGTTTGTGTTCTGTTTGTGTGTTCTCTCTGTGTGTGCGTTCTCTGTGTGTGTGTTCTGTGTATGTGTGTGTTCTCTCTCTGTGTGTTCTCTGTGTGTGTGTTCTCCCTCTGTGTTCTCTCTCTCACTCTGTGTTCTCTCTCTATCTCTGTATTCTGTGTGTGTTCCCTGTGTGTGTGTTCTCTTGTGTGTGTGTGCTCTGTGTGTGTGTGTTCTATGTTTGTGTGTTCTGTGTGTGTGTTCTCTGTGTGTGTTCGCTGTGTGTATGCGTGTGTTCTCTCTCCCTCTATGTGTTCTTATATCTCTGTGTGATCTCTCGCTGTTCTCTCTCTCTCTCTCTGTGTTCTGTGTGTGTGTTTCTCTGTGTGTGTGCTCTGTGTGTGTGTTCTCTGTGTGTGTGCATGTGTTCACTCTCCCTCTATGTGTTCTCTCTTTCTCTGTGTGATCTCTCTCTGTGTGTTCTCTGTGTGTTTGTGTTCTGTGTGTGTGTTCTCTGTGTGTGTGAAACCTGTGTGTGTGTGTGTGTGTGTGTGTGTGTTCTCTATTATTGTGTGCTCTGTCTCTCTCTGTGTTCTCGCTCTCTGTGTTCTCTGTCTGTGTTCTCTCTGTGTGTTCTCTCTCTCTGTGTTCCCTCTGTCTCTGTGTTCTCATTGTGTTTGTGTTCTGTGTGTGTTCTTTCTGTGTGTGCGTTCTCTGTGTGTGTGTGTTCTGTGTATGTGTGTGTTCTCTCTCTGTGTGTTCTCTGTGTGTGTGTTCTCCCTCTGTGTTCTCTCTCTCACTCTGTGTTCTCTCCCTATCTCTGTATTCTGTGTGTGTTCCCTGTGTGTGTGTTCTCTTGTGTGTGTGTTCTGTATGTTTATGTTCTCTGTTTGTGTGTTCTGTGTGTGTGTGTTCTCTGTGTATGTTCGCTGTGTGTATGCGTGTGTTCTCTCTCCCTCTATGTGTTCTCTCTTTCTCTGTGTGATCTCTCTCTGTGTGTTGTCTGTGTGTTTGTGTTCTGTGTGTGTTTTCTCTGTGTGTGTTCTCTGTCTGTGTGTTCTCTCTCCGTGTTCTCTCTCTCACTCTGTGTTCTCTCTCTATCTCTGTATTCTGTGTGTGTTCCCTGTGCTTGTGTTCTCTTGTGTGTGTGTTCTGTGTGTGTGTGTTCTCTGTTTGTGTGTTCTGTGTGTGCGTGTTCTCTGTGTTTGTTCTCTGTGAGTGTTCTATCTGTGTGTGCTCTGTGTGTTTGTTCTCTCTCTCTCTGTGTTCGCTCTCTGTGTGTTCTCACTCCCGCTCTGTTCTCTCTCTGTGTGTGTCTGTTCTCTCTCACTCTGTGTTCGCTCTCTATCTCTGTATTCTGTGTGTTTTCCCTGTATGTGTGTTCTCTTGTGTGTGTGTTCTGTGTGTGTGTGTTCTCTGTTTGTGTGTTCTGTCTGTGCGTGTTCTCTGTGTTTGTTCTCTGTGAGTGTTCTATCTGTGTGTTCTCTGTGTGTGTGTTCTCCCTCTGTGTTCTCTCTCTCACTCTGTGTTCTCTCTCTATCTCTGTATTCTGTGTGTGTTCCCTGTGCTTGTGTTCTCTTGTGTGTGTGTTCTGTATGTTTATGTTCTCTGTTTGTGTGTTCTGTGTGTGTGTGTTCTCTGTGTATGTTCGCTGTGTGTATGCGTGTGTTCTCTCTCCCTCTATGTGTTCTCTCTTTCTCTGTGTGATCTCTCTCTGTGTGTTGTCTGTGTGTTTGTGTTCTGTGTGTGTTTTCTCTGTGTGTGTTCTCTGTCTGTGTGTTCTCTCTCCGTGTTCTCTCTCTCACTCTGTGTTCTCTCTCTATCTCTGTATTCTGTGTGTGTTCCCTGTGCTTGTGTTCTCTTGTGTGTGTGTTCTGTGTGTGTGTGTTCTCTGTTTGTGTGTTCTGTGTGTGCGTGTTCTCTGTGTTTGTTCTCTGTGAGTGTTCTATCTGTGTGTGCTCTGTGTGTTTGTTCTCTCTCTCTCTGTGTTCGCTCTCTGTGTGTTCTCACTCCCTCTCTGTTCTCTCTCTGTGTGTGTCTGTTCTCTCTCACTCTGTGTTCGCTCTCTATCTCTGTATTCTGTGTGTTTTCCCTGTATGTGTGTTCTCTTGTGTGTGTGTTCTGTGTGTGTGTGTTCTCTGTTTGTGTGTTCTGTCTGTGCGTGTTCTCTGTGTTTGTTCTCTGTGAGTGTTCTATCTGTGTGTTCTCTGTGTGTGTGTTCTCCCTCTGTGTTCTCTCTCTCACTCTGTGTTCTCTCTCTATCTCTGTATTCTGTGTGTGTTCCCTGTGCTTGTGTTCTCTTGTGTGTGTGTTCTGTGTGTGTGTGTTCTCTGTTTGTGTGTTCTGTGTGTGCGTGTTCTCTGTGTTTGTTCTCTGTGAGTGTTCTATCTGTGTGTGCTCTGTGTGTTTGTTCTCTCTCTCTCTGTGTTCGCTCTCTGTGTGTTCTCACTCCCTCTCTGTTCTCTCTCTGTATGTGTCTGTTCTCTCTCACTCTGTGTTCGCTCTCTATCTCTGTATTCTGTGTGTTTTCCCTGTATGTGTGTTCTCTTGTGTGTGTGTTCTGTGTGTGTGTGTTCTCTGTTTGTGTGTTCTGTCTGTGCGTGTTCTCTGTGTCTGTTCGCTGCGTGTGTGCGTGTGTTCTCTCTCCCTCTCTGTGTTCTCTCTCTCTCTGTATTCTCTCGCTGTGTTCTCTCTCTCTGTGTGTTCTCTCTGTGTGTTCTGTGTGTGTGTGTTGTCTCTGTCTCTGAGTTCTCTCTGTGTGTGTTCTCTCTCCCTCTGTGTTCTCTCTGTGTGTGTGTCTGTTCTCTCTCACTCTGTGTTCTCTCTCTATCTCTGTATTCTGTGTGTGTTCTCTGTGTGTGTTCTCTTGTGTGTGTGTTCTGTGTGTGTGTTCTCTGTTTGTGTGTTCTGTGTGTGCGTGTTTTCTGTGTGTGTGTTCTGTATGTCTGTGTTCTGTGTGTGTGTTTCTCTGTGTGTGTGCTCTGTGTGTGTGTTCCCTGTGTGTGTGCGTGTGTTCACTCTCCCTCTATGTGTTCTCTCTTTCTCTGTGTGATCTCTCTCTGTGTGTTGTCTGTGTGTTTGTGTTCTGTGTGAGTTTTCTCTGTGTGTGTTCTCTGTCTGTGTGTTCTCTCTCCGTGTTCTCTCTCTCACTCTGTGTTCTCTCTCTATCTCTGTATTCTGTGTGTGTTCCCTGTGCTTGTGTTCTCTTGTGTGTGTGTTCTGTGTGTGTGTGTTCTCTGTTTGTGTGTTCTGTGTGTGCGTGTTCTCTGTGTTTGTTCTCTGTGAGTGTTCTATCTGTGTGTGCTCTGTGTGTTTGTTCTCTCTCTCTCTGTGTTCGCTCTCTGTGTGTTCTCACTCCCTCTCTGTTCTCTCTCTGTGTGTGTCTGTTCTCTCTCACTCTGTGTTCGCTCTCTATCTCTGTATTCTGTGTGTTTTCCCTGTATGTGTGTTCTCTTGTGTGTGTGTTCTGTGTGTGTGTGTTCTCTGTTTGTGTGTTCTGTCTGTGCGTGTTCTCTGTGTCTGTTCGCTGCGTGTGTGCGTGTGTTCTCTCTCCCTCTCTGTGTTCTCTCTCTCTCTGTATTCTCTCTCTGTGTTCTCTCTCTCGGTGTGTTCTCTCTGTGTGTTCTGTGTGTGTGTGTTGTCTCTGTCTCTGTGTTCTCTCTGTGTGTGTTCTCTCTCCCTCTGTGTTCTCTCTGTGTGTGTGTCTGTTCTCTCTCACTCTGTGTTCTCTCTCTATCTCTGTATTCTGTGTGTGTTCTCTGTGTGTGTTCTCTTGTGTGTGTGTTCTGTGTGTGTGTTCTCTGTTTGTGTGTTCTGTGTGTGCATGTTTTCTGTGTGTGTGTTCTGTATGTCTGTGTTCTGTGTGTGTGTTTCTCTGTGTGTGTGCTCTGTGTGTGTGTTCCCTGTGTGTGTGCGTGTGTTCACTCTCCCTCTATGTGTTCTCTCTTTCTCTGTGTGATCTCTCTCTGTGTGTTCTCTGTGTGTTTGTGTTCTGTATGTTCTCTGTGCGTGTTCTCTGTGTGTGTGACCCCTGTGTGTGTGTGTGTTCTCTATTACTGTGTGCTCTGTCTCTCTCTGTGTTCTCTCTCTCTGTGTTCTCTGTCTGTGTTCTCTCTGTGTGTTCTCTCTCTCTGTGTTCCCTCTGTCTCTGTGTTCTCTCTGTGTGTGTTCTCTCTACCCTCTGTGTTCTCTCTCTGTGTGTGTCTGTTCTCTCTCACTCTGTGTTCTCTCTCTATCTCTGTATTCTGTGTGTGTTCTCTGTGTGCGTTCTCTGTGTGTGTGTGTTCTGTGTACGTGTGTGTTCTCTCTCTCTGTGTTCTCTGTGTGTGTGTTCTCCCTCTGTGTTCTCTCTCTCACTCTGTGTTCTCTCTCTATCTCTGTATTCTGTGTGTGTTCCCTGTGTGTGTGTTCTCTTGTGTGTGTGTGCTCTGTGTGTGTGTGTTCTATGTTTGTGTGTTCTGTGTGTGTGTTCTCTGTGTATGTTCGCTGTGTGTATGCGTGTGTTCTCTCTCCCTCTATGTGTTCTTATATCTCTGTGTGATCTCTCGCTGTTCTCTCTCTCTCTCTCTGTGGTCTCTCTGTGTTTGTGTTCTGTGTGTGTGTTCTCTGTGTGTGTGGTCTCTGTGTGTGTTTGGGTTGTCTCTGTGTGTGTGTGCGTTCTGTGTATGTGTGTTCTCTGTGTGTGTGTATGTTCTCTCGTTCTGTGTGTGATCTCTCTCTCTGTTCTCTCTCTGTCTCTGTATTCTCTCGCTCTCTCTCTGTTCTCTCTATGTGTGTCTGTTCTCTCTCACTCTGTGTTCTCTCTCTATCTCTGTATTCTGTGTGCGTGTTCTATGTGTGTGTTCTCTTTTGTGTTTGTTGTGTGTGTGTGTTCTCTGTTTGTGTGTTCTGTGTGTGCGTGTTTTCTGTGTGTGTGTTCTGTATGTCTGTGTTCTGTGTGTGTGTTTCTCTGTGTGTGTGCGTGTGTTCTCTCTCACTCTATGTGTTCTCTCTTTCTCTGTGTGATCTCTCTCTCTGTTCTCTCTCTCTCTGTGTTATCTCTCTCTCTCTGTGTTCTCTGTCTCTCACTGTGTTCTCTCTCCCTCTCACTGTGTTGTCTCTCTCTATGTGTGTCAGTTCTCTCTCACTCTGCGTTCTCTCTCTATCTCTGTATTCTGTGTGTGTGTGTTCTCTGTGTGTGTTCTCTTTTGTGTGTGTTGTGTGTGTGTGTTCTCTGTTTGTGTGTTCTATGTGTGCGTGTTTTCTGTGTGTGGTGTTTCTCTGTGTGTGTGTTCTCCATGTGTGTGCGTGTGTTCTCTCTCACTCAATGTGTTCTCTCTTACTCTGTGTGATCTCTCGCTCAGCGTTCTCTCTCTCTCCGTTCTCTCTCTCTCTCGGTGTTCTGTGTGTGTGTGTTCTCTCTGTGCGTATGTGTGTGTTGTCTCTCTCTCTGTGTTCTCTCTCTCTCCGTTCTCATTCTCTCTCTTCGTGTTCTCTCTCTCTGTCTTCTCTCTCTCTCTGTTCTCTCTCTCTGTGTGTTATCTCTCTCTCTCTGTGTTCTCTGTCTCTCACTGTGTTCTTTCTCCCTCTCACTGTGTTGTCTCTTCCTCTCTCTGTGTTCTCTCTCCCTGACTGTTCTCTCACTCCATGTGTTCTCTCTCTGTGTTCTCCGTCGCTCTCTCTGCGTTCTCTGTTTGTGTGTTCTCTTGTGTGTGTGTTCTGTGTGTGTGTGTGTGTTCTCTGTTTGTGTGTTCTGTGTGTGCGTGTTCTCTGTGTGTTCGCTGTGTGTGCGTGTGTGTTGTCTCTCCCTCCATGTGTTCTCTCTTTCTCTGTGTGATCTCTCTCTGTATTCTCTCTCTCTCTCCGTGTTCTCTGTGTGTTTGTGTTCTGTGTGTGTGTTCTCTGTCTGTGTGTTCTCTGTGTGTGTTTGGGTTGTCTGTGTGTGTGTGCGTTTTGTGTATGTGTGTTCTCTGTGTGTGTGTATGCTCTCTCTGTGTTCTCTCTCACACTGTGTTCTCTCTCTATCTCTGTATTCTTTGTGTGTGTGTTCTCTGTGTGTGTTCTCTTTTGTGTGTGTTGTGTGTGTGTATGTTCTCTGTGTGTGTGTTTCTCTGTGTGTTCTCGCTCTCTCTGCGATCTCTCGCTCTCTGTGTTCTCTCTCTCTGTATTCTCTCTCTGTGATCTCTGTGTGTGTGTGTTCTCTCTGTGTGTTCTGTGTGTGTGTTCTCTCTCTCTGTGTTCTAACTCTCTGTGTTCTCTCTCCCTCTATGTGTTCTCTCTTTCTCTGTGTGATCTTTCTCTGTATTCTCTCTCTCTGTGTGTTCTGTGTGTGTGTTCTCTGTGTGTTTGTGTGTTCTCTATGTGTGTGTATGTTCTCTCTTACTGTGTGTGATCTCACTCTCTGTTCTCTCTCTCTCTGTTCTCTCTCTCTCTTTCTCTGTGTCTGTTCTCTCTCACTATGTGTTCTCTCTCTATCTCTGCATTCTGTGTGTTTGTATTTTCTGTCTGTGTGTTCTCTTGTGTGTGTGTTCTGTGTGTGTGTTCTCTGTTTGTGTGTATGTTCTCTCCTTCTGTGTATGATCTGTCACTCTGTGTTTTCGCTCTCTCTCTGTGTTCTGTGTTTGTGTGTGTGTACTCTCTCTCTGTTCTCTCTCTCTGTGTTCTCTCTCTCTCTGTGTTCTGTCTCTCTATGTTCTCTGTCTGTGTTCTTTGTATGTGTTCTCTCTATCTGTGTGTTCTCTCTCTCTCTGTGTTCTCTCTCTCTGTTTGTTCTCACTCTCTCTGTGTGTTCTCGCTCTCTCTGCGATCTCTCGCTCTCTGTGTTCTCTGTCTCTCTGTATTCTCTCTCTGTGTTCTCTCTCTGTTAGTGTTCTCTCTGTGTTGTCTCCCCCTCTCTCTGTGTTCTCTCCCCCTCTCTGCTCTCTCTCTCTATGTGTTCTGTCTCTCTGTTCTCCCTCTCTCTCTGCGTTCTCTGTGTGTTTGTTCTCTCTCTCTCTGTGTTCTCTCTCTCTCTGTGTTCTCTCTCTCTCTGTGTTCTGTGTGTGTGTTCTCTGCGTGTGTGGATCTTCCCTCTGTGTGTGAGTTCTTCCTGTGTGTCTTCTCTGTGTATGTGTTTACTGTGTGTGATTGTTCTCTCTCTCTGTGTTCTCTCTCTCGCTCTGTGTTCTCTCTCTATCTCTCTGTGTTCTCTCTCTCTCTGTGTTCTCTCTCTCTCTGTGTACTCTGTGTATGTGTGTCTGTGTGTGTGTTTGTGTTCTACCTCTGTGTGTGTGTTTTCTCTCTGTGTGTTCTCTCTCTCTGTGTGTTCTCTCTGTCTCACTGTGTTCTCTCTCCCTCTCTCTGTGTTGTCTCTCCCTCTCTCTGTGTTCTCTCTGTCTGTGTTCTCTCTATCTGTGTGTTCTCTGTCTGTTTGTGTTCTCTGTGTGTGTTCTCTGTGTGTGTGCGTACTGTGTGTGTGTGTTCTCTGTGTGTGTGTATGTTCCCTCTTTCTGTGTGTGATCTCTCTCTCTCTGTGTTCTCTCTCTCTGTGTTCTCTCTCTCTCTGTGTTCTCTCTCTCAGTTTGTTCTCACTCTCTCTCTGTGTTCTCGCTCTCTCTGCGATCTCTCGCTTTCTGCGTTCTCTCACTCTCTGTATTCTCTCTCTGTGTTCTCTGTGTGTGTGTTCTCTCTGTGTGTTCTGTGTGCGTGTGTGTTCTCTCTCTCTCTGTATTCTCTCTCTCTGTGTTCTCTCTCTCTCTCTGTGTTCTGTGTGTGTTCTCTGTGTGTGTGTTCTCTGTGTGTGTGTTCTCTGTGTGTGTGTTCTCTTTGTGTGTGTTCTCTCACTCACTGTGTTCTCTCTCTCTGTGTTCTCTCTCTCTCTGTGTTCTGTCTCTCTATGTTCTCTGTCTGTGTTCTCTGTATGTGTTCTCTCTATCTGTGTGTTCTCTCTCTCTCTGTGTTCTCTCTCTCTGTTTGTTCTCACTCTCTCTGTGTGTTCTGTGTGCGTGTGTGTTCTCTCTCTCTCTGTATTCTCTCTCTCTGTGTTCTCTCTCTCTCTCTGTGTTCTGTGTGTGTTCTCTGTGTGTGTGTTCTCTGTGTGTGTGTTCTCTTTGTGTGTGTTCTCTCACTCACTGTGTTCTCTCTCTCTGTGTTCTCTCTCTCTGTTGTCACTCTCACCATGTGTTCTCTGTGTGTGTGTGTGTTCTCTCTCTCTCTCTCTGTTCTCTCTCTCTGTGTTCTCTCTCTCTGTGTGTTCTCTGTCGATATGTTCTGTGTGTGTGTTCTCACTCTGTGTGTGTTCTCTCTGTGTGTTCTGTGTGTGTGTGTTCTCTCTCTGTGTTCTCTCTCTCTATGTTCTCTCTCTCTCTCTGTGTTCTGTGTGTGTGTCCTCTGTGTGTCTGTATTCTGTGTGTGTGTGTGTGTTCTCTGTGTGTTCTCTCTCTCTCTGTGTTCTCTCTCTCTGTGTTCTCTCTCTCTGTTGTCACTCTCACCATGTGTTCTCTGTGTGTGTGTGTGTGTTCTCTCTCTCTCTCTGTTCTCTCTCTCTGTGTTCTCTCTCTCTGTGTTCTCTGTCTATGTGTTCTGTGTGTGTGTTCTCTCTCTGTGTGTGTTCTCTCTGTGTGTTCTGTGTGTGTGTGTTCTCTCTCTGTGTTCTCTCTCTCTCTCTGTGTTCTGTGTGTGTGTCCTCTGTGTGTTCTGTGTGTGCGTGTTCTCTGTGTGTGTGTGCTCTGTGTGTGTGTTCCCTCTGTGTGTGCGTGTGTTCTCTCTCCCTCTACGTGTTCTCTCTTTCTCTGTGTGATCTCTCTCTGTTCTCTCTCTCTCTGTGTGTTCTCTGTCTATTTGTGTCCTGTGTGTGTTCTCTCTGTATGTGTTCTCTTTGTGTGTGTTCCCTCTGTGTGTGTGTGTTCTCTATTAGTGTGTTCTCTCTCTCTCTGTTCTCTCTTTGTCCTCTCTCTCTGTGTTCTCTCTCTCTGTGCGTTCTCTCTCTCTCTGTGTTCTCACTCTCTCTGTTGTCACTCTCACTATGTGTTCTCTCTCTGTGTGTATGTTCTCTCTTTCTGTGTTCTCTCTGTTGTCACTCTCACTATGTGTTCTCTCTCTCTGTGCGATCTCTCTCTCAGCGTTCTCTCTCTCTGTGTTCCCTCTCTCTCTGTGTTCTGTGTGTGTGTGTTCTCTCTGTGTGTATGTGTGTGTTCTCTCTCTCTGTGTGTTCTCTCTCTCTCCATTCTCGTTCTCTCTCTGTGTGTTCTCTCTCTCTGTGTTCTCTCTCAATCTCTGTGTACTCTGTGTGTGTGTGTCTGTGTGTGTGTTTGTGTTCTACCTCTGTGTGTGCGTTCTCTCTGTGTGTTCTCGCTCTCTCTGCGATCTCTCGCTCTCTGTGTTCTCTCTCTCTGTATTCTCTCTCTGTGATCTCTGTGTGTGTGTGTTCTCTCTGTGTGTTCTGTGTGTGTGTTCTCTCTCTCTGTGTTCTCTCTCTGTGTGTTCTCTCTCCCTCTATGTGTTCTCTCTTTCTCTGTGTGATCTTTCTCTGTATTCTCTCTCTCTCTGTGTTCTGTGTGTGTGTTCTCTGTGTGTTTGTGTGTTCTCTATGTGTGTGTATGTTCTCTCTTTCTGTGTGTGATCTCTCTCTCTGTTCTCTCTCTCTCTGTTCTCTCTCTCTCTCTCTCTCTCTGTGTCTGTTCTCTCTCACTATGTGTTCTCTCTCTATCTCTGTATTCTGTGTGTTTGTATTTTCTGTCTGTGTGTTCTCTTGTGTGTGTGTTCTGTGTGTGTGTTCTCTGTTTGTGTGTATGTTCTCTCTTTCTGTGTATGATCTGTCTCTCCGTGTTCTCTCTCTCTCTGTGTTCTGTATCTCTATGTTCTCTGTCTGCGTTCTCTGTCTGTGTTCTCTCTATCTGTGTGTTCTCTCTCTCTGTGTTCTCTCTCTCTCTGTTCTCTTTCTCTCTCTATCTCTGTTCTCTCTCTGTGTGTGGTCTTTCTCTCTCTGTGTTCTCTCTCTCTGTTTGTTCTCACTCTCTCTGTGTGTTCTCGCTCTCTCTGCGATCTCTCGCTCTCTGTGTTCTCTCTCTCTCTGTATTCTCTCTCTGTGTTCTCTCTCTCTGTGTATTCTCTCTGTGTGTTCTGTGTGTGTGTGTTCTCTCTCTCTCTGTGTTCTCTCTCTGTATGTTCTCTCTCCCTCTGTGTTCTCTCTCTGTGTGTGTCTGTTCTCTCTCACTCTATGTTCTCTCTCTATCTCTGTATTCTGTGTGTGTTCTCTGTGTGTGTATCCTCTTGTGTGTGTGTTCTGTGTGTGTGTTCTCTGTTTGTGTGTTCTGTGTGTGCGTGTTCTGTGTGTGTGTTTCTCTGTGTGTGTGCTCTGTGTGTTAGTGTTCTGTGTGTGTGTTCTGTGTGTTTGTGATCTGTGTGTGTTTCTCTGTGTGTGTGTGCTCTGTGTGTGTGTTCTCTTTGTGTGTGCGTGTGTTCTCTCACCCTCTATGTGTTCTCTCTTTGTCTGTGTGATCTCTCTCTGTGTATGTTCTCTTGTGTGTGTGTTCTGTGTCTGTGTTCTCTGTTTGTGTGTTCTGTGTGTGCGTGTTCTGTGTGTGTGTTTCTCTGTGTGTGCACTCTGTGTGTGTTCTCTGTGTGTGTGCGTGTGTTCTCTCTCCCTCTATGTGTTCTCTCTTTCCCTGTGTGATCACGCTCTGTGTTCTCTCTCTCTCTGTGTTCTCTGTGTGTTTGTGTTCTGTGTGTGTTCTGTGTGTTTGTGATCTGTGTGTTTCTCTCTGTGTGTGTGCTCTGTGTGTGTGTTCTCTTTGTGTGTGCGTGTGTTCTCTCACCCTCTATGTGTTCTCTCTTTCTCTGTGTGATCTCTCTCTGTGTGTTCTCTGTGTGTTTGTGTTCTGTGTATGTGTTCTCTCTGTGTGTTCTGTGTGTGTTTTCTCTCTCTCTGTGTTCTCTCTCTGTGTATTCTCTCTCCCTCTATGTGTTCTCTCTTTCTCTGTGTGATCTCTCTCTGTGTTCTCTCTCTGTGTTCTCTGTGTGTTTGTGTTCTGTGTGTGTGTTCTCTGTCTGTGTTTGGGTTGTCTGTGTGTTTGTGTGCGTTCTGTGTATGTGTGTCCTCTGTGTGTGTGTGTATCTTCTCTCTCTCTGTGAGTGATCTCTCTCTGTTCTCTCTCTCTCTCTCTCTGTTCTCTCTCTCTCTGTGTTCTCTCTCTGTGATTGTCTGTTCTCTCTCACTCTACGTTCTATCTCTATCTCTGTATTCTGTGTGTGTGTGTGTGTTCTCTGTGTGTGTTTGGGTTATCTGTGTGTGTGTGCGTTCTGTGTATGTGTGTTCTCTGTGTGTGTGTGTGTGTGTATGTTCTCTCTTTCTGTGCGTGATCTCTCTCTCTGTTCTCTCTCTCTCTCTGTGTTCTCTCTCTGTGTTCTCACTATGTGTGTCTGTTCTCTCTCACTCTGTGTTCTCTCTCTATCTCTGTATTCTGTGTGTGTTCCCTGTGCTTGTGTTCTCTTGTGTGTGTGTTCTGTGTGTGTGTGTTCTCTGTTTGTGTGTTCTGTGTGTGCGTGTTCTCTGTGTTTGTTCTCTGTGAGTGTTCTATCTGTGTGTGCTCTGTGTGTTTGTTCTCTCTCTCTCTGTGTTCGCTCTCTGTGTGTTCTCACTCCCTCTCTGTTCTCTCTCTGTGTGTGTCTGTTCTCTCTCACTCTGTGTTCGCTCTCTATCTCTGTATTCTGTGTGTTTTCCCTGTATGTGTGTTCTCTTGTGTGTGTGTTCTGTGTGTGTGTGTTCTCTGTTTGTGTGTTCTGTCTGTGCGTGTTCTCTGTGTCTGTTCGCTGCGTGTGTGCGTGTGTTCTCTCTCCCTCTCTGTGTTCTCTCTCTCTCTGTATTCTCTCTCTGTGTTCTCTCTCTCGGTGTGTTCTCTCTGTGTGTTCTGTGTGTGTGTGTTGTCTCTGTCTCTGTGTTCTCTCTGTGTGTGTTCTCTCTCCCTCTGTGTTCTCTCTGTGTGTGTGTCTGTTCTCTCTCACTCTGTGTTCTCTCTCTATCTCTGTATTCTGTGTGTGTTCTCTGTGTGTGTTCTCTTGTGTGTGTGTTCTGTGTGTGTGTTCTCTGTTTGTGTGTTCTGTGTGTGCATGTTTTCTGTGTGTGTGTTCTGTATGTCTGTGTTCTGTGTGTGTGTTTCTCTGTGTGTGTGCTCTGTGTGTGTGTTCCCTGTGTGTGTGCGTGTGTTCACTCTCCCTCTATGTGTTCTCTCTTTCTCTGTGTGATCTCTCTCTGTGTGTTCTCTGTGTGTTTGTGTTCTGTATGTTCTCTGTGCGTGTTCTCTGTGTGTGTGACCCCTGTGTGTGTGTGTGTTCTCTATTACTGTGTGCTCTGTCTCTCTCTGTGTTCTCTCTCTCTGTGTTCTCTGTCTGTGTTCTCTCTGTGTGTTCTCTCTCTCTGTGTTCCCTCTGTCTCTGTGTTCTCTCTGTGTGTGTTCTCTCTCCCTCTGTGTTCTCTCTCTGTGTGTGTCTGTTCTCTCTCACTCTGTGTTCTCTCTCTATCTCTGTATTCTGTGTGTGTTCTCTGTGTGCGTTCTCTGTGTGTGTGTGTTCTGTGTACGTGTGTGTTCTCTCTCTCTGTGTTCTCTGTGTGTGTGTTCTCCCTCTGTGTTCTCTCTCTCACTCTGTGTTCTCTCTCTATCTCTGTATTCTGTGTGTGTTCCCTGTGTGTGTGTTCTCTTGTGTGTGTGTGCTCTGTGTGTGTGTGTTCTATGTTTGTGTGTTCTGTGTGTGTGTTCTCTGTGTGTGTTCGCTGTGTGTATGCGTGTGTTCTCTCTCCCTCTATGTGTTCTCATATCTCTGTGTGATCTCTCGCTGTTCTCTCTCTCTCTCTCTGTGGTCTCTCTGTGTTTGTGTTCTGTGTGTGCGTTCTCTGTGTGTGTAGTCTCTGTGTGTGTTTGGGTTGTCTCTGTGTGTGTGTGCGTTCTGTGTATGTGTGTTCTCTGTGTGTGTGTATGTTCTCTCGTTCTGTGTGTGATCTCTCTCTCTGTTCTCTCTCTGTCTCTGTATTCTCTCGCTCTCTCTCTGTGTTCTCTCTATGTGTGTCTGTTCTCTCTCACTCTGTGTTCTCTCTCTATCTCTGTATTCTGTGTGCGTGTTCTATGTGTGTGTTCTCTTTTGTGTGTGTTGTGTGTGTGTGTTCTCTGTTTGTGTGTTCTGTGTGTGCGTGTTTTCTGTGTGTGTGTTCTGTATGTCTGTGTTCTGTGTGTGTGTTTCTCTGTGTGTGTGCGTGTGTTCTCTCTCACTCTATGTGTTCTCTCTTTCTCTGTGTGATCTCTCTCTCTGTTCTCTCTCTCTCTGTGTTATCTCTCTCTCTCTGTGTTCTCTGTCTCTCACTGTGTTCTCTCTCCCTCTCACTGTGTTGTCTCTCTCTATGTGTGTCAGTTCTCTCTCACTCTGCGTTCTCTCTCTATCTCTGTATTCTGTGTGTGTGTGTTCTCTGTGTGTGTTCTCTTTTGTGTGTGTTGTGTGTGTGTGTTCTCTGTTTGTGTGTTCTATGTGTGCGTGTTTTCTGTGTGTGGTGTTTCTCTGTGTGTGTGTTCTCCATGTGTGTGCGTGTGTTCTCTCTCACTCAATGTGTTCTCTCTTACTCTGTGTGATCTCTCTCTCAGCGTTCTCTCTCTCTCCGTTCTCTCTCTCTCTCGGTGTTCTGTGTGTGTGTGTTCTCTCTGTGCGTATGTGTGTGTTGTCTCTCTCTCTGTGTTCTCTCTCTCTCCGTTCTCATTCTCTCTCTTCGTGTTCTCTCTCTCTGTCTTCTCTCTCTCTGTTCTCTCTCTCTGTGTGTTATCTCTCTCTCTCTGTGTTCTCTGTCTCTCACTGTGTTCTTTCTCCCTCTCACTGTGTTGTCTCTTCCTCTCTCTGTGTTCTCTCTCCCTGACTGTTCTCTCACTCCATGTGTTCTCTCTCTGTGTTCTCCGTCGCTCTCTCTGCGTTCTCTGTTTGTGTGTTCTCTTGTGTGTGTGTTCTGTGTGTGTGTGTGTGTTCTCTGTTTGTGTGTTCTGTGTGTGCGTGTTCTCTGTGTGTTCGCTGTGTGTGCGTGTGTGTTGTCTCTCCCTCCATGTGTTCTCTCTTTCTCTGTGTGATCTCTCTCTGTATTCTCTCTCTCTCTCCGTGTTCTCTGTGTGTTTGTGTTCTGTGTGTGTGTTCTCTGTCTGTGTGTTCTCTGTGTGTGTTTGGGTTGTCTGTGTGTGTGTGCGTTTTGTGTATGTGTGTTCTCTGTGTGTGTGTATGCTCTCTCTGTGTTCTCTCTCACACTGTGTTCTCTCTCTATCTCTGTATTCTTTGTGTGTGTGTTCTCTGTGTGTGTTCTCTTTTGTGTGTGTTGTGTGTGTGTATGTTCTCTGTGTGTGTGTTTCTCTGTGTGTTCTCGCTCTCTCTGCGATCTCTCGCTCTCTGTGTTCTCTCTCTCTGTATTCTCTCTCTGTGATCTCTGTGTGTGTGTGTTCTCTCTGTGTGTTCTGTGTGTGTGTTCTCTCTCTCTGTGTTCTCTCTCTCTGTGTTCTCTCTCCCTCTATGTGTTCTCTCTTTCTCTGTGTGATCTTTCTCTGTATTCTCTCTCTCTGTGTGTTCTGTGTGTGTGTTCTCTGTGTGTTTGTGTGTTCTCTATGTGTGTGTATGTTCTCTCTTACTGTGTGTGATCTCACTCTCTGTTCTCTCTCTCTCTGTTCTCTCTCTCTCTTTCTCTGTGTCTGTTCTCTCTCACTATGTGTTCTCTCTCTATCTCTGCATTCTGTGTGTTTGTATTTTCTGTCTGTGTGTTCTCTTGTGTGTGTGTTCTGTGTGTGTGTTCTCTGTTTGTGTGTATGTTCTCTCCTTCTGTGTATGATCTGTCACTCTGTGTTTTCGCTCTCTCTCTGTGTTTGTGTGTGTGTACTCTCTCTCTGTTCTCTCTCTCTGTGTTCTCTCTCTCTCTGTGTTCTGTCTCTCTATGTTCTCTGTCTGTGTTCTTTGTATGTGTTCTCTCTATCTGTGTGTTCTCTCTCTCTCTGTGTTCTCTCTCTCTGTTTGTTCTCACTCTCTCTGTGTGTTCTCGCTCTCTCTGCGATCTCTCGCTCTCTGTGTTCTCTGTCTCTCTGTATTCTCTCTCTGTGTTCTCTCTCTGTTAGTGTTCTCTCTGTGTTGTCTCCCCCTCTCTCTGTGTTCTCTCCCCCTCTCTGCTCTCTCTCTCTATGTGTTCTGTCTCTCTGTTCTCCCTCTCTCTCTGCGTTCTCTGTGTGTTTTATTCTCTCTCTCTCTGTGTTCTCTCTCTCTCTGTGTTCTCTCTCTCTCTGTGTTCTGTGTGTGTGTTCTCTGCGTGTGTGGATCTTCCCTCTGTGTGTGAGTTCTTCCTGTGTGTCTTCTCTGTGTATGTGTTTACTGTGTGTGATTGTTCTCTCTCTCTGTGTTCTCTCTCTCGCTCTGTGTTCTCTCTCTATCTCTCTGTGTTCTCTCTCTCTCTGTGTTCTCTCTCTCTCTGTGTACTCTGTGTATGTGTGTCTGTGTGTGTGTTTGTGTTCTACCTCTGTGTGTGTGTTCTCTCTCTGTGTGTTCTCTCTCTCTGTGTGTTCTCTCTGTCTCACTGTGTTCTCTCTCCCTCTCTCTGTGTTGTCTCTCCCTCTCTCTGTGTTCTCTCTGTCTGTGTTCTCTCTATCTGTGTGTTCTCTGTCTGTTTGTGTTCTCTGTGTGTGTTCTCTGTGTGTGTGCGTACTGTGTGTGTGTGTTCTCTGTGTGTGTGTATGTTCCCTCTTTCTGTGTGTGATCTCTCTCTCTCTGTGTTCTCTCTCTCTGTGTTCTCTCTCTCTCTGTGTTCTCTCTCTCAGTTTGTTCTCACTCTCTCTCTGTGTTCTCGCTCTCTCTGCGATCTCTCGCTTTCTGCGTTCTCTCACTCTCTGTATTCTCTCTCTGTGTTCTCTGTGTGTGTGTTCTCTCTGTGTGTTCTGTGTGCGTGTGTGTTCTCTCTCTCTCTGTATTCTCTCTCTCTGTGTTCTCTCTCTCTCTGTGTTCTGTGTGTGTTCTCTGTGTGTGTGTTCTCTGTGTGTGTGTTCTCTTTGTGTGTGTTCTCTCACTCACTGTGTTCTCTCTCTCTGTGTTCTCTCTCTCTCTGTGTTCTGTCTCTCTATGTTCTCTGTCTGTGTTCTCTGTATGTGTTCTCTCTATCTGTGTGTTCTCTCTCTCTCTGTGTTCTCTCTCTCTCTCTGTGTTCTGTGTGTGTTCTCTGTGTGTGTGTTCTCTGTGTGTGTGTTCTCTGTGTGTGTGTTCTCTTTGTGTGTGTTCTCTCACTCACTGTGTTCTCTCTCTCTGTGTTCTCTCTCTCTGTTGTCACTCTCACCATGTGTTCTCTGTGTGTGTGTGTGTTCTCTCTCTCTCTCTCTGTTCTCTCTCTCTGTGTTCTCTCTCTCTGTGTGTTCTCTGTCGATATGTTCTGTGTGTGTGTTCTCACTCTGTGTGTGTTCTCTCTGTGTGTTCTGTGTGTGTGTGTTCTCTCTCTGTGTTCTCTCTCTCTATGTTCTCTCTCTCTCTCTGTGTTCTGTGTGTGTGTCCTCTGTGTGTCTGTATTCTGTGTGTGTGTGTGTGTTCTCTGTGTGTTCTCTCTCTCTCTGTGTTCTCTCTCTCTGTGTTCTCTCTCTCTGTTGTCACTCTCACCATGTGTTCTCTGTGTGTGTGTGTGTGTTCTCTCTCTCTCTCTGTTCTCTCTCTCTGTGTTCTCTCTCTCTGTGTTCTCTGTCTATGTGTTCTGTGTGTGTGTTCTCTCTCTGTGTGTGTTCTCTCTGTGTGTTCTGTGTGTGTGTGTTCTCTCTCTGTGTTCTCTCTCTCTCTCTGTGTTCTGTGTGTGTGTCCTCTGTGTGTTCTGTGTGTGCGTGTTCTCTGTGTGTGTGTGCTCTGTGTGTGTGTTCCCTCTGTGTGTGCGTGTGTTCTCTCTCCCTCTACGTGTTCTCTTTTTCTCTGTGTGATCTCTCTCTGTTCTCTCTCTCTCTGTGTGTTCTCTGTCTATTTGTGTCCTGTGTGTGTTCTCTCTGTATGTGTTCTCTTTGTGTGTGTTCCCTCTGTGTGTGTGTGTTCTCTATTAGTGTGTTCTCTCTCTCTCTGTTCTCTCTTTGTCCTCTCTCTCTGTGTTCTCTCTCTCTGTGCGTTCTCTCTCTGTCTGTGTTCTCACTCTCTCTGTTGTCACTCTCACTATGTGTTCTCTCTCTGTGTGTATGTTCTCTCTTTCTGTGTTCTCTCTGTTGTCACTCTCACTATGTGTTCTCTCTCTCTGTGCGATCTCTCTCTCAGCGTTCTCTCTCTCTGTGTTCCCTCTCTCTCTGTGTTCTGTGTGTGTGTGTTCTCTCTGTGTGTATGTGTGTGTTCTCTCTCTCTGTGTGTTCTCTCTCTCTCCATTCTCGTTCTCTCTCTGTGTGTTCTCTCTCTCTGTGTTCTCTCTCAATCTCTGTGTACTCTGTGTGTGTGTGTCTGTGTGTGTGTTTGTGTTCTACCTCTGTGTGTGCGTTCTCTCTGTGTGTTCTCGCTCTCTCTGCGATCTCTCGCTCTCTGTGTTCTCTCTCTCTGTATTCTCTCTCTGTGATCTCTGTGTGTGTGTGTTCTCTCTGTGTGTTCTGTGTGTGTGTTCTCTCTCTCTGTGTTCTCTCTCTGTGTGTTCTCTCTCCCTCTATGTGTTCTCTCTTTCTCTGTGTGATCTTTCTCTGTATTCTCTCTCTCTCTGTGTTCTGTGTGTGTGTTCTCTGTGTGTTTGTGTGTTCTCTATGTGTGTGTATGTTCTCTCTTTCTGTGTGTGATCTCTCTCTCTGTTCTCTCTCTCTCTGTTCTCTCTCTCTCTCTCTCTCTCTGTGTCTGTTCTCTCTCACTATGTGTTCTCTCTCTATCTCTGTATTCTGTGTGTTTGTATTTTCTGTCTGTGTGTTCTCTTGTGTGTGTGTTCTGTGTGTGTGTTCTCTGTTTGTGTGTATGTTCTCTCTTTCTGTGTATGATCTGTCTCTCCGTGTTCTCTCTCTCTCTGTGTTCTGTATCTCTATGTTCTCTGTCTGCGTTCTCTGTCTGTGTTCTCTCTATCTGTGTGTTCTCTCTCTCTGTGTTCTCTCTCTCTCTGTTCTCTTTCTCTCTCTATCTCTGTTCTCTCTCTGTGTGTGGTCTTTCTCTCTCTGTGTTCTCTCTCTCTGTTTGTTCTCACTCTCTCTGTGTGTTCTCGCTCTCTCTGCGATCTCTCGCTCTCTGTGTTCTCTCTCTCCCTGTATTCTCTCTCTGTGTTCTCTCTCTCTGTGTATTCTCTCTGTGTGTTCTGTGTGTGTGTGTTCTCTCTCTCTCTGTGTTCTCTCTCTGTATGTTCTCTCTCCCTCTGTGTTCTCTCTCTGTGTGTGTCTGTTCTCTCTCACTCTATGTTCTCTCTCTATCTCTGTATTCTGTGTGTGTTCTCTGTGTGTGTATCCTCTTGTGTGTGTGTTCTGTGTGTGTGTTCTCTGTTTGTGTGTTCTGTGTGTGCGTGTTCTGTGTGTGTGTTTCTCTGTGTGTGTGCTCTGTGTGTTAGTGTTCTGTGTGTGTGTTCTGTGTGTTTGTGATCTGTGTGTGTTTCTCTGTGTGTGTGTGCTCTGTGTGTGTGTTCTCTTTGTGTGTGCGTGTGTTCTCTCACCCTCTATGTGTTCTCTCTTTGTCTGTGTGATCTCTCTCTGTGTATGTTCTCTTGTGTGTGTGTTCTGTGTCTGTGTTCTCTGTTTGTGTGTTCTGTGTGTGCGTGTTCTGTGTGTGTGTTTCTCTGTGTGTGCACTCTGTGTGTGTTCTCTGTGTGTGTGCGTGTGTTCTCTCTCCCTCTATGTGTTCTCTATTTCCCTGTGTGATCACGCTCTGTGTTCTCTCTCTCTCTGTGTTCTCTGTGTGTTTGTGTTCTGTGTGTGTTCTGTGTGTTTGTGATCTGTGTGTTTCTCTCTGTGTGTGTGCTCTGTGTGTGTGTTCTCTTTGTGTGTGCGTGTGTTCTCTCACCCTCTATTGTGTTCTCTCTTTCTCTGTGTGATCTCTCTCTGTGTGTTCTCTGTGTGTTTGTGTTCTGTGTGTGTGTTCTCTCTGTGTGTTCTGTGTGTGTTTTCTCTCTCTCTGTGTTCTCTCTCTGTGTATTCTCTCTCCCTCTATGTGTTCTCTCTTTCTCTGTGTGATCTCTCTCTGTGTTCTCTCTCTGTGTTCTCTGTGTGTTTGTGTTCTGTGTGTGTGTTCTCTGTCTGTGTTTGGGTTGTCTGTGTGTTTGTGTGCGTTCTGTGTATGTGTGTCCTCTGTGTGTGTGTGTATCTTCTCTCTCTCTGTGAGTGATCTCTCTCTGTTCTCTCTCTCTCTCTCTCTGTTCTCTCTCTCTCTGTGTTCTCTCTCTGTGATTGTCTGTTCTCTCTCACTCTACGTTCTATCTCTATCTCTGTATTCTGTGTGTGTGTGTGTGTTCTCTGTGTGTGTTTGGGTTATCTGTGTGTGTGTGCGTTCTGTGTATGTGTGTTCTCTCTGTGTGTGTGTGTGTGTGTATGTTCTCTCTTTCTGTGCGTGATCTCTCTCTCTGTTCTCTCTCTCTCTCTGTGTTCTCTCTCTGTGTTCTCACTATGTGTGTCTGTTCTCTCTCACTCTGTGTTCTCTCTCTATCTCTGTATTCTGTGTGTGTGTTCTCTTTTGTGTGTCTTGTGTGTGTTCTCTGTTTGTGTGTTCTGTGTGTGTGTTCTGTGTGTGAGTGTTTTCTGTGTGTGTGCTCTATGTGTGTGTTGTCCGTGTGTGTGCGTGTGTTCTCTCTCACTCTACGTGTTCTCTCTTTCTCTGTGTGATCTCTCTCTCTGTTCTCTCTCTCTCTCTGTGTTCTCTGTGTGTTTGTGTTCTGTGTGTGTGTTCTTTGTGTGTGTTCCCTCTGTGTGTGTGTGTTCTCTCTTTCTGTGTGTGATCTCTCTCTCTGTGTTCTCTCTCTCTCTCTGTTCTCTCTCCCTCTCTGTGTCTGTTCTCTCTCACTCTGTGTTCTCTCTCTATCTCTGCATTCTGTGTTTTTGTGTTTTCTTTCTGTGTGTTCTCTTGTGTGTGTGTTCTGTGTGTGTTCTCTGTTTGTGTATATGTTCTCTCTTTCTGTGTGTGATCTCTCTATCTGTGTGATCTCTCTCTATGTTTACTTCTCGCTCTGTGTGTTCTCTGTGTGTGCGCGCGTGTGTTTTCGCTTTCTCTCTGTGTTCTGTGTTTGTGTGTGTACTCTCTCTCTGTTCTCTCTCTCTGTGTTCTCTCTCTCTCTGTGTTCTGTCTCTCTATGTTCTCTGTCTGTGTTCTCTGTATGTGTTCTCTCTATCTGTGTGTTCTCTCTCTCTCTGTGTTCTCTCTCTCTGTTTGGTCTCACTCTCTCTGTGTGTTCTCGCTCTCTCTGCGATCTCTCGCTCTCTGTGTTCTCTGTCTCTCTGTATTCTCTCTCTGTGTTCTCTCTCTGTTAGTGTTCTCTCTGTGTTGTCTCTCCCTCTCTCTGTGTTCTCTCCCCCTCTCTGCTCTCTCTCTCTATGTGTTCTGTCTCTCTGTTCTCCCTCTCTCTCTCTGCGTTCTCTGTGTGTGTGTTCTCTCTCTCTCTGTGTTCTCTCTCTCTGTGTTCTCTCTCTCTCTGTGTTCTGTGTGTGTGTTCTCTGCGTGTGTGGATCTTCCCTCTGTGTGTGAGTTCTTCCTGTGTGTCTTCTCTGTGTATGTGTTTACTGTGTGTGTGATTGTTCTCTCTCTCTGTGTTCTCTCTCTCGCTCTGTGTTCTCTCTCGATCTCTCTGTGTTCTCTCTCTCTCTGTGTTCTCTCTCTCTCTGTGTACTCTGTGTATGTGTGTCTGTGTGTGTGTTTGTGTTCTACCTCTGTGTGTGTGTTCTCTCTCTGTGTGTTCTCTCTCTCTCTGTGTTCTCTCTGTCTCACTGTGTTCTCTCTCCCTCTCTCTGTGTTGTCTCTCCCTCTCTCTGTGTTCTCTCTGTCTGTGTTCTCTCTATCTGTGTGTTCTCTGTGTGTTTGTGTTCTCTGTGTGTCTTCTCTGTGTGTGCGCGCGTGTGTTTTCGCTCTCTCTCTGTGTTCTGTGTTTGTGTGTGTGTACTCTCTCTGTTCTCTCTCTCTGTGTTCTCTCTCTCTCTGTGTTCTGTCTCTCTATGTTCTCTGTCTGTGTTCTCTGTATGTGTTCTCTCTATCTGTGTGTTCTCTCTCTCTCTGTGTTCTCTCTCTCTGTTTGTTCTCACTCTCTCTGTGTGTTCTCGCTCTCTCTGCGATCTCTCGCTCTCTGTGTTCTCTGTCTCTCTGTATTCTCTCTCTGTGTTCTCTCTCTGTTAGTGTTCTCTCTGTGCTGTCTCTCCCTCTCTCTGTGTTCTCTCCCCCTCTCTGCTCTCTCTCTCTATGTGTTCTGTCTCTCTGTTCTCCCTCTCTCTCTCTGCGTTCTCTGTGTGTGTGTTCTCTCTCTCTCTGTGTTCTCTCTCTCTGTGTTCTCTCTCTCTCTGTGTTCTGTGTGTGTGTGTTCTCTGCGTGTGTGGATCTTCCCTCTGTGTGTGAGTTCTTCCTGTGTGTCTTCTCTGTGTATGTGTTTACTGTGTGTGTGATTGTTCTCTCTCTCTGTGTTCTCTCTCTCGCTCTGTGTTCTCTCTCTATCTCTCTGTGTTCTCTCTCTCTGTGTTCTCTCTCTCTCTGTGTATGTGTGTCTGTGTGTGTGTTTGTGTTCTACCTCTGTGTGTGTGTTCTCTCTCTGTGTGTTCTCTCTCTCTGTGTGTTCTCTCTGTCTCACTGTGTTCTCTCTCCCTCTCTCTGTGTTGTCTCTCCCTCTCTCTGTGTTCTCTCTGTCTGTGTTCTCTCTATCTGTGTGTTCTCTGTGTGTTTGTGTTCTCTGTGTGTATTCTCTGTGTGTGTGCGTACTGTGTGTGTGTGTTCTCTGTGTGTGTGTATGGTCCCTCTTTCTGTGTGTGATCTCTCTCTCTCTGTGTTATCTCTCTCTGTGTTCTCTCTCTCTCTCTGTTCTCTCTCTCAGTTTGTTCTCACTCTCTCTGTGTGTTCTCGCTCTCTCTGCGATCTCTCGCTTTCTGCGTTCTCTCACTCTCTGTATTCTCTCTCTGTGTTCTCTGTGTGTGTGTGTTCTCTCTGTGTGTTCTGTGTGCGTGTGTGTTCTCTCTCTCTCTGTATTCTCTCTCTCTGTGTTCTCTCTCTCTCTCTGTGTTCTGTGTGTGTTCTCTGTGTGTGTGTTCTCTGTGTGTGTGTTCTCTATGTGTGTGTTCTCTCACTCACTGTGTTCTCTCTCTCTGTGTTCTCTCTCTCTGTTGTCACTCTCACCATGTGTTCTCTCTGTGTGTGTGTGTTCTCTCTCTCTCTCTGTTCTCTCTCTCTGTGTTCTCTCTCTCTGTGTGTTCTCTGTCGATATGTTCTGTGTGTGTGTTCTCACTCTGTGTGTGTTCTCTCTGTGTGTTCTGTGTGTGTGTGTTCTCTCACTGTGTTGTCTCTCTCTATGTTCTCTCTCTCTCTCTGTGTTCTGTGTGTGTGTCCTCTGTGTGTCTGTATTCTGTGTGTGTGTGTGTGTGTGTTCTCTGTGTGTTCTCTCTCTCTCTGTGTTCTCTCTCTCTGTGTTCTCTCTCTCTGTTGTCACTCTCACCATGTGTTCTCTGTGTGTGTGTGTGTGTTCTCTCTCTCTCTCTCTCTGTTCTCTCTCTCTGTGTTCTCTCTCTCTCTGTGTTCTCTGTCTATGTGTTCTGTGTGTGTATTCTCTCTCTGTGTGTGTTCTCCCTGTGTGTTCTGTGTGTGTGTGTTCTCTCTCTGTGTTCTCTCTCTCTATGTTCTCTCTCTCTCTCTGTGTTCTGTGTGTGTGTCCTCTGTGTGTCTGTATTCTGTGTGTGTGTGTTCTCTGTGTGTTCTCTCTCTCTCTGTGTTCTCTCTCTCTCTGTTTTCTCTGTTTGTGTGTGTGTGTTCTCTCTCTCTGTGTTCTCTCTCTGTTGTCACTCTCACTGTTGTCACTCTCACTATGTGATCTCTCTTTCTCTGTGTGATCTCTCTCTGTGTGTTCTCTGTGTGTTTGTGTTCTGTGTGTGTGTTCTCTCTGTGTGTTCTGTGTGTGTGTTCTCTCTCTCTCTCTAATTCCTCTCTCTCTGTGTTCTTTGTTTCTCTCTGTGTTCTCTCTCACTCTCTGTGTTCTCTCTCTCTGTTCTGTGTGTGTGTGTATGTGTTCTCTCTCTCCCTGTGTTCTCTGTGTGTGTGTTCTCTCTGTGTGTGTTCTCTTACCCACTGTGTTCTCTCTCTCTGTGTTCTCTCTCTCTGTTGTCACTCTCACCATGTGTTCTGTGTGTGTGTGTCTGTTCTCTCTCTATGTTCTCTCTCTCTGTGTTCTCTCTCTCTCTGTGTTCTCTGTCTATGTGTTCTGTGTGTGTGTTCTCTCTCTCTGTGTGTTCTCTCTGTGTGTTCTTGCGTGTCTGTTCTCTCTCTCTCTCTGTGTTCTCTCTCTGTGTGTTCTCTCTCCCTCTATGTGTTCTCTCTTTCTCTGTGTGATCACGCTCTGTTTTTTTTCTCTGTGTTCTCTGTGTGTTTGTGTTCTGTGTGCGTGTTTCTGTGTGTGTGTGTGCTCTGTGTGTGTGTTCTCTAATTATATGCGTGTGTTCTCTCTTACTCTATATGTGTTCTCTCTTTCTCTGTGTGATCTCTCTCTGTGTGTTGTCTGTGTGTTTGTGTTCTGTGTGTGTTTTCTCTGTGTGTGTTCTCTGTATGTGTGTTCTCTCTCTGTGTTCTCTCTCTCACTCTGTGTTCTCTCTCTATCTCTGTATTTTGTGTGTGTTCCCTGTGCTTGTGTTCTCTTGTGTGTGTGTTCTGTGTGTGTGTGTTCTCTGTTTGTGTGTTCTGTGTGTGCGTGTTCTCTGTGTTTGTTCTCTGTGTGTTTTCTATCTGTGTGTGCTCTGTGTGTTTGTTCTCTCTCTCTCTGTGTTCGCTCCCTGTGTGTTCTCACTCCCTCTCTGTTCTCTCTCTGTGTGTGTCTGTTCTCTCTCACTCTGTGTTCGCTCTCTATCTCTGTATTCTGTGTGTTTTCCCTGTATGTGTGTTCTCTTGTGTGTGTGTTCTGTGTGTGTGTGTTCTCTGTGTCTGTTCGCTGCGTGTGTGCGTGTGTTCTCTCTCCCTCTCTGTGTTCTCTCTCTCTCTGTATTCTCTCTCTGTGTTCTCTCTCTCTCTGTGTTCTCTCTGTGTGTTCTGTGTGTGTGTGTTGTCTCTGTCTCTGTGTTCTCTCTGTGTGTGTTCTCTCTCCCTCTGTGTTCTCTCTCTGTGTGTGTCTGTTCTCTCTCACTCTGTGTTCTCTCTCTATCTCTGTATTCTGTGTGTGTTCTCTGTGTGTGTTCTCTTGTGTGTGTGTTCTGTGTGTGTGTTCTCTGTTTGTGTGTTCTGTGTGTGCGTGTTTTCTGTGTGTGTGTTTCTCTGTGTGTGTGCTCTGTGTGTGTGTTCCCTGTGTGTGTGCGTGTGTTCACTCTCCCTCTATGTGTTCTCTCTTTCTCTGTGTGATCTCTCTCTGTGTGTTCTCTGTGTGTTTGTGTTCTGTGTGTTCTCTGTGCGTGTTCTCTGTGTGTGTGACCCCTGTGTGTGTGTGTGTTCTCTATTATTGTGTGCTCTGTCTCTCTCTGTGTTCTCTCTCTCTGTGTTCTCTGTCTGTGTTCTCTCTGTGTGTTCTCTCTCTCTGTGTTCCCTCTGTCTCTGTGTTCTCATTGTGTTTGTGTTCTGTTTGTGTGTTTTCTCTGTGTGTGCGTTCTCTGTGTGTGTGTGTTCTGTGTATGTGTGTGTTCTCTCTCTGTGTGTTCTCTGTGTGTGTGTTCTCCCTCTGTGTTCTCTCTCTCACTCTGTGCTCTCTCTCTATCTCTGTATTCTGTGTGTGTTCCCTGTGTGTGTGTTCTCTTGTGTGTGTGTGCTCTGTGTGTGTGTGTTCTATGTTTGTGTGTTCTGTGTGTGTGTTCTCTGTGTGTGTTGGCTGTGTGTATGCGTGTGTTCTCTCTCCCTCTATGTGTTCTCATATCTCTGTGTGATCTCTCGCTGTTCTCTCTCTCTCTCTCTGTGGTCTCTCTGTGTTTGTGTTCTGTGTGTGTGTTCTCTGTGTGTGTGGTCTCTGTGTGTGTTTGGGTTGTCTCTGTGTGTGTGTGCGTTCTGTGTATGTGTGTTCTCTGTGTGTGTGCATGTTCTCTCGTTCTGTGTGTGATCTCTCTCTCTGTTCTCTCTCTGTCTCTGTATTCTCTCTCTCTCTCTGTGTTCTCTCTATGTGTGTCTGTTCTCTCTCACTCTGTGTTCTCTCTCTATCTCTGTATTCTGTGTGCGTGTTCTATGTGTGTGTTCTCTTTTCTGTGTGATGTGTGTGTGTGTTCTATGTTTGTGTGTTCTGTGTGTGTGTGTTTTCTGTGTGTGTGTTCTGTATGTCTGTGTTCTGTGTGTGTGTTTCTCTGTGTGTGTGCGTGTGTTCTCTCTCACTCTATGTGTTCTCTCTTTCTCTGTGTGATCTCTGTCTCTCTGTTCTCTCTCTCTCTGTGTTATCTCTCTCTCTGTGTTCTCTGTCTCTCACTGTGTTCTCTCTCCCTCTCACTGTGTTGTCTCTCTCTATGTGTGTCAGTTCTCTCTCACTCTGCGTTCTCTCTCTATCTCTGTATTCTGTGTGTGTGTGTTCTCTGTGTGTGTTCTCTTTTGTGTGTGTTGTGTGTGTGTGTTCTCTGTTTGTGTGTTCTATGTGTGCGTGTTTTCTGTGTGTGGTGTTTCTCTGTGTGTGTGTTCTCCATGTGTGTGCGTGTGTTCTCTCTCACTCAATGTGTTCTCTCTTAATCTGTGTGATCTCTCTCTCAGCGTTCTCTCTCTCTCCGTTCTCTCTCTCTCTCGGTGTTCTGTGTGTGTGTGTTCTCTCTGTGCGTATGTGTGTGTTGTCTCTCTCTCTGTGTTCTCTCTCTCTCCGTTCTCATTCTCTCTCTTCGTGTTCTCTCTCTCTGTCTTCTCTCTCTCTCTGTTCTCTCTCTCTCTGTGTGTTATCTCTCTCTCTGTGTGTTCTCTGTCTCTCACTGTGTTCTTTCTCCCTCTCACTGTGTTGTCTCTTCCTCTCTCTGTGTTCTCTCTCCCTGACTGTTCTCTCACTCCATGTGTTCTCTCTCTGTGTTCTCCGTCGCTCTCTCTGCGTTCTCTGTTTGTGTGTTCTCTTGTGTGTGTGTTCTGTGTGTGTGTGTGTTCTCTGTTTGTGTGTTCTGTGTGTGCGTGTTCTCTGTGTGTTCGCTGTGTGTGCGCGTGTGTTGTCTCTCCCTCCATGTGTTCTCTCTTTCTCTGTGTGATCTCTCTCTGTATTCTCTCTCTCTCTCCGTGTTCTCTGTGTGTTTGTGTTCTGTGTGTGTGTTCTCTGTCTGTGTGTTCTCTGTGTGTGTTTGGGTTGTCTGTGTGTGTGTGCGTTTTGTGTATGTGTGTTCTCTGTGTGTGTGTATGCTCTCTCTGTGTTCTCTCTCACTCTGTGTTCTCTCTCTATCTCTGTATTCTGTGTGTGTGTGTTCTCTGTGTGTGTTCTCTTTTGTGTGTGTTGTGTGTGTATGTTCTCTGTGTGTGTGTTTCTCTGTGTGTTCTCGCTCTCTCTGCGATCTCTCGCTCTCTGTGTTCTCTCTCTCTGTATTCTCTCTGTGTGATCTCTGTGTGTGTGTGTTCTCTCTGTGTGTTCTGTGTGTGTGTTCTCTCTCTCTGTGTTCTCTCTCTGTGTGTTCTCTCTCCCTCTATGTGTTCTCTCTTTCTCTGTGTGATCTTCCTCTGTATTCTCTCTCTCTGTGTGTTCTGTGTGTGTGTTCTCTGTGTGTTTGTGTGTTCTCTATGTGTGTGTATGTTCTCTCTTTCTGTGTGTGATCTCTCTCTCTGTTCTCTCTCTCTCTCTCTCTCTGTGTCTGTTCTCTATCACTATGTGTTCTCTCTCTATCTCTGCATTCTGTGTGTTTGTATTTTCTGTCTGTGTGTTCTCTTGTGTGTGTGTTCTGTGTGTGTGTTCTCTGTTTGTGTGTATGTTCTCTCTTTCTGTGTATGATCTGTCTCTCCGTGTTCTCTCTCTCTCTGTGTTCTGTATCTCTATGTTCTCTGTCTGCGTTCTCGGTCTGTGTTCTCTCTATCTGTGTGTTGTCTCTCTCTGTGTTCTCTCTCTCTGTTTGTTCTCACTCTCTCTGTGTGTTCTCGCTCTCTCTGCGATCTCTCGCTCTCTGTGTTCTCTCTCTCTGTGTATTCTCTCTCTGTGTTCTCTCTCTCTGTGTATTCTCTCTGTGTGTTCTCTGTGTGTTCTCTCTCTCTCTCTGTGTTCTCTCTCTGTATGTTCTCTCTCCCTCTGTGTTCTCTCTCTGTGTGTGTCTGTTCTCTCTCACTCTATGTTCTCTCTCTATCTCTGTATTCTGTGTGTGTATCCTCTTGTGTGTGTGTTCTGTGTGTGTGTTCTCTGTTTGTGTGTTCTGTGTGTGCGTGTTCGGTGTGTGTGTTTCTCTGTGTGTGCGTGTTCTGTGTGTGTGTTTCTCTGTGTGTGTGCTCTGTGTGTGTTCTCTGTGTGTGCGCGTGTGTTCTCTCTCCCTCTATGTGTTCTCTCTTTCCCTGTGTGATCACGCTCTCTGTTCTCTCTCTCTCTGTGTTCTCTGTGTGTTAGTGTTCTGTGTGTGTGTTCTGTGTGTTTGTGATCTGTGTGTGTGTTCTCTTTGTGTGCGTGTGTTCTCTCACCCTCTATGTGTTCTCTCTTTGTCTGTGTGATCTCTCTCTGTGTATGTTCTCTTGTGTGTGTGTTCTGTGTCTGTGTTCTCTGTTTGTGTGTTCTGTGTGTGCGTGTTCTGTGTGTGTGTTTCTCTGTGTGTGCACTCTGTGTGTGTTCTCTGTGTGTGTGCGTGTGTTCTCTCTCCCTCTATGTGTTCTCTCTTTCCCTGTGTGATCACGCTCTGTGTTCTCTCTCTCTCTGTATTCTCTGTGTGTTTGTGTTCTGTGTGTGTTCTGTGTGTTTGTGATCTGTGTGTGTTTCTCTCTGTGTGTGTGCTCTGTGTGTGTGTTCTCTTTGTGTGTGCGTGTGTTCTCTCACCCTCTATGTGTTCTCTCTTTCTCTGTGTGATCTCTCTCTGAGTGTTCTCTGTGTGTTTGTGTTCTGTGTGTGTGTTCTCTCTGTGTGTTCTGTGTGTGTGTTCTCTCTCTCTGTGTTCTCTCTCTGTGTATTCTCTCTCCCTCTATGTGTTCTCTCTTTCTCTGTGTGATCTCTCTCTGTGTTCTCTCTCTCTCTGTGTTCTCTGTGTGTTTGTGTTCTGTGTGTGTGTTCTCTGTCTGTGTTTGGGTTGTCTGTGTGTTTGTGTGCGTTCTGTGTATGTGTGTCCTCTGTGTGTGTGTGTATGTTCTCTCTCTTTGTGAGTGATCTCTCTCTGTTCTCTCTCTCTCTCTCTCTGTTCTCTCTCTCTCTGTGTTCTCTCTCTGTGATTGTCTGTTCTCTCTCACTCTACGTTCTATCTCTATCTCTGTATTCTGTGTGTGTGTGTGTGTTCTCTGTGTGTGTTCTCTGTGTGTGTTTGGGTTATCTGTGTGTGTGTGCGTTCTGTGTATGTGTGTTCTCTGTGTGTGTGTGTGTGTGTATGTTCTCTCTTTCTGTGCGTGATCTCTCTCTCTGTTCTCTCTCTCTCTCTGTGTTCTCTCTCTGTGTTCTCACTATGTGTGTCTGTTCTCTCTCACTCTGTGTTCTCTCTCTATCTCTGTATTCTGTGTGTGTGTTCTCTTTTGTGTGTGTTCTCTTTTGTGTGTGTTGTGTGTGTTCTCTGTTTGTGTGTTCTGTGTGTGTGTTCTGTGTGTGAGTGTTTTCTGTGTGTGTGCTCTATGTGTGTGTTCTCCGTGTGTGTGCGTGTGTTCTCTCTCACTCTACGTGTTCTCTCTTTCTCTGTGTGATCTCTCTCTCTGTTCTCTCTCTCTCTCTGTGTTCTCTGTGTGTTTGTGTTCTGTGTGTGTGTTCTTTGTGTGTGTTCCCTCTGTGTGTGTGTGTTCTCTCTTTCTGTGTGTGATCTCTCTCTCTGTGTTCTCTCTCTCTCTCTGTTCTCTCTCCCTCTCTGTGTCTGTTCTCTCTCACTCTGTGTTCTCTCTCTATCTCTGCATTCTGTGTTTTTGTTTTTTCTTTCTGTGTGTTCTCTTGTGTGTGTGTTCTGTGTGTGTTCTCTGTTTGTGTATATGTTCTCTCTTTCTGTGTGTGATCTCTCTCTCTGTGTGATCTCTCTCTATGTTTTCTTCTCGCTCTGTGTGTTCTCTGTGTGTGTGCGCGTGTGTTTTCGCTCTCTCTCTGTGTTCTGTGTTTGTGTGTGTGTACTCTCTCTCTGTTCTCTCTCTCTGTGTTCTCTCTCTCTCTGTGTTCTGTCTCTCTATGTTCTCTGTCTGTGTTCTCTGTATGTGTTCTCTCTATCTGTGTGTTCTCTCTCTCTCTGTGTTCTCTCTCTCTGTTTGTTCTCACTCTCTATGTGTGTTCTCGCTCTCTCTGCGATCTCTCGCTCTCTGTGTTCTCTGTCTCTCTGTATTCTCTCTCTGTGTTCTCTCTCTGTTAGTGTTCTCTCTGTGTTGTCTCTCCCTCTCTCTGTGTTCTCTCCCCCTCTCTGCTCTCTCTCTCTATGTGTTCTGTCTCTCTGTTCTCCCTCTCTCTCTCTGCGTTCTCTGTGTGTGTGTTCTCTCTCTCTCTGTGTTCTCTCTCTCTCTGTGTTCTCTCTCTCTCTCTGTGTTCTGTGTGTGTGTTCTCTGCGTGTGTGGATCTTCCCTCTGTGTGTGAGTTCTTCCTGTGTGTCTTCTCTGTGTATGTGTTTACTGTGTGTGTGATTGTTCTCTCTCTCTGTGTTCTCTCTCTCGCTCTGTGTTCTCTCTCTATCTCTCTGTGTTCTCTCTCTCTCTGTGTTCTCTCTCTCTCTCTGTGTACTCTGTGTATGTGTGTCTGTGTGTGTGTTTGTGTTCTACCTCTGTGTGTGTGTTCTCTCTCTGTGTGTTCTCTCTCTCTGTGTGTTCTCTCTGTCTCACTGTGTTCTCTCTCCCTCTCTCTGTGTTGTCTCTCCCTCTCTCTGTGTTCTCTCTGTCTGTGTTCTCTCTATCTGTGTGTTCTCTGTGTGTTTGTGTTCTCTGTGTGTGTTCTCTGTGTGTGTGCGTTCTGTGTGTGTGTGTTCTCTGTGTGTGTGTATGTTCCCTCTTTCTGTGTGTGATCTCTCTCTCTCTGTGTTCTCTCTCTCTGTGTTCTCTCTCTCAGTTTGTTCTCACTCTCTCTCTGTGTTCTCGCTCTCTCTGCGATCTCTCGCTTTCTGCGTTCTCTCACTCTCTGTATTCTCTCTCTGTGTTCTCTGTGTGTGTGTTCTCTCTGTGTGTTCTGTGTGCGTGTGTGTTCTCTCTCTCTGTATTCTCTCTCTCTGTGTTCTCTCTCTCTCTCTGTGTTCTGTGTGTGTTCTCTGTGTGTGTGTTCTCTGTGTGTGTGTTCTCTTTGTGTGTGTTCTCTCACTCACTGTGTTCTCTCTCTCTGTGTTCTCTCTCTCTCTGTGTTCTGTCTCTCTATGTTCTCTGTCTGTGTTCTCTGTATGTGTTCTCTCTATCTGTGTGTTCTCTCTCTCTCTGTGTTCTCTCTCTCTGTTTGTTCTCACTCTCTCTGTGTGTTCTGTGTGCGTGTGTGTTCTCTCTCTCTCTGTATTCTCTCTCTCTGTGTTCTCTCTCTCTCTCTGTGTTCTATGTGTGTTCTCTGTGTGTGTGTTCTCTGTGTGTGTGTTCTCTTTGTGTGTGTTCTCTCACTCACTGTGTTCTCTCTCTCTGTGTTCTCTCTCTCTGTTGTCACTCTCACCATGTGTTCTCTGTGTGTGTGTGTGTTCTCTCTCTCTCTCTGTTCTCTCTCTCTGTGTTCTCTCTCTCTCTGTGTTCTCTGTCGATATGTTCTGTGTGTGTGTTCTGACTCTGTGTGTGTTCTCTCTGTGTGTTCTGTGTGTGTGTGTTCTCTCTCTGTGTTCTCTCTCTCTATGTTCTCTCTCTCTCTCTGTGTTCTGTGTGTGTGTCCTCTGTGTGTCTGTATTCTGTGTGTGTGTGTGTGTTCTCTGTGTGTTCTCTCTCTCTCTGTGTTCTCTCTCTCTGTGTTCTCTCTCTCTGTTGTCACTCTCACCATGTGTTCTCTGTGTGTGTGTGTGTTCTCTCTCTCTCTCTCTCTGTTCTCTCTCTCTGTGTTCTCTCTCTCTCTGTGTTCTCTGTCTATGTGTTCTGTGTGTGTTCTCTCTCTGTGTGTGTTCTCTCTGTGTGTTCTGTGTGTGTGTGTTCTCTCTCTGTGTTCTCTCTCTCTATGTTCTCTCTCTCTCTCTGTGTTCTGTGTGTGTGTCCTCTGTGTGTCTGTATTCTGTGTGTGTGTGTGTGTTCTCTGTGTGTTCTCTCTCTCTCTGTGTTCTCTCTCTCTCTGTTTGCTCTGTTTGTGTGTGTGTGTTCTCTCTCTCTGTGTTCTCTCTCTGTTGTCACTCTCACTGTTGTCACTCTCACTATGTGCTCTCTCTCTCTGTGTGATCTCTCTCTCTGTGATCTCTCTCTATCTCTGTTTGTTCTCTGTGTGTGTGTGTTCACTCGCTCTCTCTGTGTGTGTTCTCTCTCTCTCTGTGTGTCCTCTGCGGGTGTGTGTCTGTGTGCGTTCTCTCTGTGCGTATGTGTGCATTCGCTCTCTCTCTCTGTGTGTGCTCTCTCCTTCTCTCTGTGTGTTCTCTCTATCTCTGTGTTCTCTGTGTGATCTCTCTCTCTCTCTCTCTAATTCCTCTCTCTCTCTGTGTTCTTTGTTTCTCTCTGAGTTCACTCTCACGCTCTGAGTTCTCTCTCTCTGTTCTCAGTGTGTGTGTGTGTGTTCTCTCTCTCCCTGTGTTCTGTGTGTGTGTGTGTGCTCTCTCTCTCACTGTGTTCTGTCTCTCTCTGTGTTCTCTCTCTGTGTTGTCACTCTCACAATGTGTTCTCTGTGTGTGAGTGTGTTGTCTCTCAGTGTGTGATCTCTTTCTCTGTTCTCTCTCTCTCTCTGTTCTCTCTCTCTCTGTGTTCTCTCTCTGTGTGTGTCTGTTCTCTCTCACTCTGTGTTCCCTCTCTATATCTGTATTCTGTGTGTGTGTGTGTTCTCTTGTGTGTGTGTTCTGTGTGTGTGTTCTCTGTGTGTTCTGTGTGTGCGTGTTCTCTGTGTGTGTGTGCTCTGTGTGTGTGTTCCCTCTGTGTGTGCGTGTGTTCTCTCTCCCTCTACGTGTTCTCTCTTTCTCTGTGTGATCTCTCTCTGTTCTCTCTCTCTCTCTGTGTTCTCTGTCTATTTGTGTCCTGTGTGTGTTCTCTCTGTATGTGTTCTCTTTGTGTGTGTTCCCTCTGTGTGTGTGTGTTCTCTATTAGTGTGTTCTCTCTCTCTCTGTTCTCTCTTTGTCCTCTCTCTCTGTGTTCTCTCTCTCTGTGCGTTCTCTCTCTCTCTGTGTTCTCACTCTCTCTGTTGTCACTCTCACTATGTGTTCTCTCTCTGTGTGTATGTTCTCTCTTTCTGTGTTCTCTCTCTCTGTTGTCACTCTCACTATGTGTTCTCTCTCTCTGTGCGATCTCTCTCTCAGCGTTCTCTCTCTCTATGTTCCCTCTCTCTCTGTGTTCTGTGTGTGTGTGTTCTCTCTGTGTGTATGTGTGTGTTCTCTCTCTCTGTGTGTTCTCTCTCTCTCCATTGTCGTTCTCTCTCTGTGTGTTCTCTCTCTCTGTGTTCTCTCTCAATCTCTGTGTACTCTGTGTGTGTGTGTCTGTGTGTGTGTTTGTGTTCTACCTCTGTGTGTGTGTTCTCTCTGTGTGTTCTCGCTCTCTCTGCGATCTCTCGCTCTCTGTGTTCTCTCTCTCTGTATTCTCTCTCTGTGATCTCTGTGTGTGTGTGTTCTCTCTGTGTGTTCTGTGTGTGTGTTCTCTCTCTCTGTGTTCTCTCTCTGTGTGTTCTCTCTCCCTCTATGTGTTCTCTCTTTCTCTGTGTGATCTTTCTCTGTATTCTCTCTCTCTCTGTGTTCTGTGTGTGTGTTCTCTGTGTGTTTGTGTGTTCTCTATGTGTGTGTATGTTCTCTCTTTCTGTGTGTGATCTCTCTCTCTGTTCTCTCTCTCTCTCTGTTCTCTCTCTCTCTCTCTCTCTCTCTGTCTGTTCTCTCTCACTATGTGTTCTCTCTCTATCTCTGTATTCTGTGTGTTTGTATTTTCTGTCTGTGTGTTCTCTTGTGTGTGTGTTCTGTGTGTGTGTTCTCTGTTTGTGTGTATGTTCTCTCTTTCTGTGTTTGATCTGTCTCTCCGTGTTCTCTCTCTCTCTGTGTTCTGTATCTCTATGTTCTCTGTCTGCGTTCTCTGTCTGTGTTCTCTCTATCTGTGTGTTCTCTCTCTCTGTGTTCTCTCTCTCTCTGTTCTCTTTCTCTCTCTATCTCTGTTCTCTCTGTGTGTGTGGTCTTTCTCTCTCTGTGTTCTCTCTCTCTGTTTGTTCTCACTCTCTCTGTGTGTTCTCGCTCTCTCTGCGATCTCTCGCTCTCTGTGTTCTCTCTCTCTCTGTATTCTCTCTCTGTGTTCTCTCTCTCTGTGTATTCTCTCTGTGTGTTCTGTGTGTGTGTGTTCTCTCTCACTCTGTGTTCTCTCTCTGTATGTTCTCTCTCCCTCTGTGTACTCTCTCTGTGTGTGTCTGTTCTCTCTCACTCTATGTTCTCTCTCTATCTCTGTATTCTGTGTGTGTTCTCTGTGTGTGTATCCTCTTGTGTGTGTGTTCTGTGTGTGTGTTCTCTGTTTGTGTGTTCTGTGTGTGCGTGTTCTGTGTGTGTGTTTCTCTGTGTGTGTGCTCTGTGTGTTAGTGTTCTGTGTGTGTGTTCTGTGTGTTTGTGATCTGTGTGTGTTTCTCTGTGTGTGTGTGCTCTGTGTGTGTGTTCTCTTTGTGTGTGCGTGTGTTCTCTCACCCTCTATGTGTTCTGTCTTTGTCTGTGTGATCTCTCTCTGTGTATGTTCTCTTGTGTGTGTGTTCTGTGTCTGTGTTCTCTGTTTGTGTGTTCTGTGTGTGCGTGTTCTGTGTGTGTGTTTCTCTGTGTGTGCACTCTGTGTGTGTTCTCTGTGTGTGTGCGTGTGTTCTCTCTCCCTCTATGTGTTCTCTCTTTCCCTGTGTGATCACGCTCTGTGTTCTCTCTTTCTCTGTGTTCTCTGTGTGTTTGTGTTCTGTGTGTGTTCTGTGTGTTTGTGATCTGTGTGTGTTTCTCTCTGTGTGTGTGCTCTGTGTGTGTGTTCTCTTTGTGTGTGCGTGTGTTCTCTCACCCTCTATGTGTTCTCTCTTTCTCTGTGTGATCTCTCTCTGTGTGTTCTCTGTGTGTTTGTGTTCTGTGTGTGTGTTCTCTGTCTGTGTTTGGGTTGTCTGTGTGTTTGTGTGCGTTCTGTGTATGTGTGTGCTCTGTGTGTGTGTTCTCTGTGTGTGTTCTCTGTGTGTGTTTGGGTTATCTGTGTGTGTGTGCGTTCTGTGTATGTGTGTTCTCTGTGTGTGTGTGTGTGTGTATGTTCTCTCTTTCTGTGCGTGATCTCTCTCTCTGTTCTCTCTCTCTCTCTGTGTTCTCTCTCTGTGTTCTCACTATGTGTGTCTGTTCTCTCTCACTCTGTGTTCTCTCTCTATCTCTGTATTCTGTGCGTGTGTTCTGTGTGTGTGTTCTCTTTTGTGTGTGTTGTGTGTGTTCTCTGTGTGTTCTGTGTGTGTGTTCTGTGTGTGAGTGTTTTCTGTGTGTGTGCTCTATGTGTGTGTTCTCCGTGTGTGTGCGTGTGTTCTCTCTCACTCTACGTGTTCTCTCTTTCTCTGTGTGATCTCTCTCTCTGTTCTCTCTCTCTCTCTGTGTTCTCTGTGTGTTTGTGTTCTGTGTGTGTGTTCTTTGTGTGTGTTCCCTCTGTGTGTGTGTGTTCTCTCTTTCTGTGTGTGATCTCTCTCTCTGTGTTCTCTCTCTCTCTGTGTTCTCTATCCCTCTCTGTGTCTGTTCTCTCTCACTCTGTGTTCTCTCTCTATCTCTGTATTCTGTGTGTTTTCCCTGTATGTGTGTTCTCTTGTGTGTGTGTTCTGTGTGTGTGTGTTCTCTGTTTGTGTGTTCTGTGTGTGCGTGTTCTCTGTGTCTGTTCGCTGTGTGTGTGCGTGTGTTCTCTCTCACTCTATGTGTTCTCTCTGTCTCTGTGTGATATCTCTCTGTGTTCTCTCTCTCTCTGTGTTCTCTCTATGTGTGTCTGTTCTCTCTCGCTCTGCGTTCTCTCTCTCTCTCTGTATTCTGTGTGTGTTCCCTGTGTGTGCGTTCTCTTGTGTGTGTGTTCTGTGTGTGTGTGTTCTCTGTTTGTGTGTTCTGTGTGTGTGTGTTCTCTGTGTATGTTCGCTGTGTGTATGCGTGTGTTCTCTCTCCCTCTATGTGTTCTTTCTTTCTCTGTGTGATCTCTCTCTGTGTGTTTGTGTTCTGTGTGTGTGTTCTCTCTGTGTGTTCTTGCGTGTCTGTTCTCTCTCTCTCTCTGTGTTCTCTCTCTCTGTGTTCTCTCTCCCTCTATGTGTTCTCTCTTTCTCTGTGTGATCACGCTCTGTTTTTTTTCTCTGTGTTCTCTGTGTGTTTGTGTTCTGTGTGTATGTTTGTGTTCTGTGTGCGTGTTTCTGTGTGTGTGTGTGCTCTGTGTGTGTGTTCTCTAATTATATGCGTGTGTTCTCCCTCCCTCTATGTGTTCTCTCTTTCTCTGTGTGATCTCTCTCTGTGTGTTGTCTGTGTGTTTGTGTTCTGTGTGTGTTTTCTCTGTGTGTGTTCTCTGTATGTGTGTTCTCTCTGTGTGTTCTCTCTCTCACTCTGTGTTCTCTCTCTATCTCTGTATTCTGTGTGTGTTCCCTGTGCTTGTGTTCTCTTGTGTGTGTGTTCTGTGTGTGTGTGTTCTCTGTTTGTGTGTTCTGTGTGTGCGTGTTCTCTGTGTTTGTTCTCTGTGTGTGTTCTATCTGTGTGTGCTCTGTGTTTGTTCTCTCTCTCTCTGTGTTCGCTCTCTGTGTGTTCTCACTCCCTCTCTGTTCTCTCTTTGTGTGTGTCTGTTCTCTCTCACTATGTGTTCGCTCTCTATCTCTGTATTCTGTGTGTTTTCCCTGTATGTGTGTTCTCTTGTGTGTGTGTTCTGTGTGTGTGTGTTCTCTGTTTGTGTGTTCTGTGTGTGCGTGTTCTCTGTGTCTGTTCGCTGTGTGTGTGCGTGTGTTCTCTCTCCCTCTCTGTGTTCTCTCTCTCTCTCTGTATTCTCTCTCTGTGTTCTCTCTCTCTGTGTGTTCTGTGTGTGTGTTGTCTCTGTCTCTGTGTTCTCTCTGTGTGTGTTCTCTCTCCCTCTGTGTTCTCTGTGTGTGTGTCTGTTCTCTCTCCCTCTGTATTCTCTGTGTGTGTGTGTCTGTTTTCTCTCACTCTGTGTTCTCTCTCTATCTCCGTATTCTGTGTGTGTTCTCTGTGTGTGTTCTCTTGTGTGTGTGTTCTGTGTGTGTGTTCTCTGTTTGTGTGTTCTGTGTGTGCGTGTTTTCTGTGTGTGTGTTCTGTATGTCTGTGTTCTATGTGTGTGTTTCTCTGTGTGTGTGCTCTGTGTGTGTGTTCCCTGTGTGTGTGCGTGTGTTCACTCTCCCTCTATGTTTTCCCCCTTGTCTGTGTGATCTCTCTCTGTGTGTTCTCTGTGTGTTTGTGTTCTGTGTGTTCTCTGTGCGTGTTCTCTGTGTGTGTGACCCCTGTGTGTGTGTGTGTTCTCTATTATTGTGTGCTCTGTCTCTCTCTGTGTTCTCTCTCTCTGTGTTCTCTGTCTGTGTTCTCTCTGTGTGTTCTCTCTCTCTGTGTTCCCTCTGTCTCTGTGTTCACATTGTGTTTGTGTTCTGTTTGCGTGTTCTCTCTGTGTGTGCGTTCTCTGTGTGTGTGTTCTGTGTATGTGTGTGTTCTCTGTGTGTGTGTTCTCCCTCTGTGTTCTCTCTCTCACTCTGTGTTCTCTCTCTATCTCTGTATTCTGTGTGTGTTCCCTGTGTGTGTGTTCTCTTGTGTGTGTGTGCTCTGTGTGTGTGTGTTCTATGTTTGTGTGTTCTGTGTGTGTGTTCTGTGTGTGTGTTCGCTGTGTGTATGCGTGTGTTCTCTCTCCCTCTATGTGTTCTCATATCTCTGTGTGATCTCTCGCTGTTCTCTCTCTCTCTCTCTGTGTTCTGTGTGTGTGTTTCTCTGTGTGTGTGCTCTGTGTGTGTGTTCTCTGTTTGTGTGCATGTGTTCACTCTCCCTCTATGTGTTCTCTCTTTCTCTGTGTGATCTCTCTCTGTGTGTTCTCTGTGTGTTTGTGTTCTGTGTGTGTGTTCTCTGTGTGTGTTCTCTGTGTGTGTGACCCCTGTGTGTGTGTGTGTGTGTGTGTGTGTTCTCTATTATTGTGTGCTCTGTCTCTCTCTGTGTTCTCGCTCTCTGTGTTCTCTGTCTGTGTTCTCTCTGTGTGTTCTCTCTCTCTGTGTTCCCTCTGTCTCTGTGTTCTCATTGTGTTTGTGTTCTGTGTGTGTGTTCTTTCTGTGTGTGCGTTCTCTCTGTGTGTGTGCATGTGTTCACTCTCCCTCTATGTGTTCTCTCTTTCTCTGTGTGATCTCTCTCTCTGTGTTCTCTGTGTGTTTGTGTTCTGTGTGTGTGTTCTCTGTGTGTGTGACCCCTGTGTGTGTGTGTGTGTGTGTTCTCTATTATTGTGTGCTCTGTCTCTCTCTGTGTTCTCGCTCTCTGTGTTCTCTGTCTGTGTTCTCTCTGTGTGTTCTCTCTCTCTGTGTTCCCTCTGTCTCTGTGTTCTCATTGTGTTTGTGTTCTGTGTGTGTGTTCTTTCTGTGTGTGCGTTCTCTGTGTGTGTGTGTGTTCTGTGTATGTGTGTGTTCTCTCTCTGTGTGTTCTCTGTGTGTGTGTTCTCCCTCTGTGTTCTCTCTCTCACTCTGTGTTCTCTCCCTATCTCTGTATTCTGTGTGTGTTCCCTGTGTGTGTGTTCTCTTGTGTGTGTGTTCTGTATGTGTGTGTTCTCTGTTTGTGTGTTCTGCATATGTGTGTTCTCTGTGTATGTTCGCTGTGTGTATGCGTGTGTTCTCTCTCCCTCTATGTGTTCTCTCTTTCTCTGTGTGATCTCTCTCTGTGTGTTTGTGTTCTGTGTGTGTTCTCTCTGTGTGTTCTTGCGTGTCTGTTCTCTCTCTCTCTCTCTGTGTTCTCTCTCTGTGTGTTCTCTCTCCCTCTATGTGTTCACTCTTTCTCTGTGTGATCACGCTCTGTTTTTTTTTCTCTGTGTTCTCTGTGTGTTTGTGTTCTGTGTGTGTGTTTGTGGTCTGTGTGCGTGTTTCTGTGTGTGTGTGTGCTCTGTGTGTGTGTTCTCTAATTATATGCGTGTGTTCTCTCTCCCTCTCTATGTGTTCTCTCTTTCTCTGTGTGATCTCTCTCTGTGTGTTGTCTGTGTGTTTGTGTTCTGTGTGTGTTTTCTCTGTGTGTGTTCTCTGTATGTGTGTTCTCTCTCTGTGTTCTCTCTCTCACTCTGTGTTCTCTCTCTATCTCTGTATTCTGTGTGTGTTCCCTGTGCTTGTGTTCTCTTGTGTGTGTGTTCTGTGTGTGTGTGTTCTCTCTTTGTGTGTTCTGTGTGTGCGTGTTCTCTGTGTTTGTTCTCTGTGTGTGTACTATCTGTGTGTGCTCTGTGTGTTTGTTCTCTCTCTCTCTGTGTTCGCTCTCTGTGTGTTCTCACTCCCTCTCTGTTCTCTCTCTGTGTGTGTCTGTTCTCTCTCACTCTGTGTTCGCTCTCTATCTCTGTATCCTGTGTGTTTTCCCTGTATGTGTGTTCTCTTGTGTGTGTGTTCTGTGTGTGTGTGTTCTCTGTGTCTGTTCGCTGTGTGTGTGCGTGTGTTCTCTCTCACTCTATGTGTTCTCTCTTTCTCTGTGTGATATCTCTCTGTGTTCTCTCTCTATCTGTGTTCTCTCTATGTGTGTCTGTTCTCTCTCACTCTGCGTTCTCTCTGTCTCTGTATTCTGTGTGTGTTCCCTGTGTGTGTGTTCTCTTTTGTGTGTGTTCTGTGTGTGTGTGTTCTCTGTTTGTGTGTTCTGTGTGTGTGTGTTCTCTGTGTATGTTCGCTGTGTGTATGCGTGTGTTCTCTCTCCCTCTATGTGTTCTCTCTTTCTCTGTGTGATCTCTCTCTGTGTGTTTGTGTTCTGTGTGTGTGTTCTCTCTGTGTGTTCTTGCGTGTCTGTTCTCTCTCTCTCTCTGTGTTCTCTCTCTGTGTGTTCTCTCTCCCTCTATGTGTTCTCTCTTTCTCTGTGTGATCACGCTCTGTTTTTTTTCTCTGTGTTCTCTGTGTGTTTGTGTTCTGTGTGTATGTTTGTGTTCTGTGTGCGTGTTTCTGTGTGTGCGTGTGCTCTGTGTGTGTGTTCTCTAATTATATGCGTGTGTTCTCTCTCCCTCTATGTGTTCTCTCTTTCTCTGTGTGATCTCTCTCTGTGTGTTGTCTGTGTGTTTGTGTTCTGTGTGTGTTTTCTCTGTGTGTGTTCTCTGTATGTGTGTTCTCTCTCTGTGTTCTCTCTCTCACTCTGTGTTCTCTCTCTATCTCTGTATTCTGTGTGTGTTCCCTGTGCTTGTGTTCTCTTGTGTGTGTGTTCTGTGTGTGTGTGTTCTCTGTTTGTGTGTTCTGTGTGTGCGTGTTCTCTGTGTTTGTTCTCTGTGTGTGTTCTATCTGTGTGTGCTCTGTGTGTTTGTTCTCTCTCTCTCTGTGTTCGCTCTCTGTGTGTTCTCACTCCCTCTCTGTTCTCTCTCTGTGTGTGTCTGTTCTCTCTCACTCTGTGTTCGCTCTCTATCTCTGTATTCTGTGTGTTTTCCCTGTATGTGTGTTCTCTTGTGTATGTGTTCTGTGTGTGTGTGTTCTCTGTTTGTGTGTTCTGTGTGTGCGTGTTCTCTGTGTCTGTTCGCTGCGTGTGTGCGTGTGTTCTCTCTCCCTCTCTGTGTTCTCTCTCTCTCTGTATTCTCTCTCTGTGTTCTCTCTCTCTCTGTGTTCTCTCTGTGTGTTCTGTGTGTGTGTGTTGTCTCTGTCTCTGTGTTCTCTCTGTGTGTGTTCTCTCTCCCTCTGTGTTCTCTCTCTGTGTGTGTCTGTTCTCTCTCACTCTGTGTTCTCTCTCTATCTCTGTATTCTGTGTGTGTTCTCTGTGTGTGTTCTCTTGTGTGTGTGTTCTGTGTGTGTGTTCTCTGTTTGTGTGTTCTGTGTGTGCGTGTTTTTTGTGTGTTTTCTGTATGTCTGTGTTCTGTGTGTGTGTTTCTCTGTGTGTGTGCTCTGTGTGTGTGTTCCCTGTGTGTGTGCGTGTGTTCACTCTCCCTCTATGTGTTCTCTCTTTCTCTGTGTGATCTCTCTCTGTGTGTTCTCTGTGTGTTTGTGTTCTGTGTGTTCTCTGTGCGTGTTCTCTGTGTGTGTGACCCCTGTGTGTGTGTGTGTTCTCTATTATTGTGTGCTCTGTCTCTCTCTGTGTTCTCTCTCTCTGTGTTCTCTGTCTGTGTTCTCTCTGTGTGTTCTCTCTCTCTGTGTTCCCTCTGTCTCTGTGTTCTCATTGTGTTTGTGTTCTGTTTGTGTGTTCTCTCTTTGTGTGCGTTCTCTGTGTGTGTGTGTTCTGTGTATGTGTGTGTTATCTCTCTGTGTGTTCTCTGTGTGTGTGTTCTCCCTCTGTGTTCTCTCTCTCACTCTGTGCTCTCTCTCTATCTCTGTATTCTGTGTGTGTTCCCTGTGTGTGTGTTCTCTTGTGTGTGTGTGCTCTCTGTGTGTGTTGGCTGTGTGTATGCGTGTGTTCTCTCTCCCTCTATGTGTTCTCATATCTCTGTGTGATCTCTCGCTGTTCTCTCTCTCTCTCTCTGTGGTCTCTCTGTGTTTGTGTTCTGTGTGTGTGTTCTCTGTGTGTGTGGTCTCTGTGTGTGTTTGGGTTGTCTCTGTGTGTGTGTGCGTTCTGTGTATGTGTGTTCTCTGTGTGTGTTTATGTTCTCTCGTTCTGTGTGTGATCTCTCTCTCTGTTCTCTCTCTGTCTCTGTATTCTCTCTCTCTCTGTGTTCTCTCTATGTGTGTCTGTTCTCTCTCACTCTGTGTTCTCTCTCTATCTCCGTATTCTGTGTGCGTGTTCTATGTGTGTGTTCTCTTTTGTGTGTGATGTGTGTGTGTGTTCTCTGTTTGTGTGTTCTGTGTGTGCGTGTTTTCTGTGTGTGTGTTCTGTATGTCTGTGTTCTGTGTGTGTGTTTCTCTGTGTGTGTGCGTGTGTTCTCTGTCACTCTATGTGTTCTCTCTTTCTCTGTGTGATCTCTCTCTCTCTGTTCTCTCTCTCTCTGTGTTATCTCTCTCTCTATGTGTTCTCTGTCTCTCACTGTGTTCTCTCTCCCTCTCACTGTGTTGTCTCTCTCTATGTGTGTCAGTTCTCTCTCACTCTGCGTTCTCTCTCTATCTCTGTATTCTGTGTGTGTGTGTTCTCTGTGTGTGTTCTCTTTTGTGTGTGTTGTGTGTGTGTGTTCTCTGTTTGTGTGTTCTATGTGTGCGTGTTTTCTGTGTGTGGTGTTTCTCTGTGTGTGTGTTCTCCATGTGTGTGCGTGTGTTCTCTCTCACTCAATGTGTTCTCTCTTACTCTGTGTGATCTCTCTCTCAGCGTTCTCTCTCTCTCCGTTCTCTCTCTCTCTCGGTGTTCTGTGTGTGTGTGTTCTCTCTGTGCGTATGTGTGTGTTGTCTCTCTCTCTGTGTTCTCTCTCTCTCCGTTCTCATTCTCTCTCTTCGTGTTCTCTCTCTCTGTCTTCTCTCTCTCTCTGTTCTCTCTCTCTCTGTGTGTTATCTCTCCTCTGTGTGTTCTCTGTCTCTCATTGTGTTCTTTCTCCCTCTCACTGTGTTGTCTCTTCCTCTCTCTGTGTTCTCTCTCCCTGACTGTTCTCTCACTCCATGTGTTCTCTCTCTGTGTTCTCCGTCGCTCTCTCTGCGTTCTCTGTTTGTGTGTTCTCTTGTGTGTGTGTGTTCTGTGTGTGTGTGTGTTCTCTGTTTGTGTGTTCTGTGTGTGCGTGTTCTCTGTGTGTTCGCTGTGTGTGCGCGTGTGTTGTCTCTCCCTCCATGTGTTCTCTCTTTCTCTGTGTGATCTCTCTCTGTATTCTCTCTCTCTCTCCGTGTTCTCTGTGTGTTTGTGTTCTGTGTGTGTGTTCTCTGTCTGTGTGTTCTCTGTGTGTGTTTGGGTTGTCTGTGTGTGTGTGCGTTTTGTGTATGTGTGTTCTCTGTGTGTGTGTATGCTCTCTCTGTGTTCTCTCTCACTCTGTGTTCTCTCTCTATCTCTGTATTCTGTGTGTGTGTGTTCTCTGTGTGTGTTCTCTTTTGTGTGTGTTGTGTGTGTGTATGTTCTCTGTGTGTGTGTTTCTCTGTGTGTTCTCGCTCTCTTTGCGATCTCTCGCTCTCTGTGTTCTCTCTCTCTGTATTCTCTCTGTGTGATCTCTGTGTGTGTGTGTTCTCTCTGTGTGTTCTGTGTGTGTGTTCTCTCTCTCTGTGTTCTCTCTCTGTGTGTTCTCTCTCCCTCTATGTGTTCTCTCTTTCTCTGTGTGATCTTTCTCTGTATTCTCTCTCTCTGTGTGTTCTGTGTGTGTGTTCTCTGAGTGTTTGTGTGTTCTCTATGTGTGTGTATGTTCTCTCTTTCTGTGTGTGATCTCTCTCTCTGTTCTCTCTCTCTCTCTCTCTCTCTGTGTCTGTTCTCTATCACTATGTGTTCTCTCTCTATCTCTGCATTCTGTGTGTTTGTATTTTCTGTCTGTGTGTTCTCTTGTGTGTGTGTTCTGTGTGTGTGTTCTCTGTTTGTGTGTATGTTCTCTCTTTCTGTGTATGATCTGTCTCTCCGTGTTCTCTCTCTCTCCGTGTTCTGTATCTCTATGTTCTCTGTCTGCGTTCTCGGTCTGTGTTCTCTCTATCTGTGTGTTCTCTCTCTCTGTGTTCTCTCTCTCTGTTTGTTCTCACTCTCTCTGTGTGTTCTCGCTCTCTCTGCGATCTCTCGCTCTCTGTGTTCTCTCTCTGTGTGTATTCTCTCTCTGTGTTCTCTCTCTCTGTGTATTCTCTCTGTGTGTTCTGTGTGTGTGTGTTCTCTCTCTCTCTCTGTGTTCTCTCTCTGTATGTTCTCTCTCCCTCTGTGTTCTCTCTCTGTGTGTGTCTGTTCTCTCTCACTCTATGTTCTCTCTCTATCTCTGTATTCTGTGTGTGTTCTCTGTGTGTGTATCCTCTTGTGTGTGTGTTCTGTGTGTGTGTTCTCTGTTTGTGTGTTCTGTGTGTGCGTGTTCGGTGTGTGTGTTTCTCTGTGTGTGCGTGTTCTGTGCGTGTGTTTCTCTGTGTGTGTGCTCTGTGTGTGTTCTCTGTGTGTGCGCGTGTGTTCTCTCTCCCTCTATGTGTTCTCTCTTTCCCTGTGTGATCACGCTCTCTGTTCTCTCTCTCTCTGTGTTCTCTGTGTGTTAGTGTTCTGTGTGTGTGTTCTGTGTGTTTGTGATCTGTGTGTGTTTCTCTGTGTGTGTGTGCTCTGTGTGTGTGTTCTCTTTGTGTGCGTGTGTTCTCTCACCCTCTATGTGTTCTCTCTTTGTCTGTGTGATCTCTCTCTGTGTATGTTCTCTTGTGTGTGTGTTCTGTGTCTGTGTTCTCTGTTTGTGTGTTCTGTGTGTGCGTGTTTTGTGTGTGTGTTTCTCTGTGTGTGCACTCTGTGTGTGTTCTCTGTGTGTGTGCGTGTGTTCTCTCTCCCTCTATGTGTTCTCTCTTTCCCTGTGTGATCACGCTCTGTGTTCTCTCTCTCTCTGTGTTCTCTGTTTGTTTGTGTTCTGTGTGTGTTCTGTGTGTTTGTGATCTGTGTGTGTTTCTCTCTGTGTGTGTGCTCTGTGTGTGTGTTCTCTTTGTGTGTGCGTGTGTTCTCTCACCCTCTATGTGTTCTCTCTTTCTCTGTGTGATCTCTCTCTGTGTGTTCTCTGTGTGTTTGTGTTCTGTGTGTGTGTTCTCTCTGTGTGTTCTGTGTGTGTGTTCTCTCTCTCTGTGTTCTCTCTCTGTGTATTCTCTCTCCCTCTATGTGTTCTCTCTTTCTCTGTGTGATCTCTCTCTGTGTTCTCTCTCTCTCCGTGTTCTCTGTGTGTTTGTGTTCTGTGTGTGTGTTCTCTGTCTGTGTTTGGGTTGTCTGTGTGTTTGTGTGCGTTCTGTGTATGTGTGTCCTCTGTGTGTGTGTGTATGTTCTCTCTCTGTGTGAGTGATCTCTCTCTGTTCTCTCTCTCTCTGTTCTCTCTCTCTCTGTGTTCTCTCTCTGTGATTGTCTGTTCTCTCTCACTCTACGTTCTATCTCTATCTCTGTATTCTGTGTGTGTGTGTGTGTTCTCTGTGTGTGTTCTCTGTGTGTGTTTGGGTTATTTGTGTGTGTGTGCGTTCTGTGTATGTGTGTTCTCTCTGTGTGTGTGTGTGTATGTTCTCTCTTTCTGTGCGTGATCTCTCTCTCTGTTCTCTCTCTCTCTCTGTGTTCTCTCTCTGTGTTCTCACTATGTGTGTCTGTTCTCTCTCACTCTGTGTTCTCTCTCTATCTCTGTATTCTGTGTGTGTGTTCTCTTTTGTGTGTGTTGTGTGTGTTCTCTGTTTGTGTGTTCTGTGTGTGTGTTCTGTGTGTGAGTGTTTTCTGTGTGTGTGCTCTATGTGTGTGTTCTCCGTGTGTGTGCGTGTGTTCTCTCTCACTCTACGTGTTCTCTCTTTCTCTGTGTGATCTCTCTCTCTGTTCTCTCTCTCTCTCTGTGTTCTCTGTGTGTTTGTGTTCTGTGTGTGTGTTCTTTGTGTGTGTTCCCTCTGTGTGTGTGTGTTCTCTCTTTCTGTGTGTGATCTCTCTCTCTGTGTTCTCTCTCTCTCTGTGTTCTCTATCCCTCTCTGTGTCTGTTCTCTCTCACTCTGTGTTCTCTCTCTATCTCTGCATTCTGTGTTTTTGTTTTTTCTTTCTGTGTGTTCTCTTGTGTGTGTGTTCTGTGTGTGTTCTCTGTTTGTGTATATGTTCTCTCTTTCTGTGTGTGATCTCTCTCTCTGTGTGATCTCTCTCTATGTTTTCTTCTCGCTCTGTGTGTTCTCTGTGTGTGCGCGCGTGTGTTTTCGCTCTCTCTCTGTGTTCTGTGTTTGTGTGTGTGTACTCTCTCTCTGTTCTCTCTCTCTGTGTTCTCTCTCTCTCTGTGTTCTGTCTCTCTATGTTCTCTGTCTGTGTTCTCTGTATGTGTTCTCTCTATCTGTGTGTTCTCTCTCTCTCTGTGTTCTCTCTCTCTGTTTGTTCTCACTCTCTCTGTGTGTTCTCGCTCTCTCTGCGATCTCTCGCTCTCTGTGTTCTCTGTCTCTCTGTATTCTCTCTCTGTGTTCTCTCTCTGTTAGTGTTCTCTCTGTGTTGTCTCTCCCTCTCTCTGTGTTCTCTCCCCCTCTCTGCTCTCTCTCTCTATGTGTTCTGTCTCTCTGTTCTCCCTCTCTCTCTCTGCGTTCTCTGTGTGTGTGTTCTCTCTCTCTCTGTGTTCTCTCTCTCTGTGTTCTCTCTCTCTCTGTGTTCTGTGTGTGTGTTCTCTGCGTGTGTGGATCTTCCCTCTGTGTGTGAGTTCTTCCTGTGTGTCTTCTCTGTGTATGTGTTTACTGTGTGTGTGATTGTTCTCTCTCTCTGTGTTCTCTCTCTCGCTCTGTATTCTCTCTCTATCTCTCTGTGTTCTCTCTCTCTCTGTGTTCTCTCTCTCTCTGTGTACGTGTGTCTGTGTGTGTGTTTGTGTTCTACCTCTGTGTGTGTGTTCTCTCTCTGTGTGTTCTCTCTCTCTGTGTGTTCTCTCTGTCTCACTGTGTTCTCTCTCCCTCTCTCTGTGTTGTCTCTCCCTCTCTCTGTGTTCTCTCTGTCTGTGTTCTCTCTATCTGTGTGTTCTCTGTGTGTTTGTGTTCTCTGTGTGTGTTCTCTGTGTGTGTGCGTTCTGTGTGTGTGTGTTCTCTGTGTGTGTGTATGTTCCCTCTTTCTGTGTGTGATCTCTCTCTCTGTGTGTTCTCTCTCTCTGTGTTCTCTCTCTCTCTCTGTTCTCTCTCTCAGTTTGTTCTCACTCTCTCTCTGTGTTCTCGCTCTCTCTGCGATCTCTCGCTTTCTGCGTTCTCTCACTCTCTGTATTCTCTCTCTGTGTTCTCTGTGTGTGTGTTCTCTCTGTGTGTTCTGTGTGCGTGTGTGTTCTCTCTCTCTCTGTATTCTCTCTCTCTGTGTTCTCTCTCTCTCTCTGTGTTCTGTGTGTGTTCTCTGTGTGTGTGTTCTCTGTGTGTGTGTTCTCTTTGTGTGTGTTCTCTCACTCACTGTGTTCTCTCTCTCTGTGTTCTCTCTCTCTCTGTGTTCTGTCTCTCTATGTTCTCTGTCTGTGTTCTCTGTATGTGTTCTCTCTATCTGTGTGTTCTCTCTATCTCTGTGTTCTCTCTCTCTGTTTGTTCTCACTCTCTCTGTGTGTTCTGTGTGCGTGTGTGTTCTCTCTCTCTCTGTATTCTCTCTCTCTGTGTTCTCTCTCTCTCTCTGTGTTCTGTGTGTGTTCTCTGTGTGTGTGTTCTCTGTGTGTGTGTTCTCTTTGTGTGTGTTCTCTCACTCACTGTGTTCTCTCTCTCTGTGTTCTCTCTCTCTGTTGTCACTCTCACCATGTGTTCTCTCTGTGTGTGTGTGTTCTCTCTCTCTCTCTGTTCTCTCTCTCTGTGTTCTCTCTCTCTGTGTGTTCTCTGTCGATATGTTCTGTGTGTGTGTTCTCACTCTGTGTGTGTTCTCTCTGTGTGTTCTGTGTGTGTGTGTTCTCTCTCTGTGTTCTCTCTCTCTATGTTCTCTCTCTCTCTCTGTGTTCTGTGTGTGTGTCCTCTGTGTGTCTGTATTCTGTGTGTGTGTGTGTGTTCTCTGTGTGTTCTCTCTCTCTCTGTGTTCTCTCCCTCTGTGTTCTCTCTCTCTGTTGTCACTCTCACCATGTGTTCTGTGTGTGTGTGTGTGTGTGTGTTCTCTCTCTCTCTCTCTGTGTTCTCTCTCTCTCTGTGTTCTCTCTCTCTCTGTGTACTCTGTGTATGTGTGTCTGTGTGTGTGTTTGTGTTCTACCTCTGTGTGTGTGTTCTCTCTCTGTGTGTTCTCTCTCTCTGTGTGTTCTCTCTGTCTCACTGTGTTCTCTCTCCCTCTCTCTGTGTTGTCTCTCCCTCTCTCTGTGTTCTCTCTGTCTGTGTTCTCTCTATCTGTGTGTTCTCTGTGTGTTTGTGTTCTCTGTGTGTGTGCGTTCTGTGTGTGTGTGTTCTCTGTGTGTGTGTATGTTCCCTCTTTCTGTGTGTGATCTCTCTCTCTGTGTTCTCTCTCTGTGTGTTCTCTCTCTCTCTGTGCTCTCTCTCTCAGTTCTCGTTCTCTATCTCTGTTCTCTCTATCTGTGTGTTCTCTCTCTCTCTGTGTTCTCTCTCTCAGTTTGTTCTCACTCTCTCTGTGTGTTCTCGCTCTCTCTGCGATCTCTCGCTTTCGGCGTTCGCGCTCTCTCTGTATTCTCTCTCTGTGTTCTCTCTGTGTGTGTGTTCTCTCTGTCTGTTCTGTGTGTGTGTGTGTTCTCTCTCTCTCTGTGTTCTCTCTCTCTGTGTGTTCTCTGTGTGTTTGTGTTCTCTGTGTGTGTTCTCTGTGTGTGTGCGTTCTGTGTGTGTGTGTTCTCTGTGTGTGTGTATGTTCCCTCTTTCTGTGTGTGATCTCTCTCTCTCTGTGTTCTCTCTCTGTGTGTTCTCTCTCTCTCTGTGTTCTCTCTCTCAGTTTGTTCTCACTCTCTCTGTGTGTTCTCGCTCTCTCTGCGATCTCTCGCTTTCTGCGTTCTCTCACTCTCTGTATTCTCTCTCTGTGTTCTCTCTGTGTGTGTTCTCTCTGTGTGTTCTGTGTGCGTGTGTGTTCTCTCTCTCTCTGTATTCTCTCTCTCTGTGTTCTCTCTCTCTCTCTGTGTTCTGTGTGTGTTCTCTGTGTGTGTGTTCTCTGTGTGTGTGTTCTCTTTGTGTGTGTTCTCTCACTCACTGTGTTCTCTCTCTCTGTGTTCTCTCTCTCTCTGTGTTCTGTCTCTCTATGTTCTCTGTCTGTGTTCTCTGTATGTGTTCTCTCTATCTGTGTGTTCTCTCTCTCTCTGTGTTCTCTCTCTGTTTGTTCTCACTCTCTCTGTGTGTTCTGTGTGCGTGTGTGTTCTCTCTCTCTCTGTATTCTCTCTCTCTGTGTTCTCTCTCTCTCTCTGTGTTCTGTGTGTGTTCTCTGTGTGTGTGTTCTCTGTGCGTGTGTTCTCTTTGTGTGTGTTCTCTCACTCACTGTGTTCTCTCTCTCTGTGTTCTCTCTCTCTGTTGTCACTCTCACCATGTGTTCTCTCTGTGTGTGTGTGTTCTCTCTCTCTCTCTCTGTTCTCTCTCTCTGTGTTCTCTCTCTCTGTGTGTTCTCTGTCGATATGTTCTGTGTGTGTGTTCTCACTCTGTGTGTGTTCTCTCTGTGTGTTCTGTGTGTGTGTGTTCTCTCTCTGTGTTCTCTCTCTCTATGTTCTCTCTCTCTCTCTGTGTTCTGTGTGTGTGTCCTCTGTGTGTCTGTATTCTGTGTGTGTGTGTGTGTTCTCTGTGTGTTCTCTCTCTCTCTGTGTTCTCTCTCTCTGTGTTCTCTCTCTCTGTTGTCACTCTCACCATGTGTTCTCTGTGTGTGTGTGTGTGTTCTCTCTCTCTCTCTCTCTCTGTTCTCTCTCTCTGTGTTCTCTCTCTCTCTGTGTTCTCTGTCTATGTGTTCTATGTGTGTGTTCTCTCTCTGTGTGTGTTCTCTCTGTGTGTTCTGTGTGTGTGTGTTCTCTCTCTGTGTTCTCTCTCTCTATGTTCTCTCTCTCTCTCTGTGTTCTGTGTGTGTGTCCTCTGTGTGTCTGTATTCTGTGTGTGTGTGTGTGTTCTCTGTGTGTTCTCTCTCTCTCTGTGTTCTCTCTCTCTCTGTTTTCTCTGTTTGTGTGTGTGTGTTCTCTCTCTCTGTGTTCTCTCTCTGTTGTCACTCTCACTGTTGTCACTCTCACTATGTGATCTCTCTTTCTCTGTGTGATCTCTCTCTGTGTGTTCTCTGTGTGTTTGTGTTCTGTGTGTATGTTCTCTCTGTGTGTTCTGTGTGTGTGTTCTCTCTCTCTCTCTAATTCCTCTCTCTCTGTGTTCTTTGTTTCTCTCTGTGTTCTCTCTCACTCTCAGTGTTCTCTCTCTCTGTTCTGTGTGTGTGTGTATGTGTTCTCTCTCTCCCTGTGTTCTCTGTGTGTGTGTTCTCTCTGTGTGTGTTCTCTTACCCACTGTGTTCTCTCCCTCTGTGTTCTCTCTCTCTGTTGTCACTCTCACCATGTGTTCTCTGTGTGTGTGTGTCTGTTCTCTCTCTCTGTTCTCTCTCTCTGTGTTCTCTCTCTCTCTGTGTTCTCTGTCTATGTGTTCTGTGTGTGTGTTCTCTCTCTGTGTGTGTTCTCTCTGTGTGTTTTGTGTGTGTGTGTTCTCTCTCTGTGCTCTCTCTCTCTATGTTCTCTCTCTCTCTGTGTTCTGTGTGTGTGTTCTCTGTGTGTGTGTTCTCTGTGTGTTCTCTCTCTCTCGGTGTGCGAACTCTGTGTGTGTGTGTGTTCTCTGTGTGTGTGTATTCTCTGTGTGTATTTGTGTTCTCTGTGTGTTCTCTCTCTCTCTGTGTTCTCTCTCTCTGTTTTCTCTGTTTGTGTGTGTGTGTTCTCTCTCTCTGTGTTCTCTCTCTCTGTGTTCTCTCTCTCTGTGTTCTCTCTCACTGTTGTCACTCTCACTATGTGCTCTCTCTCTCTGTGTGATCTCTCTCTCTGTGATCTCTCTCTATCTCTGTTTGTTCTGTGTGTGTGTGTGTTCACTCGCTCTCTCTGTGTGTGTTCTCTCTCTCTCTGTGTGTCCTCTGCGGGTGTGTGTCTGTGTGCGTTCTCTCTGTGCGTATGTGTGCATTCGCTCTCTCTCTCTGTGTGTGCTCTCTCCTTCTCTCTGTGTGTTCTCTCTATCTCTGTGTTCTCTGTGTGATCTCTCTCTCTCTCTCTAATTCCTCTCTCTCTCTGTGTTCTTTGTTTCTCTCTGAGTTCACTCTCACGCTCTGAGTTCTCTCTCTCTGTTCTCAGTGTGTGTGTGTGTTCTCTCTCTCCCTGTGTTCTGTGTGTGTGTGTGTGCTCTCTCTCTCACTGTGTTCTGTCTCTCTCTGTGTTCTCTCGCTCTGTGTTCTCTCTCTGTGTTGTCACTCTCACAATGTGTTCTCTGTGTGTGAGTGTGTTGTCTCTCAGTGTGTGATCTCTTTCTCTGTTCTCTCTCTCTCTCTCTGTTCTCTCTCTCTCTGTGTTCTCTCTCTGTGTGTGTCTGTTCTCTCTCACTCTGTGTTGCCTCTCTATATCTGTATTCTGTGTGTGTGTGTGTTCTCTGTGTGTGTGTTCTCTTGTGTGTGTGTTCTGTGTGTGTGTTCTCTGTGTGTTCTGTGTGTGCGTGTTCTCTGTGTGTGTGTGCTCTGTGTGTGTGTTCCCTCTGCGTGTGCGTGTGTTCTCTCTCCCTCTACGTGTTCTCTCTTTCTCTGTGTGATCTCTCTCTGTTCTCTCTCTCTCTCTGTGTGTTCTCTGTCTATTTGTGTCCTGTGTGTGTTCTCTCTGTATATGTTCTCTTTGTGCGTGTTCCCTCTGTGTGTGTGTGTTCTCTATTAGTGTGTTCTCTCTCTCTCTCTGTTCTCTCTTTGTCCTCTCTCTCTGTGTTCTCTCTCTCTCTGTGCGTTCTCTCTCTCTCTGTGTTCTCACTCTCTCTGTTGTCACTCTCACTATGTGTTCTCTCTCTGTGTGTATGTTCTCTCTTTCTGTGTTCTCTCTCTCTGTTGTCACCCTCACTATGTGTTCTCTCTCTCTGTGCGATCTCTCTCTCAGCGTTCTCTCTCTCTGTGTTCCCTCTCTCTCTGTGTTCTGTGTGTCTGTGTTCTCTCTGTGTGTATGTGTGTGTTCTCTCTCTCTCTGTGTTCTCTCTCTCTCCATTCTCGTTCTCTCTCTGTGTGTTCTCTCTCTCTGTGTTCTCTGTCAATCTCTGTGTACTCTGTGTGTGTGTGTCTGTGTGTGTGTTTGTGTTCTACCTCTGTGTGTGTGTTCTCTCTGTGTGTTCTCGCTCTCTCTGCGATCTCTCGCTCTCTGTGTTCTCTCTCTCTGTATTCTCTCTCTGTGATCTCTGTGTGTGTGTGTTCTCTCTGTGTGTTCTGTGTGTGTGTTCTCTCTCTCTGTGTTCTCTCTCTGTGTGTTCTCTCTCCCTCTATGTGTTCTCTCTTTCTCTGTGTGATCTTTCTCTGTATTCTCTCTCTCTGTGTGTTCTGTGTGTGTGTTCTCTGTGTGTTTGTGTGTTCTCTATGTGTGTGTATGTTCTCTCTTTCTGTGTGTGATCTCTCTCTCTGTTCTCTCTCTCTCTGTTCTCTCTCTCTCTCTCTCTGTGTCTGTTCTCTCTCACTATGTGTTCTCTCTCTATCTCTGTATTCTGTGTGTTTGTATTTTCTGTCTGTGTGTTCTCTTATGTGTGTGTTCTGTGTGTGTGTTCTCTGTTTGTGTGTATGTTCTCTCTTTCTGTGTATGATCTGTCTCTCCGTGTTCTCTCTCTCTCTGTGTTCTGTATCTCAATGTTCTCTGTCTGCGTTCTCTGTCTGTGTTCTCTCTATCTGTGTGTTCTCTCTCTGTGTGTTCTCTCTCTCTCTGTTCTCTTTCTCTCTCTATCTCTGTTCTCTCTGTGTGTGTGGTCTTTCTCTCTCTGTGTTCTCTCTCTCTGTTTGTTCTCACTCTCTCTGTGTGTTCTCGCTCTCTCTGCGATCTCTCGCTCTCTGTGTTCTCTCTCTCTCTGTATTCTCTCTCTGTGTTCTCTCTCTCTGTGTATTCTCTCTGTGTGTTCTGTGTGTGTGTGTTCTCTCTCTCTCTGTGTTCTCTCTCTGTATGTTCTCTCTCCCTCTGTGTTCTCTCTCTGTGTGTGTGTGTTCTCTCTCACTCTATGTTCTCTCTCTATCTCTGTATTCTGTGTGTGTTCTCTGTGTGTGTATCCTCTTGTGTGTGTGTTCTGTGTGTGTGTTCTCTGTTTGTGTGTTCTGTGTGTGCGTGTTCTGTGTGTGTGTTTCTCTGTGTGTGTGCTCTGTGTGTTAGTGTTCTCTGTGTGTGTTCTGTGTGTTTGTGATCTGTGTGTGTTTCTCTGTGTGTGTGTGCTCTGTGTGTGTGTTCTCTTTGTGTGTGCGTGTGTTCTCGCACCCTCTATGTGTTCTCTCTTTGTCTGTGTGATCTCTCTCTGTGTATGTTCTCTTGTGTGTGTGTTCTGTGTCTGTGTTCTCTGTTTGTGTGTTCTGTGTGTGCGTGTTCTGTGTGTGTGTTTCTCTGTGTGTGCACTCTGTGTGTGTTCTCTGTGTGTGTGCGTGTGTTCTCTCTCCCTCTATGTGTTCTCTCTTTCCCTGTGTGATCACGCTCTGTGTTCTCTCTCTCTCTGTGTTCTCTGTGTGTTTGTGTTCTGTGTGTGTTCTGTGTGTTTGTGATCTGTGTGTGTTTCTCTCTGTGTGTGTGCTCTGTGTGTGTGTTCTCTTTGTGTGTGCGTGTGTTCTCTCACCCTCTATGTGTTCTCTCTTTCTCTGTGTGATCTCTCTCTGTGTGTTCTCTGTGTGTTTGTGTTCTGTGTGTGTGTTCTCTCTGTGTGTTCTGTGTGTGTGTTCTCTCTCTCTGTGTTCTCTCTCTGTGTATTCTCTCTCCCTCTATGTGTTCTCTCTTTCTCTGTGTGATCTCTCTCTGTGTTCTCTCTCTCTCTGTGTTCTCTGTGTGTTTGTGTTCTGTGTGTGTGTTCTCTGTCTGTGTTTGGGTTGTCTGTGTGTTTGTGTGCGTTCTGTGAATGTGTGTCCTCTGTGTGTGTGTGTATGTTCTCTCTCTCTGTGAGTGATCTCTCTCTGTTCTCTCTCTCTCTCTCTCTGTTCTCTCTCTCTGTGTGTTCTCTCTCTGTGATTGTCTGTTCTCTCTCACTCTACGTTCTATCTCTATCTCTGTATTCTGTGTGTGTGTGTGTGTTCTCTGTGTGTGTTTGGGTTATCTGTGTGTGTGTGCGTTCTGTGTATGTGTGTTCTCTGTGTGTGTGTGTGTGTGTGTGTATGTTCTCTCTTTCTGTGCGTGATCTTTCTCTCTGTTCTCTCTCTCTCTCTGTGTTCTCTCTCTGTGTTCTCACTATGTGTGTCTGTTCTCTCTCACTCTGTGTTCTCTCTCTATCTCTGTATTCTGTGTGTGTGTTCTCTTTTGTGTGTGTTGTGTGTGTTCTCTGTTTGTGTGTTCTGTGTGTGTGTTCTGTGTGTGAGTGTTTTCTGTGTGTGTGCTCTATGTGTGTGTTCTCCGTGTGTGTGCGTGTGTTCTCTCTCACTCTACGTGTTCTCTCTTTCTCTGTGTGATCTCTCTCTCTGTTCTCTCTCTCTCTCTGTGTTCTCTGTGTGTTTGTGTTCTGTGTGTGTGTTCTTTGTGTGTGTTCCCTCTGTGTGTGTGTGTTCTCTCTTTCTGTGTGTGATCTCTCTCTCTGTGTTCTCTCTCTCTCTGTGTTCTCTATCCCTCTCTGTGTCTGTTCTCTCTCACTCTGTGTTCTCTCTCTATCTCTGCATTCTGTGTTTTTGTTTTTTCTTTCTGTGTGTTCTCTTGTGTGTGTGTTCTGTGTGTGTTCTCTGTTTGTGTATATGTTCTCTCTTTCTGTGTGTGATCTCTCTCTCTGTGTGATCTCTCTCTATGTTTTCTTCTCGCTCTGTGTGTTCTCTGTGTGTGCGCGCGTGTGTTTTCGCTCTCTCTCTGTGTTCTGTGTTTGTGTGTGTGTACTCTCTCTCTGTTCTCTCTCTCTGTGTTCTCTCTCTCTCTGTGTTCTGTCTCTCTATGTTCTCTGTCTGTGTTCTCTGTATGTGTTCTCTCTATCTGTGTGTTCTCTCTCTCTCTGTGTTCTCTCTCTCTGTTTGTTCTCACTCTCTCTGTGTGTTCTCGCTCTCTCTGCGATCTCTCGCTCTCTGTGTTCTCTGTCTCTCTGTATTCTCTCTCTGTGTTCTCTCTCTGTTAGTGTTCTCTCTGTGTTGTCTCTCCCTCTCTCTGTGTTCTCTCCCCCTCTCTGCTCTCTCTCTCTATGTGTTCTGTCTCTCTGTTCTCCCTCTCTCTCTCTGCGTTCTCTGTGTGTGTGTTCTCTCTCTCTCTGTGTTCTCTCTCTCTGTGTTCTCTCTCTCTCTGTGTTCTGTGTGTGTGTTCTCTGCGTGTGTGGATCTTCCCTCTGTGTGTGAGTTCTTCCTGTGTGTCTTCTCTGTGTATGTGTTTACTGTGTGTGTGATTGTTCTCTCTCTCTGTGTTCTCTCTCTCGCTCTGTATTCTCTCTCTATCTCTCTGTGTTCTCTCTCTCTCTGTGTTCTCTCTCTCTCTGTGTACTCTGTGTATGTGTGTCTGTGTGTGTGTTTGTGTTCTACCTCTGTGTGTGTGTTCTCTCTCTGTGTGTTCTCTCTCTCTGTGTGTTCTCTCTGTCTCACTGTGTTCTCTCTCCCTCTCTCTGTGTTGTCTCTCCCTCTCTCTGTGTTCTCTCTGTCTGTGTTCTCTCTATCTGTGTGTTCTCTGTGTGTTTGTGTTCTCTGTGTGTGTTCTCTGTGTGTGTGCGTTCTGTGTGTGTGTGTTCTCTGTGTGTGTGTATGTTCCCTCTTTCTGTGTGTGATCTCTCTCTCTGTGTGTTCTCTCTCTCTGTGTTCTCTCTCTCTCTCTGTTCTCTCTCTCAGTTTGTTCTCACTCTCTCTCTGTGTTCTCGCTCTCTCTGCGATCTCTCGCTTTCTGCGTTCTCTCACTCTCTGTATTCTCTCTCTGTGTTCTCTGTGTGTGTGTTCTCTCTGTGTGTTCTGTGTGCGTGTGTGTTCTCTCTCTCTCTGTATTCTCTCTCTCTGTGTTCTCTCTCTCTCTCTGTGTTCTGTGTGTGTTCTCTGTGTGTGTGTTCTCTGTGTGTGTGTTCTCTTTGTGTGTGTTCTCTCACTCACTGTGTTCTCTCTCTCTGTGTTCTCTCTCTCTCTGTGTTCTGTCTCTCTATGTTCTCTGTCTGTGTTCTCTGTATGTGTTCTCTCTATCTGTGTGTTCTCTCTATCTCTGTGTTCTCTCTCTCTGTTTGTTCTCACTCTCTCTGTGTGTTCTGTGTGCGTGTGTGTTCTCTCTCTCTCTGTATTCTCTCTCTCTGTGTTCTCTCTCTCTCTGTGTTCTGTGTGTGTTCTCTGTGTGTGTGTTCTCTGTGTGTGTGTTCTCTTTGTGTGTGTTCTCTCACTCACTGTGTTCTCTCTCTCTGTGTTCTCTCTCTCTGTTGTCACTCTCACCATGTGTTCTCTCTGTGTGTGTGTGTTCTCTCTCTCGCTCTCTGTTCTCTCTCTCTGTGTTCTCTCTCTCTGTGTGTTCTCTGTCGATATGTTCTGTGTGTGTGTTCTCACTCTGTGTGTGTTCTCTCTGTGTGTTCTGTGTGTGTGTGTTCTCTCTCTGTGTTCTCTCTCTCTATGTTCTCTCTCTCTCTCTGTGTTCTGTGTGTGTGTCCTCTGTGTGTCTGTATTCTGTGTGTGTGTGTGTGTTCTCTGTGTGTTCTCTCTCTCTCTGTGTTCTCCCTCTGTGTTCTCTCTCTCTGTTGTCACTCTCACCATGTGTTCTGTGTGTGTGTGTGTGTGTGTGTTCTCTCTCTCTCTCTGTGTTCTCTCTCTCTCTGTGTTCTCTCTCTCTCTGTGTTCTCTGTCTATGTGTTCTGTGTGTGTGTTCTCTCTCTGTGTGTGTTCTCTCTGTGTTCTGTGTGTGTGTGTTCTCTCTCTGTGTTCTCTCTCTCTATGTTCTCTCTCTCTCTCTGTGTTCTGTGTGTGTGTCCTCTGTGTGTCTGTATTCTGTGTGTGTGTGTGTGTGTTCTCTGTGTGTTCTCTCTCTCTCTGTGTTCTCTCTCTCTCTGTTTTCTCTGTTTGTGTGTGTGTGTTCTCTCTCTATGTGTTCTCTCTCTGTTGTCACTCTCACTGTTGTCACTCTCACTATGTGATCTCTCTTTCTCTGTGTGATCTCTCGCTGTGTGTTCTCTGTGTGTTTGTGTTCTGTGTGTGTGTTCTCTCTGTGTGTTCTGTGTGTGTGTTCTCTCTCTCTCTCTAATTCCTCTCTCTCTGTGTTCTTTGTTTCTCTCTGTGTTCTCTCTCACTCTCTGTGTTCTCTCTCTCTGTTCTGTGTGTGTGTATGTGTTCTCTCTCTCCCTGTGTTCTCTGTGTGTGTGTTCTCTCTGTGTGTGTTCTCTTACCCACTGTGTTCTCTCTCTCTGTGTTCTCTCTCTCTGTTGTCACTCTCACCATGTGTTCTGTGTGTGTGTGTCTGTTCTCTCTCTCTGTTCTCTCTCTCTGTGTTCTCTCTCTCTGTGTTCTCTGTCTATGTGTTCTGTGTGTGTGTTCTCTCTCTGTGTGTGTTCTCTCTGTGTGTTTTGTGTGTGTGTGTTCTCTCTCTGTGCTCTGTCTCTCTATGTTCTCTCTCTCTCTGTGTTCTGTGTGTGTGTTCTCTGTGTGTGTGTTCTCTGTGTGTTCTCTCTCTCTCGGTGTGCGAACTCTGTGTGTGTGTGTGTTCTCTGTGTGTGTGTATTCTCTGTGTGTATGTGTGTTCTCTGTGTGTTCTCTCTCTCTCTGTGTTCTCTCTCTCTGTTTTCGCTGTTTGTGTGTGTGTGTTCTCTCTCTCTGTGTTCTCTCTCTCTGTGTTCTCTCTCTCTGTGTTCTCTCTCACTGTTGTCACTCTCACTATGTGCTCTCTCTCTCTGTGTGATCTCTCTCTATCTCTGTTTGTTCTGTGTGTGTGTGTGTTCACTCGCTCTCTCTGTGTGTGTTCTCTCTCTCTCTGTGTGTCCTCTGCGGGTGTGTGTCTGTGTGCGTTCTCTCTGTGCGTATGTGTGCATTCGCTCTCTCTCTCTGTGTGTGCTCTCTCCTTCTCTCTGTGTGTTCTCTCTATCTCTGTGTTCTCTGTGTGATCTCTCTCTCTCTCTCTAATTCCTCTCTCTCTCTGTGTTCTTTGTTTCTCTCTGAGTTCACTCTCACGCTCTGAGTTCTCTCTCTCTGTTCTCAGTGTGTGTGTGTGTTCTCTCTCTCCCTGTGTTCTGTCTCTCTCTGTGTTCTCTCGCTCTGTGTTCTCTCTCTGTGTTGTCACTCTCACAATGTGTTCTCTGTGTGTGAGTGTGTTGTCTCTCCGTGTGTGATCTCTTTCTCTGTTCTCTCTCTCTCTCTCTGTTCTCTCTCTCTCTGTGTTCTCTCTCTGTGTGTGTCTGTTCTCTCTCACTCTGTGGTCCCTCTCTATATCTGTATTCTGTGTGTGTGTGTGTTCTCTGTGTGTGTGTTCTCTTGTGTGTGTGTTCTGTGTGTGTGTTCTCTGTGTGTTCTGTGTGTGCGTGTTCTCTGTGTGTGTGTGCTCTGTGTGTGTGTTCCCTCTGTGTGTGCGTGTGTTCTCTCTCCCTCTACGTGTTCTCTCTTTCTCTGTGTGATCTCTCTCTGTTCTCTCTCTCTCTGTGTGTTCTCTGTCTATTTGTGTCCTGTGTGTGTTCTCTCTGTATGTGTTCTCTTTGTGTGTGTTCCCTCTGTGTGTGTGTGTTCTCTATTAGTGTGTTCTCTCTCTCTCTGTTCTCTCTTTGTCCTCTCTCTCTGTGTTCTCTCTCTCTGTGCGTTCTCTCTCTCTCTGTGTTCTCATTCTCTCTGTTGTCACTCTCACTATGTGTTCTCTCTCTGTGTGTATGTTCTCTCTTTCTGTGTTCTCTCTCTCTGTTGTCACTCTCACTATGTGTTCTCTCTCTCTGTGCGATCTCTCTCTCAGCGTTCTCTCTCTCTGTGTTCCCTCTCTCTCTGTGTTCTGTGTGTGTGTGTTCTCTCTGTGTGTATGTGTGTGTTCTCTCTCTCTGTGTGTTCTCTCTCTCCATTCTCGTTCTCTCTCTGTGTGTTCTCTCTCTCTGTGTTCTCTCTCAATCTCTGTGTACTCTGTGTGTGTGTGTCTGTGTGTGTGTTTGTGTTCTACCTCTGTGTGTGTGTTCTCTCTGTGTGTTCTCGCTCTCTCTGCGATCTCTCGCTCTCTGTGTTCTCTCTCTCTGTATTCTCTCTCTGTGATCTCTGTGTGTGTGTGTTCTCTCTGTGTGTTCTGTGTGTGTGTTCTCTCTCTCTGTGTTCTCTCTCTGTGTGTTCTCTCTCCCTCTATGTGTTCTCTCTTTCTCTGTGTGATCTTTCTCTGTATTCTCTCTCTCTGTGTGTTCTGTGTGTGTGTTCTCTGTGTGTTTGTGTGTTCTCTATGTGTGTGTATGTTCTCTCTTTCTGTGTGTGATCTCTCTCTCTGTTCTCTCTCTCTCTGTTCTCTCTCTCTCTCTCTCTCTCTGTGTCTGTTCTCTGTCACTATGTGTTCTCTCTCTATCTCTGTATTCTGTGTGTTTGTATTTTCTGTCTGTGTGTTCTCTTGTGTGTGTGTTCTGTGTGTGTGTTCTCTGTTTGTGTGTATGTTCTCTCTTTCTGTGTATGATCTGTCTCTCCGTGTTCTCTCTCTCTCTGTGTTCTGTATCTCTATGTTCTCTGTCTGCGTTCTCTGTCTGTGTTCTCTCTATCTGTGTGTTCTCTCTCTCTGTGTTCTCTCTCTCTCTGTTCTCTTTCTCTCTCTATCTCTGTTCTCTCTGTGTGTGTGGTCTTTCTCTCTCTGTGTTCTCTCTCTCTGTTTGTTCTCACTCTCTCTGTGTGTTCTCGCTCTCTCTGCGATCTCTCGCTCTCTGTGTTCTCTCTCTCTCTGTATTCTCTCTCTGTGTTCTCTCTCTCTGTGTATTCTCTGTGTGTGTGTGTGTTCTCTCTCTCTCTGTGTTCTCACTCTGTATGTTCTCTCTCCCTCTGTGTTCTCTCTCTGTGTGTGTCTGTTCTCTCTCACTCTATGTTCTCTCTCTATCTCTGTATTCTGTGTGTGTTCTCTGTGTGTGTATCCTCTTGTGTGTGTGTTCTGTGTGTGTGTTCTCTGTTTGTGTGTTCTGTGTGTGCGTGTTCTGTGTGTGTGTTTCTCTGTGTGTGTGCTCTGTGTGTTAGTGTTCTCTGTGTGTGTTCTGTGTGTTTGTGATCTGTGTGTGTTTCTCTGTGTGTGTGTGCTCTGTGTGTGTGTTCTCTTTGTGTGTGCGTGTGTTCTCGCACCCTCTATGTGTTCTCTCTTTGTCTGTGTGATCTCTCTCTGTGTATGTTCTCTTGTGTGTGTGTTCTGTGTCTGTGTTCTCTGTTTGTGTGTTCTGTGTGTGCGTGTTCTGTGTGTGTGTTTCTCTGTGTGTGCACTCTGTGTGTGTTCTCTGTGTGTGTGCGTGTGTTCTCTCTCCCTCTATGTGTTCTCTCTTTCCCTGTGTGATCACGCTCTGTGTTCTCTCTCTCTCTGTGTTCTCTGTGTGTTTGTGTTCTGTGTGTGTTCTGTGTGTTTGTGATCTGTGTGTGTTTCTCTCTGTGTGTGTGCTCTGTGTGTGTGTTCTCTTTGTGTGTGCGTGTGTTCTCTCACCCTCTATGTGTTCTCTCTTTCTCTGTGTGATCTCTCTCTGTGTGTTCTCTGTGTGTTTGTGTTCTGTGTGTGTGTTCTCTCTGTGTGTTCTGTGTGTGTGTTCTCTCTCTCTGTGTTCTCTCTCTGTGTATTCTCTCTCCCTCTATGTGTTCTCTCTTTCTCTGTGTGATCTCTCTCTGTGTTCTCTCTCTCTCTGTGTTCTCTGTGTGTTTGTGTTCTGTGTGTGTGTTCTCTGTCTGTGTTTGGGTTGTCTGTGTATTTGTGTGCGTTCTGTGTATGTGTGTCCTCTGTGTGTGTGTGTATGTTCTCTCTCTCTGTGAGTGATCTCTCTCTGTTCTCTCTCTCTCTCTCTCTGTTCTCTCTCTCTGTGTGTTCTCTCTCTGTGATTGTCTGTTCTCTCTCACTCTACGTTCTATCTCTATCTCTGTATTCTGTGTGTGTGTGTGTGTTCTCTGTGTGTGTTCTCTGTGTGTGTTTGGGTTATCTGTGTGTGTGTGCGTTCTGTGTATGTGTGTTCTCTGTGTGTGTGTGTGTGTGTGTGTATGTTCTCTCTTTCTGAGCGTGATCTCTCTCTCTGTTCTCTCTCTCTCTCCGTGTTCTCTCTCTGTGTTGTCACTATGTGTGTCTGTTCTCTCTCACTCTGTGTTCTCTCTCTATCTCTGTATTCTGTGTGTGTGTTCTCTTTTGTGTGTGTTGTGTGTGTTCTCTGTTTGTGTGTTCTGTGTGTGTGTTCTGTGTGTGAGTGTTTTCTGTGTGTGTGCTCTATGTGTGTGTTCTCCGTGTGTGTGCGTGTGTTCTCTCTCACTCTACGTGTTCTCTCTTTCTCTGTGTGATCTCTCTCTCTGTTCTCTCTCTCTCTCTGTGTTCTCTGTGTGTTTGTGTTCTGTGTGTGTGTTCTTTGTGTGTGTTCCCTCTGTGTGTGTGTGTTCTCTCTTTCTGTGTGTGATCTCTCTCTCTGTGTTCTCTCTCTCTCTGTGTTCTCTATCCCTCTCTGTGTCTGTTCTCTCTCACTCTGTGTTCTCTATCTCTGCATTCTGTGTTTTTGTTTTTTCTTTCTGTGTGTTCTCTTGTGTGTGTGTTCTGTGTGTGTTCTCTGTTTGTGTATATGTTCTCTCTTTCTGTGTGTGATCTCTCTCTCTGTGTGATCTCTCTCTATGTTTTCTTCTCGCTCTGTGTGTTCTCTGTGTGTGCGCGCGTGTGTTTTCGCTCTCTCTCTGTGTTCTGTGTTTGTGTGTGTGTACTCTCTCTCTGTTCTCTCTCTCTGTGTTCTCTCTTTCTCTGTGTTCTGTCTCTCTATGTTCTCTGTCTGTGTTCTCTGTATGTGTTCTCTCTATCTGTGTGTTCTCTCTCTCTCTGTGTTCTCTCTCTCTGTTTGTTCTCACTCTCTCTGTGTGTTCTCGCTCTCTCTGCGATCTCTCGCTCTCTGTGTTCTCTGTCTCTCTGTATTCTCTCTCTGTGTTCTCTCTCTGTTAGTGTTCTCTCTGTGTTGTCTCTCCCTCTCTCTGTGTTCTCTCCCCCTCTCTGCTCTCTCTCTCTATGTGTTCTGTCTCTCTGTTCTCCCTCTCTCTCTCTGCGTTCTCTGTGTGTGTGTTCTCTCTCTCTCTGTGTTCTCTCTCTCTGTGTTCTCTCTCTCTCTGTGTTCTGTGTGTGTGTTCTCTGCGTGTGTGGATCTTCCCTCTGTGTGTGAGTTCTTCCTGTGTGTCTTCTCTGTGTATGTGTTTACTGTGTGTGTGATTGTTCTCTCTCTCTGTGTTCTCTCTCTCGCTCTGTATTCTCTCTCTATCTCTCTGTGTTCTCTCTCTCTCTGTGTTCTCTCTCTCTCTCTGTACTCTGTGTATGTGTGTCCGTGTGTGTGTTTGTGTTCTACCTCTGTGTGTGTGTTCTCTCTCTGTGTGTTCTCTCTCTCTGTGTGTTCTCTCTGTCTCACTGTGTTCTCTCTCCCTCTCTCTGTGTTGTCTCTCCCTCTCTCTGTGTTCTCTCTGTCTGTGTTCTCTCTATCTGTGTGTTCTCTGTGTGTTTGTGTTCTCTGTGTGTGTTCTCTGTGTGTGTGCGTTCTGTGTGTGTGTGTTCTCTGTGTGTGTGTATGTTCCCCCTTTCTGTGCGTGATCTCTCTCTCTCTGTGTTCTCTCTCTCTGTGTTCTCTCTCTCTCTGTGTTCTCTCCCTCAGTTTGTTCTCACTCTCTCTCTGTGTTCTCGCTCTCTCTGCGATCTCTCGCTTTCTGCGTTCTCTCACTCTCTGTATTCTCTCTCTGTGTTCTCTGTGTGTGTGTTCTCTCTGTGTGTTCTGTGTGCGTGTGTGTTCTCTCTCTCTCTGTATTCTCTCTCTCTGTGTTCTCTCTCTCTCTCTGTGTTCTGTGTGTGTTCTCTGTGTGTGTGTTCTCTGTGTGTGTGTTCTCTTTGTGTGTGTTCTCTCACTCTCTGTGTTCTCTCTCTCTGTGTTCTCTCTCTCTCTGTGTTCTGTCTCTCTATGTTCTCTGTCTGTGTTCTCTGTATGTGTTCTCTCTATCTGTGTGTTCTCTCTCTCTCTGTGTTCTCTCTCTGTTTGTTCTCACTCTCTCTGTGTGTTCTGTGTGCGTGTGTGTTCTCTCTCTCTCTGTATTCTCTCTCTCTGTGTTCTCTCTCTCTCTCTGTGTTCTGTGTGTGTTCTCTGTGTGTGTGTTCTCTTTGTGTGTGTTCTCTCACTCACTGTGTTCTCTCTCTCTGTGTTCTCTCTCTCTGTTGTCACTCTCACCATGTGTTCTCTCTGTGTGTGTGTGTTCTCTCTCTCTCTCTCTGTTCTCTCTCTCTGTGTTCTCTCTCTCTGTGTGTTCTCTGTCGATATGTTCTGTGTGTGTGTTCTCACTCTGTGTGTGTTCTCTCTGTGTGTTCTGTGTGTGTGTGTTCTCTCTCTGTGTTCTCTCTCTCTATGTTCTCTCTCTCTCTCTGTGTTCTGTGTGTGTGTCCTCTGTGTGTCTGTATTCTGTGTGTGTGTAAGTGTTCTCTGTGTGTTCTCTCTCTCTCTGTGTTCTCTCTCTCTGTGTTCTCTCTCTCTGTTGTCACTCTCACCATGTGTTCTCTGTGTGTGTGTGTGTGTTCTCTCTCTCTCTCTCTGTTCTCTCTCTCTCTGTGTTCTCTGTCGATGTGTTCTATGTGTGTGTTCTCTCTCTGTGTGTGTTCTCTCTGTGTGTTCTGTGTGTGTGTGTTCTCTCTCTGTGTTCTCTCTCTCTATGTTCTCTCTCTCTCTCTGTGTTCTGTGTGTGTGTCCTCCTTGTGTCTGTATTCTGTGTGTGTGTGCGTGTTCTCTGTGTGTTCTCTCTCTCTCTGTGTTCTCTCTCTCTCTGTTTTCTCTGTTTGTGTGTGTGTGTTCTCTCTCTCTGTGTTCTCTCTCTGTTGTCACTCTCACTGTTGTCACTCTCACTATGTGATCTCTCTTTCTCTGTGTGATCTCTCTCTGTGTGTTCTCTGTGTGTTTGTGTTCTGTGTGTATGTTCTCTCTGTGTGTTCTGTGTGTGTGTTCTCTCTCTCTCTAATTCCTCTCTCTCTGTGTTCTTTGTTTCTCTCTGTGTTCTCTCTCACTCTCAGTGTTCTCTCTCTCTGTTCTGTGTGTGTGTGTATGTGTTCTCTCTCTCCCTGTGTTCTCTGTGTGTGTGTTCTCTCTGTGTGTGTTCTCTTACCCACTGTGTTCTCTCTCTCTGTGTTCTCTCTCTCTGTTGTCACTCTCACCATGTGTTCTGTGTGTGTGTGTCTGTTCTCTCTCTCTGTTCTCTCTCTCTGTGTTCTCTCTCTCTCTGTGTTCTCTGTCTATGTGTTCTGTGTGTGTGTTCTCTCTCTGTGTGTGTTCTCTCTGTGTGTTTTGTGTGTGTGTGTTCTCTCTCTGTGCTCTCTCTCTCTATGTTCTCTCTCTCTCTGTGTTCTGTGTGTGTGTTCTCTGTGTGTGTGTTCTCTGTGTGTTCTCTCTCTCTCGGTGTGCGAACTCTGTGTGTGTGTGTGTTCTCTGTGTGTGTGTATTCTCTGTGTGTATGTGTGTTCTCTGTGTGTTCTCTCTCTCTCTGTGTTCTCTCTCTCTGTTTTCTCTGTTTGTGTGTGTGTGTTCTCTCTCTCTGTGTTCTCTCTCTCTGTGTTCTCTCTCTCTGTGTTCTCTCTCACTGTTGTCACTCTCACTATGTGCTCTCTCTCTCTGTGTGATCTCTCTCTCTGTGATCTCTCTCTATCTCTGTTTGTTCTGTGTGTGTGTGTGTTCACTCGCTCTCTCTGTGTGTGTTCTCTCTCTCTCTGTGTGTCCTCTGCGGGTGTGTGTGTGTGTGCGTTCTCTCTGTGCGTATGTGTGCATTCGCTCTCTCTCTGTGTGTGTGCTCTCTCCTTCTCTCTGTGTGTTCTCTCTATCTCTGTGTTCTCTGTGTGATCTCTCTCTCTCTCTCTAATTCCTCTCTCTCTCTGTGTTCTTTGTTTCTCTCTGAGTTCACTCTCACGCTCTGAGTTCTCTCTCTCTGTTCTCAGTGTGTGTGTGTGTGTTCTCTCTCTCCCTGTGTTCTGTGTGTGTGTGTGTGCTCTCTCTCTCACTGTGTTCTGTCTCTCTCTGTGTTCTCTCGCTCTGTGTTCTCTCTCTGTGTGTGTCTGTTCTCTCTCACTCTGTGTTCCCTCTCTATATCTGTATTCTGTGTGTGTGTGTGTTCTCTGTGTGTGTGTTCTCTTGTGTGTGTGTTCTGTGTGTGTGTTCTCTGTGTGTTCTGTGTGTGCGTGTTCTCTGTGTGTGTGTGCTCTGTGTGTGTGTTCCCTCTGTGTGTGCGTGTGTTCTCTCTCACTCTACGTGTTCTCTCTTTCTCTGTGTGATCTCTCTCTCTGTTCTCTCTCTCTCTCTGTGTTCTCTGTGTGTTTGTGTTCTGTGTGTGTGTTCTCTGTGTGTGTTCCCTCTGTGTGTGTGTGTTCTCTGTGTATGTTTGCTGTGTGTATGCGTGTGTTCTCTCTCCCTCTATGTGTTCTCTCTTTCTCTGTGTGATCTTTCTCTGTATTCTCTCTCTCTCTGTGTTCTGTGTGTGTGTTCTCTGTGTGTTTGTGTGTTCTCTATATGTGTGTATGTTCTCTCTTTCTGTGTGTGATCTCTCTCTCTGTTCTCTCTCTCTCTGTTCTCTCTCTCTCTCTCTCTCTCTGTGTCTGTTCTCTCTCACTATGTGTTCTCTCTCTATCACTGTATTCTGTGTGTTTGTATTTTCTGTCTGTGTGTTCTCTTGTGTGTGTGTTCTGTGTGTGTGTTCTCTGTTTGTGTGTATGTTCTCTCTTTCTGTGTATGATCTGTCTCTCCGTGTTCTCTCTCTCTCTGTGTTCTGTATCTCTATGTTCTCTGTCTGCGTTCTCTGTCTGTGTTCTCTCTATCTGTGTGTTCTCTCTCTCTGTGTTCTCTCTCTCTCTGTTCTCTTTCTCTCTCTATCTCTGTTCTCTCTGTGTGTTTGGTCTTTCTCTCTCTGTGTTCTCTCTCTCTGTTTGTTCTCACTCTCTCTGTGTGTTCTCGCTCTCTCTGCGATCTCTCGCTCTCTGTGTTCTCTCTCTCTCTGTATTCTCTCTCTGTGTTCTCCCTCTCTGTGTATTCTCTCTGTGTGTTCTGTGTGTGTGTGTTCTCTCTCTCTCTGTGTTCTCTCTCTGTATGTTCTCTCTCCCTCTGTGTTCTCTCTCTGTGTGTGGCTGTTCTCTCTCACTCTATGTTCTCTCTCTATCTCTGTATTCTGTGTGTGTTCTCTGTGTGTGTATCCTCTTGTGTGTGTGTTCTGTGTGTGTGTTCTCTGTTTGTGTGTTCTGTGTGTGCGTGTTCTGTGTGTGTGTTTCTCTGTGTGTGTGCTCTGTGTGTTAGTGTTCTCTGTGTGTGTTCTGTGTGTTTGTGATCTGTGTGTGTTTCTCTGTGTGTGTGTGCTCTGTGTGTGTGTTCTCTTTGTGTGTGCGTGTGTTCTCTCACCCTCTATGTGTTCTCTCTTTGTCTGTGTGATCTCTCTCTGTGTATGTTCTCTTGTGTGTGTGTTCTGTGTCTGTGTTCTCTGTTTGTGTGTTCTGTGTGTGCGTGTTCTGTGTGTGTGTTTCTCTGTGTGTGCACTCTGTGTGTGTTCTCTGTGTGTGTGCGTGTGTTCTCTCTCCCTCTATGTGTTCTCTCTTTCCCTGTGTGATCACGCTCTGTGTTCTCTCTCTCTCTGTGTTCTCTGTGTGTTTGTGTTCTGTGTGTGTTCTGTGTGTTTGTGATCTGTGTGTGTTTCTCTCTGTGTGTGTGATCTGTGTGTGTGTTCTCTTTGTGTGTGCGTGTGTTCTCTCACCCTCTATGTGTTCTCTCTTTCTCTGTGTGATCTCTCTCTGTGTGTTCTCTGTGTGTTTGTGTTCTGTGTGTGTGTTCTCTCTGTGTGTTCTGTGTGTGTGTTCTCTCTCTCTGTGTTCTCTCTCTGTGTATTCTCTCTCCCTCTATGTGTTCTCTCTTTCTCTGTGTGATCTCTCTCTGTGTTCTCTCTCTCTCTGTGTTCTCTGTGTGTTTGTGTTCTGTGTGTGTGTTTTCTGTCTGTGTTTGGGTTGTCTGTGTGTTTGTGTGCGTTCTGTGTATGTGTGTCCTCTGTGTGTGTGTATGTTCTCTCTCTCTGTGAGTGATCTCTCTCTGTTCTCTCTCTCTCTCTCTGTTCTCTCTCTCTGTGTGTTCTCTCTCTGTGATTGTCTGTTCTCTCTCACTCTACGTTCTATCTCTATCTCTGTATTCTGTGTGTGTGTGTGTGTTCTCTGTGTGTGTTCTCTGTGTGTGTTTGGGTTATCTGTGTGTGTGTGCGTTCTGTGTATGTGTGTTCTCTGTGTGTGTGTGTGTGTGTATGTTCTCTCTTTCTGTGCGTGATCTCTCTCTCTGTTCTCTCTCTCTCTGTGTTCTCTCTCTGTGTTCTCACTATGTGTGTCTGTTCTCTCTCACTCTGTGTTCTCTCTCTATCTCTGTATTCTGTGTGTGTGTTCTGTGTGTGTGTTCTCTTTTGTGTGTGTTGTGTGTGTTCTCTGTTTGTGTGTTCTGTGTGTGAGTGTTTTCTGTGTGTGTGCTCTATGTGTGTGTTCTCCGTGTGTGTGCGTGTGTTCTCTCTCACTCTACGTGTTCTCTCTTTCTCTGTGTGATCTCTCTCTCTGTTCTCTCTCTCTCTCTGTGTTCTCTGCATGTTTGTGTTCTGTGTGTGTGTTCTTTGTGTGTGTTCCCTCTGTGTGTGTGTGTTCTCTCTTTCTGTGTGTGATCTCTCTCTCTGTGTTCTCTCTCTCTCTGTGTTCTCTATCCCTCTCTGTGTCTGTTCTCTCTCACTCTGTGTTCTCTCTCTATCTCTGCATTCTGTGTTTTTGTTTTTTCTTTCTGTGTGTTCTCTTGTGTGTGTGTTCTGTGTGTGTTCTCTGTTTGTGTATATGTTCTCTCTTTCTGTGTGTGATCTCTCTCTCTGTGTGATCTCTCTCTATGTTTTCTTCTCGCTCTGTGTGTTCTCTGTGTGTGCGCGCGTGTGTTTTCGCTCTCTCTCTGTGTTCTGTGTTTGTGTGTGTGTACTCTCTCTCTGTTCTCTCTCTCTGTGTTCTCTCTCTCTCTGTGTTCTGTCTCTCTATGTTCTCAGTCTGTGTTCTCTGTATGTGTTCTCTCTATCTGTGTGTTCTCTCTCTCTCTGTGTTCTCTCTCTCTCTGTTTGTTCTCACTCTCTCTGTGTGTTCTCGCTCTCTCTGCGATCTCTCGCTCTCTGTGTTCTCTGTCTCTCTGTATTCTCTCTCTGTGTTCTCTCTCTGTTAGTGTTCTCTCTGTGTTGTCTCTCCCTCTCTCTGTGTTCTCTCCCCCTCTCTGCTCTCTCTCTCTATGTGTTCTGTCTCTCTGTTCTCCCTCTCTCTCTCTCTGCGTTCTCTGTGTGTGTGTTCTCTCTCTCTCTGTGTTCTCTCTCTCTGTGTTCTCTCTCTCTCTGTGTTCTGTGTGCGTGTGTTCTCTGCGTGTGTGGATCTTCCCTCTGTGTGTGAGTTCTTCCTGTGTGTCTTCTCTGTGTATGTGTTTACTGTGTGTGGGATTGTTCTCTCTCTCTGTGTTCTCTCTCTCGCTCTGTGTTCTCTCTCTATCTCTCTGTGTTCTCTCTCTCTCTCTGTGTTCTCTCTCTCTCTGTGTACTCTGTGTATGTGTGTCTGTGTGTGTGTTTGTGTTCTACCTCTGTGTGTGTGTTCTCTCTCTGTGTGTTCTCTCTCTCTGTGTGTTCTCTCTGTCTCACTGTGTTCTCTCTCCCTCTCTCTGTGTTGTCTCTCCCTCTCTATGTGTTCTCTCCGTCTGTGTTCTCTCTATCTGTGTGTTCTCTGTGTGTTTGTGTTCTCTGTGTGTGTTCTCTGTGTGTGTGCGTTCTGTGTGTGTGTGTTCTCTGTGTGTGTGTATGTTCCCTCTTTCTGTGTGTGATCTCTCTCTCTCTGTGTTCTCTCTCTCTGTGTTCTCTCTCTCTCTGTGTTCTCTCTCTCTGTTTGTTCTCACTCTCTCTGTGTGTTCTCGCTCTCTCTGCGATCTCTCGCTTTCTGCGTTCTCTCACTCTCTGTATTCTCTCTCTGTGTTCTCTGTGTGTGTGTGTTCTCTCTGTGTGTTCTGTGTGCGTGTGTGTTCTCTCTCTCTCTGTATTCTCTCTCTCTGTGTTCTCTCTCTCTCTCTGTGTTCTGTGTGTGTTCTCTGTGTGTGTGTTCTCTGTGTGTGTGTTCTCTTTGTGTGTGTTCTCTCATTCACTGTGTTCTCTCTCTCTGTGTTCTCTCTCTCTGTTGTCACTCTCACCATGTGTTCTCTCTGTGTGTGTGTGTTCTCTCTCTCTCTGTCTGTTCTCTCTCTCTGTGTTCTCTCTCTCTGTGTGTTCTCTGTCGATATGTTCTGTGTGTGTGTTCTCACTCTGTGTGTGTTCTCTCTGTGTGTTCTGTGTGTGTGTGTTCTCTCTCTGTGTTCTCTCTCTCTATGTTCTCTCTCTCTCTGTGTTCTGTGTGTGTGTCCTCTGTGTGTCTGTATTCTGTGTGTGTGTGTGTGTTCTCTGTGTGTTCTCTCTCTCTCTGTGTTCTCTCTCTCTCTGTTTTCTCTGTTTGTGTGTGTGTGTTCTCTCTCTCTGTGTTCTCTCTCTGTTGTCACTCTCACTGTTGTCACTCTCACTCTGTGTTCTCTCTCTCTGTGCGATCTCTCTCTCAGCGTTCTCTCTCTCTGTGTTCCCTCTCTCTCTGTGTTCTGTGTGTGTGTGTTCTCTCTGTGTGTATGTGTGTGTTCTCTCTCTCTGTGTGTTCTCTCTCTCTCCATTCTCGTTCTCTCTCTGTGTGTTCTCTCTCTCTGTGTTCTCTCTCAATCTCTGTGTACTCTGTGTGTGTGTCTGTGTGTGTGTTTGTGTTCTACCTCTGTGTGTGTGTTCTCTCTGTGTGTTCTCGCTCTCTCTGCGATCTCTCGCTCTCTGTGTTCTCTCTCTCTGTATTCTCTCTCTGTGATCTCTGTGTGTGTGTGTTCTCTCTGTGTGTTCTGTGTGTGTGTTCTCTCTCTCTGTGTTCTCTCTCTGTGTGTTCTCTCTCCCTCTATGTGTTCTCTCTTTCTCTGTGTGATCTTTCTCTGTATTCTCTCTCTCTGTGTGTTCTGTGTGTGTGTTCTCTGTGTGTTTTTGTGTTCTCTATGTGTGTGTATGTTCTCTCTTTCTGTGTGTGATCTCTCTCTCTGTTCTCTCTCTCTCTGTTCTCTCTCTCTCTCTCTCTCTCTGTGTCTGTTCTCTCTCACTATGTGTTCTCTCTCTATCTCTGTATTCTGTGTGTTTGTATTTTCTGTCTGTGTGTTCTCTTGTGTGTGTGTTCTGTGTGTGTGTTCTCTGTTTGCGTGTATGTTCTCTCTTTCTGTGTATGATCTGTCTCTCCGTGTTCTCTCTCTCTCTGTGTTCTGTATCTCTATGTTCTCTGTCTGCGTTCTCTGTCTGTGTTCTCTCTATCTGTGTGTTCTCTCTCTCTGTGTTCTCTCTCTCTCTGTTCTCTTTCTCTCTCTATCTCTGTTCTCTCCGTGTGTGTGGTCTTTCTCTCTCTGTGTTCTCTCTCTCCGTTTGTTCTCACTCTCTCTGTGTGTTCTCGCTCTCTCTGCGATCTCTCGCTCTCTGTGTTCTCTCTCTCTCTGTATTCTCTCTCTGTGTTCTCTCTCTCTGTGTATTCTCTCTGTGTGTTCTGTGTGTGTGTTCTCTCTCTCTCTGTGTTCTCTCTCTGTATGTTCTCTCTCCCTCTGTGTTCTCTCTCTCTGTGTGTCTGTTCTCTCTCACTCTATGTTCTCTCTCTATCTCTGTATTCTGTGTGTCTTCTCTATGTGTGTATCCTCTTGTGTGTGTGTTCTGTGTGTGTGTTCTCTGTTTGTGTGTTCTGTGTGTGCGTGTTCTGTGTGTGTGTTTCTCTGTGTGTGTGCTCTGTGTGTGCGTGTTCTGTGTGTGTGTTTCTCTGTGTGTGTGCTCTGTGTGTGTTCTCTGTGTGTGTGCGTGTGTTCTCTCTCCCTCTATGTGTTCTCTCTTTCCCTGTGTGATCACCTCTCTGTTCACTCTCTCTCTGTGTTCTCTGTGTGTTAGTGTTCTGTGTGTGTGTTCTGTGTGTTTGTGATCTGTGTGTGTTTCTCTGTGTGTGTGTGCTCTGTGTGTGTGTTCTCTTTGTGTGTGCGTGTGTTCTCTCACCCTCTATGTGTTCTCTCTTTGTCTGTGTGATCTCTCTCTGTGTATGTTCTCTTGTGTGTGTGTTCTGTGTCTGTGTTCTCTGTTTGTGTGTTCTGTGTGTGCGTGTTCTGTGTGTGTGTTTCTCTGTGTGTTCACTCTGTGTGTGTTCTCTGTGTGTGTGCGTGTGTTCTCTCTCCCTCTATGTGTTCTCTCTTTCCCTGTGTGATCACGCTTTGTGTTCTCTCTCTCTCTGTGTTCTCTTTGTGTTTGTGTTCTGTGTGTGTTCTGTGTGTTTGTGATCTGTGTGTGTTTCTCTCTGTGTGTGTGCTCTGTGTGTGTGTTCTCTTTGTGTGTGCGTGTGTTCTCTCACCCTCTATGTGTTCTCTCTTTCTCTGTGTGATCTCTCTCTGCGTGTTCTCTGTGTGTTTGTGTTCTGTGTGTGTGTTCTCTCTGTGTGTTCTGTGTGTGTGTTCTCTCTCTGTGTGTTCTCTCTCTGTGTATTCTCTCTCCCTCTATGTGTTCTCTCTTTCTCTGCGTGATCTCTCTCTCTGTTCTCTCTCTCTCTCTGTGTTCTCTCTCTGTGTTCTCACTATGTGTGTCTGTTCTCTCTCACTCTGTGTTCTCTCTCTATCTCTGTATTCTGTGTGTGTGTTCTGTGTGTGTGTTCTCTTTTGTGTGTGTTGTGTGTGTTCTCTGTGTGTTCTGTGTGTGTGTTCTGTGTGTGAGTGTTTTCTGTGTGTGTGCTCTATGTGTGTGTTCTCCGTGTGTGTGCGTGTGTTCTCTCTCACTCTACGTGTTCTCTCTTTCTCTGTGTGATCTCTCTCTCTGTTCTCTCTCTCTCTCTGTGTTCTCTGTGTGTTTGTGTTCTGTGTGTGTGTTCTTTGTGTGTGTTCCCTCTGTGTGTGTGTGTTCTCTCTTTCTGTGTGTGATCTCTCTCTCTGTGTTCTCTCTCTCTCTGTGTTCTCTTTCCCTCTCTGTGTCTGTTCTCTCTCACTCTGTGTTCTCTCTCTATCTCTGCATTCTGTGTTTTTGTTTTTTCTTTCTGTGTGTTCTCTTGTGTGTGTGTGTTCTGTGTGTGTTCTCTGTTTGTGTATATGTTCTCTCTTTCTGTGTGTGATCTCTCTCTCTGTGTGATCTCTCTCTATGTTTTCTTCTCGCTCTGTGTGTTCTCTGTGTGTGCGCGCGTGTGTTTTCGCTCTCTCTCTGTGTTCTGTGTTTGTGTGTGTGTACTCTCTCTCTGTTCTCTCTCTCTGTGTTCTGTCTCTCTCTGTGTTCTGTCTCTCTATGTTCTCTGTCTGTGTTGTCTGTATGTGTTCTCTCTCTCTGTGTGTTCTCTCTCTCTCTGTGTTCTCTCTCTCTGTTTGTTCTCACTCTCTCTGTGTGTTCTCGCTCTCTCTGCGATCTCTCGCTCTCTGTGTTCTCTGTCTCTCTGTATTCTCTCTCTGTGTTCTCTCTCTGTTCGTGTTCTCTCTGTGTTGTCTCTCCCTCTCTCTGTGTTCTCTCCCCCTCTCTGGTCTCTCTCTCTATGTGTTCTGTCTCTCTGTTCTCCCTCTCTCTCTCTGCGTTCTCTGTGTTTGTGTTCTGTGTGTGTGTGTTCTCTGTTTGTGTGTTCTGTGTGTGCGTGTTCTCTGTGCCTGTTCGCTGTGTGTGTGCGTGTGTTCTCTCTCACTCTATGTGTTCTCTCTTTCTCTGTGTGATATCTCTCTGTGTTCTCTCTCTCTCTGTGTTCTCTCTATGTGTGCCTGTTCTCTCTCTCTCTGTGTTCTCTCTGTGTGTGTTCTCTCTCTGTGTTCTCTCTCTCACTCTGTGTTCTCTCTCTATCTCTGTATTCTTTGTGTTCCCTGTGCTTGTGTTCTCTTGTGTGTGTGTTCTGTGTGTGTGTGTTTTCTGTTTGTGTGTTCTGTGTGTGCGTGTTCTCTGTGTTTGTTCTCTGTGTGTGTTCTCTCTGTGTGTGCTCTGTGTGTTTGTTGTCTCTGTGTGTTCTCTCTCTGTGTGTTCTCTCTCCCTCTCTGTTCTCTCTCTGTGTGTGTCTGTTCTCTCTCTATCTCTGTATTCTGTGTGTGTTCCCTGTGTGTGTGTTCTCTTGTGTGTGTGTTCTGTGTGTGTGTTTCTCTGTGTGTGTGCTCTGTGTGTGTGTTCTCTGTGTGTGTGCATGTGTTCACTCTCCCTCTATGTGTTCTCTCTTTCTCTGTGTGATCTCTCTCTCTGTGTTCTCTGTGTGTTTGTGTTCTGTGTGTGTGTTCTCTGTGTGTGTGACCCCTGTGTGTGTGTGTGTGTGTGTGTTCTCTATTATTGTGTGCTCTGTCTCTCTCTGTGTTCTCTCTCTCTGTGTTCTCTGTCTGTGTTCTCTCTGTGTGTTCTCTCTCTCTGTGTTCCCTCTGTCTCTGTGTTCTCATTGTGTTTGTGTTCTGTGTGTGTGTTCTTTCTGTGTGTGCGTTCTCTCTGTGTGTGTGCATGTGTTCACTCTCCCTCTATGTGTTCTCTCTTTCTCTGTGTGATCTCTCTCTGTGTGTTTGTGTTCTGTGTGTGTGTTCTCTGTGTGTGTTCTTTCTGTGTGTGCGTTCTCTGTGTGTGTGTGTGTTCTGTGTATGTGTGTGTTCTCTGTCTGTGTGTTCTCTGTGTGTGTGTTCTCCCTCTGTGTTCTCTCTCTCACTCTGTGTTCTCTCTCTCACTCTGTGTTCTCTCTCTATCTCTGTATTCTGTGTGTGTTCCCTGTGTGTGTGTTCTCTTGTGTGTGTGTTCTGTGTGTGCGTGTTTTCTGTGTGTGTGTTCTGTGTGTCTGTGTTCTGTGTGTGTGTTTCTCTGTGTGTGTGCTCTGTGTGTGTGTTCTCTGTGTGTGTGCATGTGTTCACTCTCCCTCTATGTGTTCTCTCTTTCTCTGTGTGATCTCTCTCTCTGTGTTCTCTGTGTGTTTGTGTTCTGTGTGTGTGTTCTCTGTGTGTGTGACCCCTGTGTGTGTGTGTGTGTGTGTTCTCTATTATTGTGTGCTCTGTCTCTCTCTGTGTTCTCGCTCTCTGTGTTCTCTGTCTGTGTTCTCTCTGTGTGTTCTCTCTCTCTGTGTTCCCTCTGGCTCTGTGTTCTCATTGTGTTTGTGTTCTGTGTGTGTGTTCTTTCTGTGTGTGCGTTCTCTCTGTGTGTGTGCATGTGTTCACTCTCCCTCTATGTGTTCTCTCTTTCTCTGTGTGATCTCTCTCTGTGTGTTTGTGTTCTGTGTGTGTGTTCTCTGTGTGTGTTCTTTCTGTGTGTGCGTTCTCTCTGTGTGTGTGTGTTCTGTGTATGTGTGTGTTCTCTGTCTGTGTGTTCTCTGTGTGTGTGTTCTCCCTCTGTGTTCTCTCTCTCACTCTGTGTTCTCTCTCTCACTCTGTGTTCTCTCTCTATCTCTGTATTCTGTGTGTGTTCCCTGTGTGTGTGTTCTCTTGTGTGTGTGTTCTGTATGTGTGTGTTCTCTGTTTGTGTGTTCTGTGTGTGTGTGTTCTCTGTGTATGTTCGCTGTGTGTATGCGTGTGTTCTCTCTCCCTCTATGTGTTCTCTCTTTCTCTGTGTGATCTCTCTCTGTGTGTTTGTGTTCTGTGTGAGTGTTCTCTCTGTGTGTTCTTGCGTGTCTGTTCTCTCTCTCTCTCTGTGTTCTCTCTCTGTGTGTTCTCTCTCCCTCTATGTGTTCTCTCTTTCTCTGTGTGATCACGCTCTGTTTTTTTTCTCTGTGTTCTCTGTGTGTTTGTGTTCTGTGTGTATGTTTGTGTTCTGTGTGCGTGTTTCTGTGTGTGTGTGTGCTCTGTGTGTGTGTTCTCTAATTATATGCGTGTGTTCTCTCTCCCTCTATGTGTTCTCTGTTTCTCTGTGTGATCTCTCTCTCTGTGTTGTCTGTGTGTTTGTGTTCTGTGTGTGTTTTCTCTGTGTGTGTTCTCTGTATGTGTGTTCTCTCTCTGTGTTCTCTCTCTCACTCTGTGTTCTCTCTCTATCTCTGTATTCTGTGTGTGTTCCCTGTGCTTGTATTCTCTTGTGTGTGTGTTCTGTGTGTGTGTGTTCTCTGTTTGTGTGTTCTGTGTGTGCGTGTTCTCTGTGTTTGTTCTCTGTGTGTTCTATCTGTGTGTGCTCTGTGTGTTTGTTCTCTCTCTCTCTGTGTTCGCTCTCTCTGAGTTCTCACTCCCTCTCTGTTCTCTCTCTGTGTGTGTCTGTTCTCTCTCACTCTGTGTTCGCTCTCTATCTCTGTATTCTGTGTGTTTTCCCTGTACGTGTGTTCTCTTGTGTGTGTGTTCTGTGTGTGTGTGTTCTCTGTTTGTGTGTTCTGTGTGTGTGTGTTCTCTGTGTCTGTTCGCTGTGTGTGTGCGTGTGTTCTCTCTCCCTCTCTGTGTTCTCTCTCTCTCTGTATTCTCTCTCTGTGTTCTCTGTCTCTGTGAGTTCTCTCTGTGTGTTCTGTGTGTGTGTGTTGTCTCTGTCTCTGTGTTCTCTCTGTGTGTGTTCTCTCTCCCTCTGTGTTCTCTGTGTGTGTGTGTCTGTTCTCTCTCACTCTGTGTTCTCTCTCTATCTCTGTATTCAGTGTGTGTTCTCTGTGTGTGTTCTCTTGTATGTGTGTTCTGTGTGTGCGTGTTTTCTGTGTGTGTGTTCTGTATGTCTGTGTTCTGTGTGTGTGTTTCTCTGTGTGTGTGCTCTGTGTGTGTGTTCCCTGTGTGTGTGCGTGTGTTCACTCTCCCTCTATGTGTTCTCTCTTTCTCTGTGTGATCTCTCTCTGTGTGTTCTCTGTGTGTTTGTGTTGTGTGTGTTCTCTGTGCGTGTTCTCTGTGTGTGTGACCCCTGTGTGTGTGTGTGTTCTCTATTATTGTGTGCTCTGTCTCTCTCTGTGTTCTCTCTCTCTGTGTTCTCTGTCTGTGTTCTCTCTGTGTGTTCTCTCTCTCTGTGTTCCCTCTGTCTCTGTGTTCTCATTGTGTTTGTGTTCTGTTTGTGTGTTCTCTCTGTGTGTGCGTTCTCTGTGTGTGTGTGTTCTGTGTATGTGTGTGTTCTCTCTCTGTGTGTTCTCTGTGTGTGTGTTCTCCCTCTGTGTTCTCTCTCTCACTTTGTGTTCACTCTCTATCTCTGTATTCTGTGTGTGTTCCCTGTGTGTGTGTTCTCTTGTGTGTGTGTGCTCTGTGTGTGTGTGTTCTATGGTTGTGTGTTCTGTGTGTGTGTTCTCTGTGTGTGTTCGCTGTGTGTATGCGTGTGTTCTCTCTCCCTCTATGTGTTCTCATATCTCTGTGTGATCTCTCGCTGTTCTCTCTCTCTCTCTCTGTGGTCTCTCTGTGTTTGTGTTCTGTGTGTGTGTTCTCTGTGTGTGTGGTCTCTGTGTGTGTTTGGGTTGTCTCTGTGTGTGTGTGCGTTCTGTGTATGTGTGTTCTCTGTGTGTGTGTATGTTCTCTCGTTCTGTGTGTGATCTCTCTCTTTTATTCTCTCTCTGTCTCTGTATTCTCTCTCTCTCTGTGTTCTCTCTATGTGTGTCTGTTCTCTCTCACTCTGTGTTCTCTCTCTATCTCTGTATTCTGTGTGCGTGTTCTATGTGTGTGTTCTCTTTTGTGTGTGTTGTGTGTGTGTGTTCTGTTTGTGTGTTCTATGTGTGCGTGTTTTCTGTGTGTGGTGTTTCTCTGTGTGTGTGTTCTCCATGTGTGTGCGTGTGTTCTCTCTCACTCAATGTGTTCTCTCTTACTCTGTGTGATTTCTCTCTCAGCGTTCTCTCTCTCTCTGTTCTCTCTCTCTCTCGGTGTTCTGTGTGTGTGTGTTCTCTCTGTGCGTATGTGTGTGTTGTCTCTCTCTCTGTGTTCTCTCTCTCTCCGTTCTCATTCTCTCTCTTCGTGTTCTCTCTCTCTGTCTTCTCACTCTCTCTGTTCTCTCTCTCTGTGTGTTATCTCTCTCTCTGTGTGTTCTCTGTCTCTCACTGTGTTCTTTCTCCCTCTCACTGTGTTGTCTCTTCCTCTCTCTGTGTTCTCTCTCCCTGACTGTTCTCTCACTCCATGTGTTCTCTCTCTGTGTTCTCCGTCGCTCTCTCTGCGTTCTCTGTTTGTGTGTTCTCTTGTGTGTGTGTTCTGTGTGTGTGTGTGTTCTCTGTTTGTGTGTTCTGTGTGTGCGTGTTCTCTGTGTGTTCGCTGTGTGTGCGCGTGTGTTGTCTCTCCCTCCATGTGTTCTCTCTTTCTCTGTGTGATCTCTCTCTGTATTCTCTCTCTCTCTCCGTGTTCTCTGTGTGTTTGTGTTCTGTGTGTGTGTTCTCTGTCTGTGTGTTCTCTGTGTGTGTTTGGGTTGTCTGTGTGTGTGTGCGTTATGTGTATGTGTGTTCTCTGTGTGTGTGTATGCTCTCTCTGTGTTCTCTCTCACTCTGTGTTCTCTCTCTATCTCTGTATTCTGTGTGTGTGTGTTCTCTGTGTGTGTTCTCTTGTGTGTGTGTTGTGTGTTTGTATGTTCTCTGTGTGTGTGTTTCTCTGTGTGTTCTCGCTCTCTCTGCGATCTCTCGCTCTCTGTGTTCTCTCTCTCTGTATTCTCTCTGTGTGATCTCTGTGTGTGTGTGTTCTCTCTGTGTGTTCTGTGTGTGTGTTCTCTCTCTCTGTGTTCTCTCTCTGTGTGTTCTCTCTCCCTCTATGTGTTCTCTCTTTCTCTGTGTGATCTTTCTCTGTATTCTCTCTCTCTGTGTGTTCTGTGTGTGTGTTCTCTGTGTGTTTGTGTGTTCTCTATGTGTGTGTATGTTCTCTCTTTCTGTGTGTGATCTCTCTCTCTGTTCTCTCTCTCTCTGTTCTCTCTCTCTCTCTCTCTCTCTGTGTCTGCTCTCTCTCACTATGTGTTCTCTCTCTAAATCTGCATTCTGTGTGTTTGTATTTTCTGTCTGTGTGTTCTCTTGTATGTGTGTTCTGTGTGTGTGTTCTCTGTTTGTGTGTATGTTCTCTCTTTCTGTGTATGATCTGTCTCTCCGTGTTCTCTCTCTCTCTGTGTTCTGTATCTCTATGTTCTCTGTCTGCGTTCTCTGTCTGTGTTCTCTCTATCTGTGTGTTCTCTCTCTCTGTGTTCTCTCTCTCTCTCTGTTCTCTTTCTCTCTCTATCTCTGTTCTCTCTGTGTGTGTGGTCTTTCTCTCTCTGTGTTCTCTCTCTCCGTTTGTTCTCACTCTCTCTGTGTGTTCTCGCTCTCTCTGCGATTTCTCGCTCTCTGTGTTCTCTCTCTCTCTGTATTCTCTCTCTGTGTTCTCTCTCTCTGTGTATTCTCTCTGTGTGTTCTGTGTGTGTGTGTTCTCTCTCTCTCTGTGTTCTCTCTCTGTATGTTCTCTCTCCCTCTGTGTTCTCTCTCTCTGTGTGTCTGTTCTCTCTCACTCTATGTTCTCTCTCTATCTCTGTATTCTGTGTGTGTTCTCTGTGTGTGTATCCTCGTGTGTGTGTGTTCTGTGTGTGTGTTCTCTGTTTGTGTGTTCTGTGTGTGCGTGTTCTGTGTGTGTGTTTCTCTGTGTGTGTGCTCTGTGTGTGCGTGTTCTGTGTGTGTGTTTCTCTGTGTGTGTGCTCTGTGTGTGTTCTCTGTGTGTGTGCGTGTGTTCTCTCTCCCTCTATGTGTTCTCTCTTTCCCTGTGTGATCACGCTCTCTGTTCTCTCTCTCTCTGTGTTCTCTGTGTGTTAGTGTTCTGTGTGTGTGTTCTGTGTGTTTGTGATCCGTGTGTGTTTCTCTGTGTGTGTGTGCTCTGTGTGTGTGTTCTCTTTGTGTGTGCGTGTGTTCTCTCACCCTCTATGTGTTCTCTCTTTGTCTGTGTGATCTCTCTCTGTGTATGTTCTCTTGTGTGTGTGTTCTGTGTCTGTGTTCTCTGTTTGTGTGTTCTGTGTGTGCGTGTTCTGTGTGTGTGTTTCTCTGTGTGTGCACTCTGTGTGTGTTCTCTGTGTGTGTGCGTGTGTTCTCTCTCCCTCTATGTGTTCTCTCTTTCCCTGTGTGATCACGCTCTGTGTTCTCTCTCTCTCTGTGTTCTCTGTGTGTTTGTGTTCTGTGTGTGTTCTGTGTGTTTGTGATCTGTGTGTGTTTCTCTCTGTGTGTGTGCTCTGTGTGTGTGTTCTCTTTGTGTGTGCGTGTGTTCTCTCACCCTCTATGTGTTCTCTCTTTCTCTGTGTGATCTCTCTCTGTGTGTTCTCTGTGTGTTTGTGTTCTGTGTGTGTGTTCTCTCTGTGTGTTCTGTGTGTGTGTTCTCTCTCTCTCTGTGTTCTCTCTCTGTGTATTCTCTCTCCCTCTATGTGTTCTCTCTTTCTCTGTGTGATCTCTCTCTGTGTTCTCTCTCTCTCTGTGTTCTCTGTGTGTTTGTGTTCTGTGTGTGTGTTCTCTGTCTGTGTGTTCTCTGTGTGTGTTTGGATTGTCTGTGTGTGTGTGCGTTTTGTGTATGTGTGTTCTCTGTGTGTGTGTATGCTCTCTCTGTGTTCTCTCTCACTCTGTGTTCTCTCTCTATCTCTGTATTCTGTGTGTGTGTGTTCTCTGTGTGTGTTCTCTTTTGTGTGTGTTGTGTATGTGTATGTTCTCTGTGTGTGTGTTTCTCTGTGTGTTCTCGCTCTCTCTGCGATCTCTCGCTCTCTGTGTTCTCTCTCTCTGTATTCTCTCTGTGTGATCTCTGTGTGTGTGTGTTCTCTCTGTGTGTTCTGTGTGTGTGTTCTCTCTCACTGTGTTCTCTCTCTGTGTGTTCTCTCTCCCTCTATGTGTTCTCTCTTTCTCTGTGTGATCTTTCTCTGTATTCTCTCTCTCTGTGTGTTCTGTGTGTGTGTTCTCTGTGTGTTTGTGTGTTCTCTATGTGTGTGTTCTCTCACCCTCTATGTGTTCTCTCTTTCTCTGTGTGATCTCTCTCTGTGTGTTTGTATTCTGTGTGTGTGTTCTCTCTGTGTGTTCTGTGTGTGTGTTCTCTCTCTCTCTGTGTTCTCTCTCTGTGTATTCTCTCTCCCTCTATGTGTTCTCTCTTTCTCTGTGTGATCTCTCTCTGTGTTCTCTCTCTCTCTGTGTTCTCTGTGTGTTTGTGTTCTGTGTGTGTGTTCTCTGTCTGTGTTTTTGTTGTCTGTGTTTGTGTGCGTTCTGTGGATGTGTGTCCTCTGTGTGTGTGTATGTTCTCTCTCTCTGTGAGTGTTCTCTCTCTGTTCTCTCTCTCTCTCTCTCTGTTCTCTCTCTCTGTGTGTTCTCTCTCTGTGATTGTCTGTTCTCTCTCACTCTATGTTCTATCTCTATCTCTGTATTCTATGTGTGTGTGTGTGTGTGTGTTCTCTGTGTGTGTTCTCTGTGTGTGTTTGGGTTATCTGTGTGTGTGTGCGTTCTGTGTATGTGTGTTCTCTGTGTGTGTGTGTGTGTATGTTCTCTCTTTCTGTGCGTGATCTCTCTCTCTGTTCTCTCTCTCTCTGTGTTCTCTCTCTCTCTCTGTGTTCTCACTATGTGTGTCTGTTCTCTCACTCTGTGTTCTCTCTCTATCTCTGTATTCTGTGTGTGTGTTCTCTGTGTGTGTTCTCTGTTTGTGTGTTCTGTGTTTGAGTGTTTTCTGTGTGTGTGCTCTGTGTGTGTGCGTGTGTTCTCTCTCACTCTACGTGTTCTCTCTTTCTCTGTGTGATCTCTCTCTCTGTTCTCTCTCTCTCTCTGTGTTCTCTGTGTGTTTGTGTTCTGTGTGTGTGTTCTCTGTGTGTGTTCCCTCTGTGTGTGTGTGTTCTCTCTTTCTGTGTGTGATCTCTCTCTCTGTGTTCTCTCTCTCTCTGTGTTCTCTCTCCCTCTCTGTGTCTGTTCTCTCTAACTCTGTGTTCTCTATCTCTGCATTCTGTGTTTTTGTGTTTTCTTTCTGTGTGTTCTCTTGTGTGTGTGTTCTGTGTGTGTTCTCTGTTTGTGTATATGTTCTCTCTTTCTGTGTATGATCTCTCTCTCTGTGTGATCTCTCTCTGTGTTTTCTTCTCGCTCTGTGTGTTCTCTGTGTGTGCGCGCGTGTGTTTTCGCTCTCTGTCTGTGTTCTCTGTGTGTGTGTGCACTCTCTCTGTGTTCTCTCTCTCTGTGTTCTCTCTCTCTCTGTGTTCTGTCTCTCTATGTTCTCTGTCTATGTTCTCTCTATCTCTGTGTTCTCTCTCTCTGTGTGTTCTCTCTCTCTGTTCTCTTTCTCTCTCTATCTCTGTTCTCTCTGTGTGCGTGTTCTTTTACTCTCTTTGTGTTCTCTCTCTCTGTTTGTTCTCACTCTCTCTGTGTGTTCTCCCTCTCTGTTTTGTTCTCACTCTCTCTGTGTTCTCTGTCTCTCTGTATTCTCTCTCTGTGTACTCTCTCTGTTAGTGTTCTCTCTGTGTGTTCTCTCTGTGTTGTCTCTCCCTCTCTCTGTGTTCTCTCCCCCTCTCTGGTCTCTCTCTCTATGTGTTCTGTCTCTCTGTTCTCCCTCTCTCTCTCTGCGTTCTCTGTGTGTGTGTTCTCTCTCTCTCTGTGTTCTCTCTCTCTGTGTTCTCTCTCTCTCTGTGTTCTGTGTGTGTGTTCTCTGCGTGTGTGGATCTTCCCTCTGTGTGTGAGTTCTTCCTGTGTGTCTTGTCTGTGTATGTGTTTACTGTGTGTGTGAATGTTCTCTCTCTCTCTGTGTTCTCTCTCTCGCTCTGTGTTCTCTCTCTATCTCTCTGTGTTCTCTCTCTCTCTGTGTTCTCTCTCTCTCTGTGTACTCTGTGTATGTGTGTCTGTGTGTGTGTTTGTGTTCTACCTCTGTGTGTGTGTTCTCTCTCTGTGTGTTCTCTCTCTCTCTGTGTTCTCCCTGTCTCACTGTGTTCTCTCTCCCTCTCTCTGTGTTGTCTCTCCCTTTCTCTGTGTTCTCTCTGTCTGTGTTCTCTCTATCTGTGTGTTCTCTGTGTGTTTGTGTTCTGTGTGTGTGTTCTCTGTGTGTGTGCGTTCTGTGTGTGTGTGTTCACTGTGTGTGTGTATGTTCCCTCTTTCTGTGTGTGATCTCTCTCTCTCTGTGTTCTCTCTCTGTGTGTTCTCTCTCTCTCTGTGCTCTCTCTCTCTGTTCTCGTTCTCTATCTCTGTTCTCTCTATCTGTGTGTTCTCTCTCTCTCTGTGTTCTCTCTCTCAGTTTGTTCTCACTCTCTCTGTGTGTTCTCGCTCTCTCTGCGATCTCTCGCTTTCTGCGTTCGCTCTCTCTCTGTATTCTCTCTCTGTGTTCTCTGTGTGTGTGTGTTCTCTCTGTGTGTTCTGTGTGCGTGTGTGTTCTCTCTGTGTGTTCTCTCTCTCTGTGTTCTCTCTCTCTCTGTGTTCTGTGTGTGTTCTCTGTGTGTGTGTTCTCTGTGTGTGTGTTCTCTCTGTGTGTGTTCTCTCACTCACTGTGTTCTCTCTCTCTGTGTTCTCTCTCTCTGTTGTCACTCTCACCATGTGTTCTCTCTGTGTGTGTGTTCTCTCTCTCTCTCTGTTCTCTCTCTCTGTGTTCTCTGTCTATGTGTTCTGTGTGTGTGTTCTCTCTGTGTGTGTGTTCTCTCTGTGTGTTCTGTGTGTGTGTTCTCTGTGTGTGTGTTCTCTGTGTGTGTGTTCTCTGTGTGTGTGTTCTCTGTGTGTGTTCTCTCACTCACTGTGTTCTCTCTCTCAGTGTTCTCTCTCTCTGTTGTCACTCTCACCATGTGTTCTCTCTCTCTCTGTGTTCTGTCTCTCTATGTTCTCTGTCTGTGTTCTCTGTCTGTGTTCTCTCTATCTCTGTGTTCTCTCTCTTTGTGTTCTCTCTCTCTGTGTGTTCTCTCTGTGTGTTCTGTGTGTGTGTGTTGTCTCTGTCTCTGTGTTCTCTCTGTATGTGTGTCTGTTCTCTCTCACTCTGTGTTCTCTCTCTATCTCTGTATTCTGTGTGTGTTCTCTGTGTGTGTTCTCTTGTGTGTGTGTTCTGTGTGTGTGTTCTCTGTTTGTGTGTTCTGTGTGTGCGTGTTTTCTGTGTGTGTGTTCTGTATGTCTGTGTTCTGTGTGTGCGTGTTCTCTGTGTCTGTTCGTTGTGTGTGTGCGTGTGTTCTCTCTCCCTCTCTGTGTTCTCTCTCTCTCTGTATTCTCTCTCTGTGTTCTCTCTCTCTCTGTGTTCTCTCTGTGTGTTCTGTGTGTGTGTGCTGTCTCTGTCTCTGTGTTCTCTCTGTGTGTGTTCTCTCTCCGTCTGTGTTCTCTCTGTGTGTGTGTCTGTTCTCTCTCACTCTGTGTTCTCTCTCTATCTCTGTATTCTGTGTGTGTTCTCTGTGTGTGTTCTCTTGTGTGTGTGTTCTGTGTGTGTGTTCTCTGTTTGTGTGTTTTGTGTGTGCGTGTTTTCTGTGTGTGTTCTGTATGTCTGTGTTCTGTGTGTGTGTTTCTCTGTGTGTGTGTTCTCTGTGTGTGTGCGTGTGTTCTCTCTCTCTCGGTGTGCGAACTCTGTGTGTGTGTGTGTTCTCTGTGTGTGTGTATTCTCTGTGTGTATGTGTGTTCTCTGTGTGTTCTCTCTCTCTCTGTGTTCTCCCTCTCTCTGTTTTCTCTGTTTGTGTGTGTGTGTTCTCTCTCTCTGTGTTCTCTCTCTCTGTGTTCTCTCTCACTGTTGTCACTCTCACTATGTGCTCTCTCTCTCTGTGTGATCTCTCTCTCTGTGATCTCTCTCTATCTCTGTTTGTTCTCTGTGTGTGTGTGTTCACTCGCTCTCTCTGTGTGTGTTCTCTCTCTCTCTCTGTGTCCTCTGTGGGTGTGTGTCTGTGTGCGTTCTCTCTGTGCGTATGTGTGCATTCTCTCTCTCTCTGTGTGTGTGCTCGCTCCTTCTCTCTGTGTGTTTTCTCTATCTCTGTGTTATCTGTGTGATCTCTCTCTCTCTCTCTAATCCTTTCTCTCTCTCTGTGTTCTTTGTTTCTCTCTGAGTTCTCTCTCACGCTCTGAGTTCTCTCTCTCTGTTCTCAGTGTGTGTGTGTGTGTTCTCTCTCTCCCTGTGTTCTGTGTGTGTGTGTGTGCTCTCTCTCTCACTGTGTTCTGTCTCTCTCTGTGTTCTCTCGCTCTGTGTTCTCTCTCTGTGTTGTCACTCTCACAATGTGTACTCTTTGTGTGTGTTGTCTCTCAGTGTGTGATCTCTTTCTGTGTTCTCTCTCTCTCTCTCTCTCTGTTCTCTCTCTCTCTGTGTTCTCTCTCTGTGTGTGTCTGTTCTCTCTCACTCTGTGTTCCCTATCTATATCTGTATTCTGTGTGTGTGTGTGTTCTCTGTGTGTGTGTTCTCTTGTGTGTGTGTTCTGTGTGTGTGTTCTCTGTTTGTGTGTTCTGTGTGTGCGTGTTCTCTGTGTGTGTGTGCTCTGTGTGTGTGTTCCCTCTGTGTGTGCGTGTGTTCTCTCTCCCTCTACGTGTTCTCTCTTTCTCTGTGTGATCTCTCTCTGTGTTCTCTCTCTCTCTCTGTGTTCTCTGTCTGTTTGTGTCCTGTGTGTGTTCTCTCTGTATGTGTTCTCTTTGTGTGTGTTCCCTCTGTGTGTGTGTGTTCTCTATTAGTGTGTTCTCTGTCTCTCTCAATGTTCTCTCTCTCTCTGTTCTCTCTTTGTCCTCTCTCTCTCTGTGTTCTCTCTCTCTGTGCGTTCTCTCTCTCTGTGTTCTCACTCTCTCTGTTGTCACTCTCACTATGTGTTCTCTCTCTGTGTGTATGTTCTCTCTTTCTGTGTTCTCTCTCTCTGTTGTCACTCTCACTATGTGTTCTCTCTCTCTGTGCGATCTCTCTCTCAGCGTTCTCTCTCTCTCTGTTCCCTCTCTCTCTGTGTTCTGTGTGTGTGTGTTCTCTCTGTGTGTATGTGTGTGTTCTCTCTCTCTGTGTTCTCTCTCTCTCGGTTCTCGTTCTCTCTCTGTGTGTTCTCTCTCTCTGTGTTCTCTCTCAATCTCTGTGTACTCTGTGTGTGTGTGTCTGTGTGTGTGTTTGTGTTCTACCTCTGTGTGTGTGTTCTCTCTGTGTGTGTTCTCTCTCTGTGTGTGTTCTCTCTGTCTCACTGTGGTCTCTCTCCCTCTCTCTGTGTTGTCTCTCCCTCTCTCTGTGTTCTCTCTCTCTCTGTGTTCTCTCTATCTGTGTGTTCCCTGTGTGTTTGTGTTCTGTGGGTGTGTTCTCTGTGTGTGTGTGTTCTGTGTGTGTGTATGTTCCCTCTTTCTGTGTGTGATCTCTCTATCTCTGTGCTCTCTCTCTGTGTTCTCGTTCTCCATCCCTGTTCTCTCTATCTGTGTGTTCTCTCTCTCTCTGTGTTCTCTCTCTCAGTTTGTTCTCACTCTCTCTGTGTGTTCTCGCTCTCTCTGCGATCTCTCGCTCTCTGCGTTCTCTCTCTCTCTGTATTCTCTCTCTGTGTTCTCTCTGTGTGTGTGTTCTCTCTGTGTGTTCTGTGTGTGTGTGTTCTCTCTCTCTCTGTTCTCTCTCTTTGTGTTCTCTCTCTCTCTGTGTTCTGTGTGTGTGTTCTCTGTGTGTGTGTTCTCTGTGTGTGTGTTCTCTGTGTGTGTTCTCTCACTCACTGTGTTTTCTCTCTCTCTGTGTTCTCTCTCTCTGTTGTCACTCTCACCATGTGTTCTCTCTCTCTCTGTGTTCTGTCTCTCTATGTTCTCTGTCTGTGTTCTCTGTCTGTGTTCTCTCTATCTGTGTGTTCTCTCTCTCTCTGTGTTCTCTCTCTCTGTTCTCTTTCTCTCTCTATCTCTGTTCTCTCTGTGTGCGTGTTGTTTTTCTCTCTTTGTGTTCTCTCTCTCTGTTTGTTCTCACTCTCTCTGTGTGTTCTCGCTCTCTCTGCGATCTCTCGCTCTCTGTGTTCTCTGTCTCTCTGTATTCTCTCTCTGTGTTCTCTCTCTGTTAGTGTTCTCTCTGTGTGTTCTCTCTGTGTTGTCTCTCCCTCTCTCTGTGTTCTCTCCCCCTCTCTGGTCTCTCTCTCTATGTGTTCTGTCTCTCTGTTCTCCCTCTCTCTCTCTGCGTTCTCTGTGTGTGTGTTCTCTCTCTCTCTGTGTTCTCTCTCTCTGTGTTCTCTCTCTCTCTGTGTTCTGTGTGTGTGTTCTCTGTGTATGTGTTTACTGTGTGTGTGATTGTTCTCTCTGTCTCTGTGTTCTCTCTCTCGCTCTGTGTTCTCTCTCTATCTCTCTGTGTTCTCTCTCTCTCTGTGTACTCTGTGTATGTGTGTCTGTGTGTGTGTTTGTGTTCTACCTCTGTGTGTGTGTTCTCTCTCTGTGTGTTCTCTCTCTCTCTGTGTTCTCTCTGTCTCACTGTGTTCTCTCTCCCTCTCTCTGTGTTGTCTCTCCCTCTCTCTGTGTTCTCTCTGTCTGTGTTCTCTCTATCTGTGTGTTCTCTATGTGTTTGTGTTCTGTGTGTGTGTTCTCTGTGTGTGTGCGTTCTGTGTGTGTGTGTTCACTGTGTGTGTGTATGTTCCCTCTTTCTGTGTGTGATCTCTCTCTCTCTGTGTTCTCTCTCTGTGTGTTCTCTCTCTCTCTGTGCTCTCTCTCTCTGTTCTCGTTCTCTATCTCTGTTCTCTCTATCTGTGTGTTCTCTCTCTCTCTGTGTTCTCTCTCTCAGTTTGTTCTCACTGTCTCTGTGTGTTCTCGCTCTCTCTGCGATCTCTCGCTTTCTGCGTTCGCTCTCTCTCTGTATTCTCTCTCTGTGTTCTCTCTGTGTGTGTGTTCTCTCTGTGTGTTCTGTGTGCGTGTGTGTTCTCCCGCTCTCTGTGTTCTCTCTCTCTGTGTTCTCTCTCTCTCTCTGTGTTCTGTGTGTGTTCTCTGTGTGTGTGTTCTCTGTGTGTGTGTTCTCTCTGTGTGTGTTCTCTCACTCACTGTGTTCTCTCTCTCTGTGTTCTCTCTCTCTGTTGTCACTCTCACCATGTGTTCTCTCTGTGTGTGTGTTCTCTCTCTCTCTCTGTTCTCTCTCTCTGTGTTCTCTCTCTCTCTGTGTTCTCTGTCTATGTGTTCTGTGTGTGTGTTCTCTCTGTGTGTGTGTTCTCTCTGTGTGTTCTGTGTGTGTGTTCTCTGTGTGTGTGTTCTCTGTGTGTGTGTTCTCTGTGTGTGTTCTCTCACTCACTGTGTTCTCTCTCTCAGTGTTCTCTCTCTCTGTTGTCACTCTCACCATGTGTTCTCTCTCTCTCTGTGTTCTGTCTCTCTATGTTCTCTGTCTGTGTTCTCTGTCTGTGTTCTCTCTATCTCTGTGTTCTCTCTCTCTCTGTGTTCTCTCTCTCTGTGTGTTCTCTCTGTGTGTTCTGTGTGTGTGTGTTGTCTCTGTCTCTGTGTTCTCTCTGTGTGTGTGTCTGTTCTCTCTCACTCTGTGTTCTCTCTCTATCTCTGTATTCTGTGTGTGTTCTCTGTGTGTGTTCTCTTGTGTGTGTGTTCTGTGTGTGTGTTCTCAGTTTGTGTGTTCTGTGTGTGCGTGTTTTCTGTGTGTGTGTTCTGTATGTCTGTGTTCTGTGTGTGCGTGTTCTCTGTGTCTGTTCGTTGTGTGTGTGCGTGTGTTCTCTCTCCCTCTCTGTGTTCTCTCTCTCTCTGTATTCTCTCTCTGTGTTCTCTCTCTCTCTGTGTTCTCTCTGTGTGTTCTGTGTGTGTGTGTTGTCTCTGTCTCTGTGTTCTCTGTGTGTGTGTTCTCTCTCCCTCTGTGTTCTCTCTGTGTGTGTGTCTGTTCTCTCCCACTCTGTGTTCTCTCTCTATCTCTGTATTCTGTGTGTGTTCTCTGTGTGTGTTCTCTTGTGTGTGTGTTCTGTGTGTGTGTTCTCTGTTTGTGTGTTTTGTGTGTGCGTGTTTTCTGTGTGTGTTCTGTATGTCTGTGTTCTGTGTGTGTGTTTCTCTGTGTGTGTGCTCTGTGTGTGTGTTCTCTGTGTGTGTGCGTGTGTTCACTCTCCCTCTATGTGTTCTCTCTTTCTCTGTGTGATCTCTCTCTGTGTGTTCTCTGTGTGTTTGTGTTCTGTGTGTGTGTTCTCTGTGTGTGTGACCCCTGTGTGTGTTTGTGTTCTCTATTATTGTGTGCTCTGTCTCTCTCTGTGTTCTCTCTCTCTGTGTTCTCTGTCTGTGTTCTCTCTGTGTGTTCTCTCTCTCTGTGTTCCCACTGTCTCTGTGTTCTCATTGTGTTTGTGTTCTGTGTGTGTGTTCTCTCTGTGTGTGCGTTCTCTGTGTGTGTGTGTTCTGTGTATGTGTGTGTTCTCTCTCTGTGTGTTCTCTGTGTGTGTGTTCTCCCTCTGTGTTCTCTCTCTCACTCTGTGTTCTCTTTCTATCTCTGTATTCTGTGTGTGTTCCCTGTGTGTGTGTTCTCTTGTGTGTGTGTGCTCTGTGTGTGTGTGTTCTCTGTTTGTGTGTTCTTGTGTGTGCGTGTTCTCTGTGTGTGTTCGCTGTGTGTATGCGTGTGTTCTCTCTCCCTCTATGTGTTCTAATATCTCTGTGTGATCTCTCGCCGTTCTCTCTCTCTCTCTCTCTGTGTTCTCTGTGTGTTTGTGTTCTGTGTGTGTGTTCTCTGTGTGTGTGGTCTCTGTGTGTGTTTGGGTTGTCTGTGTGTGTGTGTGCGTTCTGTGTATGTGTGTTCTCTGTGTGTGTGTATGTTCTCTCTTTCTGTGTGTGATCTCTCTCTCTGTTCTCTCTCTGTCTCTGTGTTCTCTCTCTCTCTCTGTTCTCTCTATGTGTGTCTGTTCTCTCTCACTCTGTGTTCTCTCTCTATCTCTGTATTCTGTGTGCGTGTTCTATGTGTGTGTTCTCTTTTGTGTGTGTTGTGTGTGTGTGTTCTCTGTTTGTGTGTTCTGTGTGTGCGTGTTTTCTGTGTGTGTGTTTCTCTGTGTGTGTGCGTGTGTTCTCTCTCACTCTATGTGTTCTCTCTTTTTCTGTGTGATCTCTCTCTCAGCGTTCTCTCTCTCTCTGTTCTCTCTCTCTCTGTGTTCTCTGTGTGTGTGTTCTCTCTGTGCGTATGTGTGTGTTCTCTCCCTCTCTGTGTTCTCTCTCTCTCCGTTCTCATTCTCTCTCTGCGTGTTCTCTCTCTCTGTGTTCTCTCTCTCTCTGTGTTCTCTCTCTCTCTGTTCTCTCTCTCTCTGTGTTATCTCTCTCTCTCTCTGTGTTCTCTGTCTCTCACTGTGTTCTCTCTCCCTCTCACTGTGTTGTCTCTCCCTCTCTCTGTGTTCTCTCTCCCTGACTGCTCTCTCACTTTATGTGTTCTCTCTCTATGTTCTCCGTCTCTCTCTCTCTGCGTTCTCTGTGTGTGTGCCCTCTTGTGTGTGTGTTCTGTGTGTGTGTGTTTTCTGTTTGTGTGTTCTGTGTGTGCGTGATCTCTGTGTGTTCGCTGTGCGTGCATGTGTTCTCTCTCCCTCTATGTGTTCTCTCTTTCTCTGTGTGATCTCTCTCTGTGTTCTCTCTCTCTCTGTGTTCTCTCTCTCTCTGTGTTCTCTCTATGTGTGTCTGTTCTCTCTCACTCTGCGTTCTCTCTCTATCTCTGTATTCTGTGTGTGTGTGTTCTCTGTGTGTGTTCTCTTTTGTGTGTGTTGTGTGCGTGTGTTCTCTTGTGTGTGTGTTCTGTGTGTGTGTTCTCTGGTTCTGTGTATGTTCTCTCTTTCTGTGTATGATCTGTCTCTCTGTGTTCTCTCTCTCTCTGTGTTCTGTATCTCTATGTTCTCTGTCTGCGTTCTCTGTCTGTGTTCTCTCTATCTGTGTGCTCTCTCTCTCTGTGTTCTCTCTCTCTCTGTTCTCTTTCTCTCTCTATCTCTGTTCTCTCTCTGTGTGTGGTCTTTCTCTCTCTGTGTTCTCTCTCTCTGTTTGTTCTCACTCTCTCTGTGTGTTCTCGCTCTCTCTGCGATCTCTCGCTCTCTGTGTTCTCTCTCTCTCTGTATTCTCTCTCTGTGTTCTCTCTCTCTGTGTATTCTCTCTGTGTGTTCTGTGTGTGTGTGTTCTCTCTCTCTCTGTGTTCTCTCTCTGTGTGTGTCTGTTCTCTCTCACTCTATGTTCTCTCTCTATCTCTGTATTCTGTGTGTGTTCTCTGTGTGTGTGTCCTCTTGTGTGTGTGTTCTGTGTGCCTGTTCTCTGTTTGTGTGTTCTGTGTGTGGGTGTTCTGTGTGTGTGTTTCTCTGTGTGAGTGCTCTGTGTCTGCGTGTTCTGTGTGTGTGTTTCTCTGTGTGTGTACTCTGTATGCGTTCTCTGTGTGTGCGTGTGTTCTCTCTCCCTCTATGTGTTCTCTCTTTCCCTGTGTGATCACGCTCTCTGTTCTCTCTCTCTCTGTGTTCTCTGTGTGTTTGTGTTCTGTGTGTGTGTTCTGTGTGTTTGTGATCTGTGTGTGTTTCTCTGTGTGTGTGTGCTCTGTGTGTGTGTTCTCTTTGTGTGTGTGTGTGTTCTCTCACCCTCTATGTGTTCTCTCTTTGTCTGTGTGATCTCTCTCTGTGGGTGTTCTCTTGTGTGTGTGTTCTGTGTCTGTGTTCTCTGTTTGTGTGTTCTGTGTGTGCGTGTTCTGTGTGTGTGTTTCTCTGTGCGTGCGCTCTGTGTGTGTTCTCTGTGTGTGTGCGTGTGTTCTCTCTCCCTCTATGTGTTCTCTCTTTCCCTGTGTGATCACGCTCTCTGTTCTCTCTCTCTCTGTGTTCTCTGTGTGTTTGTGTTCTGTGTGTGTTCTGTGTGTTTGTGATCGGCGTGTGTTTCTCTCTGTGTGTGTGTTCTCTTTGTGTGTGCGTGTGTTCTCTCACCCTCTATGTGTTCTCTCTTTCTCTGTGTGATCTCTCTCTGTGTGTTCTCTGTGTGTTTGTGTTCTGTGTGTGTGTTCTCTCTGTGTGTTCTGTGTGTGTGTTCTCTCTCTCTGTGTTCTCTCTCTGTGTATTCTCTCTCCCTCTATGTGTTCTCTCTTTCTCTGTGTGATCTCTCTCTGTGTTCTCTCTCTCTCTCTGTGTTCTCTGTGTGTTTGTGTTCTGTGTGTGTGTTCTCTGTCTGTGTTTGTGTTGTCTGTGTGTTTGTGTGCGTTCTGTGTATGTGTGTCCTCTGTGTGTGTGTATGTTCTCTCTCTCTGTGAGTGATCTCTCTCTGTTCTCTCTCTCTCTCTCTGTTCTCTCTCTCTGTGTGTTCTCTCTCTGTGATTGTCTGTTCTCTCTCACTCCATGTTCTATCTCTATCTGTGTATTCTGTGTGTGTGTGTGTGTGTGTGTTCTCTGTGTGTGTTCTCTGTGTGTGTTTGGGTTATCTGTGTGTGTGTGCGTTCTGTGTATGTGTGTTCTCTGTGTGTGTGTGTACTCTCTCTGTGTTCTCTCTCTCTCTGTGTTCTCTCTCTCTCTGTGTTCTGTCTCTCTATGTTCTCTGTCTGTGTTCTCTGTCTGTGTTCTCTCTATCTGTGTGTTCTCTCTCTGTGTGTTCTCTCTCTCTCTGTTCTCTTTCTCTCTATATATCTGTTCTCTCTGTGTGCGTGTTGTTTTTCTCTCTTTGTGTTCTCTCTCTCTGTTTGTTCTCACTCTCTCTGTGTGTTCTCGCTCTCTCTGCGATCTCTCGCTCTCTGTGTTCTCTGTCTCTCTGTATTCTCTCTCTGTGTTCTCTCTCTGCTAGTGTTATCTCTGTGTGTTCTCTCTGTGTTGTCTCTCCCTCTCTCTGTGTTCTCTCCCCCTCTCTGGTCTCTCTCTCTATGTGTTCTGTCTCTCTGTTCTCCCTCTCTCTCTCTGCGTTCTCTGTGTGTGTGTTCTCTCTCTCTCTGTGTTCTCTCTCTCTGTGTTCTCTCTCTCTCTGTGTTCTGTGTGTGTGTTCTCTGCGTGTGTGGATCTTCCCTCTGTGTGTGAGTTCTTCCTGTGTGTGTTCTCTGTGTATGTGTTTACTGTGTGTGTGATTGTTCTCTCTCTCTCTGTGTTCTCTCTCTCGCTCTGTGTTCTCTCTCTATCTCTCTGTGTTCTCTCTCTCTCTGTGTTCTCTCTCTCTCTCTGTGTACTCTGTGTATGTGTGTCTGTGTGTGTGTTTGTGTTCTACCTCTGTGTGTGTGTTCTCTCTCTGTGTGTTCTCTCTCTCTCTGTGTTCTCTCTGTCTCACTGTGTTCTCTCTCCCTCTCTCTGTGTTGTCTCTCCCTCTCTCTGTGTTCTCTCTGTGTGTGTGTTCTCTCTCTGTGTGTTCTCTCTGTGTGTGTTTGGGTTATCTGTGTGTGTGTGCGTTCTGTGTATGTGTGTTCTCTGTGTGTGTGTGTACTCTCTCTATGTTCACTCTCTCTCTCTCTGTGTTCTGTGTGTGTGTCCTCTTTGTGTCCGTATTCTGTGTGTGTGTTCTCTGTGTGTTTTCTCTCTCTGTGTGTTCTCTCTCTCTCTGTTTTCTCTGTTTGTGTGTGTGTGTTCTCTCTCTCTGTGTTCTCTCTCTGTTGTCACTCTCACTGTTGTCACTCTCACTCTCTGTGTGATCTCTCTCTGTGTGTTTGTGTTCTGTGTGTGTGTTCTCTCTGTGTGTTCTGTGTGTGTGTTCTCTCTCCCTCTCTCTAATTCCTCTCTCTCTGTGTTCTTTGTTTCTCTCTGTGTTCTCTCTCACTCTCTGTGTTCTCTCTCTCTGTTCTGTGTGTGTGTATGTGTTCTCTCTCTCCCTGTGTTCTCTGTGTGTGTGTTCTCTCTGTGTGTGTTCTCTCACCCACTGTGTTCTCTCTCTCTGTGTTCTCTCTCTCTGTTGTCACTCTCACCATGTGTTCTCTGTGTGTGTGTGTGTTCTCTCTCTCTGTTCTCTCTCTCTCTGTGTTCTCTGTCTATGTGTTCTGTGTGTGTGGTCTCTCTCTCTGTGTGTTCTCTCTGTGTGTTTTGTGTGTGTGTGTTCTCTCTCTCTACGTTCTCTCTCTCTGTGTGTTCTGTGTGTGTGTTCTCTGTGTGTTCTCTCTCTCTCGGTGTGCGAACTCTGTGTGTGTGTGTGTTCTCTGTGTGTGTGTATTCTCTGGGTGTATGTGTGTTCTCTGTGTGTTCTCTCTCTCTCTGTGTTCTCTCTCTCTCTGTTTTCTTTGTTTGTGTGTGTGTGTTCTCTCTCTCTGTGTTCTCTCTCTCTGTGTTCTCTCTCACTGTTGTCACTCTCACTATGTGCTCTCTCTCTCTGTGTGATCTCTCTCTCTGTGATCTCTCTCTATCTCTGTTTGTTCTGTGTGTGTGTGTGATCACTCGCTCTCTCTGTGTGTGTTCTCTCTCTCTCTCTGTGTCCTCTGTGGGTGTGTGTCTGTGTGCGTTCTCTCTGTGCGTATGTGTGCATTCGCTCTCTCTCTCTGTGTGTGCTCTCTCCTTCTCTCTGTGTGTTTTCTCTATCTCTGTGTTCTCTGTGTGATCTCTCTCTCTCTCTCTCTAATTCCTCTCTCTCTCTCTGTGTTCTTTGTTTCTCTCTGAGTTCTCTCTCACGCTCTGAGTTCTCTCTCTGTTCTCAGTGTGTGTGTGTGTGTTCTCTCTCTCCCTGTGTTCTGTGTGTGTGTGTGTGCTCTCTCTCTCTCACTGTGTTCTGTCTCTCTCTGTGTTCTCTCGCTCTGTGTTCTCTCTCTGTGTTGTCTCTCTCACAATGTGTTCTCTGTGTGTGAGTGTGTTGTCTCTCCGTGTGTGATCTCTTTCTCTGTTCTCTCTCTCTCTCTCTCTCTGTTCTCTCTCTCTCTATGTTCTCTCTCTGTGTGTGTCTGTTCTCTCTCACTCTGTTTTCCCTCTCTATATCTGTATTCTGTGTGTGTGTGTGTTCTCTGTGTGTGTGTTCTCTTGTGTGTGTGTTCTGTGTGTGTGTTCTCTGTTTGTGTGTTCTGTGTGTGCGTGTTCTCTGTGTGTGTGTGCTCTGTGTGTGTGTTCCCTCTGTGTGTGCGTGTGTTCTCTCTCCCTCTACGTGTTCTCTCTTTCTCTGTGTGATCTCTCTCTGTGTTCTCTCTCTCTCTCTGTGTTCTCTGTCTGTTTGTGTCCTGTGTGTGTTCACTCTGTATGTGTTCTCTTTGTGTGTGTTCCCTCTGTGTGTGTGTGTTCTCTATTAGTGTGTTCTCTCTCTCTCTCAATGTTCTCTCTCTCTCTGTTCTCTCTTTGTCCTCTCTCTCTCTGTGTTCTCTCTCTCTGTGCGTTCTCTCTCTCTCTGTGTTCTCACTCTCTCTGTTGTCACTCTCACTATGTGTTCTCTCTCTGTGTGTATGTTCTCTCTTTCTGTGTTCTCTCTCTCTGTTGTCACTCTCACTATGTGTTCTCTCTCTCTGTGCGATCACTCTCTCAGCGTTCTCTCTCTCTCTGTTCCCTCTCTCTCTGTGTTCTGTGTGTGTGTGTTCTCTCTGTGTGTATGTGTGTGTTCTCGCTCTCTCTGTGTTCTCTCTCTCTCCGTTCTCGTTCTCTCTCTGTGTGTTCTCTCTCTCTGTGTTCTCTCTCAATCTCTGTGTACTCTGTGTGTGTGTGTCTGTGTGTGTGTTTGTGTTCTACCTCTGTGTGTGTGTTCTCTCTGTGTGTGTTCTCTCTCTCTGTGTGTTCTCTCTGTCTCACTGTGGTCTCTCTCCCTCTCTCTGTGTTGTCTCTCCCTCTCTCTGTGTTCTCTCTGACTGTGTTCTCTCTATCTGTGTGTTCCCTGTGTGTTTGTGTTCTGTGTGTGTGTTCTCTGTGTGTGTGCGTTCTGTGTGTGTGTGTTCTGTGTGTGTGTGTATGTTCCCTCTTTCTGTGTGTGATCTCTCTCTCTCTGTGCTCTCTCTCTCTGTGTTCTCGTTCTCTATCTCTGTTCTCTCTATCTGTGTGTTCTCTCTCTCTCGGTGTTCTCTCTGTCTCACTGTGGTCTCTCTCCCTCTCTCTGTGTTGTCTCTCCCTCTCTCTGTGTTCTCTCTGACTGTGTTCTCTCTATCTGTGTGTTCCCTGTGTGTTTGTGTTCTGTGTGTGTGTTCTCTGTGTGTGTGCGTTCTGTGTGTGTGTGTTCTGTGTGTGTGTGTATGTTCCCTCTTTCTGTGTGTGATCTCTCTCTCTCTGTGCTCTCTCTCTCTGTGTTCTCGTTCTCTATCTCTGTTCTCTCTATCTGTGTGTTCTCTCTCTCTCTGTGTTCTCTCTCTCAGTTTGTTCTCACTCTCTCTGTGTGTTCTCGCTCTCTCTGCGATCTCTCGCTCTCTGCGTTCTCTGTCTCTCTGTATTCTCTCTCTGTGTTCTCTCTCTGTTAGTGTTCTCTCTGTGTGTTCTCTCTGTGTTGTCTCTCCCTCTCTCTGTGTTCTCTCCCCCTCTCTGGTCTCTCTCTCTATGTGTTCTGTCTCTCTGTTCTCCCTCTCTCACTCTGCGTTCTCTCTGTGTGTGTTCTCTCTCCCTCTGTGTTCTCTGTGTGTGTGTGTCTGTTCTCTCTCACTCTGTGTTCTCTCTGTATCTCTGTATTCTGTGTGTGTTCTCTGTGTGTGTTCTCTTGTGTGTGTGTTCTGTGTGTGTGTTCTCTGTGTGTTCTGTGTGTGCGTGTTTTCTGTGTGTGTGTTCTGTATGTCTGTGTTCTGTGTGTGCGTGTTCTCTGTGTCTATTCGCTGTGTGTGTGTGTGTGTTCTCTCTCCCTCTCTGTGTTCTCTCTCTCTCTGTATTCTCTCTCTGTGTTCTCTCTCTCTCTGTGTTCTCTCTGTGTGTTCTGTGTGTGTGTGTTGTCTCTGTCTCTGTGTTCTCTCTGTGTGTGTTCTCTCTCCCTCTGTGTTCTCTCTGTGTGTGTGTCTGTTCTCTCTCACTCTGTGTTCTCTCTCTATCTCTGCATTCTGTGTGTGTTCTCTGTGTGTGTTCTCTTGTGTGTGTGTTCTGTGTGTGTTCTCTGTTTGTGTGTTCTGTGTGTGCGTGTTTTCTCTGTGTGTTCTGTATGTCTGTGTTCTGTGTGTGTGTGTTCTCTGTGTGTGTGCGTGTGTTCACTCTCCCTCTATGTGTTCTCTCTTTCTCTGTGTGATCTCTCTCTGTGTGTTCTCTGTGTGTTTGTGTTCTGTGTGTGTGTTCTGTGTGTGTGTTCTCTGTGTGTGTGACCCCTGTGTGTGTTTGTGTTCTCTATTATTGTGTGCTCTGTCTCTCTCTGTGTTCTCTCTCTCTGTGTTCTCTGTCTGTGTTCTCTCTGTGTGTTCTCTCTCTCTGTGTTCCCACTGTCTCTGTGTTCTCATTGTGTTTGTGTTCTGTGTGTGTGTTCTCTCTGTTTGTGCGTTCTCTGTGTGTGTGTGTTCTGTGTATGTGTGTGTTCTCTCTCTGTGTGTTCTCTGTGTGTGTGTTCTCCCTCTGTGTTCTCTCTCTCACTCTGTGTTCTCTCTCTATCTTTGTATTCTGTGTGTGTTCCCTGTGTGTGTGTTCTCTTGTGTGTGTGTGCTCTGTGTGTGTGTGTTCTCTGTTTGTGTGTTCTTGTGTGTGCGTGTTCTCTGTGTGTGTTCGCTGTGTGTATGCGTGTGTTCTCTCTCCCTCTATGTGTTCTCATATCTCTGTGTGATCTCTCGCTGTTCTCTCTCTCTCTCTCTCTGTGTTCTCTGTGTGTTTGTGTTCTGTGTGTGTGTTCTCTCTGTGTTTGCGTTATCTGTGTGTGTGTGTTCTGTGTATGTGTGTGTTCTCTCTCTGTGTGTTCTCTGTGTGTGTGTTCTCCCTCTGTGTTCTCTCTCTCACTCTGTGTTCTCTCTCTATCTCTGTATTCTGTGTGTGTTCCCTGTGTGTGTGTTCTCTTGTGTGTGTGTGCTCTGTGTGTGCGTGTTCTCTGTGTGTGTTCGCTGTGTGTATGCGTGTGTTCTCTCTCCCTCTATGTGTTCTCATATCTCTGTGTGATCTCTCGCTGTGTGTTCTCTGTGTGTTTGTGTTCTGTGTGTGTGTTCTCTCTGTGTGTTCTCTGTGTGTGTGACCCCTGTGTGTGTTTGTGTTCTCTATTATTGTGTGCTCTGTCTCTCTCTGTGTTCTCTCTCTCTGTGTTCCCACTGTCTCTGTGTTCTCATTGTGTTTGTGTTCTGTGTGTGTGTTCTCTCTGTGTGTGCGTTCTCTGTGTGTGTGTGTTCTGTGTATGTGTGTGTTCTCTCTGTGTGTGTGTGTTCTCCCTCTGTGTTCTCTCTCTCACTCTGTGTTCTCTCTCTATCTCTGTATTCTGTGTGTGTTCCCTGTGTGTGTGTTCTCTTGTGTGTGTGTGCTCTCTGTGTGTGTGTGTTCTCTGTTTGTGTGTTCTTGTGTGTGCGTGTTCTCTGTGTGTGTTCGCTGTGTGTATGCGTGTTTTCTATCTCCCTCTAAGTGTTCTCATATCTCTGTGTGATCTCTCTCTCTCTGTGTTCTCTGTCTCTCACTGTGTTCTTTCTCCCTCTCACTGTGTTGCCTCTTCCTCTCTCTGTGTTCTCTCTCCCTGACTGTTCTCTCACTCCATGTGTTCCCTCTCTGTGTTCTCCGTCGCTCTCTCTGCGTTCTCTGTTTGTGTGTTCTCTTGTGTGTGTGTTCTGTGTGTGTGGGTGTTCTCTGTTTGTGTGTTTTGTGTGTGCGTGTTCTCTGTGTGTTCGCTGTGTGTGTGCGTGTGTTGTCTCTCCCTCCATGTGTTCTCTCTTTCTCTGTGTGATCTCTCTCTGTATTCTCTCTCTCTCTCCGTGTTCTCTGTGTGTTTGTGTTCCGTGTGTGTGTTCTCTGTCTGTGTGTTCTCTGTGTGTGTTTGGGTTGTCTGTGTGTGTGTGTGTGTTTTGTGTATGTGTGTTCTCTGTGTGTGTGTATGCTCTCTCTGTGTTCTCTCTCACTCTGTGTTCTCTCTCTATCTCTGTATTCTAAATGTGTGTGTTCTCTGTGTGTGTTCTCTTTTGTGTGTGTTGTGTGTGTGTATGTTCTGTGTGTGTGTGTGTTTCTCTGTGTGTTCTCGCTCTCTCTGCGATCTCTCGCTCTCTGTGTTCTCTCTCTCTCTGTATTCTCTCTCTGTGATCTCTGTGTGTGTGTGTTCTCTCTGTGTGTTCTGTGTGTGTGTTCTCTCTCTCTCTGTGTTCTCTCTCTGTGTGTTCTCTCTCCCTCTATGTGTTCTCTCTTTCTCTGTGTGATCGTTCTCTGTATTCTCTCTCTCTGTGTGTTCTGAGTGTGTGTTCTCTGTGTGTTTGTGTGTTCTCTATGTGTGTATGTTCTCTCTTTCTGTGTGTGATCTCTCTCTCTGTTCTCTCTCTCTCTCTCTCTGTGTCTGTTCTCTCTCACAATGTGTTCTCTCTCTATCTCTGTATTCTGTGTGTTTGTATTTTCTGTCTGTGTGTTCTCTTGTGTGTGTGTTCTGTGTGTGTGTTCTCTGGTTGTGTGTATGTTCTCTCTTGCTGTGTATGACCTGTCTCTCTGTGTTCTCTCTCTCTCTGTGTCTGTTCTCTCTCACTATGTGTTCTCTCTCTATCTCTGTATTCTGTGTTTTTGTGTTTTCTTTCTGTGTGTTCTCTTGTGTGTGTGTTCTGTGTGTGTTCTCTGTTTGTGTATATGTTCTCTCTTTCTGTGTATGATCTCTCCCTCTGTGTGATCTCTCTCTGTGTTTTCTTCTCGCTCTGTGTGTTCTCTGTGTGTGCGCGCGTGTGTTTTCGCTCTCTCTCTGTGTTCTGTGTGTGTGTACTCTCTCTCTGTTCTCTCTCTCTGTGTTCTCTCTCTCTGTGTTCTGTCTCTCTATGATCTCTGTCTGTGTTCTCTGTCTGTGTTCTCTCTATCTGTGTGTTCTCTCTCTCTGTTCTCTTTCTCTCTCTATCTCTGTTCTCTCTGTGTGCGTGTTGCTTTTCTCTCTTTGTGTTCTCTCTCTCTGTTTGTTCTCACTCTCTCTGTGTGTTCTCGCTCTCTCTGCGATCTCTCACTCTCTGTGTTCTCTGTCTCTCTGTATTCTCTCTCTGTGTTCTCTCTCTGTTAGTGTTCTCTCTGTGTGTTCTCTCTGTGTTGTCTCTCCCTCTCTCTGTGTTCTCTCCCCCTCTCTGGTCTCTCTCTCTATGTGTTCTGTCTCTCTGTTCTCCCTCTCTCTCTCTGCGTTCTCTGTGTGTGTTCTCTCTCTCTCTGTGTTCTCTCTCTCTCTGTGTTCTGTGTGTGTGTTCTCTGCGTGTGTGGATCTTCCCTCTGTGTGTGAGTTCTTCCTGTGTGTGTTCTCTGTGTATGTGTTTACTGTGTGTGTGATTGTTCTCTCTCTCTGTGTTCTCTCTCTCGCTCTGTGTTCTCTCTCTATCTCTCTGTGTTCTCTCTCTCTGTGTTCTCTCTCTCTCTGTGTACTCTGTGTATGTGTGTCTGTGTGTGTGTTTGTGTTCTACCTCTGTGTGTGTGTTCTCTCTCTGTGTGTTCTCTCTCTCTCTGTGTTCTCTCTGTCTCACTGTGTTCTCTCTCCCTCTCTCTGTGTTGTCTCTCCCTCTCTCTGTGTTCTCTCTGTCTGTGTTCTCTCTATCTGTGTGTTCTCTGTGTGTTTGTGTTCTGTGTGTGTGTTCTCTGTGTGTGTGCGTTCTGTGTGTGTGTGTGTTCTCTGTGTGTGTGTATGTTCCCTCTTTCTGTGTGTGATCTCTCTCTCTCTGTGTTCTCTCTCTGTGTGTTCTCTCTCTCTCTGTGCTCTCTCTCTCTGTTCTCGTTCTCTATCTCTGTTCTCTCTATCTGTGTGTTCTCTCTCTCTCTGTGTTCTCTCTCTCAGTTTGTTCTCACTCTCTCTGTGTGTTCTCGCTCTCTCTGCGATCTCTCGCTTTCGGCGTTCGCTCTCTCTCTGTATTCTCTCTCTGTGTTCTCTCTGTGTGTGTGTTCTCTCTGTGTGTTCTGTGTGCGTGTGTGTTCTCTCTCTCTCTGTATTCTCTCTCTCTGTGTTCTCTCTCTCTCTGTGTTCTGTGTGTGTTCTCTGTGTGTGTGTTCTCTGTGTGTGTGTTCTCTCTGTGTGTGTTCTCTCACTCACTGTGTTCTCTCTCTCTGTGTTCTCTCTCTCTGTTGTCACTCTCACCATGTGTTCTCTGTGTGCGTGTGTGTTCTCTCTCTCTCTCTCTCTCTGTTCTCTCTCTCTGTGTTCTCTCTCTCTCTGTGTTCTCTGGCTATGCGTTCTGTGTGTGTGTTCTCTCTCTGTGTGTGTTCTCTCTGTGTGTTCTGTGTGTGTGTGTTCTCTCTCTGTGTTCTCTCTCTCTATGTTCTCTCTCTCTCTCTGTGTTCTGTGTGTGTGTCCTCTGTGTGTCTGTATTCTGTGTGTGTGTGTGTGTGTTCTCTGTGTGTTTTCTCTCTCTGTGTGTTCTCTCTCTCTCTGTTTTCTCTGTTTGTGTGTGTGTGTTCTCTCTCTCTGTGTTCTCTCTCTGTTGTCACTCTCACTGTTGTCACTCTCACTATGTGATCTCTCTTTCTCTGTGTGATCTCTTTCTGTGTGTTCTCTGTGTGTTTGTGTTCTGTGTGTGTGTTCTCTCTGTGTGTTCTGTGTGTGTGTTCTCTCTCCCTCTCTCTAATTCCTCTCTCTCTGTGTTCTTTGTTTCTCTCTGTGTTCTCTCTCACTCTCTGTGTTCTCTCTCTCTGTTCTGTGTGTGTGTATGTGTTCTCTCTCTCCCTGTGTTCTCTGTGTGTGTGTTCTCTCTGTGTGTGTTCTCTCACCCACTGTGTTCTCTCTCTCTGTGTTCTCTCTCTCTGTTGTCACTCTCACCATGTGTTCTCTGTGTGTGTGTGTTCTCTCTCTCTCTCTGTTCTCTCTCTCTGTGTTCTCTCTCTCTCTGTGTTCTCTGTCTATGTGTTCTGTGTGTGTGTTCTCTCTGTGTGTGTGTTCTCTCTGTGTGTTCTGTGTGTGTGTTCTCTGTGTGTGTGTTCTCTGTGTGTGTGTTCTCTGTGTGTGTTCTCTCACTCACTGTGTTCTCTCTCTCAGTGTTCTCTCTCTCTGTTGTCACTCTCACCATGTGTTCTCTCTCTCTCTGTGTTCTGTCTCTCTATGTTCTCTGTCTGTGTTCTCTGTCTGTGTTCTCTCTATCTCTGTGTTCTCTCTCTCTCTGTGTTCTCTCTCTCTGTGTGTTCTCTCTGTGTGTTCTGTGTGTGTGTGTTGTCTCTGTCTCTGTGTTCTCTGTGTGTGTGTGTCTGTTCTCTCTCACTCTGTGTTCTCTCTCTATCTCTGTATTCTGTGTGTGTTCTCTGTGTGTGTTCTCTTGTGTGTGTGTTCTGTGTGTGTGTTCTCAGTTTGTGTGTTCTGTGTGTGCGTGTTTTCTGTGTGTGTGTTCTGTATGTCTGTGTTCTGTGTGTGCGTGTTCTCTGTGTCTGTTCGTTGTGTGTGTGCGTGTGTTCTCTCTCCCTCTCTGTGTTCTCTCTCTCTCTGTATTCTCTCTCTGTGTTCTCTCTCTCTCTGTGTTCTCTCTGTGTGTTCTGTGTGTGTGTGTTGTCTCTGTCTCTGTGTTCTCTGTGTGTGTGTTCTCTCTCCCTCTGTGTTCTCTCTGTGTGTGTGTCTGTTCTCTCCCACTCTGTGTTCTCTCTCTATCTCTGTATTCTGTGTGTGTTCTCTGTGTGTGTTCTCTTGTGTGTGTGTTCTGTGTGTGTGTTCTCTGTTTGTGTGTTTTGTGTGTGCGTGTTTTCTGTGTGTGTTCTGTATGTCTGTGTTCTGTGTGTGTGTTTCTCTGTGTGTGTGCTCTGTGTGTGTGTTCTCTGTGTGTGTGCGTGTGTTCACTCTCCCTCTATGTGTTCTCTCTTTCTCTGTGTGATCTCTCTCTGTGTGTTCTCTGTGTGTTTGTGTTCTGTGTGTGTGTTCTCTGTGTGTGTGACCCCTGTGTGTGTTTGTGTTCTCTATTATTGTGTGCTCTGTCTCTCTCTGTGTTCTCTCTCTCTGTGTTCTCTGTCTGTGTTCTCTCTGTGTGTTCTCTCTCTCTGTGTTCCCACTGTCTCTGTGTTCTCATTGTGTTTGTGTTCTGTGTGTGTGTTCTCTCTGTGTGTGCGTTCTCTGTGTGTGTGTTCTGTGTATGTGTGTGTTCTCTCTCTGTGTGTTCTCTGTGTGTGTGTTCTCCCTCTGTGTTCTCTCTCTCACTCTGTGTTCTCTTTCTATCTCTGTATTCTGTGTGTGTTCCCTGTGTGTGTGTTCTCTTGTGTGTGTGTGCTCTGTGTGTGTGTGTTCTCTGTTTGTGTGTTCTTGTGTGTGCGTGTTCTCTGTGTGTGTTCGCTGTGTGTATGCGTGTGTTCTCTCTCCCTCTATGTGTTCTAATATCTCTGTGTGATCTCTCGCCGTTCTCTCTCTCTCTCTCTGTGTGTTCTCTGCGTGTTTGTGTTCTGTGTGTGTGTTCTCTGTGTGTGTGGTCTCTGTGTGTGTTTGGGTTGTCTGTGTGTGTGTGTGCGTTCTGTGTATGTGTGTTCTCTGTGTGTGTGTATGTTCTCTCTTTCTGTGTGTGATCTCTCTCTCTGTTCTCTCTCTGTCTCTGTGTTCTCTCTCTCTCTCTGTTCTCTCTATGTGTGTCTGTTCTCTCTCACTCTGTGTTCTCTCTCTATCTCTGTATTCTGTGTGCGTGTTCTATGTGTGTGTTCTCTTTTGTGTGTGTTGTGTGTGTGTGTTCTCTGTTTGTGTGTTCTGTGTGTGCGTGTTTTCTGTGTGTGTGTTTCTCTGTGTGTGTGCGTGTGTTCTCTCTCACTCTATGTGTTCTCTCTTTTTCTGTGTGATCTCTCTCTCAGCGTTCTCTCTCTCTCTGTTCTCTCTCTCTCTGTGTTCTCTGTGTGTGTGTTCTCTCTGTGCGTATGTGTGTGTTCTCTCCCTCTCTGTGTTCTCTCTCTCTCCGTTCTCATTCTCTCTCTGCGTGTTCTCTCTCTGTGTTCTCTCTCTCTCTGTGTTCTCTCTCTCTCTGTTCTCTCTCTCTCTGTGTTATCTCTCTCTCTCTCTGTGTTCTCTGTCTCTCACTGTGTTCTCTCTCCCTCTCACTGTGTTGTCTCTCCCTCTCTCTGTGTTCTCTCTCCCTGACTGCTCTCTCACTTTATGTGTTCTCTCTCTATGTTCTCCGTCTCTCTCTCTCTGCGTTCTCTGTGTGTGTGCCCTCTTGTGTGTGTGTTCTGTGTGTGTGTGTTCTCTGTTTGTGTGTTCTGTGTGTGCGTGATCTCTGTGTGTTCGCTGTGCATGCATGTGTTCTCTCTCCCTCTATGTGTTCTCTCTTTCTCTGTGTGATCTCTCTCTGTGTTCTCTCTCTCTCTGTGTTCTCTCTCTCTCTGTGTTCTCTCTATGTGTGTCTGTTCTCTCTCACTCTGCGTTCTCTCTCTATCTCTGTATTCTGTGTGTGTGTGTTCTCTGTGTGTGTTCTCTTTTGTGTGTGTTGTGTGCGTGTGTTCTCTTGTGTGTGTGTTCTCTGGTTCTGTGTATGTTCTCTCTTTCTGTGTATGATCTGTCTCTCTGTGTTCTCTCTCTCTCTGTGTTCTGTATCTCTATGTTCTCTGTCTGCGTTCTCTGTCTGTGTTCTCTCTATCTGTGTGTTCTCTCTCTCTGTGTTCTCTCTCTCTCTGTTCTCTTTCTCTCTCTATCTCTGTTCTCTCTGTGTGTGTGGTCTTTCTCTCTCTGTGTTCTCTCTCTCTGTTTGTTCTCACTCTCTCTGTGTGTTCTCGCTCTCTCTGCGATCTCTCGCTCTCTGTGTTCTCTCTCTCTCTGTATTCTCTCTCTGTGTTCTCTCTCTCTGTGTATTCTCTCTGTGTGTTCTGTGTGTGTTTGTTCTCTCTCTCTCTGTGTTCTCTCTCTGTGTGTGTCTGTTCTCTCTCACTCTATGTTCTCTCTCTATCTCTGTATTCTGTGTGTGTTCTCTGTGTGTGTGTCCTCTTGTGTGTGTGTTCTGTGTGCCTGTTCTCTGTTTGTGTGTTCTGTGTGTGGGTGTTCTGTGTGTGTGTTTCTCTGTGTGAGTGCTCTGTGTGTGCGTGTTCTGTGTGTGTGTTTCTCTGTGTGTGTACTCTGTATGCGTTCTCTGTGTGTGCGTGTGTTCTCTCTCCCTCTATGTGTTCTCTCTTTCCCTGTGTGATCACGCTCTCTGTTCTCTCTCTCTCTGTGTTCTCTGTGTGTTTGTGTTCTGTGTGTGTGTTCTGTGTGTTTGTGATCTGTGTGTGTTTCTCTGTGTGTGTGTGCTCTGTGTGTGTGTTCTCTTTGTGTGTGTGTGTGTTCTCTCACCCTCTATGTGTTCTCTCTTTGTCTGTGTGATCTCTCTCTGTGGGTGTTCTCTTGTGTGTGTGTTCTGTGTCTGTGTTCTCTGTTTGTGTGTTCTGTGTGTGCGTGTTCTGTGTGTGTGTTTCTCTGTGCGTGCGCTCTGTGTGTGTTCTCTGTGTGTGTGCGTGTGTTCTCTCTCCCTCTATGTGTTCTCTCTTTCCCTGTGTGATCACGCTCTCTGTTCTCTCTCTCTCTGTGTTCTCTGTGTGTTTGTGTTCTGTGTGTGTTCTGTGTGTTTGTGATCGGCGTGTGTTTCTCTCTGTGTGTGTGTTCTCTTTGTGTGTGCGTGTGTTCTCTCACCCTCTATGTGTTCTCTCTTTCTCTGTGTGATCTCTCTCTGTGTGTTCTCTGTGTGTTTGTGTTCTGTGTGTGTGTTCTCTCTGTGTGTTCTGTGTGTGTGTTCTCTCTCTCTGTGTTCTCTCTCTGTGTATTCTCTCTCCCTCTATGTGTTCTCTCTTTCTCTGTGTGATCTCTCTCTGTGTTCTCTCTCTCTCTCTGTGTTCTCTGTGTGTTTGTGTTCTGTGTGTGTGTTCTCTGTCTGTGTTTGTGTTGTCTGTGTGTTTGTGTGCGTTCTGTGTATGTGTGTCCTCTGTGTGTGTGTATGTTCTCTCTCTCTGTGAGTGATCTCTCTCTGTTCTCTCTCTCTCTCTCTGTTCTCTCTCTCTGTGTGTTCTCTCTCTGTGATTGTCTGTTCTCTCTCACTCCATGTTCTATCTCTATCTGTGTATTCTGTGTGTGTGTGTGTGTGTGTGTTCTCTGTGTGTGTTCTCTGTGTGTGTTTGGGTTATCTGTGTGTGTGTGCGTTCTGTGTATGTGTGTTCTCTGTGTGTGTGTGTACTCTCTCTGTGTTCTCTCTCTCTCTGTGTTCTCTCTCTCTCTGTGTTCTGTCTCTCTATGTTCTCTGTCTGTGTTCTCTGTCTGTGTTCTCTCTATCTGTGTGTTCTCTCTCTGTGTGTTCTCTCTCTCTCTGTTCTCTTTCTCTCTATATATCTGTTCTCTCTGTGTGCGTGTTGTTTTTCTCTCTTTGTGTTCTCTCTCTCTGTTTGTTCTCACTCTCTCTGTGTGTTCTCGCTCTCTCTGCGATCTCTCGCTCTCTGTGTTCTCTGTCTCTCTGTATTCTCTCTCTGTGTTCTCTCTCTGCTAGTGTTATCTCTGTGTGTTCTCTCTGTGTTGTCTCTCCCTCTCTCTGTGTTCTCTCCCCCTCTCTGGTCTCTCTCTCTATGTGTTCTGTCTCTCTGTTCTCCCTCTCTCTCTCTGCGTTCTCTGTGTGTGTGTTCTCTCTCTCTCTGTGTTCTCTCTCTCTGTGTTCTCTCTCTCTCTGTGTTCTGTGTGTGTGTTCTCTGCGTGTGTGGATCTTCCCTCTGTGTGTGAGTTCTTCCTGTGTGTGTTCTCTGTGTATGTGTTTACTGTGTGTGTGATTGTTCTCTCTCTCTCTGTGTTCTCTCTCTCGCTCTGTGTTCTCTCTCTATCTCTCTGTGTTCTCTCTCTCTCTGTGTTCTCTCTCTCTCTCTGTGTACTCTGTGTATGTGTGTCTGTGTGTGTGTTTGTGTTCTACCTCTGTGTGTGTGTTCTCTCTCTGTGTGTTCTCTCTCTCTCTGTGTTCTCTCTGTCTCACTGTGTTCTCTCTCCCTCTCTCTGTGTTGTCTCTCCCTCTCTCTGTGTTCTCTCTGTGTGTGTGTTCTCTCTCTGTGTGTTCTCTCTGTGTGTTCTGTGTGTGTGTGTTCTCTCTCTGTGTTCTCTCTCTCTCTCTGTGTTCTGTGTGTGTGTCCTCTTTGTGTCTGTATTCTGTGTGTGTGTTCTCTGTGTGTTTTCTCTCTCTGTGTGTTCTCTCTCTCTCTGTTTTCTCTGTTTGTGTGTGTGTGTTCTCTCTCTCTGTGTTCTCTCTCTGTTGTCACTCTCACTGTTGTCACTCTCACTCTCTGTGTGATCTCTCTCTGTGTGTTTGTGTTCTGTGTGTGTGTTCTCTCTGTGTGTTCTGTGTGTGTGTTCTCTCTCCCTCTCTCTAATTCCTCTCTCTCTGTGTTCTTTGTTTCTCTCTGTGTTCTCTCTCACTCTCTGTGTTCTCTCTCTCTGTTCTGTGTGTGTGTATGTGTTCTCTCTCTCCCTGTGTTCTCTGTGTGTGTGTTCTCTCTGTGTGTGTTCTCTCACCCACTGTGTTCTCTCTCTCTGTGTTCTCTCTCTCTGTTGTCACTCTCACCATGTGTTCTCTGTGTGTGTGTGTGTTCTCTCTCTCTGTTCTCTCTCTCTCTGTGTTCTCTGTCTATGTGTTCTGTGTGTGTGTTCTCTCTCTCTGTGTGTTCTCTCTGTGTGTTTTGTGTGTGTGTGTTCTCTCTCTCTACGTTCTCTCTCTCTCTGTGTTCTGTGTGTGTGTTCTCTGTGTGTTCTCTCTCTCTCGGTGTGCGAACTCTGTGTGTGTGTGTGTTCTCTGTGTGTGTGTATTCTCTGGGTGTATGTGTGTTCTCTGTGTGTTCTCTCTCTCTCTGTGTTCTCTCTCTCTCTGTTTTCTTTGTTTGTGTGTGTGTGTTCTCTCTCTCTGTGTTCTCTCTCTCTGTGTTCTCTCTCACTGTTGTCACTCTTACTATGTGCTCTCTCTCTCTGTCTGATCTCTCTCTCTGTGATCTCTCTCTATCTCTGTTTGTTCTGTGTGTGTGTGTGATCACTCGCTCTCTGTGTGTGTGTTCTCTCTCTCTCTCTGTGTCCTCTGTGGGTGTGTGTCTGTGTGCGTTCTCTCTGTGCGTATGTGTGCATTCGCTCTCTCTCTCTGTGTGTGCTCTCTCCTTCTCTCTGTGTGTTTTCTCTATCTCTGTGTTCTCTGTGTGATCTCTCTCTCTCTCTCTCTAATTCCTCTCTCTCTCTCTGTGTTCTTTGTTTCTCTCTGAGTTCTCTCTCACGCTCTGAGTTCTCTCTCTGTTCTCAGTGTGTGTGTGTGTGTTCTCTCTCTCCCTGTGTTCTGTGTGTGTGTGTGTGCTCTCTCTCTCTCACTGTGTTCTGTCTCTCTCTGTGTTCTCTCGCTCTGTGTTCTCTCTCTGTGTTGTCTCTCTCACAATGTGTTCTCTGTGTGTGTGTGTGTTGTCTCTCAGTGTGTGATCTCTTTCTCTGTTCTCTCTCTCTCTCTCTCTCTGTTCTCTCTCTCTCTATGTTCTCTCTCTGTGTGTGTCTGTTCTCTCTCACTCTGTTTTCCCTCTCTATATCTGTATTCTGTGTGTGTATGTGTTCTCTGTGTGTGTGTTCTCTTGTGTGTGTGTTCTGTGTGTGTGTTCTCTGTTTGTGTGTTCTGTGTGTGCGTGTTCTCTGTGTGTGTGTGCTCTGTGTGTGTGTTCCCTCTGTGTGTGCGTGTGTTCTCTCTCCCTCTACGTGTTCTCTCTTTCTCTGTGTGATCTCTCTCTGTGTTCTCTCTCTCTCTCTGTGTTCTCTGTCTGTTTGTGTCCTGTGTGTGTTCACTCTGTATGTGTTCTCTTTGTGTGTGTTCCCTCTGTGTGTGTGTGTTCTCTATTAGTGTGTTCTCTCTCTCTCTCAATGTTCTCTCTCTCTCTGTTCTCTCTTTGTCCTCTCTCTCTCTGTGTTCTCTCTCTCTGTGCGTTCTCTCTCTCTCTGTGTTCTCACTCTCTCTGTTGTCACTCTCACTATGTGTTCTCTCTCTGTGTGTATGTTCTCTCTTTCTGTGTTCTCTCTCTCTGTTGTCACTCTCACTATGTGTTCTCTCTCTCTGTGCGATCACTCTCTCAGCGTTCTCTCTCTCTCTGTTCCCTCTCTCTCTGTGTTCTGTGTGTGTGTGTTCTCTCTGTGTGTATGTGTGTGTTCTCGCTCTCTCTGTGTTCTCTCTCTCTCCGTTCTCGTTCTCTCTCTGTGTGTTCTCTCTCTCTGTGTTCTCTCTCAATCTCTGTGTACTCTGTGTGTGTGTGTCTGTGTGTGTGTTTGTGTTCTACCTCTGTGTGTGTGTTCTCTCTGTGTGTGTTCTCTCTCTCTGTGTGTTCTCTCTGTCTCACTGTGGTCTCTCTCCCTCTCTCTGTGTTGTCTCTCCCTCTCTCTGTGTTCTCTCTGACTGTGTTCTCTCTATTTGTGTGTTCCCTGTGTGTTTGTGTTCTGTGTGTGTGTTCTCTGTGTGTGTGCGTTCTGTGTGTGTGTGTTCTGTGTGTGTGTGTATGTTCCCTCTTTCTGTGTGTGATCTCTCTCTCTCTGTGCTCTCTCTCTCTGTGTTCTCGTTCTCTATCTCTGTTCTCTCTATCTGTGTGTTCTCTCTCTCTCGGTGTTCTCTCTGTCTCACTGTGGTCTCTCTCCCTCTCTCTGTGTTGTCTCTCCCTCTCTCTGTGTTCTCTCTGACTGTGTTCTCTCTATCTGTGTGTTCCCTGTGTGTTTGTGTTCTGTGTGTGTGTTCTCTGTGTGTGTGCGTTCTGTGTGTGTGTGTTCACTGTGTGTGTGTATGTTCCCTCTTTCTGTGTGTGATCTCTCTCTCTCTGTGCTCTCTCTCTCTGTGTTCTCGTTCTCTATCTCTGTTCTCTCTATCTGTGTGTTCTCTCTCTCTCTGTGTTCTCTCTCTCAGTTTGTTCTCACTCTCTCTGTGTGTTCTCGCTCTCTCTGCGATCTCTCGCTCTCTGCGTTCTCTGTCTCTCTGTATTCTCTCTCTGTGTTCTCTCTCTGTTAGTGTTCTCTCTGTGTGTTCTCTCTGTGTTGTCTCTCCCTCTCTCTGTGTTCTCTCCCCCTCTCTGGTCTCTCTCTCTATGTGTTCTGTCTCTCTGTTCTCCCTCTCTCACTCTGCGTTCTCTCTGTGTGTGTTCTCTCTCCCTCTGTGTTCTCTGTGTGTGTGTGTCTGTTCTCTCTCACTCTGTGTTCTCTCTGTATCTCTGTATTCTGTGTGTGTTCTCTGTGTGTGTTCTCTTGTGTGTGTGTTCTGTGTGTGTGTTCTCTGTGTGTTCTGTGTGTGCGTGTTTTCTGTGTGTGTGTTCTATATGTCTGTGTTCTGTGTGTGCGTGTTCTCTGTGTCTATTCGCTGTGTGTGTGTGTGTGTGTTCTCTCTCCATCTCTGTGTTCTCTCTCTCTCTGTATTCTCTCTCTGTGTTCTCTCTCTCTCTGTGTTCTCTCTGTGTGTGTTCTCTCTCCCTCTGTGTTCTCTCTGTGTGTGTGTCTGTTCTCTCTCACTCTGTGTTCTCTCTCTATTTCTGTATTCTGTGTGTGTTCTCTGTGTGTGTTCTCTTGTGTGTGTGTTCTGTGTGTGTTCTCTGTTTGTGTGTTCTGTGTGTGCGTGTTTTCTCTGTGTGTTCTGTATGTCTGTGTTCTGTGTGTGTGTTTCTCTGTGTGTGTGTTCTCTGTGTGTGTGCGTGTGTTCACTCTCCCTCTATGTGTTCTCTCTTTCTCTGTGTGATCTCTCTCTGTGTGTTCTCTGTGTGTTTGTGTTCTGTGTGTGTGTTCTGTGTGTGTGTTCTCTGTGTGTGTGACCCCTGTGTGTGTTTGTGTTCTCTATTATTGTGTGCTCTGTCTCTCTCTGTGTTCTCTCTCTCTGTGTTCTCTGTCTGTGTTCTCTCTGTGTGTTCTCTCTCTCTGTGTTCCCACTGTCTCTGTGTTCTCATTGTGTTTGTGTTCTGTGTGTGTGTTCTCTCTGTGTGTGCGTTCTCTGTGTGTGTGTGTTCTGTGTATGTGTGTGTTCTCTCTCTGTGTGTTCTCTGTGTGTGTGTTCTCCCTCTGTGTTCTCTCTCTCACTCTGTGTTCTCTCTCTATCTTTGTATTCTGTGTGTGTTCCCTGTGTGTGTGTTCTCTTGTGTGTGTGTGCTCTGTGTGTGTGTGTTCTCTGTTTGTGTGTTTTTGTGTGTGCGTGTTCTCTGTGTGTGTTCGCTGTGTGTATGCGTGTGTTCTCTCTCCCTCTATGTGTTCTCATATCTCTGTGTGATCTCTCGCTGTTCTCTCTCTCTCTCTCTCTGTGTTCTCTGTGTGTTTGTGTTCTGTGTGTGTGTTCTCTCTGTGTTTGCGTTATCTGTGTGTGTGTGTTCTGTGTATGTGTGTGTTCTCTCTCTGTGTGTTCTCTGTGTGTGTGTTCTCCCTCTGTGTTCTCTCTCTCACTCTGTGTTCTCTCTCTATCTCTGTATTCTGTGTGTGTTCCCTGTGTGTGTGTTCTCTTGTGTGTGTGTGCTCTGTGTGTGCGTGTTCTCTGTGTGTGTTCGCTGTGTGTATGCGTGTGTTCTCTCTCCCTCTATGTGTTCTCATATCTCTGTGTGATCTCTCGCTGTGTGTTCTCTGTGTGTTTGTGTTCTGTGTGTGTGTTCTCTCTGTGTGTTCTCTGTGTGTGTGACCCCTGTGTGTGTTTGTGTTCTCTATTATTGTGTGCTCTGTCTCTCTCTGTGTTCTCTCTCTCTGTGTTCTCTGTCTGTGTTCTCTCTGTGTGTTCTCTCTCTCTGTGTTCCCACTGTCTCTGTGTTCTCATTGTGTTTGTGTTCTGTGTGTGTGTTCTCTCTGTGTGTGCGTTCTCTGTGTGTGTGTGTTCTGTGTATGTGTGTGTTCTCTCTTTGTGTGTGTGTTCTCCCTCTGTGTTCTCTCTCTCACTCTGTGTTCTCTCTCTATCTCTGTATTCTGTGTGTGTTCCCTGTGTGTGTGTTCTCTTGTGTGTGTGTGCTCTCTGTGTGTGTGTGTTCTCTGTTTGTGTGTTCTTGTGTGTGCGTGTTCTCTGTGTGTGTTCGCTGTGTGTATGCGTGTTTTCTATCTCCCTCTAAGTGTTCTCATATCTCTGTGTGATCTCTCTCTCTCTGTGTTCTCTGTCTCTCACTGTGTTCTTTCTCCCTCTCACTGTGTTGCCTCTTCCTCTCTCTGTGTTCTCTCTCCCTGACTGTTCTCTCACTCCATGTGTTCCCTCTCTGTGTTCTCCGTCGCTCTCTCTGCGTTCTCTGTTTGTGTGTTCTCTTGTGTGTGTGTTCTGTGTGTGTGGGTGTTCTCTGTTTGTGTGTTTTGTGTGTGCGTGTTCTCTGTGTGTTCGCTGTGTGTGTGCGTGTGTTGTCTCTCCCTCCATGTGTTCTCTCTTTCTCTGTGTGATCTCTCTCTGTATTCTCTCTCTCTCTCCGTGTTCTCTGTGTGTTTGTGTTCCGTGTGTGTGTTCTCTGTCTGTGTGTTCTCTGTGTGTGTTTGGGTTGTCTGTGTGTGTGTGTGTGTTTTGTGTATGTGTGTTCTCTGTGTGTGTGTATGCTCTCTCTGTGTTCTCTCTCACTCTGTGTTCTCTCTCTATCTCTGTATTCTATATGTGTGTGTTCTCTGTGTGTGTTCTCTTTTGTGTGTGTTGTGTGTGTGTATGTTCTGTGTGTGTGTGTGTTTCTCTGTGTGTTCTCGCTCTCTCTGCGATCTCTCGCTCTCTGTGTTCTCTCTCTCTCTGTATTCTCTCTCTGTGATCTCTGTGTGTGTGTGTTCTCTCTGTGTGTTCTGTGTGTGTGTTCTCTCTCTCTCTGTGTTCTCTCTCTGTGTGTTCTCTCTCCCTCTATGTGTTCTCTCTTTCTCTGTGTGATCGTTCTCTGTATTCTCTCTCTCTGTGTGTTCTGAGTGTGTGTTCTCTGTGTGTTTGTGTGTTCTCTATGTGTGTATGTTCTCTCTTTCTGTGTGTGATCTCTCTCTCTGTTCTCTCTCTCTCTCTCTCTGTGTCTGTTCTCTCTCACAATGTGTTCTCTCTCTATCTCTGTATTCTGTGTGTTTGTATTTTCTGTCTGTGTGTTCTCTTGTGTGTGTGTTCTGTGTGTGTGTTCTCTGGTTGTGTGTATGTTCTCTCTTGCTGTGTATGACCTGTCTCTCTGTGTTCTCTCTCTCTCTGTGTCTGTTCTCTCTCACTATGTGTTCTCTCTCTATCTCTGTATTCTGTGTTTTTGTGTTTTCTTTCTGTGTGTTCTCTTGTGTGTGTGTTCTGTGTGTGTTCTCTGTTTGTGTATATGTTCTCTCTTTCTGTGTATGATCTCTCCCTCTGTGTGATCTCTCTCTGTGTTTTCTTCTCGCTCTGTGTGTTCTCTGTGTGTGCGCGCGTGTGTTTTCGCTCTCTCTCTGTGTTCTGTGTGTGTGTACTCTCTCTCTGTTCTCTCTCTCTGTGTTCTCTCTCTCTGTGTTCTGTCTCTCTATGATCTCTGTCTGTGTTCTCTGTCTGTGTTCTCTCTATCTGTGTGTTCTCTCTCTCTCTGTGTTCTCTCTCTCTGTTCTCTTTCTCTCTCTATCTCTGTTCTCTCTGTGTGCGTGTTGCTTTTCTCTCTTTGTGTTCTCTCTCTCTGTTTGTTCTCACTCTCTCTGTGTGTTCTCGCTCTCTCTGCGATCTCTCACTCTCTGTGTTCTCTGTCTCTCTGTATTCTCTCTCTGTGTTCTCTCTCTGTTAGTGTTCTCTCTGTGTGTTCTCTCTGTGTTGTCTCTCCCTCTCTCTGTGTTCTCTCCCCCTCTCTGGTCTCTCTCTCTATGTGTTCTGTCTCTCTGTTCTCCCTCTCTCTCTCTGCGTTCTCTGTGTGTGTTCTCTCTCTCTCTGTGTTCTCTCTCTCTCTGTGTTCTGTGTGTGTGTTCTCTGCGTGTGTGGATCTTCCCTCTGTGTGTGAGTTCTTCCTGTGTGTGTTCTCTGTGTATGTGTTTACTGTGTGTGTGATTGTTCTCTCTCTCTCTGTGTTCTCTCTCTCGCTCTGTGTTCTCTCTCTATCTCTCTGTGTTCTCTCTCTCTCTGTGTTCTCTCTCTCTCTGTGTACTCTGTGTATGTGTGTCTGTGTGTGTGTTTGTGTTCTACCTCTGTGTGTGTGTTCTCTCTCTGTGTGTTCTCTCTCTATCTGTGTTCTCTCTGTCTCACTGTGTTCTCTCTCCCTCTCTCTGTGTTGTCTCTCCCTCTCTCTGTGTTCTCTCTGTCTGTGTTCTCTCTATCTGTGTGTTCTCTGTGTGTTTGTGTTCTGTGTGTGTGTTCTCTGTGTGTGCGTTCTGTGTGTGTGTGTGTTCTCTGTGTGTGTGTATGTTCCCTCTTTCTGTGTGTGATCTCTCTCTCTCTGTGTTCTCTCTCTGTGCGTTCTCTCTCTCTCTGTGCTCTCTCTCTCTGTTCTCGTTCTCTATCTCTGTTCTCTCTATCTGTGTGTTCTCTCTCTCTCTGTGTTCTCTCTCTCAGTTTGTTCTCACTCTCTCTGTGTGTTCTCGCTCTCTCTGCGATCTCTCGCTTTCGGCGTTCGCTCTCTCTCTGTATTCTCTCTCTGTGTTCTCTCTGTGTGTGTGTTCTCTCTGTGTGTTCTGTGTGCGTGTGTGTTCTCTCTGTCTCTGTATTCTCTCTCTCTGTGTTCTCTCTCTCTCTGTGTTCTGTGTGTGTTCTGTGTGTGTGTTCTCTGTGTGTGTGTTCTCTCTGTGTGTGTTCTCTCACTCACTGTGTTCTCTCTCTCTGTGTTCTCTCTCTCTGTTGTCACTCTCACCATGTGTTCTCTGTGTGCGTGTGTGTTCTCTCTCTCTCTCTCTCTGTTCTCTCTCTCTGTGTTCTCTCTCTCTCTGTGTTCTCTGGCTATGCGTTCTGTGTGTGTGTTCTCTCTCTGTGTGTGTTCTCTCTGTGTGTTCTCTGTGTGTGTGTTCTCTCTCTGTGTTCTCTCTCTCTATGTTCTCTCTCTCTCTCTGTGTTCTGTGTGTGTGTCCTCTGTGTGTCTGTATTCTGTGTGTGTGTGTGTGTTCTCTGTGTGTTTTCTCTCTCTGTGTGTTCTCTCTCTCTCTGTTTTCTCTGTTTGTGTGTGTGTGTTCTCTCTCTCTGTGTTCTCTCTCTGTTGTCACTCTCACTGTTGTCACTCTCACTATGTGATCTCTCTTTCTCTGTGTGATCTCTTTCTGTGTGTTCTCTGTGTGTTTGTGTTCTGTGTGTGTGTTCTCTCTGTGTGTTCTGTGTGTGTGTTCTCTCTCCCTCTCTCTAATTCCTCTCTCTCTGTGTTCTTTGTTTCTCTCTGTGTTCTCTCTGTCTGTGTTCTCTCTATCTGTGTGTTCTCTGTGTGTTTGTGTTCTGTGTGTGTGTTCTCTGTGTGTGTGCGTTCTGTGTGTGTGTGTGTGTTTTGTGTATGTGTGTTCTCTGTGTGTGTGTATGCTCTCTCTGTGTTCTCTCTCACTCTGTGTTCTCTCTCTATCTCTGTATTCTATATGTGTGTGTTCTCTGTGTGTGTTCTCTTTTGTGTGTGTTGTGTGTGTATGTTCTGTGTGTGTGTGTGTTTCTCTGTGTGTTCTCGCTCTCTCTGCGATCTCTCGCTCTCTGTGTTCTCTCTCTCTCTGTATTCTCTCTCTGTGATCTCTGTGTGTGTGTGTTCTCTCTGTGTGTTCTGTGTGTGTGTTCTCTCTCTCTCTGTGTTCTCTCTCTGTGTGTTCTCTCTCCCTCTATGTGTTCTCTCTTTCTCTGTGTGATCGTTCTCTGTATTCTCTCTCTCTGTGTGTTCTGAGTGTGTGTTCTCTGTGTGTTTGTGTGTTCTCTATGTGTGTATGTTCTCTCTTTCTGTGTGTGATCTCTCTCTCTGTTCTCTCTCTCTCTCTCTCTCTGTGTCTGTTCTCTCTCACAATGTGTTCTCTCTCTATCTCTGTATTCTGTGTGTTTGTATTTTCTGTCTGTGTGTTATCTTGTGTGTGTGTTCTGTGTGTGTGTTCTCTGGTTGTGTGTATGTTCTCTCTTGCTGTGTATGACCTGTCTCTCTGTGTTCTCTCTCTCTCTGTGTCTGTTCTCTCTCACTATGTGTTCTCTCTCTATCTCTGTATTCTGTGTTTTTGTGTTTTCTTTCTGTGTGTTCTCTTGTGTGTGTGTTCTGTGTGTGTTCTCTGTTTGTGTATATGTTCTCTCTTTCTGTGTATGATCTCTCCCTCTGTGTGATCTCTCTCTGTGTTTTCTTCTCGCTCTGTGTGTTCTCTGTGTGTGCGCGCGTGTGTTTTCGCTCTCTCTCTGTGTTCTGTGTGTGTGTACTCTCTCTCTGTTCTCTCTCTCTGTGTTCTCTCTCTCTGTGTTCTGTCTCTCTATGATCTCTGTCTGTGTTCTCTGTCTGTGTTCTCTCTATCTGTGTGTTCTCTGTGTGTTTGTGTTCTGTGTGTGTGTTCTCTGTGTGTGTGCGTTCTGTGTGTGTGTGTGTTCTCTGTGTGTGTGTATGTTCCCTCTTTCTGTGTGTGATCTCTCTCTCTCTGTGTTCTCTCTCTGTGTGTTCTCTCTCTCTCTGTGCTCTCTCTCTCTGTTCTCGTTCTCTATCTCTGTTCTCTCTATCTGTGTGTTCTCTCTCTCTCTGTGTTCTCTCTCTCAGTTTGTTCTCACTCTCTCTGTGTGTTCTCGCTCTCTCTGCGATCTCTCGCTTTCAGCGTTCGCTCTCTCTCTGTATTCTCTCTCTGTGTTCTCTCTGTGTGTGTGTTCTCTCTGTGTGTTCTGTGTGCGTGTGTGTTCTCTCTCTCTCTGTATTCTCTCTCTCTGTGTTCTCTCTCTCTCTGTGTTCTGTGTGTGTTCTCTGTGTGTGTGTTCTCTGTGTGTGTGTTCTCTCTGTGTGTGTTCTCTCACTCACTGTGTTCTCTCTCTCTGTGTTCTCTCTCTCTGTTGTCACTCTCACCATGTGTTCTCTGTGTGCGTGTGTGTTCTCTCTCTCTCTCTCTCTGTTCTCTCTCTCTGTGTTCTCTCTCTCTCTGTGTTCTCTGGCTATGCGTTCTGTGTGTGTGTTCTCTCTCTGTGTGTGTTCTCTCTGTGTGTTCTCTGTGTGTGTGTTCTCTCTCTGTGTTCTCTCTCTCTATGTTCTCTCTCTCTCTCTGTGTTCTGTGTGTGTGTCCTCTGTGTGTCTGTATTCTGTGTGTGTGTGTGTGTTCTCTGTGTGTTTTCTCTCTCTGTGTGTTCTCTCTCTCTCTGTTTTCTCTGTTTGTGTGTGTGTGTTCTCTCTCTCTGTGTTCTCTCTCTGTTGTCACTCTCACTGTTGTCACTCTCACTATGTGATCTCTCTTTCTCTGTGTGATCTCTTTCTGTGTGTTCTCTGTGTGTTTGTGTTCTGTGTGTGTGTTCTCTCTGTGTGTTCTGTGTGTGTGTTCTCTCTCCCTCTCTCTAATTCCTCTCTCTCTGTGTTCTTTGTTTCTCTCTGTGTTCTCTCTCACTCTCTGTGTTCTCTCTCTCTGTTCTGTGTGTGTGTGTATGTGTTCTCTCTCTCCCTGTGTTCTCTGTGTGTGTGTTCTCTCTGTGTGTGTTCTCTCACCCACTGTGTTCTCTCTCTCTGTGTTCTCTCTCTCTGTTGTCACTCTCACCATGTGTTCTCTCTGTGTGTGTGTTCTCTCTCTCTCTCTGTTCTCTCTCTCTGTGTTCTCTCTCTCTCTGTGTTCTCTGTCTATGTGTTCTGTGTGTGTGTTCTCTCTGTGTGTGTGTTCTCTCTGTGTGTTCTGTGTGTGTGTTCTCTGTGTGTGTGTTCTCTGTGTGTGTGTTCTCTGTGTGTGTTCTCTCACTCACTGTGTTCTCTCTCTCAGTGTTCTCTCTCTCTGTTGTCACTCTCACCATGTGTTCTCTCTCTCTCTGTGTTCTGTCTCTCTATGTTCTCTGTCTGTGTTCTCTGTCTGTGTTCTCTCTATGTCTGTGTTCTCTCTCTCTCTGTGTTCTCTCTCTCTGTGTGTTCTCTCTGTGTGTTCTGTGTGTGTGTGTTGTCTCTGTCTCTGTGTTCTCTCTGTGTGTGTGTCTGTTCTCTCTCACTCTGTGTTCTCTCTCTATCTCTGTATTCTGTGTGTGTTCTCTGTGTGTGTTCTCTTGTGTGTGTGTTCTGTGTGTGTGTTCTCAGTTTGTGTGTTCTGTGTGTGCGTGTTTTCTGTGTGTGTGTTCTGTATGTCTGTGTTCTGTGTGTGCGTGTTCTCTGTGTCTGTTCGTTGTGTGTGTGCGTGTGTTCTCTCTCCCTCTCTGTGTTCTCTCTCTCTCTGTATTCTCTCTCTGTGTTCTCTCTCTCTCTGTGTTCTCTCTGTGTGTTCTGTGTGTGTGTGTTGTCTCTGTCTCTGTGTTCTCTGTGTGTGTGTTCTCTCTCCCTCTGTGTTCTCTCTGTGTGTGTGTCTGTTCTCTCCCACTCTGTGTTCTCTCTCTATCTCTGTATTCTGTGTGTGTTCTCTGTGTGTGTTCTCTTGTGTGTGTGTTCTGTGTGTGTGTTCTCTGTTTGTGTGTTTTGTGTGTGCGTGTTTTCTGTGTGTGTTCTGTATGTCTGTGTTCTGTGTGTGTGTTTCTCTGTGTGTGTGCTCTGTGTGTGTGTTCTCTGTGTGTGTGCGTGTGTTCACTCTCCCTCTATGTGTTCTCTCTTTCTCTGTGTGATCTCTCTCTGTGTGTTCTCTGTGTGTTTGTGTTCTGTGTGTGTGTTCTCTGTGTGTGTGACCCCTGTGTGTGTTTGTGTTCTCTATTATTGTGTGCTCTGTCTCTCTCTGTGTTCTCTCTCTCTGTGTTCTCTGTCTGTGTTCTCTCTGTGTGTTCTCTCTCTCTGTGTTCCCACTGTCTCTGTGTTCTCATTGTGTTTGTGTTCTGTGTGTGTGTTCTCTCTGTGTGTGCGTTCTCTGTGTGTGTGTGTTCTGTGTATGTGTGTGTTCTCTCTCTGTGTGTTCTCTGTGTGTGTGTTCTCCCTCTGTGTTCTCTCTCTCACTCTGTGTTCTCTTTCTATCTCTGTATTCTGTGTGTGTTCCCTGTGTGTGTGTTCTCTTGTGTGTGTGTGCTCTGTGTGTGTGTGTTCTCTGTTTGTGTGTTCTTGTGTGTGCGTGTTCTCTGTGTGTGTTCGCTGTGTGTATGCGTGTGTTCTCTCTCCCTCTATGTGTTCTAATATCTCTGTGTGATCTCTCGCCGTTCTCTCTCTCTCTCTCTCTGTGTTCTCTGTGTGTTTGTGTTCTGTGTGTGTGTTCTCTGTGTGTGTGGTCTCTGTGTGTGTTTGGGTTGTCTCTGTGTGTGTGTGCGTTCTGTGTATGTGTGTTCTCTGTGTGTGTGTATGTTCTCTCTTTCTGTGTGTGATCTCTCTCTCTGTTCTCTCTCTGTCTCTGTGTTCTCTCTCTCTCTCTGTTCTCTCTATGTGTGTCTGTTCTCTCTCACTCTGTGTTCTCTCTCTATCTCTGTATTCTGTGTGCGTGTTCTATGTGTGTGTTCTCTTTTGTGTGTGTTGTGTGTGTGTGTTCTCTGTTTGTGTGTTCTGTGTGTGCGTGTTTTCTGTGTGTGTGTTTCTCTGTGTGTGTGCGTGTGTTCTCTCTCACTCTATGTGTTCTCTCTTTTTCTGTGTGATCTCTCTCTCAGCGTTCTCTCTCTCTCTGTTCTCTCTCTCTCTGTGTTCTCTGTGTGTGTGTTCTCTCTGTGCGTATGTGTGTGTTCTCTCCCTCTCTGTGTTCTCTCTCTCTCCGTTCTCATTCTCTCTCTGCGTGTTCTCTCTCTCTGTGTTCTCTCTCTCTCTGTGTTCTCTCTCTCTCTGTTCTCTCTCTCTCTGTGTTATCTCTCTCTCTCTCTGTGTTCTCTGTCTCTCACTGTGTTCTCTCTCCCTCTCACTGTGTTGTCTCTCCCTCTCTCTGTGTTCTCTCTCCCTGACTGCTCTCTCACTTTATGTGTTCTCTCTCTATGTTCTCCGTCTCTCTCTCTCTGCGTTCTCTGTGTGTGTGCCCTCTTGTGTGTGTGTTCTGTGTGTGTGTGTTCTCTGTTTGTGTGTTCTGTGTGTGCGTGATCTCTGTGTGTTTGCTGTGCGTGCATGTGTTCTCTCTCCCTCTATGTGTTCTCTCTTTCTCTGTGTGATCTCTCTCTGTGTTCTCTCTCTCTCTGTGTTCTCTCTCTCTCTGTGTTCTCTCTATGTGTGTCTGTTCTCTCTCACTCTGCGTTCTCTCTCTATCTCTGTATTCTGTGTGTGTGTGTTCTCTGTGTGTGTTCTCTTTTGTGTGTGTTGTGTGCGTGTGTTCTCTTGTGTGTGTGTTCTGTGTGTGTGTTCTCTGGTTCTGTGTATGTTCTCTCTTTCTGTGTATGATCTGTCTCTCTGTGTTCTCTCTCTCTCTGTGTTCTGTATCTCTATGTTCTCTGTCTGCGTTCTCTGTCTGTGTTCTCTCTATCTGTGTGTTCTCTCTCTCTGTGTTCTCTCTCTCTCTGTTCTCTTTCTCTCTCTATCTCTGTTCTCTCTCTGTGTGTGGTCTTTCTCTCTCTGTGTTCTCTCTCTCTGTTTGTTCTCACTCTCTCTGTGTGTTCTCGCTCTCTCTGCGATCTCTCGCTCTCTGTGTTCTCTCTCTCTCTGTATTCTCTCTCTGTGTTCTCTCTGTGTGTGTGTTCTCTCTGTGTGTTCTGTGTGTGTGTGTTCTCTCTCTCTCTGTGTTCTCTCTCTGTGTGTGTCTGTTCTCTCTCACTCTATGTTCTCTCTCTATCTCTGTATTCTGTGTGTGTTCTCTGTGTGTGTGTCCTCTTGTGTGTGTGTTCTGTGTGCCTGTTCTCTGTTTGTGTGTTCTGTGTGTGGGTGTTCTGTGTGTGTGTTTCTCTGTGTGAGTGCTCTGTGTCTGCGTGTTCTGTGTGTGTGTTTCTCTGTGTGTGTACTCTGTATGCGTTCTCTGTGTGTGCGTGTGCTCTCTCTCCCTCTATGTGTTCTCTCTTTCCCTGTGTGATCACGCTCTCTGTTCTCTCTCTCTCTGTGTTCTCTGTGTGTTTGTGTTCTGTGTGTGTGTTCTGTGTGTTTGTGATCTGTGTGTGTTTCTCTGTGTGTGTGTGCTCTGTGTGTGTGTTCTCTTTGTGTGTGTGTGTGTTCTCTCACCCTCTATGTGTTCTCTCTTTGTCTGTGTGATCTCTCTCTGTGGGTGTTCTCTTGTGTGTGTGTTCTGTGTCTGTGTTCTCTGTTTGTGTGTTCTGTGTGTGCGTGTTCTGTGTGTGTGTTTCTCTGTGCGTGCGCTCTGTGTGTGTTCTCTGTGTGTGTGCGTGTGTTCTCTCTCCCTCTATGTGTTCTCTCTTTCCCTGTGTGATCACGCTCTCTGTTCTCTCTCTCTCTGTGTTCTCTGTGTGTTTGTGTTCTGTGTGTGTTCTGTGTGTTTGTGATCGGCGTGTGTTTCTCTCTGTGTGTGTGTTCTCTTTGAGTGTGCGTGTGTTCTCTCACCCTCTATGTGTTCTCTCTCTCTCTGTGTTCTCTCTCTCTCTCTGTGTTCTCTGTCTGTTTGTGTCCTGTGTGTGTTCACTCTGTATGTGTTCTCTTTGTGTGTGTTCCCTCTGTGTGTGTGTGTTCTCTATTAGTGTGTTCTCTCTCTCTCTCAATGTTCTCTCTCTCTCTGTTCTCTCTTTGTCCTCTCTCTCTCTGTGTTCTCTCTCTCTGTGCGTTCTCTCTCTCTCTGTGTTCTCACTCTCTCTGTTGTCACTCTCACTATGTGTTCTCTCTCTGTGTGTATGTTCTCTCTTTCTGTGTTCTCTCTCTCTGTTGTCACTCTCACTATGTGTTCTCTCTCTCTGTGCGATCACTCTCTCAGCGTTCTCTCTCTCTCTGTTCCCTCTCTCTCTGTGTTCTGTGTGTGTGTGTTCTCTCTGTGTGTATGTGTGTGTTCTCGCTCTCTCTGTGTTCTCTCTCTCTCCGTTCTCGTTCTCTCTCTGTGTGTTCTCTCTCTCTGTGTTCTCTCTCAATCTCTGTGTACTCTGTGTGTGTGTGTCTGTGTGTGTGTTTGTGTTCTACCTCTGTGTGTGTGTTCTCTCTGTGTGTGTTCTCTCTCTCTGTGTGTTCTCTCTGTCTCACTGTGGTCTCTCTCCCTCTCTCTGTGTTGTCTCTCCCTCTCTCTGTGTTCTCTCTGACTGTGTTCTCTCTATCTGTGTGTTCCCTGTGTGTTTGTGTTCTGTGTGTGTGTTCTCTGTGTGTGTGCGTTCTGTGTGTGTGTGTTCTGTGTGTGTGTGTATGTTCCCTCTTTCTGTGTGTGATCTCTCTCTCTCTGTGCTCTCTCTCTCTGTGTTCTCGTTCTCTATCTCTGTTCTCTCTATCTGTGTGTTCTCTCTCTCTCGGTGTTCTCTCTGTCTCACTGTGGTCTCTCTCCCTCTCTCTGTGTTGTCTCTCCCTCTCTCTGTGTTCTCTCTGACTGTGTTCTCTCTATCTGTGTGTTCCCTGTGTGTTTGTGTTCTGTGTGTGTGTTCTCTGTGTGTGTGCGTTCTGTGTGTGTGTGTTCTGTGTGTAGTGTGTATGTTCCCTCTTTCTGTGCGTGATCTCTCTCTCTCTGTGCTCTCTCTCTCTGTGTTCTCGTTCTCTATCTCTGTTCTCTCTATCTGTGTGTTCTCTCTCTCTCTGTGTTCTCTCTCTCAGTTTGTTCTCACTCTCTCTGTGTGTTCTCGCTCTCTCTGCGATCTCTCGCTCTCTGCGTTCTCTGTCTCTCTGTATTCTCTCTCTGTTAGTGTTCTCTCTGTGTGTTCTCTCTGTGTTGTCTCTCCCTCTCTCTGTGTTCTCTCCCCCTCTCTGGTCTCTCTCTCTATGTGTTCTGTCTCTCTGTTCTCCCTCTCTCACTCTGCGTTCTCTCTGTGTGTGTTCTCTCTCCCTCTGTGTTCTCTGTGTGTGTGTGTCTGTTCTCTCTCACTCTGTGTTCTCTCTGTATCTCTGTATTCTGTGTGTGTTCTCTGTGTGTGTTCTCTTGTGTGTGTGTTCTGTGTGTGTGTTCTCTGTGTGTTCTGTGTGTGCGTGTTTTCTGTGTGTGTGTTCTATATGTCTGTGTTCTGTGTGTGCGTGTTCTCTGTGTCTATTCGCTGTGTGTGTGTGTGTGTGTTCTCTCTCCATCTCTGTGTTCTCTCTCTCTCTGTATTCTCTCTCTGTGTTCTCTCTCTCTCTGTGTTCTCTCTGTGTGTGTTCTCTCTCCCTCTGTGTTCTCTCTGTGTGTGTGTCTGTTCTCTCTCACTCTGTGTTCTCTCTCTATCTCTGTATTCTGTGTGTGTTCTCTGTGTGTGTTCTCTTGTGTGTGTGTTCTGTGTGTGTTCTCTGTTTGTGTGTTCTGTGTGTGCGTGTTTTCTCTGTGTGTTCTGTATGTCTGTGTTCTGTGTGTGTGTTTCTCTGTGTGTGTGTTCTCTGTGTGTGTGCGTGTGTTCACTCTCCCTCTATGTGTTCTCTCTTTCTCTGTGTGATCTCTCTCTGTGTGTTCTCTGTGTGTTTGTGTTCTGTGTGTGTGTTCTGTGTGTGTGTTCTCTGTGTGTGTGACCCCTGTGTGTGTTTGTGTTCTCTATTATTGTGTGCTCTGTCTCTCTCTGTGTTCTCTCTCTCTGTGTTCTCTGTCTGTGTTCTCTCTGTGTGTTCTCTCTCTCTGTGTTCCCACTGTCTCTGTGTTCTCATTGTGTTTGTGTTCTGTGTGTGTGTTCTCTCTGTGTGTGCGTTCTCTGTGTGTGTGTGTTCTGTGTATGTGTGTGTTCTCTCTCTGTGTGTTCTCTGTGTGTGTGTTCTCCCTCTGTGTTCTCTCTCTCACTCTGTGTTCTCTCTCTATCTTTGTATTCTGTGTGTGTTCCCTGTGTGTGTGTTCTCTTGTGTGTGTGTGCTCTGTGTGTGTGTGTTCTCTGTTTGTGTGTTTTTGTGTGTGCGTGTTCTCTGTGTGTGTTCGCTGTGTGTATGCGTGTGTTCTCTCTCCCTCTATGTGTTCTCATATCTCTGTGTGATCTCTCGCTGTTCTCTCTCTCTCTCTCTGTGTTCTCTGTGTGTTTGTGTTCTGTGTGTGTGTTCTCTCTGTGTTTGCGTTATCTGTGTGTGTGTGTTCTGTGTATGTGTGTGTTCTCTCTCTGTGTGTTCTCTGTGTGTGTGTTCTCCCTCTGTGTTCTCTCTCTCACTCTGTGTTCTCTCTCTATCTCTGTATTCTGTGTGTGTTCCCTGTGTGTGTGTTCTCTTGTGTGTGTGTGCTCTGTGTGTGCGTGTTCTCTGTGTGTGTTCGCTGTGTGTATGCGTGTGTTCTCTCTCCCTCTATGTGTTCTCATATCTCTGTGTGATCTCTCGCTGTGTGTTCTCTGTGTGTTTGTGTTCTGTGTGTGTGTTCTCTCTGTGTGTTCTCTGTGTGTGTGACCCCTGTGTGTGTTTGTGTTCTCTATTATTGTGTGCTCTGTCTCTCTCTGTGTTCTCTCTCTCTGTGTTCTCTGTCTGTGTTCTCTCTGTGTGTTCTCTCTCTCTGTGTTCCCACTGTCTCTGTGTTCTCATTGTGTTTGTGTTCTGTGTGTGTGTTCTCTCTGTGTGTGCGTTCTCTGTGTGTGTGTGTTCTGTGTATGTGTGTGTTCTCTCTTTGTGTGTGTGTTCTCCCTCTGTGTTCTCTCTCTCACTCTGTGTTCTCTCTCTATCTCTGTATTCTGTGTGTGTTCCCTGTGTGTGTGTTCTCTTGTGTGTGTGTGCTCTCTGTGTGTGTGTGTTCTCTGTTTGTGTGTTCTTGTGTGTGCGTGTTCTCTGTGTGTGTTCGCTGTGTGTATGCGTGTTTTCTATCTCCCTCTAAGTGTTCTCATATCTCTGTGTGATCTCTCTCTCTCTGTGTTCTCTGTCTCTCACTGTGTTCTTTCTCCCTCTCACTGTGTTGCCTCTTCCTCTCTCTGTGTTCTCTCTCCCTGACTGTTCTCTCACTCCATGTGTTCCCTCTCTGTGTTCTCCGTCGCTCTCTCTGCGTTCTCTGTTTGTGTGTTCTCTTGTGTGTGTGTTCTGTGTGTGTGGGTGTTCTCTGTTTGTGTGTTTTGTGTGTGCGTGTTCTCTGTGTGTTCGCTGTGTGTGTGCGTGTGTTGTCTCTCCCTCCATGTGTTCTCTCTTTCTCTGTGTGATCTCTCTCTGTATTCTCTCTCTCTCTCCGTGTTCTCTGTGTGTTTGTGTTCCGTGTGTGTGTTCTCTGTCTGTGTGTTCTCTGTGTGTGTTTGGGTTGTCTGTGTGTGTGTGTGTGTTTTGTGTATGTGTGTTCTCTGTGTGTGTGTATGCTCTCTCTGTGTTCTCTCTCACTCTGTGTTCTCTCTCTATCTCTGTATTCTATATGTGTGTGTTCTCTGTGTGTGTTCTCTTTTGTGTGTGTTGTGTGTGTGTATGTTCTGTGTGTGTGTGTGTTTCTCTGTGTGTTCTCGCTCTCTCTGCGATCTCTCGCTCTCTGTGTTCTCTCTCTCTCTGTATTCTCTCTCTGTGATCTCTGTGTGTGTGTGTTCTCTCTGTGTGTTCTGTGTGTGTGTTCTCTCTCTCTCTGTGTTCTCTCTCTGTGTGTTCTCTCTCCCTCTATGTGTTCTCTCTTTCTCTGTGTGATCGTTCTCTGTATTCTCTCTCTCTGTGTGTTCTGAGTGTGTGTTCTCTGTGTGTTTGTGTGTTCTCTATGTGTGTATGTTCTCTCTTTCTGTGTGTGATCTCTCTCTCTGTTCTCTCTCTCTCTCTCTGTGTCTGTTCTCTCTCACAATGTGTTCTCTCTCTATCTCTGTATTCTGTGTGTTTGTATTTTCTGTCTGTGTGTTCTCTTGTGTGTGTGTTCTGTGTGTGTGTTCTCTGGTTGTGTGTATGTTCTCTCTTGCTGTGTATGACCTGTCTCTCTGTGTTCTCTCTCTCTCTGTGTCTGTTCTCTCTCACTATGTGTTCTCTCTCTATCTCTGTATTCTGTGTTTTTGTGTTTTCTTTCTGTGTGTTCTCTTGTGTGTGTGTTCTGTGTGTGTTCTCTGTTTGTGTATATGTTCTCTCTTTCTGTGTATGATCTCTCCCTCTGTGTGATCTCTCTCTGTGTTTTCTTCTCGCTCTGTGTGTTCTCTGTGTGTGCGCGCGTGTGTTTTCGCTCTCTCTCTGTGTTCTGTGTGTGTGTACTCTCTCTCTGTTCTCTCTCTCTGTGTTCTCTCTCTCTGTGTTCTGTCTCTCTATGATCTCTGTCTGTGTTCTCTGTCTGTGTTCTCTCTATCTGTGTGTTCTCTCTCTCTGTGTGTTCTCTCTCTCTGTTCTCTTTCTCTCTCTATCTCTGTTCTCTCTGTGTGCGTGTTGCTTTTCTCTCTTTGTGTTCTCTCTCTCTGTTTGTTCTCACTCTCTCTGTGTGTTCTCGCTCTCTCTGCGATCTCTCACTCTCTGTGTTCTCTGTCTCTCTGTATTCTCTCTCTGTGTTCTCTCTCTGTTAGTGTTCTCTCTGTGTGTTCTCTCTGTGTTGTCTCTCCCTCTCTCTGTGTTCTCTCCCCCTCTCTGGTCTCTCTCTCTATGTGTTCTGTCTCTCTGTTCTCCCTCTCTCTCTCTGCGTTCTCTGTGTGTGTTCTCTCTCTCTCTGTGTTCTCTCTCTCTCTGTGTTCTGTGTGTGTGTTCTCTGCGTGTGTGGATCTTCCCTCTGTGTGTGAGTTCTTCCTGTGTGTGTTCTCTGTGTATGTGTTTACTGTGTGTGTGATTGTTCTCTCTCTCTCTGTGTTCTCTCTCTCGCTCTGTGTTCTCTCTCTATCTCTCTGTGTTCTCTCTCTCTCTGTGTTCTCTCTCTCTCTGTGTACTCTGTGTATGTGTGTCTGTGTGTGTGTTTGTGTTCTACCTCTGTGTGTGTGTTCTCTCTCTGTGTGTTCTCTCTCTATCTGTGTTCTCTCTGTCTCACTGTGTTCTCTCTCCCTCTCTCTGTGTTGTCTCTCCCTCTCTCTGTGTTCTCTCTGTCTGTGTTCTCTCTATCTGTGTGTTCTCTGTGTGTTTGTGTTCTGTGTGTGTGTTCTCTGTGTGTGCGTTCTGTGTGTGTGTGTGTTCTCTGTGTGTGTGTATGTTCCCTCTTTCTGTGTGTGATCTCTCTCTCTCTGTGTTCTCTCTCTGTGCGTTCTCTCTCTCTCTGTGCTCTCTCTCTCTGTTCTCGTTCTCTATCTCTGTTCTCTCTATCTGTGTGTTCTCTCTCTCTCTGTGTTCTCTCTCTCAGTTTGTTCTCACTCTCTCTGTGTGTTCTCGCTCTCTCTGCGATCTCTCGCTTTCGGCGTTCGCTCTCTCTCTGTATTCTCTCTCTGTGTTCTCTCTGTGTGTGTGTTCTCTCTGTGTGTTCTGTGTGCGTGTGTGTTCTCTCTCTCTCTGTATTCTCTCTCTCTGTGTTCTCTCTCTCTCTGTGTTCTGTGTGTGTTCTCTGTGTGTGTGTTCTCTGTGTGTGTGTTCTCTCTGTGTGTGTTCTCTCACTCACTGTGTTCTCTCTCTCTGTGTTCTCTCTCTCTGTTGTCACTCTCACCATGTGTTCTCTGTGTGCGTGTGTGTTCTCTCTCTCTCTCTCTCTGTTCTCTCTCTCTGTGTTCTCTCTCTCTCTGTGTTCTCTGGCTATGCGTTCTGTGTGTGTGTTCTCTCTCTGTGTGTGTTCTCTCTGTGTGTTCTCTGTGTGTGTGTTCTCTCTCTGTGTTCTCTCTCTCTATGTTCTCTCTCTCTCTCTGTGTTCTGTGTGTGTGTCCTCTGTGTGTCTGTATTCTGTGTGTGTGTGTGTGTTCTCTGTGTGTTTTCTCTCTCTGTGTGTTCTCTCTCTCTCTGTTTTCTCTGTTTGTGTGTGTGTGTTCTCTCTCTCTGTGTTCTCTCTCTGTTGTCACTCTCACTGTTGTCACTCTCACTATGTGATCTCTCTTTCTCTGTGTGATCTCTTTCTGTGTGTTCTCTGTGTGTTTGTGTTCTGTGTGTGTGTTCTCTCTGTGTGTTCTGTGTGTGTGTTCTCTCTCCCTCTCTCTAATTCCTCTCTCTCTGTGTTCTTTGTTTCTCTCTGTGTTCTCTCTGTCTGTGTTCTCTCTATCTGTGTGTTCTCTGTGTGTTTGTGTTCTGTGTGTGTGTTCTCTGTGTGTGTGCGTTCTGTGTGTGTGTGTGTGTTTTGTGTATGTGTGTTCTCTGTGTGTGTGTATGCTCTCTCTGTGTTCTCTCTCACTCTGTGTTCTCTCTCTATCTCTGTATTCTATATGTGTGTGTTCTCTGTGTGTGTTCTCTTTTGTGTGTGTTGTGTGTGTATGTTCTGTGTGTGTGTGTGTTTCTCTGTGTGTTCTCGCTCTCTCTGCGATCTCTCGCTCTCTGTGTTCTCTCTCTCTCTGTATTCTCTCTCTGTGATCTCTGTGTGTGTGTGTTCTCTCTGTGTGTTCTGTGTGTGTGTTCTCTCTCTCTCTGTGTTCTCTCTCTGTGTGTTCTCTCTCCCTCTATGTGTTCTCTCTTTCTCTGTGTGATCGTTCTCTGTATTCTCTCTCTCTGTGTGTTCTGAGTGTGTGTTCTCTGTGTGTTTGTGTGTTCTCTATGTGTGTATGTTCTCTCTTTCTGTGTGTGATCTCTCTCTCTGTTCTCTCTCTCTCTCTCTCTCTGTGTCTGTTCTCTCTCACAATGTGTTCTCTCTCTATCTCTGTATTCTGTGTGTTTGTATTTTCTGTCTGTGTGTTATCTTGTGTGTGTGTTCTGTGTGTGTGTTCTCTGGTTGTGTGTATGTTCTCTCTTGCTGTGTATGACCTGTCTCTCTGTGTTCTCTCTCTCTCTGTGTCTGTTCTCTCTCACTATGTGTTCTCTCTCTATCTCTGTATTCTGTGTTTTTGTGTTTTCTTTCTGTGTGTTCTCTTGTGTGTGTGTTCTGTGTGTGTTCTCTGTTTGTGTATATGTTCTCTCTTTCTGTGTATGATCTCTCCCTCTGTGTGATCTCTCTCTGTGTTTTCTTCTCGCTCTGTGTGTTCTCTGTGTGTGCGCGCGTGTGTTTTCGCTCTCTCTCTGTGTTCTGTGTGTGTGTACTCTCTCTCTGTTCTCTCTCTCTGTGTTCTCTCTCTCTGTGTTCTGTCTCTCTATGATCTCTGTCTGTGTTCTCTGTCTGTGTTCTCTCTATCTGTGTGTTCTCTGTGTGTTTGTGTTCTGTGTGTGTGTTCTCTGTGTGTGTGCGTTCTGTGTGTGTGTGTGTTCTCTGTGTGTGTGTATGTTCCCTCTTTCTGTGTGTGATCTCTCTCTCTCTGTGTTCTCTCTCTGTGTGTTCTCTCTCTCTCTGTGCTCTCTCTCTCTGTTCTCGTTCTCTATCTCTGTTCTCTCTATCTGTGTGTTCTCTCTCTCTCTGTGTTCTCTCTCTCAGTTTGTTCTCACTCTCTCTGTGTGTTCTCGCTCTCTCTGCGATCTCTCGCTTTCAGCGTTCGCTCTCTCTCTGTATTCTCTCTCTGTGTTCTCTCTGTGTGTGTGTTCTCTCTGTGTGTTCTGTGTGCGTGTGTGTTCTCTCTCTCTCTGTATTCTCTCTCTCTGTGTTCTCTCTCTCTCTGTGTTCTGTGTGTGTTCTCTGTGTGTGTGTTCTCTGTGTGTGTGTTCTCTCTGTGTGTGTTCTCTCACTCACTGTGTTCTCTCTCTCTGTGTTCTCTCTCTCTGTTGTCACTCTCACCATGTGTTCTCTGTGTGCGTGTGTGTTCTCTCTCTCTCTCTCTCTGTTCTCTCTCTCTGTGTTCTCTCTCTCTCTGTGTTCTCTGGCTATGCGTTCTGTGTGTGTGTTCTCTCTCTGTGTGTGTTCTCTCTGTGTGTTCTCTGTGTGTGTGTTCTCTCTCTGTGTTCTCTCTCTCTATGTTCTCTCTCTCTCTCTGTGTTCTGTGTGTGTGTCCTCTGTGTGTCTGTATTCTGTGTGTGTGTGTGTGTTCTCTGTGTGTTTTCTCTCTCTGTGTGTTCTCTCTCTCTCTGTTTTCTCTGTTTGTGTGTGTGTGTTCTCTCTCTCTGTGTTCTCTCTCTGTTGTCACTCTCACTGTTGTCACTCTCACTATGTGATCTCTCTTTCTCTGTGTGATCTCTTTCTGTGTGTTCTCTGTGTGTTTGTGTTCTGTGTGTGTGTTCTCTCTGTGTGTTCTGTGTGTGTGTTCTCTCTCCCTCTCTCTAATTCCTCTCTCTCTGTGTTCTTTGTTTCTCTCTGTGTTCTCTCTCACTCTCTGTGTTCTCTCTCTCTGTTCTGTGTGTGTGTGTATGTGTTCTCTCTCTCCCTGTGTTCTCTGTGTGTGTGTTCTCTCTGTGTGTGTTCTCTCACCCACTGTGTTCTCTCTCTCTGTGTTCTCTCTCTCTGTTGTCACTCTCACCATGTGTTCTCTCTGTGTGTGTGTTCTCTCTCTCTCTCTGTTCTCTCTCTCTGTGTTCTCTCTCTCTCTGTGTTCTCTGTCTATGTGTTCTGTGTGTGTGTTCTCTGTGTGTGTGTGTTCTCTCTGTGTGTTCTGTGTGTGTGTTCTCTGTGTGTGTGTTCTCTGTGTGTGTGTTCTCTGTGTGTGTTCTCTCACTCACTGTGTTCTCTCTCTCAGTGTTCTCTCTCTCTGTTGTCACTCTCACCATGTGTTCTCTCTCTCTCTGTGTTCTGTCTCTCTATGTTCTCTGTCTGTGTTCTCTGTCTGTGTTCTCTCTATCTCTGTGTTCTCTCTCTCTCTGTGTTCTCTCTCTCTGTGTGTTCTCTCTGTGTGTTCTGTGTGTGTGTGTTGTCTCTGTCTCTGTGTTCTCTCTGTGTGTGTGTCTGTTCTCTCTCACTCTGTGTTCTCTCTCTATCTCTGTATTCTGTGTGTGTTCTCTGTGTGTGTTCTCTTGTGTGTGTGTTCTGTGTGTGTGTTCTCAGTTTGTGTGTTCTGTGTGTGCGTGTTTTCTGTGTGTGTGTTCTGTATGTCTGTGTTCTGTGTGTGCGTGTTCTCTGTGTCTGTTCGTTGTGTGTGTGCGTGTGTTCTCTCTCCCTCTCTGTGTTCTCTCTCTCTCTGTATTCTCTCTCTGTGTTCTCTCTCTCTCTGTGTTCTCTCTGTGTGTTCTGTGTGTGTGTGTTGTCTCTGTCTCTGTGTTCTCTGTGTGTGTGTTCTCTCTCCCTCTGTGTTCTCTCTGTGTGTGTGTCTGTTCTCTCCCACTCTGTGTTCTCTCTCTATCTCTGTATTCTGTGTGTGTTCTCTGTGTGTGTTCTCTTGTGTGTGTGTTCTGTGTGTGTGTTCTCTGTTTGTGTGTTTTGTGTGTGCGTGTTTTCTGTGTGTGTTCTGTATGTCTGTGTTCTGTGTGTGTGTTTCTCTGTGTGTGTGCTCTGTGTGTGTGTTCTCTGTGTGTGTGCGTGTGTTCACTCTCCCTCTATGTGTTCTCTCTTTCTCTGTGTGATCTCTCTCTGTGTGTTCTCTGTGTGTTTGTGTTCTGTGTGTGTGTTCTCTGTGTGTGTGACCCCTGTGTGTGTTTGTGTTCTCTATTATTGTGTGCTCTGTCTCTCTCTGTGTTCTCTCTCTCTGTGTTCTCTGTCTGTGTTCTCTCTGTGTGTTCTCTCTCTCTGTGTTCCCACTGTCTCTGTGTTCTCATTGTGTTTGTGTTCTGTGTGTGTGTTCTCTCTGTGTGTGCGTTCTCTGTGTGTGTGTGTTCTGTGTATGTGTGTGTTCTCTCTCTGTGTGTTCTCTGTGTGTGTGTTCTCCCTCTGTGTTCTCTCTCTCACTCTGTGTTCTCTTTCTATCTCTGTATTCTGTGTGTGTTCCCTGTGTGTGTGTTCTCTTGTGTGTGTGTGTGTTCTCTGTTTGTGTGTTCTTGTGTGTGCGTGTTCTCTGTGTGTGTTCGCTGTGTGTATGCGTGTGTTCTCTCTCCCTCTATGTGTTCTAATATCTCTGTGTGATCTCTCGCCGTTCTCTCTCTCTCTCTCTCTGTGTTCTCTGTGTGTTTGTGTTCTGTGTGTGTGTTCTCTGTGTGTGTGGTCTCTGTGTGTGTTTGGGTTGTCTGTGTGTGTGTGTGCGTTCTGTGTATGTGTGTTCTCTGTGTGTGTGTATGTTCTCTCTTTCTGTGTGTGATCTCTCTCTCTGTTCTCTCTCTGTCTCTGTGTTCTCTCTCTCTCTCTCTGTTCTCTCTATGTGTGTCTGTTCTCTCTCACTCTGTGTTCTCTCTCTATCTCTGTATTCTGTGTGCGTGTTCTATGTGTGTGTTCTCTTTTGTGTGTGTTGTGTGTGTGTGTTCTCTGTTTGTGTGTTCTGTGTGTGCGTGTTTTCTGTGTGTGTGTTTCTCTGTGTGTGTGCGTGTGTTCTCTCTCACTCTATGTGTTCTCTCTTTTTCTGTGTGATCTCTCTCTCAGCGTTCTCTCTCTCTCTGTTCTCTCTCTCTCTGTGTTCTCTGTGTGTGTGTTCTCTCTGTGCGTATGTGTGTGTTCTCTCCCTCTCTGTGTTCTCTCTCTCTCCGTTCTCATTCTCTCTCTGCGTGTTCTCTCTCTCTGTGTTCTCTCTCTCTCTGTGTTCTCTCTCTCTCTGTTCTCTCTCTCTCTGTGTTATCTCTCTCTCTCTCTGTGTTCTCTGTCTCTCACTGTGTTCTCTCTCCCTCTCACTGTGTTGTCTCTCCCTCTCTCTGTGTTCTCTCTCCCTGACTGCTCTCTCACTTTATGTGTTCTCTCTCTATGTTCTCCGTCTCTCTCTCTCTGCGTTCTCTGTGTGTGTGCCCTCTTGTGTGTGTGTTCTGTGTGTGTGTGTTCTCTGTTTGTGTGTTCTGTGTGTGCGTGATCTCTGTGTGTTTGCTGTGCGTGCATGTGTTCTCTCTCCCTCTATGTGTTCTCTCTTTCTCTGTGTGATCTCTCTCTGTGTTCTCTCTCTCTCTGTGTTCTCTCTCTCTCTGTGTTCTCTCTATGTGTGTCTGTTCTCTCTCACTCTGCGTTCTCTCTCTATCTCTGTATTCTGTGTGTGTGTGTTCTCTGTGTGTGTTCTCTTTTGTGTGTGTTGTGTGCGTGTGTTCTCTTGTGTGTGTGTTCTGTGTGTGTGTTCTCTGGTTCTGTGTATGTTCTCTCTTTCTGTGTATGATCTGTCTCTCTGTGTTCTCTCTCTCTCTGTGTTCTGTATCTCTATGTTCTCTGTCTGCGTTCTCTGTCTGTGTTCTCTCTATCTGTGTGTTCTCTCTCTCTGTGTTCTCTCTCTCTCTGTTCTCTTTCTCTCTCTATCTCTGTTCTCTCTCTGTGTGTGGTCTTTCTCTCTCTGTGTTCTCTCTCTCTGTTTGTTCTCACTCTCTCTGTGTGTTCTCGCTCTCTCTGCGATCTCTCGCTCTCTGTGTTCTCTCTCTCTCTGTATTCTCTCTCTGTGTTCTCTCTGTGTGTGTGTTCTCTCTGTGTGTTCTGTGTGTGTGTGTTCTCTCTCTCTCTGTGTTCTCTCTCTGTGTGTGTCTGTTCTCTCTCACTCTATGTTCTCTCTCTATCTCTGTATTCTGTGTGTGTTCTCTGTGTGTGTGTCCTCTTGTGTGTGTGTTCTGTGTGCCTGTTCTCTGTTTGTGTGTTCTGTGTGTGGGTGTTCTGTGTGTGTGTTTCTCTGTGTGAGTGCTCTGTGTCTGCGTGTTCTGTGTGTGTGTTTCTCTGTGTGTGTACTCTGTATGCGTTCTCTGTGTGTGCGTGTGCTCTCTCTCCCTCTATGTGTTCTCTCTTTCCCTGTGTGATCACGCTCTCTGTTCTCTCTCTCTCTGTGTTCTCTGTGTGTTTGTGTTCTGTGTGTGTGTTCTGTGTGTTTGTGATCTGTGTGTGTTTCTCTGTGTGTGTGTGCTCTGTGTGTGTGTTCTCTTTGTGTGTGTGTGTGTTCTCTCACCCTCTATGTGTTCTCTCTTTGTCTGTGTGATCTCTCTCTGTGGGTGTTCTCTTGTGTGTGTGTTCTGTGTCTGTGTTCTCTGTTTGTGTGTTCTGTGTGTGCGTGTTCTGTGTGTGTGTTTCTCTGTGCGTGCGCTCTGTGTGTGTTCTCTGTGTGTGTGCGTGTGTTCTCTCTCCCTCTATGTGTTCTCTCTTTCCCTGTGTGATCACGCTCTCTGTTCTCTCTCTCTCTGTGTTCTCTGTGTGTTTGTGTTCTGTGTGTGTTCTGTGTGTTTGTGATCGGCGTGTGTTTCTCTCTGTGTGTGTGTTCTCTTTGAGTGTGCGTGTGTTCTCTCACCCTCTATGTGTTCTCTCTTTCTCTGTGTGATCTCTCTCTGTGTGTTCTCTGTGTGTTTGTGTTCTGTGTGTGTGTTCTCTCTGTGTGTTCTGTGTGTGTGTTCTCTCTCTCTGTGTTCTCTCTCTGTGTATTCTCTCTCCCTCTATGTGTTCTCTCTTTCTCTGTGTGATCTCTCTCTGTGTTCTCTCTCTCTCTCTGTGTTCTCTGTGTGTTTGTGTTCTGTGTGTGTGTTCTCTGTCTGTGTTTGTGTTGTCTGTGTGTTTGTGTGCGTTCTGTGTATGTGTGTCCTCTGTGTGTGTGTATGTTCTCTCTCTCTGTGAGTGATCTCTCTCTGTTCTCTCTCTCTCTCTCTGTTCTCTCTCTCTGTGTGTTCTCTCTCTGTGATTGTCTGTTCTCTCTCACTCCATGTTCTATCTCTATCTGTGTATTCTGTGTGTGTGTGTGTGTGTGTTCTCTGTGTGTGTTCTCTGTGTGTGTTTGGGTTATCTGTGTGTGTGTGCGTTCTGTGTATGTGTGTTCTCTGTGTGTGTGTGTACTCTCTCTGTGTTCTCTCTCTCTCTGTGTTCTCTCTCTCTCTGTGTTCTGTCTCTCTATGTTCTCTGTCTGTGTTCTCTGTCTGTGTTCTCTCTATCTGTGTGTTCTCTCTCTCTGTGTTCTCTCTCTCTCTGTTCTCTTTCTCTCTCTATATCTGTTCTCTCTGTGTGCGTGTTGTTTTTCTCTCTTTGTGTTCTCTCTCTCTGTTTGTTCTCACTCTCTCTGTGTGTTCTCGCTCTCTCTGCGATCTCTCGCTCTCTGTGTTCTCTGTCTCTCTGTATTCTCTCTCTGTGTTCTCTCTCTGCTAGTGTTCTCTCTGTGTGTTCTCTCTGTGTTGTCTCTCCCTCTCTCTGTGTTCTCTCCCCCTCTCTGGTCTCTCTCTCTATGTGTTCTGTCTCTCTGTTCTCCCTCTCTCTCTCTGCGTTCTCTGTGTGTGTGTTCTCTCTCTCTCTGTGTTCTCTCTCTCTGTGTTCTCTCTCTCTCTGTGTTCTGTGTGTGTGTTCTCTGCGTGTGTGGATCTTCCCTCTGTGTGTGAGTTCTTCCTGTGTGTGTTCTCTGTGTATGTGTTTACTGTGTGTGTGATTGTTCTCTCTCTCTCTGTGTTCTCTCTCTCGCTCTGTGTTCTCTCTCTATCTCTCTGTGTTCTCTCTCTCTCTCTGTTCTCTCTCTCTCTGTGTACTCTGTGTATGTGTGTCTGTGTGTGTGTTTGTGTTCTACCTCTGTGTGTGTGTTCTCTCTCTGTGTGTTCTCTCTCTCTCTGTGTTCTCTTTGTCTCACTGTGTTCTCTCTCCCTCTCTCTGTGTTGTCTCTCCCTCTCTCTGTGTTCTCTCTGTGTGTGTGTTCTCTCTCTGTGTGTGTTCTCTCTGTGTGTTCTGTGTGTGTGTGTTCTCTCTCTGTGTTCTCTCTCTCTCTCTGTGTTCTGTGTGTGTGTCCTCTTTGTGTCTGTATTCTGTGTGTGTGTTCTCTGTGTGTTTTCTCTCTCTGTGTGTTCTCTCTCTCTCTGTTTTCTCTGTTTGTGTGTGTGTGTTCTCTCTCTCTGTGTTCTCTCTCTGTTGTCACTCTCACTGTTGTCACTCTCACTCTCTGTGTGATCTCTCTCTGTGTGTTTGTGTTCTGTGTGTGTGTTCTCTCTGTGTGTTCTGTGTGTGTGTTCTCTCTCCCTCTCTCTAATTCCTCTCTCTGTGTTCTTTGTTTCTCTCTGTGTTCTCTCTCACTCTCTGTGTTCTCTCTCTCTGTTCTGTGTGTGTGTATGTGTTCTCTCTCTCCCTGTGTTCTCTGTGTGTGTGTTCTCTCTGTGTGTTTTGTGTGTGTGTGTTCTCTCTCTCTACGTTCTCTCTCTCTCTGTGTTCTGTGTGTGTGTTCTCTGTGTGTTCTCTCTCTCTCGGTGTGCGAACTCTGTGTGTGTGTGTGTTCTCTGTGTGTGTGTATTCTCTGGGTGTATGTGTGTTCTCTGTGTGTTCTCTCTCTCTCTGTGTTCTCTCTCTCTCTGTTTTCTTTGTTTGTGTGTGTGTGTTCTCTCTCTCTGTGTTCTCTCTCTCTGTGTTCTCTCTCACTGTTGTCACTCTCACTATGTGCTCTCTCTCTCTGTGTGATCTCTCTCTCTGTGATCTCTCTCTATCTCTGTTTGTTCTGTGTGTGTGTGTGATCACTCGCTCTCTGTGTGTGTGTTCTCTCTCTCTCTCTGTGTCCTCTGTGGGTGTGTGTCTGTGTGCGTTCTCTCTGTGCGTATGTGTGCATTCGCTCTCTCTCTCTGTGTGTGCTCTCTCCTTCTCTCTGTGTGTTTTCTCTATCTCTGTGTTCTCTGTGTGATCTCTCTCTCTCTCTCTCTAATTCCTCTCTCTCTCTGTGTTCTTTGTTTCTCTCTGAGTTCTCTCTCACGCTCTGAGTTCTCTCTCTGTTCTCAGTGTGTGTGTGTGTGTTCTCTCTCTCCCTGTGTTCTGTGTGTGTGTGTGTGCTCTCTCTCTCTCACTGTGTTCTGTCTCTCTCTGTGTTCTCTCGCTCTGTGTTCTCTCTCTGTGTTGTCTCTCTCACAATGTGTTCTCTGTGTGTGTGTGTGTTGTCTCTCAGTGTGTGATCTCTTACTCTGTTCTCTCTCTCTCTCTCTCTCTGTTCTCTCTCTCTCTATGTTCTCTCTCTGTGTGTGTCTGTTCTCTCTCACTCTGTTTTCCCTCTCTATATCTGTATTCTGTGTGTGTGTGTGTTCTCTGTGTGTGTGTTCTCTTGTGTGTGTGTTCTGTGTGTGTGTTCTCTGTTTGTGTGTTCTGTGTGTGCGTGTTCTCTGTGTGTGTGTGCTCTGTGTGTGTGTTCCCTCTGTGTGTGCGTGTGTTCTCTCTCCCTCTACGTGTTCTCTCTTTCTCTGTGTGATCTCTCTCTGTGTTCTCTCTCTCTCTCTGTGTTCTCTGTCTGTTTGTGTCCTGTGTGTGTTCACTCTGTATGTGTTCTCTTTGTGTGTGTTCCCTCTGTGTGTGTGTGTTCTCTATTAGTGTGTTCTCTCTCTCTCTCAATGTTCTCTCTCTCTCTGTTCTCTCTTTGTCCTCTCTCTCTCTGTGTTCTCTCTCTCTGTGCGTTCTCTCTCTCTCTGTGTTCTCACTCTCTCTGTTGTCACTCTCACTATGTGTTCTCTCTCTGTGTGTATGTTCTCTCTTTCTGTGTTCTCTCTCTCTGTTGTCACTCTCACTATGTGTTCTCTCTCTCTGTGCGATCACTCTCTCAGCGTTCTCTCTCTCTCTGTTCCCTCTCTCTCTGTGTTCTGTGTGTGTGTGTTCTCTCTGTGTGTATGTGTGTGTTCTCGCTCTCTCTGTGTTCTCTCTCTCTCCGTTCTCGTTCTCTCTCTGTGTGTTCTCTCTCTCTGTGTTCTCTCTCAATCTCTGTGTACTCTGTGTGTGTGTGTCTGTGTGTGTGTTTGTGTTCTACCTCTGTGTGTGTGTTCTCTCTGTGTGTGTTCTCTCTCTCTGTGTGTTCTCTCTGTCTCACTGTGGTCTCTCTCCCTCTCTCTGTGTTGTCTCTCCCTCTCTCTGTGTTCTCTCTGACTGTGTTCTCTCTATCTGTGTGTTCCCTGTGTGTTTGTGTTCTGTGTGTGTGTTCTCTGTGTGTGTGCGTTCTGTGTGTGTGTGTTCTGTGTGTGTGTGTATGTTCCCTCTTTCTGTGTGTGATCTCTCTCTCTCTGTGCTCTCTCTCTCTGTGTTCTCGTTCTCTATCTCTGTTCTCTCTATCTGTGTGTTCTCTCTCTCTCGGTGTTCTCTCTGTCTCACTGTGGTCTCTCTCCCTCTCTCTGTGTTGTCTCTCCCTCTCTCTGTGTTCTCTCTGACTGTGTTCTCTCTATCTGTGTGTTCCCTGTGTGTTTGTGTTCTGTGTGTGTGTTCTCTGTGTGTGTGCGTTCTGTGTGTGTGTGTTCTGTGTGTGTGTGTATGTTCCCTCTTTCTGTGTGTGATCTCTCTCTCTCTGTGCTCTCTCTCTCTGTGTTCTCGTTCTCTATCTCTGTTCTCTCTATCTGTGTGTTCTCTCTCTCTCTGTGTTCTCTCTCTCAGTTTGTTCTCACTCTCTCTGTGTGTTCTCGCTCTCTCTGCGATCTCTCGCTCTCTGCGTTCTCTGTCTCTCTGTATTCTCTCTCTGTGTTCTCTCTCTGTTAGTGTTCTCTCTGTGTGTTCTCTCTGTGTTGTCTCTCCCTCTCTCTGTGTTCTCTCCCCCTCTCTGGTCTCTCTCTCTATGTGTTCTGTCTCTCTGTTCTCCCTCTCTCACTCTGCGTTCTCTCTGTGTGTGTTCTCTCTCCCTCTCTGTTCTCTGTGTGTGTGTGTCTGTTCTCTCTCACTCTGTGTTCTCTCTGTATCTCTGTATTCTGTGTGTGTTCTCTGTGTGTGTTCTCTTGTGTGTGTGTTCTGTGTGTGTGTTCTCTGTGTGTTCTGTGTGTGCGTGTTTTCTGTGTGTGTGTTCTGTATGTCTGTGTTCTGTGTGTGCGTGTTCTCTGTGTCTATTCGCTGTGTGTGTGTGTGTGTTCTCTCTCCCTCTCTGTGTTCTCTCTCTCTCTGTATTCTCTCTCTGTGTTCTCTCTCTCTCTGTGTTCTCTCTGTGTGTTCTGTGTGTGTGTGTTGTCTCTGTCTCTGTGTTCTCTCTGTGTGTGTTCTCTCTCCCTCTGTGTTCTCTCTGTGTGTGTGTCTGTTCTCTCTCACTCTGTGTTCTCTCTCTATCTCTGCATTCTGTGCGTGTTCTCTGTGTGTGTTCTCTTGTGTGTGTGTTCTGTGTGTGTTCTCTGTTTGTGTGTTCTGTGTGTGCGTGTTTTCTCTGTGTGTTCTGTATGTCTGTGTTCTGTGTGTGTGTGTTCTCTGTGTGTGTGCGTGTGTTCACTCTCCCTCTATGTGTTCTCTCTTTCTCTGTGTGATCTCTCTCTGTGTGTTCTCTGTGTGTTTGTGTTCTGTGTGTGTGTTCTGTGTGTGTGTTCTCTGTGTGTGTGACCCCTGTGTGTGTTTGTGTTCTCTATTATTGTGTGCTCTGTCTCTCTCTGTGTTCTCTCTCTCTGTGTTCTCTGTCTGTGTTCTCTCTGTGTGTTCTCTCTCTCTGTGTTCCCACTGTCTCTGTGTTCTCATTGTGTTTGTGTTCTGTGTGTGTGTTCTCTGTGTGTGTGCGTTCTCTGTGTGTGTGTGTTCTGTGTATGTGTGTGTTCTCTCTCTGTGTGTTCTCTGTGTGTGTGTTCTCCCTCTGTGTTCTCTCTCTCACTCTGTGTTCTCTCTCTATCTTTGTATTCTGTGTGTGTTCCCTGTGTGTGTGTTCTCTTGTGTGTGTGTGCTCTGTGTGTGTGTGTTCTCTGTTTGTGTGTTCTTGTGTGTGCGTGTTCTCTGTGTGTGTTCGCTGTGTGTATGCGTGTGTTCTCTCTCCCTCTATGTGTTCTCATATCTCTGTGTGATCTCTCGCTGTTCTCTCTCTCTCTCTCTCTGTGTTCTCTGTGTGTTTGTGTTCTGTGTGTGTGTTCTCTCTGTGTTTGCGTTATCTGTGTGTGTGTGTTCTGTGTATGTGTGTGTTCTCTCTCTGTGTGTTCTCTGTGTGTGTGTTCTCCCTCTGTGTTCTCTCTCTCACTCTGTGTTCTCTCTCTATCTCTGTATTCTGTGTGTGTTCCCTGTGTGTGTGTTCTCTTGTGTGTGTGTGCTCTGTGTGTGCGTGTTCTCTGTGTGTGTTCGCTGTGTGTATGCGTGTGTTCTCTCTCCCTCTATGTGTTCTCATATCTCTGTGTGATCTCTCGCTGTGTGTTCTCTGTGTGTTTGTGTTCTGTGTGTGTGTTCTCTCTGTGTGTTCTCTGTGTGTGTGACCCCTGTGTGTGTTTGTGTTCTCTATTATTGTGTGCTCTGTCTCTCTCTGTGTTCTCTCTCTCTGTGTTCTCTGTCTGTGTTCTCTCTGTGTGTTCTCTCTCTCTGTGTTCCCACTGTCTCTGTGTTCTCATTGTGTTTGTGTTCTGTGTGTGTGTTCTCTCTGTGTGTGCGTTCTCTGTGTGTGTGTGTTCTGTGTATGTGTGTGTTCTCTGTGTGTGTGTGTGTTCTCCCTCTGTGTTCTCTCTCTCACTCTGAGTTCTCTCTCTATCTCTGTATTCTGTGTGTGTTCCCTGTGTGTGTGTTCTCTTGTGTGTGTGTGCTCTCTGTGTGTGTGTGTTCTCTGTTTGTGTGTTCTTGTGTGTGCGTGTTCTCTGTGTGTGTTCGCTGTGTGTATGCGTGTTTTCTATCTCCCTCTAAGTGTTCTCATATCTCTGTGTGATCTCTCTCTCTCTGTGTTCTCTGTCTCTCACTGTGTTCTTTCTCCCTCTCACTGTGTTGCCTCTTCCTCTCTCTGTGTTCTCTCTCCCTGACTGTTCTCTCACTCCATGTGTTCCCTCTCTGTGTTCTCCGTCGCTCTCTCTGCGTTCTCTGTTTGTGTGTTCTCTTGTGTGTGTGTTCTGTGTGTGTGGGTGTTCTCTGTTTGTGTGTTTTGTGTGTGCGTGTTCTCTGTGTGTTCGCTGTGTGTGTGCGTGTGTTGTCTCTCCCTCCATGTGTTCTCTCTTTCTCTGTGTGATCTCTCTCTGTATTCTCTCTCTCTCTCCGTGTTCTCTGTGTGTTTGTGTTCCGTGTGTGTGTTCTCTGTCTGTGTGTTCTCTGTGTGTGTTTGGGTTGTCTGTGTGTGTGTGTGTGTTTTGTGTATGTGTGTTCTCTGTGTGTGTGTATGCTCTCTCTGTGTTCTCTCTCACTCTGTGTTCTCTCTCTATCTCTGTATTCTATATGTGTGTGTTCTCTGTGTGTGTTCTCTTTTGTGTGTGTTGTGTGTGTGTATGTTCTGTGTGTGTGTGTGTTTCTCTGTGTGTTCTCGCTCTCTCTGCGATCTCTCGCTCTCTGTGTTCTCTCTCTCTCTGTATTCTCTCTCTGTGATCTCTGTGTGTGTGTGTTCTCTCTGTGTGTTCTGTGTGTGTGTTCTCTCTCTCTCTGTGTTCTCTCTCTGTGTGTTCTCTCTCCCTCTATGTGTTCTCTCTTTTTCTGTGTGATCGTTCTCTGTATTCTCTCTCTCTGTGTGTTCTGAGTGTGTGTTCTCTGTGTGTTTGTGTGTTCTCTATGTGTGTATGTTCTCTCTTTCTGTGTGTGATCTCTCTCTCTGTTCTCTCTCTCTCTCTCTCTGTGTCTGTTCTCTCTCACAATGTGTTCTCTCTCTATCTCTGTATTCTGTGTGTTTGTATTTTCTGTCTGTGTGTTCTCTTGTGTGTGTGTTCTGTGTGTGTGTTCTCTGGTTGTGTGTATGTTCTCTCTTGCTGTGTATGACCTGTCTCTCTGTGTTCTCTCTCTCTCTGTGTCTGTTCTCTCTCACTATGTGTTCTCTCTCTATCTCTGTATTCTGTGTTTTTGTGTTTTCTTTCTGTGTGTTCTCTTGTGTGTGTGTTCTCTGTTTGTGTATATGTTCTCTCTTTCTGTGTATGATCTCTCCCTCTGTGTGATCTCTCTCTGTGTTTTCTTCTCGCTCTGTGTGTTCTCTGTGTGTGCGCGCGTGTGTTTTCGCTCTCTCTCTGTGTTCTGTGTGTGTGTACTCTCTCTCTGTTCTCTCTCTCTGTGTTCTCTCTCTCTGTGTTCTGTCTCTCTATGATCTCTGTCTGTGTTCTCTGTCTGTGTTCTCTCTATCTGTGTGTTCTCTCTCTCTCTGTGTTCTCTCTCTCTGTTCTCTTTCTCTCTCTATCTCTGTTCTCTCTGTGTGCGTGTTGCTTTTCTCTCTTTGTGTTCTCTCTCTCTGTTTGTTCTCACTCTCTCTGTGTGTTCTCGCTCTCTCTGCGATCTCTCGCTCTCTGTGTTCTCTGTCTCTCTGTATTCTCTCTCTGTGTTCTCTCTCTGTTAGTGTTCTCTCTGTGTGTTCTCTCTGTGTTGTCTCTCCCTCTCTCTGTGTTCTCTCCCCCTCTCTGGTCTCTCTCTCTATGTGTTCTGTCTCTCTGTTCTCCCTCTCTCTCTCTGCGTTCTCTGTGTGTGTTCTCTCTCTCTCTGTGTTCTCTCTCTCTCTGTGTTCTGTGTGTGTGTTCTCTGCGTGTGTGGATCTTCCCTCTGTGTGTGAGTTCTTCCTGTGTGTGTTCTCTGTGTATGTGTTTACTGTGTGTGTGATTGTTCTCTCTCTCTCTGTGTTCTCTCTCTCGCTCTGTGTTCTCTCTCTATCTCTCTGTGTTCTCTCTCTCTCTCTGTTCTCTCTCTCTCTGTGTACTCTGTGTATGTGTGTCTGTGTGTGTGTTTGTGTTCTACCTCTGTGTGTGTGTTCTCTCTCTGTGTGTTCTCTCTCTCTCTGTGTTCTCTCTGTCTCACTGTGTTCTCTCTCCCTCTCTCTGTGTTGTCTCTCCCTCTCTCTGTGTTCTCTCTGTCTGTGTTCTCTCTATCTGTGTGTTCTCTGTGTGTTTGTGTTCTGTGTGTGTGTTCTCTGTGTGTGTGCGTTCTGTGTGTGTGTGTGTTCTCTGTGTGTGTGTATGTTCCCTCTTTCTGTGTGTGATCTCTCTCTCTCTGTGTTCTCTCTCTGTGTGTTCTCTCTCTCTCTGTGCTCTCTCTCTCTGTTCTCGTTCTCTATCTCTGTTCTCTCTATCTGTGTGTTCTCTCTCTCTCTGTGTTCTCTCTCTCAGTTTGTTCTCACTCTCTCTGTGTGTTCTCGCTCTCTCTGCGATCTCTCGCTTTCGGCGTTCGCTCTCTCTCTGTATTCTCTCTCTGTGTTCTCTCTGTGTGTGTGTTCTCTCTGTGTGTTCTGTGTGCGTGTGTGTTCTCTCTCTCTCTGTATTCTCTCTCTCTGTGTTCTCTCTCTCTCTGTGTTCTGTGTGTGTTCTCTGTGTGTGTGTTCTCTGTGTGTGTGTTCTCTCTGTGTGTGTTCTCTCACTCACTGTGTTCTCTCTCTCTGTGTTCTCTCTCTCTGTTGTCACTCTCACCATGTGTTCTCTGTGTGCGTGTGTGTTCTCTCTCTCTCTCTCTCTGTTCTCTCTCTCTGTGTTCTCTCTCTCTGTGTTCTCTGGCTATGCGTTCTGTGTGTGTGTTCTCTCTCTGTGTGTGTTCTCTCTGTGTGTTCTGTGTGTGTGTGTTCTCTCTCTGTGTTCTCTCTCTCTATGTTCTCTCTCTCTCTCTGTGTTCTGTGTGTGTGTCCTCTGTGTGTCTGTATTCTGTGTGTGTGTGTGTGTTCTCTGTGTGTTTTCTCTCTCTGTGTGTTCTCTCTCTCTCTGTTTTCTCTGTTTGTGTGTGTGTGTTCTTCCTCTCTGTGTTCTCTCTCTGTTGTCACTCTCACTGTTGTCACTCTCACTATGTGATCTCTCTTTCTCTGTGTGATCTCTTTCTGTGTGTTCTCTGTGTGTTTGTGTTCTGTGTGTGTGTTCTCTCTGTGTGTTCTGTGTGTGTGTTCTCTCTCCCTCTCTCTAATTCCTCTCTCTCTGTGTTCTTTGTTTCTCTCTGTGTTCTCTCTGTCTGTGTTCTCTCTATCTGTGTGTTCTCTGTGTGTTTGTGTTCTGTGTGTGTGTTCTCTGTGTGTGTGCGTTCTGTGTGTGTGTGTGTTCTCTGTGTGTGTGTATGTTCCCTCTTTCTGTGTGTGATCTCTCTCTCTCTGTGTTCTCTCTCTGTGTGTTCTCTCTCTCTCTGTGCTCTCTCTCTCTGTTCTCGTTCTCTATCTCTGTTCTCTCTATCTGTGTGTTCTCTCTCTCTCTGTGTTCTCTCTCTCAGTTTGTTCTCACTCTCTCTGTGTGTTCTCGCTCTCTCTGCGATCTCTCGCTTTCGGCGTTCGCTCTCTCTCTGTATTCTCTCTCTGTGTTCTCTCTGTGTGTGTGTTCTCTCTGTGTGTTCTGTGTGCGTGTGTGTTCTCTCTCTCTCTGTATTCTCTCTCTCTGTGTTCTCTCTCTCTCTGTGTTCTGTGTGTGTTCTCTGTGTGTGTGTTCTCTGTGTGTGTGTTCTCTCTGTGTGTGTTCTCTCACTCACTGTGTTCTCTCTCTCTGTGTTCTCTCTCTCTGTTGTCACTCTCACCATGTGTTCTCTGTGTGCGTGTGTGTTCTCTCTCTCTCTCTCTCTGTTCTCTCTCTCTGTGTTCTCTCTCTCTCTGTGTTCTCTGGCTATGCGTTCTGTGTGTGTGTTCTCTCTCTGTGTGTGTTCTCTCTGTGTGTTCTGTGTGTGTGTGTTCTCTCTCTGTGTTCTCTCTCTCTATGTTCTCTCTCTCTCTCTGTGTTCTGTGTGTGTGTCCTCTGTGTGTCTGTATTCTGTGTGTGTGTGTGTGTTCTCTGTGTGTTTTCTCTCTCTGTGTGTTCTCTCTCTCTCTGTTTTCTCTGTTTGTGTGTGTGTGTTCTCTCTCTCTGTGTTCTCTCTCTGTTGTCACTCTCACTGTTGTCACTCTCACTATGTGATCTCTCTTTCTCTGTGTGATCTCTTTCTGTGTGTTCTCTGTGTGTTTGTGTTCTGTGTGTGTGTTCTCTCTGTGTGTTCTGTGTGTGTGTTCTCTCTCCCTCTCTCTAATTCCTCTCTCTCTGTGTTCTTTGTTTCTCTCTGTGTTCTCTCTCACTCTCTGTGTTCTCTCTCTCTGTTCTGTGTGTGTGTGTATGTGTTCTCTCTCTCCCTGTGTTCTCTGTGTGTGTGTTCTCTCTGTGTGTGTTCTCTCACCCACTGTGTTCTCTCTCTCTGTGTTCTCTCTCTCTGTTGTCACTCTCACCATGTGTTCTCTGTGTGTGTGTGTGTTCTCTCTCTCTGTTCTCTCTCTCTGTGTTCTCTTTCTCTCTGTGTTCTCTGTCTATGTGTTCTGTGTGTGTGTTCTCTCTCTGTGTGTGCTCTCTGTGTGTTTTGTGTGTGTGTGTTCTCTCTCTGTGTTCTCTCTCTCTATGTTCTCTCTCTCTCTGTGTTCTGTGTGTGTTCTCTGTGTGTTCTCTCTCTCTCGGTGTGCGAACTCTGTGTGCGTGTGTGTTCTCTGTGTGTGTGTATTCTCTGTGTGTATGTGTGTTCTCTGTGTGTTCTCTCTCTCTCTGTGTTCTCTCTCTGTTTTCTCTGTTTGTGTGTGTGTGTTCTCTCTCTCTGTGTTCTCTCTCTCTGTGTTCTCTCTCTCTCTGTGTTCTCTCTCACTGTTGTCACTCTCACTATGTGCTCTCTCTCTCTGTGTGATCTCTCTCTCTGTGATCTCTCTCTATCTCTGTTTGTTCTGTGTGTGTGTGTGTTCACTTGCGCTCTCTGTGTGTGTTCTCTCCCTCTCTGTGTCCTCTGTGGGTGTGTGTCTGTGTGCGTTCTCTCTGTGCGTATGTGTGCATTCGCTCTCTCTCTCTGTGTGTGCTCTCTCCTTCTCTCTGTGTGTTTTCTCTATCTCTGTGTTCTCTGTGTGATCTCTCTCTCTCTAATTCCTCTCTCTCTCTCTGTGTTCTTTGTTTCTCTCTGAGTTCTCTCTCACGCTCTGAGTTCTCTCTCTCTGTTGTCAGTGTGTGTGTGTGTGTTCTCTCTCTCCCTGTGTTCTGTGTGTGTGTGTGTGCTCTCTCTCTCACTGTGTTCTGTCTCTCTCTGTGTTCTCTCGCTCTGTGTTCTCTCTCTGTGTTGTCACTCTCACAATGTGTTCTCTGTGTGTGTGTGTGTGTTGTCTCAGTGTGTGATCTCTTTCTCTGTTCTCTCTCTCTCTCTCTCTCTCTGTTCTCTCTCTCTCTCTGTGTTCTCTCTCTGTGTGTGTCTGTTCTCTCTCACTCTGTGTTCCCTCTCTATATCTGTAGTCTGTGTGTGTGTGTGTTCTCTGTGTGTGTGTTCTCTTGTGTGTGTGTTCTGTGTGTGTGTTCTCTGTTTGTGTGTTCTGTGTGTGCGTGTTCTCTGTGTGTGTGTGCTCTGTGTGTGTGTTCCCTCTGTGTGTGCGTGTGTTCTCTCTCCCTCTACGTGTTCTCTCTTTCTCTGTGTGATCTCTCTCTGTGTTCTCTCTCTCTCTCTGTGTTCTCTGTCTGTTTGTGTCCTGTGTGTGTTCACTCTGGATGTGTTCTCTTTGTGCGTGTTCCCTCTGTGTGTGTGTGTTCTCTATTAGTGTGTTCTCTCTCTCTCTCAATGTTCTCTCTCTCTCTGTTCTCTCTTTGTCCTCTCTCTCTCTGTGTTCTCTCTCTCTGTGCGTTCTCTCTCTCTCTGTGTTCTCACTCTCTCTGTTGTCACTCTCACTATGTGTTCTCTCTCTGTGTGTATGTTCTCTCTTTCTGTGTTCTCTCTCTCTGTTGTCACTCTCACTATGTGTTCTCTCTCTCTGTGCGATCTCTCTCTCAGCGTTCTCTCTCTCTGTGTTCCCTCTCTCTCTGTGTTCTGTGTGTGTGTGTTCTCTCTGTGTGTATGTGTGTGTTCTCTCTCTCTCTGTGTTCTCTCTCTCTCCGTTCTCGTTCTCTCTCTGTGTGTTCTCTCTCTCTGTGTTCTCTCTCAATCTCTGTGTACTCTGTGTGTGTGTGTCTGTGTGTGTGTATGTGTTCTACCTCTGTGTGTGTGTTCTCTCTGTGTGTGTTCTCTCTCTCTCTGTGTTCTCTCTGTCTCACTGTGGTCTCTCTCCCTCTCTCTGTGTTGTCTCTCCCTCTCTCTGTGTTCTCTCTGACTGTGTTCTCTCTATCTGTGTGTTCCCTGTGTGTTTGTGTTCTGTGTGTGTGTTCTCTGTGTGTGTGCGTTCTGTGTGTGTGTGTTCTGTGTGTGTGTGTATGTTCCCTCTTTCTGTGTGTGATCTCTCTCTCTCTGTGCTCTCTCTCTCTGTGTTCTCGTTCTCTATCTCTGTTCTCTCTATCTGTGTGTTCTCTCTCTCTCTGTGTTCTCTCTGTCTCACTGTGGTCTCTCTCCCTCTCTCTGTGTTGTCTCTCCCTCTCTCTGTGTTCTCTCTGACTGTGTTCTCTCTACCTGTGTGTTCCCTGTGTGTTTGTGTTCTGTGTGTGTGTTCTCTGTGTGTGTGCGTTCTGTGTGTGTGTGTTCTGTGTGTGTGTGTATGTTCCCTCTTTCTGTGTGTGATCTCTCTCTCTCTGTGCTCTCTCTCTGTTTTCTCGTTCTCTATCTCTGTTCTCTCTATCTGTGTGTTCTCTCTCTCTCTGTGTTCTCTCTCTCAGTTTGTTCTCACTCTCTCTGTGTGTTCTCGCTCTCTCTGCGATCTCTCGCTCTCTGCGTTCTCTCTCTCTCTGTATTCTCTCTCTGTGTTCTCTCACTGTGTGTGTTCTCTCTGTGTGTTCTGTGTGTGTGTGTTCTCTCTCTCTCTGTTCTCTCTCTTTGTGTTCTCTCTCTCTCTGTGTTCTGTGTGTGTGTTCTCTGTGTGTGTGTTCTCTGTGTGTGTGTTCTCTGTGTGTGTGTTCTCTGTGTGTGTTCTCTCACTCACTGTGTTTTCTCTCTCTCTGTGTTCTCTCTCTCTGTTGTCACTCTCACCATGTGTTCTCTCTCTCTCTGTGTTCTGTCTCTCTATGTTCTCTGTCTGTGTTCTCTGTCTGTGTTCTCTCTATCTCTGTGTTCTCTCTCTCTCTGTGTTCTCTCTCTCTGTTCTCTTTCTCTCTCTATCTCTGTTCTCTCTGTGTGCGTGTTCTTTTTCTCTCTTTGTGTTCTCTCTCTCTGTTTGTTCTCACTCTCTGTGTGTTCTCGCTCTCTCTGCGATCTCTCGCTCTCTGTGTTCTCTGTCTCTCTGTATTCTCTCTCTGTGTTCTCTCTGTGTTAGTGTTCTCTCTGTGTGTTCTCTCTGTGTTGTCTCTCCCTCTCTCTGTGTTCTCTCCCCCTCTCTGGTCTCTCTCTCTATGTGTTCTGTCTCTCTGTTCTCCCTCTCTCTCTCTGCGTTCTCTGTGTGTGTGTTCTCTGCGTGTGTGGATCTTCCTTCTGTGTGTGAGTTCTTCCTGTGTGTGTTCTCTGTGTATGTGTTTACTGTGTGTGTGATTGTTCTCTCTCTCTCTGTGTTCTCTCTCTCGCTCTGTGTTCTCTCTCTATCTCTCTGTGTTCTCTCTCTCTCTGTGTTCTCTCTCTCTCTGTGTACTCTGTGTATGTGTGTCTGTGTGTGTGTTTGTGTTCTACCTCTGTGTGTGTGTTCTCTCTCTGTGTGTTCTCTCTCTCTCTGTGTTCTCTCTGTCTCACTGTGTTCTCTCTCCCTCTCTCTGTGTTGTCTCTCCCTCTCTCTGTGTTCTGTCTGTCTGTGTTCTCTCTATCTGTGTGTTCTCTGTGTGGTTGTGTTCTGTGTGTGTGTTCTCTGTGTGTGTGCGTTCTGTGTGTGTGTGTTCTCTGTGTGTGTGTATGTTCCCTCTTTCTGTGTGTGATCTCTCTCTCTCTGTGTTCTCTCTCTGTGTGTTCTCTCTCTGTGCTCTCTCTCTCTGTTCTCGTTCCCTATCTCTGTTCTCTCTATCTGTGTGTTCTCTCTCTCTCTGTGTTCTCTCTCTCAGTTTGTTCTCACTCTCTCTGTGTGTTCTCGCTCTCTCTGCGATCTCTCGCTTTCGGCGTTCGCTCTCTCTCTGTATTCTCTCTCTGTGTTCTCTGTGTGTGTGTGTTCTCTCTGTGTGTTCTGTGTGTGTGTGTGTTCTCTCTCTCTCTGTGTTCTCTCTCTCTGTGTTCTCTCTCTCTCTCTGTGTTCTGTGTGTGTTCTCTGTGTGTGTGTTCTCTGTGTGTGTGTTCTCTCTGTGTGTGTTCTCTCACTCACTGTGTTCTCTCTCTCTGTGTTCTCTCTCTCTGTTGTCACTCTCACCATGTGTTCTCTCTGTGTGTGTGTTCTCTCTCTCTCTCTCTGTTCTCTCTCTCTGTGTTCTCTCTCTCTCTGTGTTCTCTGTCTATGTGTTCTGTGTGTGTGTTCTCTCTCTGTGTGTGTTCTCTCTGTGTGTTCTGTGTGTGTGTGTTCTCTGTGTGTGTGTATGTTCCCTCTTTCTGTGTGTGATCTCTCTCTCTCTGTGTTCTCTCTCTGTGTGTTCTCTCTCTCTCTGTGCTCTCTCTCTCTGTTCTCGTTCTCTATCTCTGTTCTCTCTATCTGTGTGTTCTCTCTCTCTCTGTGTTCTCTCTCTCAGTTTGTTCTCACTCTCTCTGTGTGTTCTCGCTCTCTCTGCGATCTCTCGCTTTCGGCGTTCGCTCTCTCTCTGTATTCTCTCTCCGTGTTCTCTGTGTGTGTGTGTGTGTTCTCTCTGTGTGTTCTATGTGTGTGTGTGTTCTCTCTCTCTCTGTGTTCTCTCTCTCTGTGTTCTCTCTCTCTCTCTGTGTTCTGTGTGTGTTCTCTGTGTGTGTGTTCTCTGTGTGTGTGTTCTCTCTGTGTGTGTTCTCTCACTCACTGTGTTCTCTCTCTCTGTGTTCTCTCTCTCTGTTGTCACTCTCACCATGTGTTCTCTCTGTGTGTGTGTTCTCTCTCTCTCTCTCTGTTCTCTCTCTCTGTGTTCTCTCTCTCTCTGTGCTCTCTCTCTCTGTTCTCGTTCTCTATCTCTGTTCTCTCTATCTGTGTGTTCTCTCTCTCTCTGTGTTCTCTCTCTCAGTTTGTTCTCACTCTCTCTGTGTGTTCTCGCTCTCTCTGCGATCTCTCGCTTTCGGCGTTCGCTCTCTCTCTGTATTCTCTCTCTGTGTTCTCTGTGTGTGTGTGTTCTCTCGTGTGTTCTGTGTGTGTGTGTGTTCTCTCTCTCTCTGTGTTCTCTCTCTCTGTGTTCTCTCTCTCTCTCTGTGTTCTGTGTGTGTTCTCTGTGTGTGTGTTCTCTGTGCGTGTGTTCTCTCTGTGTGTGTTCTCTCACTCACTGTGTTCTCTCTCTCTGTGTTCTCTCTCTCTGTTGTCACTCTCACCATGTGTTCTCTCTTTGTGTGTGTTCTCTCTCTCTCTCTCTGTTCTCTCTCTCTGTGTTCTCTCTCTCTCTGTGTTCTCTGTCTATGTGTTCTGTGTGTGTGTTCTCTCGCTGTGTGTGTTCTCTCTGTGTGTTCTGTGTGTGTGTGTTCTCTGTGTGTGTGTATGTTCCCTCTTTCTGTGTGTGATCTCTCTCTCTCAGTGTTCTCTCTCTGTGTGTTCTCTCTCTCTCTGTGCTCTCTCTCTCTGTTCTCGTTCTCTATCTCTGTTCTCTCTATCTGTGTGTTCTCTCTCTCTCTGTGTTCTCTCTCTCAGTTTGTTCTCACTCTCTCTGTGTGTTCTCGCTCTCTCTGCGATCTCTCGCTTTCGGCGTTCGCTCTCTCTCTGTATTCTCTCTCTGTGTTCTCTCTGTGTGTGTGTTCTCTCTGTGTGTTCTGTGTGTGTGTGTTGTCTCTCTCTCTGTGTTCTCTCTCTCTGTGTTCTCTCTCTCTCTGTGTTCTGTGTGTGTTCTCTGTGTGTGTGTTCTCTGTGTGTGTGTTCTCTCTGTGTGTGTTCTCTCACTCACTGTGTTCTCTCTCTCTGTGTTCTCTCTCTCTGTTGTCACTCTCACCATGTGTTCTCTCTGTGTGTGTGTTCTCTCTCTCTCTCTCTGTTCTCTCTCTCTGTGTTCTCTCTCTCTGTGTTCTCTCTCTCTGTGTTCTGTGTGTGTGTTCTCTCTCTGTGTGTGTTCTCTCTGTGTGTTCTGTGTGTGTGTGTTCTCTCTCTCTCTGTTCTCTCTCTTTGTGTTCTCTCTCTCTCTGTGTTCTCTGTGTGTGTTCTCTGTGTGTGTGTTCTCTCTGTGTGTGTTCTCTATGTGTGTTCTCTCACTCACTGTGTTCTCTCTCTCTGTGTTCTCTCTCTCTGTTGTCACTCTCACCATGTGATCTCTCTCTCTCTGTGTTCTGTCTCTCTATGTTCTCTGTCTGTGTTCTCTGTCTGTGTTCTCTCTATCTCTGCGTTCTCTCTCTCTCTGTGTTCTCTCTCTCTGTGTGTTCTCTCTGTGTGTTCTGTGTGTGTGTGTTGTCTCTGTCTCTGTGTTCTCTCTGTGTGTGTTCTCTCTCCCTCTGTGTTCTCTCTGTGTGTGTGTCTGTTCTCTCTCACTCTGTGTTCTCTCTCTATCTCTGTATTCTGTGTGTGTTCTCTGTGTGTGTTCTCTTGTGTGTGTGTTCTGTGTGTGTGTTCTCTGTTTGTGTGTTCTTTGTGTGCGTGTTTTCTGTGTGTGTGTTCTGTATGTCTGTGTTCTGTGTGTGTGTTTCTCTGTGTGTGTGCTCTGTGTGTGTGTTCTCTGTGTGTGTGCGTGTGTTCACTCTCCCTCTATGTGTTCTCTCTTTCTCTGTGTGATCTCTCTCTGTGTGTTCTCTGTGTGTTTGTGTTCTGTGTGTGTGTTCTCTCTGTGTGTTCTCTGTGTGTGTGACCCCTGTGTGTGTGTGTGTTCTCTATTATTGTGTGCTCTGTCTCTCTCTGTGTTCTCTCTCTCTGTGTTCTCTGTCTGTGTTCTCTCTGTGTGTTCTCTCTCTCTGTGTTCCCTCTGTCTCTGTGTTCTCATTGTGTTTGTGTTCTGTGTGTGTGTTCTCTCTGTGTGTGCGTTCTCTGTGTGTGTGTGTTCTGTGTATGTGTGTGTTCTCTCTCTGTGTGTTCTCTGTGTGTGAGTTCTCCCTCTATGTTCTCTCTCTCACTCTGTGTTCTCTCTCTATCTCTGTATTCTGTGTGTGTTCCCTGTGAGTGTGTTCTCTTGTGTGTGTGTGTCTGTGTGTGTGTGTTCTCTGTTTGTGTGTTCTTGTGTGTGCGTGTTCTCTGTGTGTGTTCGCTGTGTGTATGCGTGTGTTCTCTCTCCCTCTATGTGTTCTCATATCTCTGTGTGATCTCTCGCTGTTCTCTCTCTCTCTCTCTCTCTGTGTTCTCTGCGTGTTTGTGTTCTGTGTGTGTGTTCTCTGTGTGTGTGGTCTCTGTGTGTGTTTGGGTTGTCTGTGTGTGTGTGTGCGTTCTGTGTATGTGTGTTCTCTGTGTGTGTGTATGTTCTCTCTTTCTGTGTGTGATCTCTCTCTCTGTTCTCTCTCTGTCTCTGTGTTCTCTCTCTCTCTGTGTTCTCTCTATGTGTGTCTGTTCTCTCTCACTCTGTGTTCTCTCTCTATCTCTGTATTCTGTGTGCGTGTTCTATGTGTGTGTTCTCTTTTGTGTGTGTTGTGTGTGTGTGTTCTCTGTTTGTGTGTTCTGTGGGTGCGTGTTTTCTGTGTGTGTGTTTCTCTGTGTGTGTGCGTGTGTTCTCTCTCACTCGATGTGTTCTCTCTTTCTCTGCGTGATCTCTCTCTCAGCGTTCTCTCTCTCTCTGTTCTCTCTCTCTCTGTGTTCTGTGTGTGTGTGTGTTCTCTCTGTGCGTATGTGTGTGTTCTCTCCCTCTCTGTGTTCTCTCTCTCTCTGTGTTCTCTCTCTCTGTTTGGTCTTACTCTCTGTGTGTTCTCGCTCTCTCTGCGATCTCTCGCTCTCTGTGTTCTCTGTCTCTCTGTATTCTCTCTCTGTGTTCTCTCTCTGTTAGTGTTCTCTCTGTGTGTTCTCTCTGTGTTGTCTCTCCCTCTCTCTGTGTTCTCTCCGCCTCTCTGGTCTCTCTCTCTATGTGTTCTGTCTCTCTGTTCTCCCTCTCTCTCTCTGCGTTATCTGTGTGTGTGTTCTCTGCGTGTGTGGATCTTCCTTCTGTGTGTGAGTTCTTCCTGTGTGTGTTCTCTGTGTATCTGTTTACTGTGTGTGTGATTGTTCTCTCTCTCTCTGTGTTCTCTCTCTCTCTGTGTTCTCTCTCTCTCAGTGTACTCTGTGTATGTGTGTCTGTGTGTGTGTTTGTGTTCTACCTCTGTGTGTGTGTTCTCTCTCTGTGTGTTCTCTCTCTCTGTGTGTTCTCTCTGTCTCACTGTGTTCTCTATCCCTCTCTCTGTGTTGTCTCTCCCTCTCTCTGTGTTCTCTCTGTCTGTGTTCTCTCTATCTGTGTGTTCTCTGTGTGTTTGTGTTCTGTGTGTGTGTTCTCTGTGTGTGTGCGTTCTGTGTGTGTGTGTTCTCTGTGTGTGTGTATGTTCCCTCTTTCTGTGTGTGTTCTCTCTCTCTCTGTGCTCTCTCTCTCAGTTCTCGTTCTCTATCTCTGTTCTCTCTATCTGTGTGTTCTCTCTCTCTCTGTGTTCTCTCTCTCAGTTTGTTCTCACTCTCTCTGTGTGTTCTCGCTCTCTCTGCGATCTCTCGCTTTCGGCGTTCGCTCTCTCTCTGTATTCTCTCTCTGTGTTCTCTCTGTGTGTGTGTTCTCTCTGTGTGTTCTGTGTGTGTGTGTGTTCTCTCTCTCTCTGTGTTCTCTCTCTCTGTGTTCTCTCTCTCTCTCTGTGTTCTGTGTGTGTTCTCTGTGTGTGTGTTCTCTGTGTGTGTGTTCTCTCTGTGTGTGTTCTCTCACTCACTGTGTTCTCTCTCTCTGTGTTCTCTCTCTCTGTTGTCACTCTCACCATGTGTTCTCTCTGTGTGTGTGTTCTCTCTCTCTCTCTCTGTTCTCTCTCTTTGTGTTCTCTCTCTCTCTGTGTTCTGTGTGTGTGTTCTCTGTGTGTGTGTTCTCTGTGTGTGTGTTCTCTATGTGTGTTCTCTCACTCACTGTGTTCTCTCTCTCTGTGTTCTCTCTCTCTGTTGTCACTCTCACCATGTGTTCTCTCTCTCTCTGTGTTCTGTCTCTCTATGTTCTCTGTCTGTGTTCTCTGTCTGTGTTCTCTCTATCTCTGTGTTCTCTCTCTCTCTGTGTTCTCTCTCTCTGTGTGTTCTCTCTGTGTGTTCTGTGTGTGTGTGTTGTCTCTGTCTCTGTGTTCTCTCTGTGTGTGTTCTCTCTCCCTCTGTGTTCTCTCTGTGTGTGTGTCTGTTCTCTCTCACTCTGTGTTCTCTCTCTATCTCTGTATTCTGTGTGTGTTCTCTGTGTGTGTTCTCTTGTGTGTGTGTTCTGTGTGTGTGTTCTCTGTTTGTGTGTTCTGTGTGTGCGTGTTTTCTGTGTGTGTGTTCTGTATGTCTGTGTTCTGTGTGTGTGTTTCTCTGTGTGTGTGCTCTGTGTGTGTGTTCTCTGTGTGTGTGCGTGTGTTCACTCTCCCTCTATGTGTTCTCTCTTTCTCTGTGTGATCTCTCTCTGTGTGTTCTCTGTGTGTTTGTGTTCTGTGTGTGTGTTCTCTCTGTGTGTTCTCTGTGTGTGTGACCCCTGTGTGTGTGTGTGTTCTCTATTATTGTGTGCTCTGTCTCTCTCTGTGTTCTCTCTCTCTGTGTTCTCTGTCTGTGTTCTCTCTGTGTGTTCTCTCTCTCTGTGTTCCCTCTGTCTCTGTGTTCTCATTGTGTTTGTGTTCTGTGTGTGTGTTCTCTCTGTGTGTGCGTTCTCTGTGTGTGTGTGTTCTGTGTATGTGTGTGTTCTCTCTCTGTGTGTTCTCTGTGTGTGTGTTCTCCCTCTGTGTTCTCTCTCTCACTCTGTGTTCTCTCTCTATCTCTGTATTCTGTGTGTGTTCCCTGTGTGTGTGTTCTCTTGTGTGTGTGTGCTCTGTGTGTGTGTGTTCTCTGTTTGTGTGTTCTTGTGTGTGCGTGTTCTCTGTGTGTGTTCGCTATGTGTATGCGTGTGTTCTCTCTCCCTCTATGTGTTCTCATATCTCTGTGTGATCTCTCGCTGTTCTCTCTCTCTCTCTCTCTCTGTGTTCTCTGCGTGTTTGTGTTCTGTGTGTGTGTTCTCTGTGTGTGTGGACTCTGTGTGTGTTTGGGTTGTCTGTGTGTGTGTGTGCGTTCTGTGTATGTGTGTTCTCTGTGTGTGTGCATGTTCTCTCTTTCTGTGTGTGATCTCTCTCTCTGTTCTCTCTCTGTCTCTGTGTTCTCTCTCTCTCTGTGTTCTCTCTATGTGTGTCTGTTCTCTCTCACTCTGTGTTCTCTCTCTATCTCTGTATTCTGTGTGCGTGTTCTATGTGTGTGTTCTCTTTTGTGTGTGTTGTGTGTGTGTGTTCTCTGTTTGTGTGTTCTGTGTGTGCGTGTTTTCTGTGTGTGTGTTTCTCTGTGTGTGTGCGTGTGTTCTCTCTCACTCGATGTGTTCTCTCTTTCTCTGCGTGATCTCTCTCTCAGCGTTCTCTCTCTCTCTGTTCTCTCTCTCTCTGTGTTCTGTGTGTGTGTGTGTTCTCTCTCTGCGTATGTGTGTGTTCTCTCCCTCTCTGTGTTCTCTCTCTCTCCCTTCTCATTCTCTCTCTGCGTGTTCTCTCTCTCTGTGTTCTCTCTCTCTCTGTGTTCTCTCTCTCTCTGTTCTCTCTCTCTCTGTGTTATCTCTCTCTCTGTGTGTTCGCTGTCTCTCACTGTGTTCTCTCTCCCTCTCACTGTGTTGTCTCTCCCTCTCTCTGTGTTCTCTCTCCCTGACTGCTCTCTCACTTTATGTGTTCTCTCTCTGTGTTCTCCGTCTCTCTCTCTGCGTTCTCTGCGTGTGTGCCCTCTTGTGTGTGTGTTCTGTGTATGTGTGTTCTCTGTTTGTGTGTTCTGTGTGTGCGTGTTCTCTGTGTGTTCGCTGTGCGTGCATGTGTTCTCTCTCCCTCTATGTGTTCTCTCTTTCTCTGTGTGATCTCTCTCTGTGTTCTCTCTCTCTCTGTGTTCTCTCTCTCTTTGTGTTCTCTCTATGTGTGTCTGTTCTCTCTCACTCTGCATTCTCTCTCTATCTCTGTATTCTGTGTGTGTGTGTTCCCTGTGTGTGTTCTCTTTTGTGTGTGTTGTTTGTGTGTGTTCTCTGTTTGTGTGTTCTATGTGTGCGTGTTTTCTGTGTGTGTGTGTTTCTCTGTGTGTGTGTTCTCCATGTGTGTGCGTGTGTTCTCTCTCACTCAATGTGTTCTCTCTTACTCTGTGTGATCTCTCTCTCAGCGTTCTCTCTCTCTCTGTTCTCTCTCTCTCTCGGTGTTCTGTGTGTGTGTTCTCTCTGTGTGTATGTGTGTGTTGTCTCTCTCTCTGTGTTCTCTCTCTCTCCGTTCTCATTCTCTCTCTTCGTATTCTCTCTCTTTGTGTTCTCTCTCTCTCTGTTCTCTCTCACTCTGTGTTCTCTCTCTCTCTCTGTATTCTGTATGTGTGTGTTCTCTGTGTGTGTTCTCTTTTGTGTGTGTTGTGTGTGTGTATGTTCTGTGTGTGTGTGTTTCTCTGTGTGTTCTCGCTCTCTCTGCGATCTCTCGCTCTCTGTGTTCTCTCTCTCTCTGTATTCTCTCTCTGTGATCTCTCTGTGTGTGTGTTCTCTCTGTGTGTTCTGTGTGTGTGTTCTCTCTCTCTCTGTGTTCTCTCTCTGTGTGTTCTCTCTCCCTCTATGTGTTCTCTCTTTCTCTGTGTGATCTTTCTCTGTATTCTCTCTCTCTGTGTGTTCTGTGTGTGTGTTCTCTGTGTGTTTGTGTGTTCTCTATGTGTGTATGTTCTCTCTTTCTGTGTGTGATCTCTCTCTCTGTTCTCTCTCTCTCTGTTCTCTCGCTCTCTCTCTGTGTCTGTTCTCTCTCACTATGTGTTCTCTCTCTATCTCTGTATTCTGTGTGTTTGTATTTTCTGTCTGTGTGTTCTCTTGTGTGTGTGTTCTCTGGTTGTGTGTATGTTCTCTCTTTCTGTGTATGATCTGTCTCTCTGTGTTCTCTCTCTCTCTCTGTGTTCTGTCTCTCTATGTTCTCTGTCTGCGTTCTCTGTCTGTGTTCTCTCTATCTGTGTGTTCTCTCTCTCTGTGTTCTCTCTCTCTCTGTTCTCTTTCTCTCTCTATCTCTGTTCTCTCTCTGTGTGTGGTCTTTCTCTCTCTGTGTTCTCTCTCTCTGTTTGTTCTCACTCTCTCTGTGTGTTCTCGCTCTCTCTGCGATCTCTCGCTCTCTGTGTTCTCTCTCTCTCTGTATTCTCTCTCTGTGTTCTCTCTCTCTGTGTATTCTCTCTGTGTGTTCTGTGTGTGTGTGTTCTCTCTCTCTCTGTGTTCTCTCTCTGTATGTTCTCTCTCCCTCTGTGTTCTCTCTGTGTGTGTCTGTTCTCTCTCACTCTATGTTCTCTCCCTATCTCTGTATTCTGTGTGTGTTCTCTGTGTGTGTATCCTCTTGTGTGTGTGTTCTGTGTGTCTGTTCTCTGTTTGTGTGTTCTGTGTGTGCGTGTTCTGTGTGTGTGTTTCTCTGTGTGTGTGCTCTGTGTGTGCGTGTTCTGTGTGTGTGTTTCTCTGTGTGTGTGCTCTGTATGTGTTCTCTGTGTGTTTGCGTGTGTTCTCTCTCTCTCTCTGTGTTCTCTCTCTCGGTTTGTTCTCACTCTCTCTGTGTGTTCTCGCTCTCTCTGCGATCTCTCGCTTTCTGCGTTCTCTCTCTCTCTGTATTCTCTCTCTGTGTTCTCTCTGTGTGTGTGTTCTCTCTGTGTGTTCTGTGTGCGTGTGTGTTCTCTCTCTCTCTGTATTCTCTCTCTCTGTGTTCTCTCTCTCTCTGTGTTCTGTGTGTGTTCTCTGTGTGTGTGTTCTCTGTGTGTGTGTTCTCTCTCTCTCTGTTCTCTCTCTCTCTGTGTTCTCTCTCTCTCTGTGTTCTCACTATGTGTGTCTGTTCTCTCTCACTCTGTATTCTCTCTCTATCTCTGTATTCTGTGTGTGTGTTCGCTGTGTGTGTTCTCTGTTTGTGGATTCTGTGTGTGAGTGTTTTCTGTGTGTGTGCTCTGTGTGTGTGTTCTCCGTGTGTGTGCGTGTGTTCTCTCTCACTCTACGTGTTCTCTCTTTCTCTGTGTGATCTCTCTCTCTGTTCTCTCTCTCTCTCTGTGTTCTCTGTGTGTTTGTGTTCTGTGTGTGTGTTCTCTGTGTGTGTTCCCTCTGTGTGTGTGTGTTCTCTCTTTCTGTGTGTGATCTCTCTCTCTGTGTTCTCTCTCTCTCTGTGTTCTCTCTCCCTCTCTGTGTCTGTTCTCTCTCACTCTGTGTTCTCTATCTCTGCATTCTGTGTTTTTGTGTTTTCTTTCTGTGTGTTCTCTTGTGTGTGTGTTCTGTGCGTGTTCTCTGTTTGTGTATATGTTCTCTCTTTCTGTGTATGATCTCTCTCTCTCTGTGATCTCACTCTGTGTTTTCTTCTCGCTCTGTGTGTTCTCTGTGTGTGCGCGCGTGTGTTTTCGCTCTCTCTCTGTGTTCTCTGTGTTTGTGTGTACTCTCTCTGTGTTCTCTCTCTCTGTGTTCTCTCTCTCTGTGTTCTGTCTCTCTATGTTCTCTGTCTGTGTTCTCTGTCTGTGTTCTCTCTATCTCTGTGTTCTCTCTCTCTCTGTGTTCTCTCTCTCTGTTCTCTTTCTCTCTCTATCTCTGTTCTCTCTGTGTGCGTGTTGTTTTTCTCTCTTTGTGTTCTCTCTCTCTGTTTGTTCTCACTCTCTCTGTGTGTTCTCGCTCTCTCTGCGATCTCTCGCTCTCTGTGTTCTCTGTCTCTCTGTATTCTCTCTCTGTGTTCTCTCTCTGTTAGTGTTCTCTCTGTGTGTTCTCTCTGTGTTGTCTCTCCCTCTCTCTGTGTTCTCTCCCCCTCTCTGGTCTCTCTCTCTATTTGTTCTGTCTCTCTGTTCTCCCTCTCTCTCTCTGCGTTCTCTGTGTGTGTGTGTTCTCTCTCTCTCTGTGTTCTCTCTCTCTGTGTTCTCTCTCTCTCTGTGTTCTGTGTGTGTGTTCTCTGCGTGTGTGGATCTTCCCTCTGTGTGTGAGTTCTTCCTGTGTGTCTTCTCTGTGTATGTGTTTACTGTGTGTGTGATTGTTCTCTCTCTCTCTGTGTTCTCTCTCTCGCTCTGTGTTCTCTCTCTATCTCTCTGTGTTCTCTCTGTCTCTGTGTTCTCTCTCTCTCTGTGTACTCTGTGTATGTGTGTCTGTGTGTGTGTTTGTGTTCTACCTCTGTGTGTGTGTTCTCTCTCTGTGTGTTCTCTCTCTCTCTGTGTTCTCTCTGTCTCACTGTGTTCTCTCTCCCTCTCTCTGTGTTGTCTCTCCCTCTCTCTGTGTTCTCTCTGTCTGTGTTCTCTCTATCTGTGTGTTCTCTCTCTCTCTGTGTTCTGTGTGTGTGTTCTCTGTGTGTGTGTTCTCTGTGTGTTCTCTCTCTCTCGGTGTGCGAACTCTGTGTGTGTGTGTGTGTTCTCTGTGTGTGTGTATTCTCTGTGTGTATGTGTGTTCTCTGTGTGTTCTCTCTCTCTCTGTGTTCTCTCTCTCTCTGTTTTCTCTGTTTGTGTGTGTGTGTTCTCTCTCTCTGTGTTCTCTCTCTATGTGTTCTCTCTCACTGTTGTCACTCTCACTATGTGCTCTCTCTCTCTGTGTGATCTCTCTCTCTGTGATCTCTCTCTATCTCTGTTTGTTCTCTCTGTGTGTGTTCACTCGCTCTCTCTGTGTGTGTTCTCTCTCTCTCTCTGTGTCCTCTGTGGGTGTGTGTCTGTGTGCGTTCTCTCCGTGCGTATGTGTGCATTCGCTCTCTCTGTGTGTGTGTGCTCTCTCCTTCTCTCTGTGTGTTTTCTCTATCTCTGTGTTCTCTGTGTGATCTCTCTCTCTCTCTCTAATTCCTCTCTCTCTCTCTGTGTTCTTTGTTTCTCTCTGAGTTCTCTCTCACGCTCTGAGTTCTCTCTCTCTGTTCTCAGTGTGTGTGTGTGTGTTCTCTCTCTCCCTGTGTTCTGTGTGTGTGTGTGTGCTCTCTCTCTCTCACTGTGTTCTGTCTCTCTCTGTGTTCTCTCGCTCTGTGTTCTCAATCTGTGTTGTCACTCTCACAATGTGTTCTCTGTGTGTGTGTGTGTTGTCTCTCAGTGTGTGATCTCTTTCTCTGTTCTCTCTCTGTCTCTCTCTGTGTTCTCTCTCTCTCTCTGTGTTCTCTCTCTGTGTGTGTCTGTTCTCTCTCACTCTGTGTTCCCTCTCTATATCTGTATTCTGTGTGTGTGTGTGTTCTCTGTGTGTGTGTTCTCTTGTGTGTGTGTTCTGTGTGTGTGTTCTCTGTTTGTGTGTTCTGTGTGTGCGTGTTCTCTGTGTGTGTGTGCTCTGAGTGTGTGTTCCCTCTGTGTGTGCGTGTGTTCTCTCTCCCTCTACGTGTTCTCTCTTTCTCTGTGTGATCTCTCTCTGTGTTCTCTCTCTCTCTCTGTGTTCTCTGTCTGTTTGTGTCCTGTGTGTGTTCTCTCTGTATGTGTTCTCTTTGTTTGTGTTCCCTCTGTGTGTGTGTGTTCTCTGTTAGTGTGTTCTCTCTCTCTCTCAATGTTCTCTCTCTCTCTGTTCTCTCTTTGTCGTCTCTCTCTCTGTGTTCTCTCTCTCTGTGCGTTCTCTCTCTCTCTGTGTTCTCACTCTCTCTGTTGTCACTCTCACTATGTGTTCTCTCTCTGTGTGTATGTTCTCTCTTTCTGTGTTCTCTCTCTCTGTTGTCACTCTCACTATGTGTTCTCTCTCTCTGTGCGATCTCTCTCTCAGTGTTCTCTCTCTCTCTGTTCCCTCTCTCTCTGTGTTCTGTGTGTGTGTGTTCTCTCTGTGTGTATGTGTGTTTTCTCTCTCTCTCTGTGTTCTCTCTCTCTCCATTCTCGTTCTCTCTCTGTGTGTTCTCTCTCTCTGTGTTCTCTCTCAATCTCTGTGTACTCTGTGTGTGTGTGTCTGTGTGTGTGTTTGTGTTCTACCTCTGTGTGTGTGTTCTCTCTGTGTGTGTTCTCTCTCTCTCTGTGTTCTCTCTGTCTCACTGTGGTCTCTCTCCCTCTCTCTGTGTTGTCTCTCCCTCTCTCTGTGTTCTCTCTGACTGTGTTCTCTCTATCTGTGTGTTCCCTGTGTGTTTGTGTTCTGTGTGTGTGTTCTCTGTGTGTGTGCGTTCTGTGTGTGTGTGTTCTGTGTGTGTGTGTATGTTCCCTCTTTCTGTGTGTGATCTCTCTCTCTCTGTGCTCTCTCTCTCTGTGTTCTCGTTCTCTATCTCTGTTCTCTCTATCTGTGTGTTCTCTCTCTCTCTGTGTTCTCTCTGTCTCACTGTGGTCTCTCTCCCTCTCTCTGTGTTGTCTCTCCCTCTCTCTGTGTTCTCTCTGACTGTGTTCTCTCTATCTGTGTGTTCCCTGTGTGTTTGTGTTCTGTGTGTGTGTTCTCTGTGTGTGTGCGTTCTGTGTGTGTGTGTTCTGTGTGTGTGTGTATGTTCCCTCTTTCTGTGTGTGATCTCTCTCTCTCTGTGCTCTCTCTCTTTGTGTTCTCGTTCTCCATCTCTGTTCTCTCTATCTGTGTGTTCTCTCTCTCTATTTGTTCTCTCTCTCAGTTTGTTCTCACTCTCTCTGTGTGTTCTCGCTCTCTCTGCGATCTCTCGCTCTCTGCGTTCTCTCTCTCTCTCTGTATTCTCTCTCTGTGTTCTCTCTCTGTTAGTGTTCTCTCTGTGTGTTCTCTCTGTGTTGTCTCTCCCTCTCTCTGTGTTCTCTCCCCCTCTCTGGTCTCTCTCTCTATTTGTTCTGTCTCTCTGTTCTCCCTCTCTCTCTCTGCATTTTCTGTGTGTGTGTTCTCTCTCTCTCTGTGTTCTCTCTCTCTGTGTTCTCTCTCTCTCTGTGTTCTGTGTGTGTGTTCTCTGCGTGTGTGGATCTTCCCTCTGTGTGTGAGTTCTTCCTGTGTGTCTTCTCTGTGTATGTGTTTACTGTGTGTGTGATTGTTCTCTCTCTCTGTGTGTTCTCTCTCTCGCTCTGTGTTCTCTCTCTCGCTCTCTGCGTTCTCTCTCTCTCTGTATTCTCTCTCTGTGTTCTCTCTCTGTTAGTGTTCTCTCTGTGTGTTCTCTCTGTGTTGTCTCTCCCTCTCTCTGTGTTCTCTCCCCCTCTCTGGTCGCTCTCTCTATTTGTTCTGTCTTCTGTTCTCCCTCTCTCTCTCTGCGTTCTCTGTGTGTGTGTTCTCTCTCTCTCTGTGTTCTCTCTCTCTGTGTTCTCTCTCTCTGTGTTCTCTCTCTCTCTGTGTTCTGTGTGTGTGTTCTCTGCGTGTGTGGATCTTCCCTCTGTGTGTGAGTTCTTCCTGTTTGTCTTCTCTGTGTATGTGTTTACTGTGTGTGTGATTGTTCTCTCTCTCTCTTTGTTCTCTCCCTCTCTCTGTGTTGTCTCTCCCTCTCTCTGTGTTCTCTCTGTCTGTGTTCTCTCTATCTGTGTGTTCTCTGTGTGTTTGTGTTCTGTGTGTGTGTTCTCTGTGTGTGTGCGTTCTGTGTGTGTGTGTTCTCTGTGTGTGTGTATGTTCCCTCTTTCTGTGTGTGATCTCTCTCTCTCTGTGTTCTCTCTCTCTGTGTTCTCTCTCTCTCTGTGTTCTCTCTCTCATTTTGTTCTCACTCTCTCTGTGTGTTCTCGCTCTCTCTGCGATCTCTCGCTTTCTGCGTTCTCTCACTCTCTGTATTCTCTCTCTGTGTTCTCTGTGTGTGTGTGTTCTCTCTGTGTGTTCTGTGTGCGTGTGTGTTCTCTCTCTCTCTGTATTCTCTCTCTCTGTGTTCTCTCTCTCTCTCTGTGTTCTGTGTGTGTTCTCTGTGTGTGTGTTCTCTGTGTGTGTGTTCTCTTTGTGTGTGTTCTCTCACTCACTGTGTTCTCTCTCTCTGTGTTCTCTCTCTCTGTTGTCACTCTCACCATGTGTTCTCTGTGGGTGTGTGTGTTCTCTCTCTCTCTCTCTGTTCTCTCTCTCTGTGTTCTCTCTCTCTGTGTGTTCTCTGTCGATATGTTCTGTGTGTGTGTTCTCACTCTGTGTGTGTTCTCTCTGTGTGTTCTGTGTGTGTGTGTTCTCTCTCTGTGTTCTCTCTCTCTATGTTTTCTCTCTCTCTCTCTGTGTTCTGTGTGTGTGTCCTCTGTGTGTCTGTATTCTGTGTGTGTGCGTGTGTTCTCTGTGTGTTCTCTCTCTCTCTGTGTTCTCTCTCTCTGTGTTCTCTCTCTCTGTTGTCACTCTCACCATGTGTTCTGTGTGTGTGTGTGTGTGTTCTCTCTCTCTCTCTCTCTGTTCTCTCTCTCTGTGTTCTCTCTCTCTGTTGTCACTCTCACCATGTGTTCTGTGTGTGTGTGTCTGTTCTCTCTCTCTGTTCTCTCTCTCTCTGTGTTCTCTGTCTATGTGTTCTGTGTGTGTGTTCTCTCTCTGTTTGTGTTCTCTCTGTGTGTTTTGTGTGTGTGTGTTCTCTCTCTGTGCTCTCTCTCTCTATGTTCTCTCTCTCTCTGTGTTCTGTGTGTATGTTCTCTGTGTGTGTGTTCTCTGTGTGTTCTCTCTCTCTCGGTGTGCGAACTCTGTGTGTGTGTGTGTTCTCTGTGTGTGTGTATTCTCTGTGTATGTGTGTTCTCTGTGTGTTCTCTCTCTCTCTCTGTTCTCTCTCTGTTTTCTCTGTTTGTGTGTGTGTGTTCTCTCTCTCTGTGTTCTCTCTCTCAGTGTTCTCTCTCTCTGTTGTCACTCTCACCATGTGTTCTCTCTCTCTCTGTGTTCTGTCTCTCTATGTTCTCTGTCTGTGTTCTCTGTCTGTGTTCTCTCTATCTCTGTGTTCTCTCTCTCTCTGTGTTCTCTCTCTCTGTTCTCTTTCTCTCTCTATCTCTGTTCTCTCTGTGTGCGTGTTCTTTTTCTCTCTTTGTGTTCTCTCTCTCTGTTTGTTCTCACTCTCTGTGTGTTCTCGCTCTCTCTGCGATCTCTCGCTCTCTGTGTTCTCTGTCTCTCTGTATTCTCTCTCTGTGTTCTCTCTCTGTTAGTGTTCTCTCTGTGTGTTCTCTCTGTGTTGTCTCTCCCTCTCTCTGTGTTCTCTCCCCCTCTCTGGTCTCTCTCTCTATGTGTTCTGTCTCTCTGTTCTCCCTCTCTCTCTCTGCGTTCTCTGTGTGTGTGTTCTCTGCGTGTGTGGATCTTCCTTCTGTGTGTGAGTTCTTCCTGAGTGTGTTCTCTGTGTATGTGTTTACTGTGTGTGTGATTGTTCTCTCTCTCTCTGTGTTCTCTCTCTCGCTCTGTGTTCTCTCTCTATCTCTCTGTGTTCTCTCTCTCTCTGTGTTCTCTCTCTCTCTGTGTACTCTGTGTATGTGTGTCTGTGTGTGTGTTTGTGTTCTACCTCTGTGTGTGTGTTCTCTCTCTGTGTGTTCTCTCTCTCTGTGTTCTCTCTGTCTCACTGTGTTCTCTCTCCCTCTCTCTGTGTTGTCTCTCCCTCTCTCTGTGTTCTCTCTGTCTGTGTTCTCTCTATCTGTGTGTTCTCTGTGTGTTTGTGTTCTGTGTGTGTGTTCTCTGTGTGTGTGCGTTCTGTGTGTGTGTGTTCTCTCTGTGTGTGTATGTTCCCTCTTTCTGTGTGTGATCTCTCTCTTTCTGTGTTCTCTCTCTGTGTGTTCTCTCTCTCTCTGTGCTCTCTCTCTCTGTTCTCGTTCTCTATCTCTGTTCTCTCTATCTGTGTGTTCTCTCTCTCTCTGTGTTCTCTCTCTCAGTTTGTTCTCACTCTCTCTGTGTGTTCTCGCTCTCTCTGCGATCTCTCGCTTTCGGCGTTCGCTCTCTCTCTGTATTCTCTCTCTGTGTTCTCTCTGTGTGTGTGTTCTCTCTGTGTGTTCTGTGTGCGTGTGTGTTCTCTCTCTCTCTGTGTTCTCTCTCTCTGTGTTCTCTCTCTCTGTTGTCACTCTCACCATGTGTTCTCTGTGTGTGTGTGTTCTCTCTCTCTCTCTCTGTTCTCTCTCTGTGTGTTCTCTCTCTCTGTGTTCTCTGTCTATGTGTTCTGTGTGTGTGTTCTCTCTGTGTGTGTGTTCTCTCTGTGTGTTCTGTGTGTGTGTGTTCTCTCTCTCTCTATGTTCACTCTCTCTCTCTCTGTGTTCTGTGTGTGTGTCCTCTGTGTGTCTGTATTCTGTGTGTGTGTTCTCTGTGTGTTCTCTCTCTCTCTGTGTTGTCTCTCTCTCTGTTTCCTCTGTTTGTGTGTGTGTGTTCTCTCTCTCTGTGTTCTCTCTCTGTTGTCACTCTCACTGTTGTCACTCTCACTATGTGATCTCTCTTTCTCTGTGTGATCTCTCTCTGTGTGTTCTCTGTGTGTTTGTGTTCTGTGTGTGTGTTCTCTCTGTGTGTTCTGTGTGTGTATTCTCTCTCTCTCTCTCTAATTCCTCTCTCTCTGTGTTCTTTGTTTCTCTCTGTGTTCTCTCTCACTTTCTGTGTTCTCTCTCTCTGTTCTGTGTGTGTGTGTATGTGTTCTCTCTCTCCCTGTGTTCTCTGTGCGTGTGTTCTCTCTGTGTGTGTTCTCTCACCCACTGTGTTCTCTCTCTCTGTGTTCTCTCTCTCTGTTGTCACTCTCACCATGTGTTCTCTCTGTGTGTGTGTGTTCTCTCTCTCTGTTCTCTCTGTCTGTGTTCTCTCTCTCTCTGTGTTCTCTGTCTATGTGTTCTGTGTGTGTGTTCTCTCTCTCTATGTTCTCTCTCTCTCTGTGTTCTGTGTGTGTGTTCTGTGTGTGTGTGTTGTCTGTGTGTTCTCTCTCTCTCGGTGTGCGAACTCTGTGTGTGTATGTGTGTTCTCTCTGTGTGTGTATTCTCTTTGTGTATGTGTGTTCTCTGTATGTTCTCTCTCTCTCTGTGTTCTCTCTCTCTCTGTTTTCTCTGTTTGTGTGTGTGTGTTCTCTCTCTCTGTGTTCTCTCTCTCTGTGTTCTCTCTCACTGTTGTCACTCTCACTATGTGCTCTCTCTCTGTGTGATCACTCTCTTTCTCTGTTTGTTCTCTATGTGTGTGTGTTCTCTCGCTCTCTCTCTCTGTGTTCTCTCTCTCTCTCTGTGTGTTCTCTGTGTGTGTGTGTGTGTGTTCACTCTGTGCGTATGTGTGCATTCGCTCTCTCTCTCTCTCTCTGTGTGCTCTCTCCTTCTCTCTGTGTGTTCTCTCTATCTCTGTGTTCTCTGTGTGATCTCTCTCTCTCTCTAATTCCTCTCTCTCTCTCTGTGTTCTTTGTTTCTCTCTGAGTTCTCTCTCACTCTCTGAGCTCTCTCACTCTGTTCTCAGTGTGTGTGTGTGTGTTCTCTCTCTCCCTGTGTTCTCTGTGTGTGTGCGTGTGTGTTCTCTCTCTCACTGTGTTCTGTCTCTCTCTGTGTTCTCTCGCTCTGTGTTCTCTCTCTCTGTTGTCACTCTCACTATGTGTTCTCTGTGTGTGTGTGTGTTGTCTCTCTGTGTGTGATCTCTTTCTCTGTTCTCTCTCGCTCTCTGTTCTCTCTCTCTCTCTGTGTTCTCTCTCTGTGTGTGTCTGTTCTCTCTCACTCTGTGTTCCCTCTCTATCTCTGTATTCTGTGTGTGTGTGTGTTCTCTGTGTGTGTGTTCTCTTGTGTGTGTGTTCTGTGTGTGTGTTCTCTGTTTGTGTGTTCTGTGTGTGCGTGTTCTCTGTGTGTGTGTGTTTCTCTGTGTGTGTGTCCTCTGTGTGTGTGTTCCCTCTGTGTGTGCGTGTGTTCTCTCTCCCTCTATGTGTTCTCTCTTTCTCTGTGTGATCTCTCTCTGTGTTCTCTCTCTCTCTGTGTTCTCTCTGTCTCACTGTGTTCTCTCTCCCTCTCTCTGTGTTGTCTCGCCCTCTCTCTGTGTTCTCTCTGTCTGTGTTCTCTCTATCTGTGTGTTCTCTGTGTGTGTATCCTCTTGTGTGTGTGTTCTGTGTGTGTGTTCTCTGTTTGTGTGTTCTGTGTGTGCGTGTTCTGTGTGTGTGTTTCTCTGTGTGTGTGCTCTGTGTGTGCGTGTTCTGTGTGTGTGTTTCTCTGTGTGTGTGCTCTGTGTGTGTTCTCTGTGTGTGTGCGTGTGTTCTCTCTCCCTCTATGTGTTCTCTCTATCCCTGTGTGATCACGCTCTCTGTCCTCTCTCTCTCTGTGTTCTCTGTGTGTTAGTGTTCTGTGTGTGTGTTCTGTGTGTTTGTGATCCGTGTGTGTTTCTCTGTGTGTGTGTGCTCTGTGTGTGTGTTCTCTTTGTGTGTGCGTGTGTTCTCTCACCCTCTATGTGTTCTCTCTTTGTCTGTGTGATCTCTCTCTGTGGGTGTTCTCTTGTGTGTGTGTTCTGTGTCTGTGTTCTCTGTTTGTGTGTTCTGTGTGTGCGTGTTCTGTGTGTGTGTTTCTCTGTGCGTGCGCTCTGTGTGTGTTCTCTGTGTGTGTGCGTGTGTTCTCTCTCCCTCTATGTGTTCTCTCTTTCCCTGTGTGATCACGCTCTCTGTTCTCTCTCTCTCTGTGTTCTCTGTGTGTTTGTGTTCTGTGTGTGTTCTGTGTGTTTGTGATCTGTGTGTGTTTCTCTCTCTGTGTGTGCTCTGTGTGTGTGTTCTCTTTGTGTGTGCGTGTGTTCTCTCACCCTCTATGTGTTCTCTCTTTCTCTGTGTGATCTCTCTCTGTGTGTTCTCTGTGTGTTTGTGTTCTGTGTGTGTGTTCTCTCTGTGTGTTCTGTGTGTGTGTTCTCTCTCTCTCTGTGTTCTCTCTCTATGTATTCTCTCTCCCTCTATGTGTTCTCTCTTTCTCTGTGTGATCTCTCTCTGTGTTCTCTCTCTCTCTGTGTTCTCTGTGTGTTTGTGTTCTGTGTGTGTGTTCTCTGTCTGTGTTTGGGTTGTCTGTGTGTTTGTGTGCGTTCTGTGTATGTGTGTCCTCTGTGTGTGTGTATGTTCTCTCTCTGTGTGAGTGATCTCTCTCTGTTCTCTCTCTCTCTCTCTGTTCTCTCTCTGTGTTCTCACTATGTGTGTCTGTTCTCTCTCACTCTGTGTTCTCTCTCTATCTCTGTATTCTGTGTGCGTGTTCTGTGTGTGTGTTCTCTTTTGTGTGTGTTGTGTGTGTTCTCTGTTTGTGTGTTCTGTGTGTGAGTGTTTTCTGTGTGTGTGCTCTATGTGTGTGTTCTCCGTGTGTGTGCGTGTGTTCTCTCTCACTCTACGTGTTCTCTCTTTCTCTGTGTGATCTCTCTCTCTGTTCTCTCTCTCTCTCTGTGTTCTCTGTGTGTTTGTGTTCTGTGTGTGTGTTCTCTGTGTGTGTTCCCTCTGTGTGTGTGTGTTCTCTCTTTCTGTGTGTGATCTCTCTCTCTCTGTTCTCTCTCTCTCTCTCTGTTCTCTCTCCCTCTCTGTGTCTGTTCTCTCTCACTCTGTGTTCTCTCTCTATCTCTGCATTCTGTGTTTTTGTGTTTTCTTTCTGTGTGTTCTCTTGTGTGTGTGTTCTGTGTGTGTTCTCTGTTTGTGTATATGTTCTCTCTTTCTGTGTGTGATCTCTCTCTCTGTGTGATCTCTCTCTATGTTTTCTTCTCGCTCTGTGTGTTCTCTGTGTGTGCGCGCGTGTGTTTTCGCTCTCTCTCTGTGTTCTGTGTTTGTGTGTGTGTACTCTCTCTCTGTTCTCTCTCTCTGTGTTCTGTCTCTCTCTGTGTTCTGTCTCTCTATGTTCTCTGTCTGTGTTCTCTGTATGTGTTCTCTCTATCTGTGTGTTCTCTCTCCTTCTGTGTTCTCTCTCTCTGTTTGTTCTCACTCTCTCTGTGTGTTCTCGCTCTCTCTGCGATTGCTCGCTCTCTGTGTTCTCTGTCTCTCTGTATTCTCTCTCTGTGTTCTCTCTCTGTTAGTGTTCTCTCTGTGTTGTCTCTCCCTCTTTCTGTGTTCTCTCTCCCTCTCTGCTCTCTCTCTCTATGTGTTCTGTCTCTCTGTTCTCCCTCTCTCTCTCTGCGTTCTCTGTGTGTGTGTTCTCTCTCTCCCTGTGTTCTCTCTCTGTGTGTTCTCTCTCTCTCTGTGTTCTGTGTGTGTGTTCTCTGCGTGTGTGGATCTTCCCTCTGTGTGTGAGTTCTTCCTGTGTGTCTTCTCTGTGTATGTGTTTACTGTGTGTGTGATTGTTCTCTCTCTCTGTGTTCTCTCTCTCGCTCTGTGTTCTCTCTCTATCTCTCTGTGTTCTCTCTCTCTCTGTGTTCTCTCTCTCTCTGTGTACTCTGTGTATGTGTGTCTGTGTGTGTGTTTGTGTTCTACCTCTGTGTGTGTGTTCTCTCTCTGTGTGTTCTCTCTCTCTGTGTGTTCTCTCTGTCTCACTGTGTTCTCTCTCCCTCTCTCTGTGTTGTCTCTCCCTCTCTCTGTGTTCTCTCTGTCTGTGTTCTCTCTATCTGTGTGTTCTCTGTGTGTTTGTGTTCTGTGTGTGTGTTCTCTGTGTGTGTGCGTTCTGTGTGTGTGTGTTCGCTGTGTGTGTGTATGTTCCCTCTTTCTGTGTGTGATCTCTCTCTCTCTGTGTTCTCTCTCTCTGTGTTCTCTCTCTCTCTGTGTTCTCTCTCTCATTTTGTTCTCACTCTCTCTGTGTGTTCTCGCTCTCTCTGCGATCTCTCGCTTTCTGCGTTCTCTCACTCTCTGTATTCTCTCTCTGTGTTCTCTGTGTGTGTGTGTTCTCTCTGTGTGTTCTGTGTGCGTGTGTGTTCTCTCTCTCTCTGTATTCTCTCTCTCTGTGTTCTCTCTCTCTCTCTGTGTTCTGTGTGTGTTCTCTGTGTGTGTGTTCTCTGTGTGTGTGTTCTCTTTGTGTGTGTTCTCTCACTCACTGTGTTCTCTCTCTCTGTGTTCTCTCTCTCTGTTGTCACTCTCACCATGTGTTCTCTGTGGGTGTGTGTGTTCTCTCTCTCTCTCTCTGTTCTCTCTCTCTGTGTTCTCTCTCTCTGTGTGTTCTCTGTCGATATGTTCTGTGTGTGTGTTCTCACTCTGTGTGTGTTCTCTCTGTGTGTTCTGTGTGTGTGTGTTCTCTCTCTGTGTTCTCTCTCTCTATGTTTTCTCTCTCTCTCTCTGTGTTCTGTGTGTGTGTCCTCTGTGTGTCTGTATTCTGTGTGTGTGCGTGTGTTCTCTGTGTGTTCTCTCTCTCTCTGTGTTCTCTCTCTCTGTGTTCTCTCTCTCTGTTGTCACTCTCACCATGTGTTCTGTGTGTGTGTGTGTGTGTTCTCTCTCTCTCTCTCTCTGTTCTCTCTCTCTGTGTTCTCTCTCTCTCTGTGTTCTCTGTCTATGTGTTCTGTGTGCGTGTTCTCTCTCTGTGTGTGTTCTCTCTGTGTGTTCTGTGTGTGTGTGTTCTCTCTCTGTGTTCTCTCTCTCTATGTTCTCTCTCTCTCTCTGTGTTCTGTGTGTGTGTCCTCTGTGTGTCTGTATTCTGTGTGTGTGTGTGTGTGTTCTCTGTGTGTTCTCTCTCTCTCTGTTTTCTCTGTTTGTGTGTGTGTGTTCTCTCTCTCTGTGTTCTCTCTCTGTTGTCACTCTCACTGTTGTCACTCTCACTATGTGATCTCTCTTTCGCTGTGTGATCTCTCTCTGTGTGTTCTCTGTGTGTTTGTGTTCTGTGTGTGTGTTCTCTCTGTGTGTTCTGTGTGTGTGTTCTCTCTCTCTCTCTAATTCCTCTCTCTCTGTGTTCTTTGTTTCTCTCTGTGTTCTCTCTCACTCTCTGTGTTCTCTCTCTCTGTTCTGTGTGTGTGTGTATGTGTTCTCTCTCTCCCTGTGTTCTCTGTGTGTGTGTTCTCTCTGTGTGTGTTCTCTTACCCACTGTGTTCTCTCTCTCTGTGTTCTCTCTCTCTGTTGTCACTCTCACCATGTGTTCTGTGTGTGTGTGTCTGTTCTCTCTCTCTGTTCTCTCTCTCTCTGTGTTCTCTGTCTATGTGTTCTGTGTGTGTGTTCTCTCTCTGTTTGTGTTCTCTCTGTGTGTTTTGTGTGTGTGTGTTCTCTCTCTGTGCTCTCTCTCTCTATGTTCTCTCTCTCTCTGTGTTCTGTGTGTATGTTCTCTGTGTGTGTGTTCTCTGTGTGTTCTCTCTCTCTCGGTGTGCGAACTCTGTGTGTGTGTGTGTTCTCTGTGTGTGTGTATTCTCTGTGTATGTGTGTTCTCTGTGTGTTCTCTCTCTCTCTCTGTTCTCTCTCTGTTTTCTCTGTTTGTGTGTGTGTGTTCTCTCTCTCTGTGTTCTCTCTCTCTGTTGTCACTCTCACCATGTGTTCTCTGTGTGTGTGTGTTCTCTCTCTCTCTCTCTGTTCTCTCTCTCTGTGTTCTCTGTCTATGTGTTCTGTGTGTGTGTTCTCTCTCTGTGTGTGTTCTCTCTGTGTGTTCTGTGTGTGTGTGTTCTCTCCCTCTCTGTTCTCTCTCTTTGTGTTCTCTCTCTCTCTGTGTTCTGTGTGTGTGTTCTCTGTGTGTGTTCTCTGTGTGTGTGTTCTCTGTGTGTGTTCTCTCACTCAGTGTGTTCTCTCTCTCAGTGTTCTCTCTCTCTGTTGTCACTCTCACCATGTGTTCTCTCTCTCTGTGTTCTGTCTCTCTATGTTCTCTGTCTGTGTTCTCTGTCTGTGTTCTCTCTATCTCTGTGTTCTCTCTCTCTCTGTGTTCTCTCTCTCTGTTCTCTTTCTCTCTCTATCTCTGTTCTCTCTGTGTGCGTGTTCTTTTCCTCTCTTTGTGTTCTCTCTCTCTGTTTGTTCTCACTCTCTCTGTGTGTTCTCGCTCTCTCTGCGATCTCTCGCTCTCTGTGTTCTCTGTCTCTCTGTATTCTCTCTCTGTGTTCTCTCTCTGTTAGTGTTCTCTCTGTGTGTTCTCTCTGTGTTGTCTCTCCCTCTCTCTGTGTTCTCTCCCCCTCTCTGGTCTCTCTCTCTATGTGTTCTGTCTTTCTGTTCTCCCTCTCTCTCTCTGCGTTCTCTGTGTGTGTGTTCTCTGCGTGTGTGGATCTTCCTTCTGTGTGTGAGTTCTTCCTGAGTGTGTTCTCTGTGTATGTGTTTACTGTGTGTGTGATTGTTCTCTCTCTCTCTGTGTTCTCTCTCTCGCTCTGTGTTCTCTCTCTATCTCTCTGTGTTCTCTCTCTCTCTGTGTTCTCTCTCTCTCTGTGTACTCTGTGTATGTGTGTCTGTGTGTGTGTTTGTGTTCTACCTCTGTGTGTGTGTTCTCTCTCTGTGTGTTCTCTCTCTCTGTGTTCTCTCTGTCTCACTGTGTTCTCTCTCCCTCTCTCTGTGTTGTCTCTCCCTCTCTCTGTGTTCTCTCTGTCTGTGTTCTCTCTATCTGTGTGTTCTCTGTGTGTTTGTGTTCTGTGTGTGTGTTCTCTGTGTGTGTGCGTTCTGTGTGTGTGTGTTCTCTGTGTGTGTGTATGTTCCCTCTTATTGTGTGTGATCTCTCTCTCTGTGTGTTCTCTCTCTGTGTGTTCTCTCTCTCTCTGTGCTCTCTCTCTCTGTTCTCCCTCTCTCTCTCTGCGTTCTCTGTGTGTGTGTTCTCTCTCTCTCTCTGTTCTCTCTCTCTGTGTTCTCTCTCTCTCTGTGTTCTGTGTGTGTGTTCTCTGCGTGTGTGGATCTTCCCTCTGTGTGTGAGTTCTTCCTGTGTGTCTTCTCTGTGTATGTGTTTACTGTGTGTGTGATTGTTCTCTCTCTCTCTGTGTTCTCTCTCTCGCTCTGTGTTCTCTCTCTATCTCTCTGTGTTCTCTCTCTCTCTGTGTTCTCTCTCTCTCTGTGTACTCTGTGTATGTGTGTCTGTGTGTGTGTTTGTGTTCTACCTCTGTGTGTGTGTTCTCTCTCTGTGTGTTCTCTCTCTCTCTGTGTTCTCTCTGTCTCACTGTGTTCTCTCTCCCTCTCTCTGTGTTGTCTCTCCCTCTCTCTGTGTTCTCTCTGTCTGTGTTCTCTCTATCTGTGTGTTCTCTGTGTGTTTGTGTTCTGTGTGTGTGTTCTCTGTGTGTGTGCGTTCTGTGTGTGTGTGTTCTCTGTGTGTGTGTATGTTCCCTCTTTCTGTGTGTGATCTCTCTCTCTCTGTGTTCTCTCTCTGTGTGTTCTCTCTCTCTCTGTGCTCTCTCTCTCTGTTCTCGTTCTCTATCTCTGTTCTCTCTATCTGTGTGTTCTCTCTCTCTCTGTGTTCTCTCTCTCAGTTTGTTCTCACTCTCTCTGTGTGTTCTCGCTCTCTCTGCGATCTCTCGCTTTCGGCGTTCGCTCTCTCTCTGTATTCTCTCTCTGTGTTCTCTCTGTGTGTGTGTTCTCTCTGTGTGTTCTGTGTGTGTGTGTGTTCTCTCTCTCTCTGTGTTCTCTCTCACTGTGTTCTCTCTCTCTCTCTGAGTTCTGTGTGTGTTCTCTGTGTGTGTGTTCTCTGTGTGTGTGTTCTCTCTGTGTGTGTTCTCTCACTCACTGTGTTCTCTCTCTCTGTGTTCTCTCTCTCTGTTGTCACTCTCACCATGTGTTCTCTGTGTTTGTGTGTTCTCTGTCTCTCTCTCTGTTCTCTCTCTCTGTGTTCTCTGTCTATGTGTTCTGTGTGTGTGTTCTCTCTCTGTGTGTGTTCTCTCTGTGTGTTCTGTGTGTGTGTGTTCTCTCCCTCTCTGTTCTCTCTCTTTGTGTTCTCTCTCTCTCTCTGTGTTCTGTGTGTGTGTTCTCTGTGTGTGTGTTCTCTGTGTGTGTGTTCTCTATGTGTGTTCTCTCACTCACTGTGTTCTCTCTCTCAGTGTTCTCTCTCTCTGTTGTCACTCTCACCATGTGTTCTCTCTCTCTCTGTGTTCTGTCTCTCTATGTTCTCTGTCTGTGTTCTCTGTCTGTGTTCTCTCTATCTCTGTGTTCTCTCTCTGTGTTCTCTCTCTCTGTTCTCTTTCTCTCTCTATCTCTGTTCTCTCTGTGTGCGTGTTCTTTTTCTCTCTTTGTGTTCTCTCTCTCTGTTTGTTCTCACTCTCTGTGTGTTCTCGCTCTCTCTGCGATCTCTCGCTCTCTGTGTTCTCTGTCTCTCTGTATTCTCTCTCTGTGTTCTCTCTCTGTTAGTGTTCTCTCTGTGTGTTCTCTCTGTGTTGTCTCTCCCTCTCTCTGTGTTCTCTCCCCCTCTCTGGTCTCTCTCTCTATGTGTTCTGTCTCTCTGTTCTCCCTCTCTCTCTCTGCGTTCTCTGTGTGTGTGTTCTCTGCGTGTGTGGATCTTCCTTCTGTGTGTGAGTTCTTCCTGAGTGTGTTCTCTGTGTATGTGTTTACTGTGTGTGTGATTGTTCTCTCTCTCTCTGTGTTCTCTCTCTCGCTCTGTGTTCTCTCTCTATCTCTCTGTGTTCTCTCTCTCTCTGTGTTCTCTCTCTCTCTGTGTACTCTGTGTATGTGTGTCTGTGTGTGTGTTTGTGTTCTACCTCTGTGTGTGTGTTCTCTCTCTGTGTGTTCTCTCTCTCTGTGTTCTCTCTGTCTCACTGTGTTCTCTCTCCCTCTCTCTGTGTTGTCTCTCCCTCTCTCTGTGTTCTCTCTGTCTGTGTTCTCTCTATCTGTGTGTTCTCTGTGTGTTTGTGTTCTGTGTGTGTGTTCTCTGTGTGTGTGCGTTCTGTGTGTGTGTGTTCTCTGTGTGTGTGTATGTTCCCTCTTTCTGTGTGTGATCTCTCTCTTTCTGTGTTCTCTCTCTGTGTGTTCTCTCTCTCTCTGTGCTCTCTCTCTCTGTTCTCGTTCTCTATCTCTGTTCTCTCTATCTGTGTGTTCTCTCTCTCTCTGTGTTCTCTCTCTCAGTTTGTTCTCACTCTCTCTGTGTGTTCTCGCTCTCTCTGCGATCTCTCGCTTTCGGCGTTCGCTCTCTCTCTGTATTCTCTCTCTGTGTTCTCTCTGTGTGTGTGTTCTCTCTGTGTGTTCTGTGTGCGTGTGTGTTCTCTCTCTCTCTGTGTTCTCTCTCTCTGTGTTCTCTCTCTCTGTTGTCACTCTCACCATGTGTTCTCTGTGTGTGTGTGTTCTCTCTCTCTCTCTCTGTTCTCTCTCTGTGTGTTCTCTCTCTCTGTGTTCTCTGTCTATGTGTTCTGTGTGTGTGTTCTCTCTGTGTGTGTGTTCTCTCTGTGTGTTCTGTGTGTGTGTGTTCTCTCTCTCTCTATGTTCACTCTCTCTCTCTCTGTGTTCTGTGTGTGTGTCCTCTGTGTGTCTGTATTCTGTGTGTGTGTTCTCTGTGTGTTCTCTCTCTCTCTGTGTTCTCTCTCTCTCTGTTTTCTCTGTTTGTGTGTGTGTGTTCTCTCTCTCTGTGTTCTCTCTCTGTTGTCACTCTCACTGTTGTCACTCTCACTATGTGATCTCTCTTTCTCTGTGTGATCTCTCTCTGTGTGTTCTCTGTGTGTTTGTGTTCTGTGTGTGTGTTCTCTCTGTGTGTTCTGTGTGTGTATTCTCTCTCTCTCTCTCTAATTCCTCTCTCTCTGTGTTCTTTGTTTCTCTCTGTGTTCTCTCTCACTTTCTGTGTTCTCTCTCTCTGTTCTGTGTGTGTGTGTATGTGTTCTCTCTCTCCCTGTGTTCTCTGTGCGTGTGTTCTCTCTGTGTGTGTTCTCTCACCCACTGTGTTCTCTCTCTCTGTGTTCTCTCTCTCTGTTGTCACTCTCACCATGTGTTCTCTGTGTGTGTGTGTGTTCTCTCTCTCTGTTCTCTCTGTCTGTGTTCTCTCTCTCTCTGTGTTCTCTGTCTATGTGTTCTGTGTGTGTGTTCTCTCTCTCTGTGTGTTCTCTCTGTGTGTTTTGTGTGTGTGTGTTCTCTCTTTGTGTTCTCTCTCTCTATGTTCTCTCTCTCTCTGTGTTCTGTGTGTGTGTTCTGTGTGTGTGTGTTGTCTGTGTGTTCTCTCTCTCTCGGTGTGCGAACTCTGTGTGTGTATGTGTGTTCTCTCTGTGTGTGTATTCTCTTTGTGTATGTGTGTTCTCTGTATGTTCTCTCTCTCTCTGTGTTCTCTCTCTCTCTGTTTTCTCTGTTTGTGTGTGTGTGTTCTCTCTCTCTGTGTTCTCTCTCTCTGTGTTCTCTCTCACTGTTGTCACTCTCACTATGTGCTCTCTCTCTGTGTGATCACTCTCTTTCTCTGTTTGTTCTCTATGTGTGTGTGTTCTCTCGCTCTCTCTCTCTGTGTTCTCTCTCTCTCTCTGTGTGTTCTCTGTGTGTGTGTGTGTGTGTTCTCTCTGTGCGTATGTGTGCATTCGCTCTCTCTCTCTCTCTCTGTGTGCTCTCTCCTTCTCTCTGTGTGTTCTCTCTATCTCTGTGTTCTCTGTGTGATCTCTCTCTCTCTCTAATTCCTCTCTCTCTCTCTGTGTTCTTTGTTTCTCTCTGAGTTCTCTCTCACTCTCTGAGCTCTCTCACTCTGTTCTCAGTGTGTGTGTGTGTGTTCTCTCTCTCCCTGTGTTCTCTGTGTGTGTGCGTGTGTGTTCTCTCTCTCACTGTGTTCTGTCTCTCTCTGTGTTCTCTCGCTCTGTGTTCTCTCTCTCTGTTGTCACTCTCACTATGTGTTCTCTGTGTGTGTGTGTGTTGTCTCTCTGTGTGTGATCTCTTTCTCTGTTCTCTCTCGCTCTCTGTTCTCTCTCTCTCTCTGTGTTCTCTCTCTGTGTGTGTCTGTTCTCTCTCACTCTGTGTTCCCTCTCTATCTCTGTATTCTGTGTGTGTGTGTGTTCTCTGTGTGTGTGTTCTCTTGTGTGTGTGTTCTGTGTGTGTGTTCTCTGTTTGTGTGTTCTGTGTGTGCGTGTTCTCTGTGTGTGTGTGTTTCTCTGTGTGTGTGTCCTCTGTGTGTGTGTTCCCTCTGTGTGTGCGTGTGTTCTCTCTCCCTCTATGTGTTCTCTCTTTCTCTGTGTGATCTCTCTCTGTGTTCTCTCTCTCTCTGTGTTCTCTCTGTCTCACTGTGTTCTCTCTCCCTCTCTCTGTGTTGTCTCGCCCTCTCTCTGTGTTCTCTCTGTCTGTGTTCTCTCTATCTGTGTGTTCTCTGTGTGTGTATCCTCTTGTGTGTGTGTTCTGTGTGTGTGTTCTCTGTTTGTGTGTTCTGTGTGTGCGTGTTCTGTGTGTGTGTTTCTCTGTGTGTGTGCTCTGTGTGTGCGTGTTCTGTGTGTGTGTTTCTCTGTGTGTGTGCTCTGTGTGTGTTCTCTGTGTGTGTGCGTGTGTTCTCTCTCCCTCTATGTGTTCTCTCTATCCCTGTGTGATCACGCTCTCTGTCCTCTCTCTCTCTGTGTTCTCTGTGTGTTAGTGTTCTGTGTGTGTGTTCTGTGTGTTTGTGATCCGTGTGTGTTTCTCTGTGTGTGTGTGCTCTGTGTGTGTGTTCTCTTTGTGTGTGCGTGTGTTCTCTCACCCTCTATGTGTTCTCTCTTTGTCTGTGTGATCTCTCTCTGTGGGTGTTCTCTTGTGTGTGTGTTCTGTGTCTGTGTTCTCTGTTTGTGTGTTCTGTGTGTGCGTGTTCTGTGTGTGTGTTTCTCTGTGTGTGCGCTCTGTGTGTGTTCTCTGTGTGTGTGCGTGTGTTCTCTCTCCCTCTATGTGTTCTCTCTTTCCCTGTGTGATCACGCTCTCTGTTCTCTCTCTCTCTGTGTTCTCTGTGTGTTTGTGTTCTGTGTGTGTTCTGTGTGTTTGTGATCTGTGTGTGTTTCTCTCTCTGTGTGTGCTCTGTGTGTGTGTTCTCTTTGTGTGTGCGTGTGTTCTCTCACCCTCAATGTGTTCTCTCTTTCTCTGTGTGATCTCTCTCTGTGTGTTCTCTGTGTGTTTGTGTTCTGTGTGTGTGTTCTCTCTGTGTGTTCTGTGTGTGTGTTCTCTCTCTCTCTGTGTTCTCTCTCTATGTATTCTCTCTCCCTCTATATGTTCTCTCTTTCTCTGTGTGATCTCTCTCTGTGTTCTCTCTCTCTCTGTGTTCTCTGTGTGTTTGTGTTCTGTGTGTGTGTTCTCTGTCTGTGTTTGTGTTGTCTGTGTGTTTGTGTGCGTTCTGTGTATGTGTGTCCTCTGTGTGTGTGTATGTTCTCTCTCTGTGTGAGTGATCTCTCTCTGTTCTCTCTCTCTCTCTCTCTGTTCTCTCTCTCTGTGTGTTCTCTCTCTGTGATTGTCTGTTCTCTCTCACTCTACGTTCTATCTCTATCTCTGTATTCTGTGTGTGGGTGTGTGTTCTCTGTGTGTGTTCTCTGTGTGTGTTCTCTGTGTGTGTTTGGGTTATCTGTGTGCGTTCTGTGTATGTGTGTTCTCTGTGTGTGTGTGTGTGTATGTTCTCTCTTTCTGTGCGTGATCTCTCTCTCTGTTCTCTCTCTCTCTGTGTTCTCTCTCTGTGTTCTCACTATGTGTGTCTGTTCTCTCTCACTCTGTGTTCTCTCTCTATCTCTGTATTCTGTGTGCGTGTTCTGTGTGTGTGTTCTCTTTTGTGTGTGTTGTGTGTGTTCTCTGTTTGTGTGTTCTGTGTGTGAGTGTTTTCTGTGTGTGTGCTCTATGTGTGTGTTCTCCGTGTGTGTGCGTGTGTTCTCTCTCACTCTACGTGTTCTCTCTTTCTCTGTGTGATCTCTCTCTCTGTTCTCTCTCTCTCTGTGTTCTCTGTGTGTTTGTGTTCTGTGTGTGTGTTCTCTGTGTGTGTTCCCTCTGTGTGTGTGTGTTCTCTCTTTCTGTGTGTGATCTCTCTCTCTGTGTTCTCTCTCTCTCTGTGTTCTCTCTCCCTCTCTGTGTCTGTTCTCTCTCACTCTGTGTTCTCTCTCTATCTCTGCATTCTGTGTTTTTGTGTTTTCTTTCTGTGTGTTCTCTTGTGTGTGTGTTCTGTGTGTGTTCTCTGTTTGTGTATATGTTCTCTCTTTCTGTGTGTGATCTCTCTCTCTGTGTGATCTCTCTCTATGTTTTCTTCTCGCTCTGTGTGTTCTCTGTGTGTGCGCGCGTGTGTTTTCGCTCTCTCTCTGTGTTCTGTGTTTGTGTGTGTGTACTCTCTCTCTGTTCTCTCTCTCTGTGTTCTGTCTCTCTCTGTGTTCTGTCTCTCTATGTTCTCTGTCTGTGTTCTCTGTATGTGTTCTCTCTATCTGTGTGTTCTCTCTCCTTCTGTGTTCTCTCTCTCTGTTTGTTCTCACTCTCTCTGTGTGTTCTCGCTCTCTCTGCGATTGCTCGCTCTCTGTGTTCTCTGTCTCTCTGTATTCTCTCTCTGTGTTCTCTCTCTGTTAGTGTTCTCTCTGTGTTGTCTCTCCCTCTTTCTGTGTTCTCTCTCCCTCTCTGCTCTCTCTCTCTATGTGTTCTGTCTCTCTGTTCTCCCTCTCTCTCTCTGCGTTCTCTGTGTGTGTGTTCTCTCTCTCCCTGTGTTCTCTCTCTGTGTGTTCTCTCACTCTCTGTGTTCTGTGTGTGTGTTCTCTGCGTGTGTGGATCTTCCCTCTGTGTGTGAGTTCTTCCTGTGTGTCTTCTCTGTGTATGTGTTTACTGTGTGTGTGATTGTTCTCTCTCTCTGTGTTCTCTCTCTCGCTCTGTGTTCTCTCTCTATCTCTCTGTGTTCTCTCTCTCTCTGTGTTCTCTCTCTCTCTGTGTACTCTGTGTATGTGTGTCTGTGTGTGTGTTTGTGTTCTACCTCTGTGTGTGTGTTCTCTCTCTCTGTGTTCTCTCTCTCTCTGTGTTCTCTCTGTCTCACTGTGTTCTCTCTCCCTCTCTCTGTGTTGTCTCTCCCTCTCTCTGTGTTCTCTCTGTCTGTGTTCTCTCTATCTGTGTGTTCTCTGTGTGTTTGTGTTCTGTGTGTGTGTTCTCTGTGTGTGTGCGTTCTGTGTGTGTGTGTTCTCTGTGTGTGTGTATGTTCCCTCTTTCTGTGTGTGATCTCTCTCTCTCTGTGTTCTCTCTCTCTGTGTTCTCTCTCTCTCTGTGTTCTCTCTCTCAGTTTGTTCTCACTCTCTCTGTGTGTTCTCGCTCTCTCTGCGATCTCTCGCTTTCTGCGTTCTCTCACTCTCTGTATTCTCTCTCTGTGTTCTCTGTGTGTGTGTGTTCTCTCTGTGTGTTCTGTGTGCGTGTGTGTTCTCTCTCTCTCTGTATTCTCTCTCTCTGTGTTCTCTCTCTCTCTCTGTGTTCTGTGTGTGTTCTCTGTGTGTGTGTTCTCTGTGTGTGTGTTCTCTTTGTGTGTGTTCTCTCACTCACTGTGTTCTCTCTCTCTGTGTTCTCTCTCTCTGTTGTCACTCTCACCATGTGTTCTCTGTGGGTGTGTGTGTTCTCTCTCTCTCTCTCTGTTCTCTCTCTCTGTGTTCTCTCTCTCTGTGTGTTCTCTGTCGATATGTTCTGTGTGTGTGTTCTCACTCTGTGTGTGTTCTCTCTGTGTGTTCTGTGTGTGTGTGTTCTCTCTCTGTGTTCTCTCTCTCTATGTTTTCTCTCTCTCTCTCTGTGTTCTGTGTGTGTGTCCTCTGTGTGTCTGTATTCTGTGTGTGTGCGTGTGTTCTCTGTGTGTTCTCTCTCTCTCTGTGTTCTCTCTCTCTGTGTTCTCTCTCTCTGTTGTCACTCTCACCATGTGTTCTCTGTGTGTGTGTGTGTTCTCTCTCTCTCTCTCTCTGTGTTCTCTCTCTCTCTGTGTTCTCTCTCTCTCTGTGTTCTCTGTCTATGTGTTCTGTGTGCGTGTTCTCTCTCTGTGTGTGTTCTCTCTGTGTGTTCTGTGTGTGTGTGTTCTCTCTCTGTGTTCTCTCTCTCTATGTTCTCTCTCTCTCTCTGTGTTCTGTGTGTGTGTCCTCTGTGTGTCTGTATTCTGTGTGTGTGTGTTCTCTGTGTGTTCTCTCTCTCTCTGTGTTCTCTCTCTCTCTGTTTTCTCTGTTTGTGTGTGTGTGTTCTCTCTCTCTGTGTTCTCTCTCTGTTGTCACTCTCACTGTTGTCACTCTCACTATGTGATCTCTCTTTCGCTGTGTGATCTCTCTCTGTGTGTTCTCTGTGTGTTTGTGTTCTGTGTGTGTGTTCTCTCTGTGTGTTCTGTGTGTGTGTTCTCTCTCTCTCTCTAATTCCTCTCTCTCTGTGTTCTTTGTTTCTCTCTGTGTTCTCTCTCACTCTCTGTGTTCTCTCTCTCTGTTCTGTGTGTGTGTGTATGTGTTCTCTCTCTCCCTGTGTTCTCTGTGTGTGTGTTCTCTCTGTGTGTGTTCTCTTACCCACTGTGTTCTCTCTCTCTGTGTTCTCTCTCTCTGTTGTCACTCTCACCATGTGTTCTGTGTGTGTGTGTCTGTTCTCTCTCTCTGTTCTCTCTCTCTCTGTGTTCTCTGTCTATGTGTTCTGTGTGTGTGTTCTCTCTCTGTTTGTGTTCTCTCTGTGTGTTTTGTGTGTGTGTGTTCTCTCTCTGTGCTCTCTCTCTCTATGTTCTCTCTCTCTCTGTGTTCTGTGTGTATGTTCTCTGTGTGTGTGTTCTCTGTGTGTTCTCTCTCTCTCGGTGTGCGAACTCTGTGTGTGTGTGTGTTCTCTGTGTGTGTGTATTCTCTGTGTATGTGTGTTCTCTGTGTGTTCTCTCTCTCTCTCTGTTCTCTCTCTGTTTTCTCTGTTTGTGTGTGTGTGTTCTCTCACCCTCTATGTGTTCTCTCTTTGTCTGTGTGATCTCTCTCTGTGGGTGTTCTCTTGTGTGTGTGTTCTGTGTCTGTGTTCTCTGTTTGTGTGTTCTGTGTGTGCGTGTTCTGTGTGTGTGTTTCTCTGTGTGTGCGCTCTGTGTGTGTTCTCTGTGTGTGTGCGTGTGTTCTCTCTCCCTCTATGTGTTCTCTCTTTCCCTGTGTGATCACGCTCTCTGTTCTCTCTCTCTCTGTGTTCTCTGTGTGTTTGTGTTCTGTGTGTGTTCTGTGTGTTTGTGATCTGTGTGTGTTTCTCTCTCTGTGTGTGCTCTGTGTGTGTGTTCTCTTTGTGTGTGCGTGTGTTCTCTCACCCTCAATGTGTTCTCTCTTTCTCTGTGTGATCTCTCTCTGTGTGTTCTCTGTGTGTTTGTGTTCTGTGTGTGTGTTCTCTCTGTGTGTTCTGTGTGTGTGTTCTCTCTCTCTCTGTGTTCTCTCTCTATGTATTCTCTCTCCCTCTATGTGTTCTCTCTTTCTCTGTGTGATCTCTCTCTGTGTTCTCTCTCTCTCTGTGTTCTCTGTGTGTTTGTGTTCTGTGTGTGTGTTCTCTGTCTGTGTTTGTGTTGTCTGTGTGTTTGTGTGCGTTCTGTGTATGTGTGTCCTCTGTGTGTGTGTATGTTCTCTCTCTGTGTGAGTGATCTCTCTCTGTTCTCTCTCTCTCTCTCTCTGTTCTCTCTCTCTGTGTGTTCTCTCTCTGTGATTGTCTGTTCTCTCTCACTCTACGTTCTATCTCTATCTCTGTATTCTGTGTGTGGGTGTGTGTTCTCTGTGTGTGTTCTCTGTGTGTGTTCTCTGTGTGTGTTTGGGTTATCTGTGTGCGTTCTGTGTATGTGTGTTCTCTGTGTGTGTGTGTGTGTGTATGTTCTCTCTTTCTGTGCGTGATCTCTCTCTCTGTTCTCTCTCTCTCTGTGTTCTCTCTCTGTGTTCTCACTATGTGTGTCTGTTCTCTCTCACTCTGTGTTCTCTCTCTATCTCTGTATTCTGTGTGTGTGTTCTGTGTGTGTGTTCTCTTTTGTGTGTGTTGTGTGTGTTCTCTGTTTGTGTGTTCTGTGTGTGAGTGTTTTCTGTGTGTGTGCTCTATGTGTGTGTTCTCCGTGTGTGTGCGTGTGTTCTCTCTCACTCTACGTGTTCTCTCTTTCTCTGTGTGATCTCTCTCTCTGTTCTCTCTCTCTCTGTGTTCTCTGTGTGTTTGTGTTCTGTGTGTGTGTTCTCTGTGTGTGTTCCCTCTGTGTGTGTGTGTTCTCTCTTTCTGTGTGTGATCTCTCTCTCTGTGTTCTCTCTCTCTCTGTGTTCTCTCTCCCTCTCTGTGTCTGTTCTCTCTCACTCTGTGTTCTCTCTCTATCTCTGCATTCTGTGTTTTTGTGTTTTCTTTCTGTGTGTTCTCTTGTGTGTGTGTTCTGTGTGTGTTCTCTGTTTGTGTATATGTTCTCTCTTTCTGTGTGTGATCTCTCTCTCTGTGTGATCTCTCTCTATGTTTTCTTCTCGCTCTGTGTGTTCTCTGTGTGTGCGCGCGTGTGTTTTCGCTCTCTCTCTGTGTTCTGTGTTTGTGTGTGTGTACTCTCTCTCTGTTCTCTCTCTCTGTGTTCTGTCTCTCTCTGTGTTCTGTCTCTCTATGTTCTCTGTCTGTGTTCTCTGTATGTGTTCTCTCTATCTGTGTGTTCTCTCTCCTTCTGTGTTCTCTCTCTCTGTTTGTTCTCACTCTCTCTGTGTGTTCTCGCTCTCTCTGCGATTGCTCGCTCTCTGTGTTCTCTGTCTCTCTGTATTCTCTCTCTGTGTTCTCTCTCTGTTAGTGTTCTCTCTGTGTTGTCTCTCCCTCTTTCTGTGTTCTCTCTCCCTCTCTGCTCTCTCTCTCTATGTGTTCTGTCTCTCTGTTCTCCCTCTCTCTCTCTGCGTTCTCTGTGTGTGTGTTCTCTCTCTCCCTGTGTTCTCTCTCTGTGTGTTCTCTCACTCTCTGTGTTCTGTGTGTGTGTTCTCTGCGTGTGTGGATCTTCCCTCTGTGTGTGAGTTCTTCCTGTGTGTCTTCTCTGTGTATGTGTTTACTGTGTGTGTGATTGTTCTCTCTCTCTGTGTTCTCTCTCTCGCTCTGTGTTCTCTCTCTATCTCTCTGTGTTCTCTCTCTCTCTGTGTTCTCTCTCTCTCTGTGTACTCTGTGTATGTGTGTCTGTGTGTGTGTTTGTGTTCTACCTCTGTGTGTGTGTTCTCTCTCTCTGTGTTCTCTCTCTCTCTGTGTTCTCTCTGTCTCACTGTGTTCTCTCTCCCTCTCTCTGTGTTGTCTCTCCCTCTCTCTGTGTTCTCTCTGTCTGTGTTCTCTCTATCTGTGTGTTCTCTGTGTGTTTGTGTTCTGTGTGTGTGTTCTCTGTGTGTGTGCGTTCTGTGTGTGTGTGTTCTCTGTGTGTGTGTATGTTCCCTCTTTCTGTGTGTGATCTCTCTCTCTCTGTGTTCTCTCTCTCTGTGTTCTCTCTCTCTCTGTGTTCTCTCTCTCAGTTTGTTCTCACTCTCTCTGTGTGTTCTCGCTCTCTCTGCGATCTCTCGCTTTCTGCGTTCTCTCACTCTCTGTATTCTCTCTCTGTGTTCTCTGTGTGTGTGTGTTCTCTCTGTGTGTTCTGTGTGCGTGTGTGTTCTCTCTCTCTCTGTATTCTCTCTCTCTGTGTTCTCTCTCTCTCTCTGTGTTCTGTGTGTGTTCTCTGTGTGTGTGTTCTCTGTGTGTGTGTTCTCTTTGTGTGTGTTCTCTCACTCACTGTGTTCTCTCTCTCTGTGTTCTCTCTCTCTGTTGTCACTCTCACCATGTGTTCTCTGTGGGTGTGTGTGTTCTCTCTCTCTCTCTCTGTTCTCTCTCTCTGTGTTCTCTCTCTCTGTGTGTTCTCTGTCGATATGTTCTGTGTGTGTGATCTCACTCTGTGTGTGTTCTCTCTGTGTGTTCTGTGTGTGTGTGTTCTCTCTCTGTGTTCTCTCTCTCTATGTTCTCTCTCTCTCTCTGTGTTCTGTGTGTGTGTCCTCTGTGTGTCTGTATTCTGTGTGTGTGCGTGTGTTCTCTGTGTGTTCTCTCTCTCTCTGTGTTCTCTCTCTCTGTGTTCTCTCTCTCTGTTGTCACTCTCACCATGTGTTCTGTGTGTGTGTGTGTGTGTTCTCTCTCTCTCTCTCTCTGTGTTCTCTCTCTCTCTGTGTTCTCTCTCTCTCTGTGTTCTCTGTCTATGTGTTCTGTGTGCGTGTTCTCTCTCTGTGTGTGTTCTCTCTGTGTGTTCTGTGTGTGTGTGTTCTCTCTCTGTGTTCTCTCTCTCTATGTTCTCTCTCTCTCTCTGTGTTCTGTGTGTGTGTCCTCTGTGTGTCTGTATTCTGTGTGTGTGTGTTCTCTGTGTGTTCTCTCTCTCTCTGTGTTCTCTCTCTCTCTGTTTTCTCTGTTTGTGTGTGTGTGTTCTCTCTCTCTGTGTTCTCTCTCTGTTGTCACTCTCACTGTTGTCACTCTCACTATGTGATCTCTCTTTCGCTGTGTGATCTCTCTCTGTGTGTTCTCTGTGTGTTTGTGTTCTGTGTGTGTGTTCTCTCTGTGTGTTCTGTGTGTGTGTTCTCTCTCTCTCTCTAATTCCTCTCTCTCTGTGTTCTTTGTTTCTCTCTGTGTTCTCTCTCACTCTCTGTGTTCTCTCTCTCTGTTCTGTGTGTGTGTGTATGTGTTCTCTCTCTCCCTGTGTTCTCTGTGTGTGTGTTCTCTCTGTGTGTGTTCTCTTACCCACTGTGTTCTCTCTCTCTGTGTTCTCTCTCTCTGTTGTCACTCTCACCATGTGTTCTGTGTGTGTGTGTCTGTTCTCTCTCTCTGTTCTCTCTCTCTCTGTGTTCTCTGTCTATGTGTTCTGTGTGTGTGTTCTCTCTCTGTTTGTGTTCTCTCTGTGTGTTTTGTGTGTGTGTGTTCTCTCTCTGTGCTCTCTCTCTCTATGTTCTCTCTCTCTCTGTGTTCTGTGTGTATGTTCTCTGTGTGTGTGTTCTCTGTGTGTTCTCTCTCTCTCGGTGTGCGAACTCTGTGTGTGTGTGTGTTCTCTGTGTGTGTGTATTCTCTGTGTATGTGTGTTCTCTGTGTGTTCTCTCTCTCTCTCTGTTCTCTCTCTGTTTTCTCTGTTTGTGTGTGTGTGTTCTCTCTCTCTGTGTTCTCTCTCTCTGTGTTCTCTCTCTCTGTGTTCTCTCTCACTGTTGTCACTCTCACTATGTGCTCTCTCTCTCTGTGTGATCTCTCTCTCTGTGATCTCTCTCTATCTCTGTTTGTTCTCTGTGTGTGTGTGTTCACTCGCTCTCTCTGTGTGTGTTCTCTCTCTCTCTGTGTGTCCTCTGCGGGTGTGTGTCTGTGTGCGTTCTCTCTGTGCGTATGTGTGCATTCGCTCTCTCTCTCTGTGTGTGCTCTCTCCTTCTCTCTGTGTGTTCTCTCGATCTCTGTGTTCTCTGTGTGCTCTCTCTCTCTCTCTCTAATTCCTCTCTCTCTCTGTGTTCTTTGTTTCTCTCTGAGTTCTCTCTCACGCTCTGAGTTCTCTCTCTCTGTTCTCAGTGTGTGTGTGTGTGTTCTCTCTCTCCCTGTGTTCTGTGTGTGTGTGTGTGCTCTCTCTCTCACTGTGTTCTGTCTCTCTCTGTGTTCTCTCGCTCTGTGTTCTCTCTCTGTGTTGTCACTCTCACAATGTGTTCTCTGTGTGTGTGTGTGTTGTCTCTCAGTGTGTGATCTCTTTCTCTGTTCTCTCTCTCTCTCTCTGTTCTCTCTCTCTCTGTGTTCTCTCTCTGTGTGTGTCTGTTCTCTCTCACTCTGTGTTCCCTCTCTATATCTGTATTCTGTGTGTGTGTGTGTTCTCTGTGTGTGTGTTCTCTTGTGTGTGTGTTCTGTGTGTGTGTTCTCTGTTTGTGTGTTCTGTGTGTGCGTGTTCTCTGTGTGTGTGTGCTCTGTGTGTGTGTTCCCTCTGTGTGTGCGTGTGTTCTCTCTCCCTCTACGTGTTCTCTCTTTCTCTGTGTGGTCTCTCTCTGTTCTCTCTCTCTCTGTGTGTTCTCTGTCTGTTTGTGTCCTGTGTGTGTTCTCTCTGTATGTGTTCTCTTTGTGTGTGTTCCCTCTGTGTGTGTGTGTTCTCTATTAGTGTGTTCTCTCTCTCTCTGTTCTCTCTTTGTCCTCTCTCTCTGTGTTCTCTCTCTCTGTGCGTTCTCTCTCTCTCTGTGTTCTCACTCTCTCTGTTGTCACTCTCACTATGTGTTCTCTCTCTGTGTGTATGTTCTCTCTTTCTGTGTTCTCTCTCTCTGTTGTCACTCTCACTATGTGTTCTCTCTCTCTGTGCGATCTCTCTCTCAGCATTCTCTCTCTCTGTGTTCCCTCTCTCTCTGTGTTCTGTGTGTGTGTGTTCTCTCTGTGTGTATGTGTGTGTTCTCTCTCTCTGTGTGTTCTCTCTCTCTCCATTCTCGTTCTCTCTCTGTGTGTTCTCTCTCTCTGTGTTCTCTCTCAATCTCTGTGTACTCTGTGTGTGTGTGTCTGTGTGTGTGTTTGTGTTCTACCTCTGTGTGTGTGTTCTCTCTGTGTGTTCTCGCTCTCTCTGCGATCTCTCGCTCTCTGTGTTCTCTCTCTCTGTATTCTCTCTCTGTGATCTCTGTGTGTGTGTGTTCTCTCTGTGTGTTCTGTGTGTGTGTTCTCTCTCTGTGTGTTCTCTCTCCCTCTATGTGTTCTCTCTTTCTCTGTGTGATCTTTCTCTGTATTCTCTCTCTCTCTGTGTTCTGTGTGTGTGTTCTCTGAGTGTTTGTGTGTTCTCTATGTGTGTGTATGTTCTCTCTTTCTGTGTGTGATCTCTCTCTCTGTTCTCTCTCTCTCTGTTCTCTCTCTCTCTCTCTCTCTGTGTTCTCTCTCTCTCTCTGTGTTCTCACTATGTGTGTCTGTTCTCTCTCACTCTGTGTTCTCTCTCAATCTCTGTATTCTGTGTGTGTGTTCTCTGTGTGTGTTCTCTGTTTGTGTGTTCTGTGTGTGAGTGTTTTCTGTGTGTGTGCTCTGTGTGTGTGTTCTCCGTGTGTGTGCGTGTGTTCTCTCTCACTCTACGTGTTCTCTCTTTCTCTGTGTGATCTCTCTCTCTGTTCTCTCTCTCTCTGTGTGTTCTCTGTGTGTTTGTGTTCTGTGTGTGTGTTCTCTGTGTGTGTTCCCTCTGTGTGTGTGTGTTCTCTCTTTCTGTGTGTGATCTCTCTCTCTGTGTTCTCTCTCTCTCTGTGTTCTCTCTCCCTCTCTGTGTCTGTTCTCTCTCACTCTGTGTTCTCTATCTCTGCATTCTGTGTTTTTGTGTTTTCTTTCTGTGTGTTCTCTTGTGTGTGTGTTCTGTGTGTGTTCTCTGTTTGTGTATATGTTCTCTCTTTCTGTGTATGATCTCTCTCTCTGTGTGATCTCTCTCTGTGTTTTCTTCTCGCTCTGTGTGTTCTCTGTGTGTGCGCGCGTGTGTTTTCACTCTCTTTCTGTGTTCTCTGTGTGTGTGTGTACTCTCTCTGTGTTCTCTCTCTCTGTGTTCTCTCTCTCTCTGTGTTCTGTCTCTCTATGTTCTCTGTCTGTGTTCTCTGTCTGTGTTCTCTCTATCTCTGTGTTCTCTCTCTCTGTGTGTTCTCTCTCTCTGTTCTCTTTCTCTCTCGATCTCTGTTCTCTCTGTGTGCGTGTTCTTTTTCTCTCTTTGTGTTCTCTCTCTCTGTTTGTTCTCACTCTCTCTGTGTGTTCTCGCTCTCTCCGCGATCTCTCGCTCTCTGTGTTCTCTGTCTCTCTGTATTCTCTCTCTGTGTTCTCTCTCTGTTAGTGTTCTCTCTGTGTGTTCTCTCTGTGTTGTCTCTCCCTCTCTCTGTGTTCTCTCCCCCTCTCTGGTCTCTCTCTCTATGTGTTCTGTCTCTCTGTTCTCCCTCTCTCTCTCTGCGTTCTCTGTGTGTGTGTTCTCTCTCTCTCTGTGTTCTCTCTCTCTGTGTTCTCTCTCTCTCTGTGTTCTGTGTGTGTGTTCTCTGTGTATGTGTTTACTGTGTGTGTGATTGTTCTCTCTCTCTCTGTGTTCTCTCTCTCGCTCTGTGTTCTCTCTCTATCTCTCTGTGTTCTCTCTCTCTCTGTGTTCTCTCTCTCTGTGTGTACTCTGTGTATGTGTGTCTGTGTGTGTGTTTGTGTTCTACCTCTGTGTGTGTGTTCTCTCTCTGTGTGTTCTCTCTCTCTCTGTGTTCTCTCTGTCTCACTGTGTTCTCTCTCCCTCTCTCTGTGTTGTCTCTCCCTCTCTCTGTGTTCTCTCTGTCTGTGTTCTCTCTATCTGTGTGTTCTCTGTGTGTTTGTGTTCTGTGTGTGTGTTCTCTGTGTGTGTGCGTTCTGTGTGTGTGTGTTCTCTGTGTGTGTGTATGTTCCCTCTTTCTGTGTGTGATCTCTCTCTCTCTGTGTTCTCTCTCTGTGTGTTCTCTCTCTCTCTGTGCTCTCTCTCTCTGTTCTCGTTCTCTATCTCTGTTCTCTCTATCTGTGTGTTCTCTCTCTCTCTGTGTTCTCTCTCTCAGTTTGTTCTCACTCTCTCTGTGTGTTCTCGCTCTCTCTGCGATCTCTCGCTTTCTGCGTTCGCTCTCTCTCTGTATTCTCTCTCTGTGTTCTCTCTGTGTGTGTGTTCTCTCTGTGTGTTCTGTGTGCGTGTGTGTTCTCCCGCTCTCTGTGTTCTCTCTCTCTGTGTTCTCTCTCTCTCTCTGTGTTCTGTGTGTGTTCTCTGTGTGTGTGTTCTCTGTGTGTGTGTTCTCTCTGTGTGTGTTCTCTCACTCACTGTGTTCTCTCTCTCTGTGTTCTCTCTCTCTGTTGTCACTCTCACCATGTGTTCTCTCTGTGTGTGTGTTCTCTCTCTCTCTCTGTTCTCTCTCTCTGTGTTCTCTCTCTCTCTGTGTTCTCTGTCTATGTGTTCTGTGTGTGTGTTCTCTCTGTGTGTGTGTTCTCTCTGTGTGTTCTGTGTGTGTGTGTTCTCTCTCTCTATGTTCTCTCTCTTTGTGTTCTCTCTCTCTGTGTTCTGTGTGTGTGTTCTCTGTGTGTGTGTTCTCTGTGTGTGTGTTCTCTGTGTGTGTTCTCTCACTCACTGTGTTCTCTCTCTCAGTGTTCTCTCTCTCTGTTGTCACTCTCACCATGTGTTCTCTCTCTCTCTGTGTTCTGTCTCTCTATGTTCTCTGTCTGTGTTCTCTGTCTGTGTTCTCTCTATCTCTGTGTTCTCTCTCTCTCTGTGTTCTCTCTCTCTGTGTGTTCTCTCTGTGTGTTCTGTGTGTGTGTGTTGTCTCTGTCTCTGTGTTCTCTCTGTGTGTGTTCTCTCTCCCTCTGTGTTCTCTCTGTGTGTGTGTCTGTTCTCTCTCACTCTGTGTTCTCTCTCTATCTCTGTATTCTGTGTGTGTTCTCTGTGTGTGTTCTCTTGTGTGTGTGTTCTGTGTGTGTGTTCTCTGTTTGTGTGTTCTGTGTGTGCGTGTTTTCTGTGTGTGTGTTCTGTATGTCTGTGTTCTGTGTGTGCGTGTTCTCTGTGTCTGTTCGCTGTGTGTGTGCGCGTGTTCTCTCTCCCTCTCTGTGTTCTCTCTCTCTCTGTATTCTCTCTCTGTGTTCTCTCTCTCTCTCTGTGTTCTCTCTGTGTGTTCTGTGTGTGTGTGTTGTCTCTGTCTCTGTGTTCTCTCTGTGTGTGTTCTCTCTCCCTCTGTGTTCTCTCTGTGTGTGTGTCTGTTCTCTCTCACTCTGTGTTCTCTCTCTATCTCTGTATTCTGTGTGTGTTCTCTGTGTGTGTTCTCTTGTGTGTGTGTTCTGTGTGTGTGTTCTCTGTTTGTGTGTTTTGTGTGTGCGTGTTTTCTGTGTGTGTTCTGTATGTCTGTGTTCTGTGTGTGTGTTTCTCTGTGTGTGTGCTCTGTGTGTGTGTTCTCTGTGTGTGTGCGTGTGTTCACTCTCCCTCTATGTGTTCTCTCTTTCTCTGTGTGATCTCTCTCTGTGTGTTCTCTGTGTGTTTGTGTTCTGTGTGTGTGTTCTCTCTGTGTGTTCTCTGTGTGTGTGACCCCTGTGTGTGTGTGTGTTCTCTATTATTGTGTGCTCTGTCTCTCTCTGTGTTCTCTCTCTCTGTGTTCTCTGTCTGTGTTCTCTCTGTGTGTTCTCTCTCTCTGTGTTCCCTCTGTCTCTGTGTTCTCATTGTGTTTGTGTTCTGTGTGTGTGTTCTCTCTGTGTGTGCGTTCTCTGTGTGTGTGTGTTCTGTGTATGTGTGTGTTCTCTCTCTGTGTGTTCTCTGTGTGTGTGTTCTCCCTCTGTGTTCTCTCTCTCACTCTGTGTTCTCTTTCTATCTCTGTATTCTGTGTGTGTTCCCTGTGTGTGTGTTCTCTTGTGTGTGTGTGCTCTGTGTGTGTGTGTTCTCTGTTTGTGTGTTCTTGTGTGTGCGTGTTCTCTGTGTGTGTTCGCTGTGTGTATGCGTGTGTTCTCTCTCCCTCTATGTGTTCTCATATCTCTGTGTGATCTCTCGCTGTTCTCTCTCTCTCTCTCTCTCTGTGTTCTCTGTGTGTTTGTGTTCTGTGTGTGTGTTCTCTGTGTGTGTGGTCTCTGTGTGTGTTTGGGTTGTCTCTGTGTGTGTGTGCGTTCTGTGTATGTGTGTTCTCTGTGTGTGTGTATGTTCTCTCTTTCTGTGTGTGATCTCTCTCTCTGTTCTCTCTCTGTCTCTGTGTTCTCTCTCTCTCTGTGTTCTCTCTATGTGTGTCTGTTCTCTCTCACTCTGTGTTCTCTCTCTATCTCTGTATTCTGTGTGCGTGTTCTATGTGTGTGTTCTCTTTTTGTGTGTTGTGTGTGTGTGTTCTCTGTTTGTGTGTTCTGTGTGTGCGTGTTTTCTGTGTGTGTGTTTCTCTGTGTGTGTGCGTGTGTTCTCTCTCACTCTATGTGTTCTCTCTTTTTCTGTGTGATCTCTCTCTCAGCGTTCTCTCTCTCTCTGTTCTCTCTGTCTCTGTGTTCTCTGTGTGTGTGTGTTCTCTCTGTGCGTATGTGTGTGTTCTCTCCCTCTCTGTGTTCTCTCTCTCTCCGTTCTCATTCTCTCTCTGCGTGTTCTCTCTCTCTGTGTTCTCTCTCTCTCTGTGTTCTCTCTCTCTCTGTTCTCTCTCTCTGTGTTATCTCTCTCTCTCTCTGTGTTCTCTGTCTCTCACTGTGTTCTCTCTCCCTCTCACTGTGTTGTCTCTCCCTCTCTCTGTGTTCTCTCTCCCTGACTGCTCTCTCACTTTATGTGTTCTCTCTCTATGTTCTCCGTCTCTCTCTCTCTGCGTTCTCTGTGTGTGTGCCCTCTTGTGTGTGTGTTCTGTGTGTGTGTGTTCTCTGTTTGTGTGTTCTGTGTGTGCGTGCTCTCTGTGTGTTCGCTGTGCGTGCATGTGTTCTCTCTCCCTCTATGTTTTCTCTCTTTCTCTGTGTGATCTCTCTCTGTGTTCTCTCTCTCTCTGTGTTCTCTCTCTCTCTGTGTTCTCTCTCTGTGTGTCTGTTCTCTCTCACTCTGCGTTCTCTCTCTATCTCTGTATTCTGTGTGTGTGTGTTCTCTGTGTGTGTTCTCTTTTGTGTGTGTTGTGTGTGTGTGTTCTCTTGTGTGTGTGTTCTGTGTGTGTGTTCTCTGGTTCTGTGTATGTTCTCTCTTTCTGTGTATGATCTGTCTCTCTGTGTTCTCTCTCTCTCTGTGTTCTGTATCTCTATGTTCCCTGTCTGCGTTCTCTGTCTGTGTTCTCTCTATCTGTGTGTTCTCTCTCTGTGTGTTCTCTCTCTCTCTGTTCTCTTTCTCTCTCTATCTCTGTTGTCTCTCTGTGTGTGGTCTTTCTCTCTCTGTGTTCTCTCTCTCTGTTTGTTCTCACTCTCTCTGTGTGTTCTCGCTCTCTCTGCGATCTCTCGCTCTCTGTGTTCTCTCTGTCTCTGTATTCTCTCTCTGTGTTCTCTCTCTCTGTGTATTCTCTCTGTGTGTTCTGTGTGTGTGTGTTCTCTCTCTCTCTGTGTTCTCTCTCTGTGTGTGTCTGTTCTCTCTCACTCTATGTTCTCTCTCTATCTCTGTATTCTGTGTGTGTTCTCTGTGTGTGTGTCCTCTTGTGTGTGTGTTCTGTGTGCCTGTTCTCTGTTTGTGTGTTCTGTGTGTGCGTGTTCTGTGTGTGTGTTTCTCTGTGTGAGTGCTCTGTGTGTGCGTGTTCTGTGTGTGTGTTTCTCTGTGTGTGTACTCTGTATGTGTTCTCTGTGTGTGCGTGTGTTCTCTCTCCCTCTATGTGTTCTCTCTTTCCCTGTGTGATCACGCTCTCTGTTCTCTCTCTCTCTGTGTTCTGTGTGTTTGTGTTCTGTGTGTGTGTTCTGTGTGTTTGTGATCTGTGTGTGTTTCTCTGTGTGTGTGTGCTCTGTGTGTGTGTTCTCTTTGTGTGTGCGTGTGTTCTCTCACCCTCTATGTGTTCTCTCTTTGTCTGTGTGATCTCTCTCTGTGGGTGTTCTCTTGTGTGTGTGTTCTGTGTCTGTGTTCTCTGTTTGTGTGTTCTGTGTGTGCGTGTTCTATGTGTGTGTTTCTCTGTGCGTGCGCTCTGTGTGTGTTGTCTGTGTGTGTGCGTGTGTTCTCTCTCCCTCTATGTGTTCTCTCTTTCCCTGTGTGATCACGCTCTCTGTTCTCTCTCTCTCTGTGTTCTCTGTGTGTTTGTGCTCTGTGTGTGTTCTGTGTGTTTGTGATCTGCGTGTGTTTCTCTCTGTGTGTGTGCTCTGTGTGTGTGTTCTCTTTGTGTGTGCGTGTGTTCTCTCACCCTCAATGTGTTCTCTCTTTCTCTGTGTGATCTCTCTCTGTGTGCTCTCTGTGTGTTTGTGTTCTGTGTGTGTGTTCTCTCTGTGTGTTCTGTGTGTGTGTTCTCTCTCTCTGTGTTCTCTCTCTGTGTATTCTCTCTCCCTCTATGTGTTCTCTCTTTCTCTGTTTGATCTCTCTCTGTGTTCTCTCTCTCTCTGTGTTCTCTGTGTGTTTGTGTTCTGTGTGCGTGTTCTCTGTCTGTGTTTGTGTTGTCTGTGTGTTTGTGTGCGTTCTGTGTATGTGTGTCCTCTCTGTGTGTGTATGTTCTCTCTCTCTGTGAGTGATCTCTCTCTGTTCTCTCTCTCTCTCTCTGTTCTCTCTCTCTGTGTGTTCTCTCTCTGTGATTGTCTGTTCTCTCTCACTCCATGTTCTATCTCTATCTGTGTATTCTGTGTGTGTGTGTGTGTGTTCTCTGTGTGTTCTCTGTGTGTGTTTGGGTTATCTGTGTGTGTGTGCGTTCTGTGTATGTGTGTTCTCTGTGTGTGTGTGTACTCTCTCTGTGTTCTCTCTCTCTGTGTTCTCTCTCTCTCTGTGTTCTGTCTCTCTATGTTCTCTGTCTGTGTTCTCTGTCTGTGTTCTCTCTATCTGTGTGTTCTCTCTCTCTGTGTTCTCTCTCTCTCTGTTCTCTTTCTCTCTCTATCTCTGTTCTCTCTGTGTGCGTGTTGTTTTTCTCTCTTTGTGTTCTCTCTCTCTGTTTGTTCTCACTCTCTCTGTGTGTTCTCGCTCTCTCTGCGATCTCTCGCTCTCTGTGTTCTCTGTCTCTCTGTATTCTCTCTCTGTGTTCTCTCTCTGCTAGTGTTCTCTCTGTGTGTTCTCTCTGTGTTGTCTCTCCCTCTCTCTGTGTTCTCTCCCCCTCTCTGGTCTCTCTCTCTATGTGTTCTGTCTCTCTGTTCTCCCTCTCTCTCTCTGCGTTCTTTGTGTGTGTGTTCTCTCTCTCTCTGTGTTCTCTCTCTCTGTGTTCTCTCTCTCTCTGTGTTCTGTGTGTGTGTTCTCTGCGTGTGTGGATCTTCCCTCTGTGTGTGAGTTCTTCCTGTGTGTGTTCTCTGTGTATGTGTTTACTGTGTGTGTGATTGTTCTCTCTCTGTCTGTGTTCTCTCTCTCTCTGTGTACTCTGTGTATGTGTGTCTGTGTGTGTGTTTGTGTTCTACCTCTGTGTGTGTGTTCTCTCTCTGTGTGTTCTCTCTCTCTCTGTGTTCTCTCTGTCTCACTGTGTTCTCTCTCCCTCTCTCTGTGTTGTCTCTCCCTCTCTCTGTGTTCTCTGTGTGTGTGTGTTCTCTCTCTGTGTGTGTTCTCTCTGTGTGTTCTGTGTGTGTGTGTTCTCTCTCTGTGTTCTCTCTCTCTATGTTCTCTCTCTCTCTGTGTTCTGTGTGTGTGTCCTCTGTGTGTCTGTATTCTGTGTGTGTGTTCTCTGTGTGTTTTCTCTCTCTCTGTGTTCTCTCTCTCTCTGTTTTCTCTGTTTGTGTGTGTGTGTTCTCTCTCTCTGTGTTCTCTCTCTGTTGTCACTCTCACTGTTGTCACTCTCACTACGTGATCTCTCTTTCTCTGTGTGATCTCTCTCTGTGTGTTCTCTGTGTGTTTGTGTTCTGTGTGTGTGTGTTCTCTCTGTGTTCTGTGTGTGTGTTCTCTCTCCCTCTCTCTAATTCCTCTCTCTCTGTGTTCTTTGTTTCTCTCTGTGTTCTCTCTCACTCTCTGTGTTCTCTCTCTCTGTTCTGTGTGTGTGTATGTGTTCTCTCTCTCCCTGTGTTCTCTGTGTGTGTGTTCTCTCTGTGTGTGTTCTCTCACCCACTGTGTTCTCTCTCTCTGTGTTCTCTCTCTCTGTTGTCACTCTCACCATGTGTTCTCTGTGTGTGTGTGTGTTCTCTCTCTCTGTTCTCTCTCTCTCTGTGTTCTCTGTCTATGTGTTCTGTGTGTGTGTTCTCTCTCTCTGTGTGTTCTCTCTGTGTGTTTTGTGTGTGTGTGTTCTCTCTCTGTGTTCTCTCTCTCTATGTTCTCTCTCTCTCTGTGTTCTGTGTGTGTGTTGTCTGTGTGTTCTCTCTCTCTCGGTGTGCGAACTCTGTGTGTGTGTGTGTTCTCTGTGTGTGTTTGGGTTGTCTCTGTGTGTGTGTGCGTTCTGTGTATGTGTGTTCTCTGTGTGTGTGTATGTTCTCTCTTTCTGTGTGTGATCTCTCTCTCTGTTCTCTCTCTGTCTCTGTGTTCTCTCTCTCTCTGTGTTCTCTCTATGTGTGTCTGTTCTCTCTCACTCTGTGTTCTCTCTCTATCTCTGTATTCTGTGTGCGTGTTCTATGTGTGTGTTCTCTTTTGTGTGTGTTGTGTGTGTGTGTTCTCTGTTTGTGTGTTCTGTGTGTGCGTGTTTTCTGTGTGTGTGTTTCTCTGTGTGTGTGCGTGTGTTCTCTCTCACTCTATGTGTTCTCTCTTTTTCTGCGTGATCTCTCTCTCAGCGTTCTCTCTCTCTCTGTTCTCTCTCTCTCTGTGTTCTCTGTGTGTGTGTGTTCTCTCTGTGCGTATGTGTGTGTTCTCTCCCTCTCTGTGTTCTCTCTCTCTCCGTTCTCATTCTCTCTCTGCGTGTTCTCTCTCTCTGTGTTCTCTCTCTCTCTGTGTTCTCTCTCTCTCTGTTCTCTCTCTCTCTGTGTTATCTCTCTCTCTCTGTGTTCTCTGTCTCTCACTGTGTTCTCTCTCCCTCTCACTGTGTTGTCTCTCCCTCTCTCTGTGTTCTCTCTCCCTGACTGCTCTCTCACTTTATGTGTTCTCTCTCTATGTTCTCCGTCTCTCTCTCTCTGCGTTCTCTGTGTGTGTGCCCTCTTGTGTGTGTGTTCTGTGTGTGTGTGTTCTCTGTTTGTGTGTTCTGTGTGTGCGTGTTCTCTGTGTGTTCGCTGTGCGTGCATGTGTTCTCTCTCCCTCTATGTGTTCTCTCTTTCTCTGTGTGATCTCTCTCTGTGTTCTCTCTCTCTCTGTGTTCTCTCTCTCTCTGTGTTCTCTCTATGTGTGTCTGTTCTCTCTCACTCTGCGTTCACTCTCTATCTCTGTATTCTGTGTGTGTGTGTTCTCTGTGTGTGTTCTCTTTTTTTTTAGATTAGATTACTTACAGATTAGATTACTTACAGTGTGGAAACAGGCCCTTCGGCCCAACAAGTCCACACCGCCCCGCCGAAGCGTAACCCACCCATACCCCTACATCTACATTTACCCCTTACCTAACACTATGGGCAATTTAGCATGGCCAATTCACCTGACCTGCACATCTTTGGACTGTGGGAGGAAACCGGAGCACCCGGAGGAAACCCACGCAGACACGGGGAGAACGTGCAAACTCCACACAGTCAGTCGCCTGAGGCGGGAATTGAACCCGGGTTTCAGGCGCTGTGAGGCAGCAGTGCTAACCACTGTGCCACCGTGCCGCCCACATACACAGAGACAGAGAGAGAACAGAGAGAGAGATCACACACAGAAAGAGAGAACATACACACACACAGAGAACACACATACACAGAACGCACACACACACAGAGACAACCCAAACACACACAGAGAACACACACACACACAGAGTTTGTGTGTGTTGTGTGTGTGTGTTCTCTTGTGTGTGTGTTCTGTGTGTGTGTTCTCTGGTTCTGTGTATGTTCTCTCTTTCTGTGTATGATCTGTCTCTCTGTGTTCTCTCTCTCTCTGTGTTCTGTATCTCTATGTTCTCTGTCTGCGTTCTCTGTCTGTGTTCTCTCTATCTGTGTGTTCTCTCTCTCTGTGTTCTCTCTCTCTCTGTTCTCTTTCTCTCTCTATCTCTGTTCTCTCTCTGTGTGTGGTCTTTCTCTCTGTGTTCTCTCTCTCTGTTTGTTCTCACTCTCTCTGTGTGTTCTCGCTCTCTCTGCGATCTCTCGCTCTCTGTGTTCTCTCTCTCTCTGTATTCTCTCTCTGTGTTCTCTCTCTCTCTGTGTATTCTCTCTGTGTGTTCTGTGTGCGTGTGTTCTCTCTCTCTCTGTGTTCTCTCTCTGTGTGTGTCTGTTCTCTCTCACTCTATGTTCTCTCTCTATCTCTGTATTCTGTGTGTGTTCTCTGTGTGTGTGTCCTCTTGTGTGTGTGTTCTGTGTGCCTGTTCTCTGTTTGTGTGTTCTGTGTGTGCGTGTTCTGTGTGTGTGTTCCTCTGTGTGAGTGCTCTGTGTGTGCGTGTTCTGTGTGTGTGTTTCTCTGTGTGTGTACTCTGTATGTGTTCTCTGTGTGTGCGTGTGTTCTCTCTCCCTCTATGTGTTCTCTCTTTCCCTGTGTGATCACGCTCTCTGTTCTCTCTCTCTCTGTGTTCTCTGTGTGTTTGTGTTCTGTGTGTGTGTTCTGTGTGTTTGTGATCTGTGTGTGTTTCTCTGTGTGTGTGTGCTCTGTGTGTGTGTTCTCTTTGTGTGTGCGTGTGTTCTCTCACCCTCTATGTGTTCTCTCTTTGTCTGTGTGATCTCTCTCTGTGGGTGTTCTCTTGTGTGTGTGTTCTGTGTCTGTGTTCTCTGTTTGTGTGTTCTGTGTGTGCGTGTTCTGTATGTGTGTTTCTCTGTGCGTGCGCTCTGTGTGTTCTCTGTGTGTGTGCGTGTGTTCTCTCTCCCTCTATGTGTTCTCTCTTTCCCTGTGTGATCACGCTCTCTGTTCTCTCTCTTTCTGTGTTCTCTGTGTGTTTGTGTTCTGTGTGTTTGTGGTCTGCGTGTGTTTCTCTCTGTGTGTGTGCTCTGTGTGTGTGTTCTCTTTGTGTGTGCGTGTGTTCTCTCACCCTCTATGAGTTCTCTCTTTCTCTGTGTGATCTCTCTCTGTGTGTTCTCTGTGTGTTTGTGTTCTGCGTGTGTGTTCTCTCTGTGTGTTCTGTGTGTGTGTTCTCTCTCTCTGTGTTCTCTCTCTGTGTATTCTCTCTCCCTCTATGTGTTCTCTCTTTCTCTGTGTGATCTCTCTCTGTGTTCTCTCTCTCTCTGTGTTCTCTGTGTGTTTGTGTTCTGTGTGTGTGTTCTCTGTCTGTGTTTGTGTTGTCTGTGTGTTTGTGTGCGTTCTGTGTATGTGTGTCCTCTGTGTGTGTGTATGTTCTCTCTCTCTGTGAGTGATCTCTCTCTGTTCTCTCTCTCTCTCTCTGTTCTCTCTCTCTGTGTGTTCTCTCTCTGTGATTGTCTGTTCTCTCTCACTCCATGTTCTATCTCTATCTGTGTATTCTGTGTGTGTGTGTGTGTGTGTGTTCTCTGTGTGTTCTCTGTGTGTGTTTGGGTTATGTGTGTGTGTGTGCGTTCTGTGTATGTGTGTTCTCTGTGTGTGTGTGTACTCTCTCTGTGTTCTCTCTCTCTGTGTTCTCTCTCTCTCTGTGTTCTGTCTCTCTATGTTCTCTGTCTGTGTTCTCTGTCTGTGTTCTCTCTATCTGTGTGTTCTCTCTCTCTGTGTTCTCTCTCTCTCTGTTCTCTTTCTCTCTCTATCTCTGTTCTCTCTGTGTGCGTGTTGTTTTTCTCTCTTTGTGTTCTCTCTCTCTGTTTGTTCTCACTCTCTCTGTGTGTTCTCGCTCTCGCTGCGATCTCTCGCTCTCTGTGTTCTCTGTCTCTCTGTATTCTCTCTCTGTGTTCTCTCTCTGCTAGTGTTCTCTCTGTGTGTTCTCTCTGTGTTGTCTCTCCCTCTCTCTGTGTTCTCTCCCCCTCTCTGGTCTCTCTCTCTATGTGTTCTGTCTCTCTGTTCTCCCTCTCTCTCTCTGCGTTCTCTGTGTGTGTGTTCTCTCTCTTTCTGTGTTCTCTCTCTCTGTGTTCTCTCTCTCTGTGTTCTCTCTCTCTCTGTGTGTTCTCTCTTTCTCTGTGTGATCTCTCTCTGTGTTCTCTCTCTCTCTGTGTTCTCTGTGTGTTTGTATTCTGTGTGTGTGTTCTCTGTCTGTGTTTGTGTTGTCTGTGTGTTTGTGTGGGTTCTGTGTATGTGTGTCCTCTGTGTGTGTGTATGTTCTCTCTCTCTGTGAGTGATCTCTCTCTGTTCTCTCTCTCTGTGTGTTCTCTCTGTGTGATTGTCTGTTCTCTCTCACTCCATGTTCTATCTCTATCTGTGTATTCTGTGTGTGTGTGTGTGTGTGTTCTCTGTGTGTGTTTGGGTTATCTGTGTGTGTTTGCGTTCTGTGTATGTGTGTTCTCTGTGTGTGTGTGTACTCTCTCTGTGTTCTCTCTCTCTGTGTTCTCTCTCTCTCTGTGTTCTGTCTCTCTATGTTCTCTGTCTGTGTTCTCTGTCTGTGTTCTCTCTATCTGTGTGTTCTCTCTCTGTGTGTTCTCTCTCTCTCTGTTCTCTTTCTCTCTCTATCTCTGTTCTCTCTGTGTGCGTGTTGTTTTTCTCTCTTTGTGTTCTCTCTCTCTGTTTGTTCTCACTCTCTCTGTGTGTTCTCGCTCTCTCTGCGATCTCTCGCTCTCTGTGTTCTCTGTCTCTCTGTATTCTCTCTCTGTGTTCTCTCTCTGCTAGTGTTCTCTCTGTGTGTTCTCTCTGTGTTGTCTCTCCCTCTCTCTGTGTTCTCTCCCCCTCTCTGGTCTCTCTCTCTATGTGTTCTGTCTCTCTGTTCTCCCTCTCTCTCTCTGCGTTCTCTGTGTGTGTGTTCTCTCTCTCTCTGTGTTCTCTCTCTCTGTGTTCTCTCTCTCTCTGTGTTCTGTGTGTGTGTTCTCTGCGTGTGTGGATCTTCCCTCTGTGCGTGAGTTCTTCCTGTGTGTCTTCTCTGTGTATGTGTTTACTGTGTGTGTGATTGTTCTCTCTCTCTCTGTGTTCTCTCTCTCGCTCTGTGTTCTCTCTTTATCTCTCTGTGTTCTCTCTCTCTCTGTGTTCTCTCTCTCTGTGTGTACTCTGTGTATGTGTGTCTGTGTGTGTGTTTGTGTTCTACCTCTGTGTGTGTGTTCTCTCTCTGTGTGTTCTCTCTCTCTCTGTGTTCTCTCTGTCTCACTGTGTTCTCTCTCCCTCTCTCTGTGTTGTCTCTCCCTCTCTCTGTGTTCTCTCTGTGTGTGTGTTCTCTCTCTGTGTGTGTTCTCTCTGTGTGTTCTGTGTGTGTGTGTTCTCTCTCTGTGTTACATAGAACATAGAACATAGAACAATACAGCGCAGTACAGGCCCTTCGGCCCTCGATGTTGCGCCGATCAAAGCCCACCTAACCTACACTAACCCACTATCCTCCATATACCTATCCAATGCCCGCTTAAATACCCATAAAGAGGGAGAGTCCACTACTGCTACTGGCAGGGCATTCCATGATCTTACGACTCGCTGAGTGAAGAACCTACCCCTAACATCAGTCCTATATCTACCCCCCCTTAATTTAAAGCTATGCCCCCTTGTAATAGCTGACTCCATACGCGGAAAAAGGTTCTCACTGTCAACCCTATCTAACCCCCTAATCATCTTGTACACCTCTATCAAATCACCCCTAAACCTTCTTTTCTCCAAAGAAAACAACCCCAAGTGCCTCAGCCTTTCCTCATAGGATCTTCCTACCATACCAGGCAACATCCTGGTAAACCTCCTCTGCACCCGTTCCAGTGCCTCCACATCCTTCCTATAGTATGGCGACCAAAACTGCACACAATATTCCAGAAGCGGCCGCACCAGAGTCTTATACAACTGCAGCATGACCTCAGGACTCCGGAACTCAATTCCTCTACCAATAAAAGCCAGTACGCCATATGCCTTCTTCACTGCACTATTTACCTGGGTGGCAACTTTCAGAGATCTGTGTACATGGACACCAAGATCCCTCTGCTCTTCCACACTACCAAGTAGTCTACCATTAGCCCAGTAATCCATCTTTTTATTACTCTTACCAAAGTGAATCACTTCACACTTAGCTACATTGAACTCCATTTGCCACCTTTCTGCCCAGCTCTGCAGCTTCTCTATATCCCGCTGTAACCTGCCATATCCTTCCTCACTGTCTACAACTCCTCCGACTTTCGTATCATCCGCAAACTTGCTCTCTCTCTCTATGTTCTCTCTCTCTCTCTGTGTTCTGTGTGTGTGTCCTCTGTGTGTCTGTATTCTGTGTGTGTGTTCTCTGTGTGTTTTCTCTCTCTGTGTGTTCTCTCTCTCTCTGTTTTCTCTGTTTGTGTGTGTGTGTTCTCTCTCTCTGTGTTCTCTCTCTGTTGTCACTCTCACTGTTGTCACTCTCACTATGTGATCTCTCTTTCTCTGTGTGATCTCTCTCTGTGTGTTCTCTGTGTGTTTGTGTTCTGTGTGTGTGTTCTCTCTGTGTGTTCTGTGTGTGTGTTCTCTCTCCCTCTCTCTAATCCCTCTCTCTCTGTGTTCTTTGTTTCTCTCTGTGTTCTCTCTCACTCTCTGTGTTCTCTCTCTCTGTTCTGTGTGTGTGTATGTGTTCTCTCTCTCCCTGTGTTCTCTGTGTGTGTGTTCTCTCTGTGTGTGTTCTCTCACCCACTGTGTTCTCTCTCTCTGTGTTCTCTCTCTCTGTTGTCACTCTCACCATGTGTTCTCTGTGTGTGTGTGTGTTCTCTCTCTCTGTTCTCTCTCTCTCTGTGTTCTCTGTCTATGTGTTCTGTGTGTGTGTTCTCTCTCTCTGTGTGTTCTCTCTGTGTGTTTTGTGTGTGTGTGTTCTCTCTCTGTGTTCTCTCTCTCTATGTTCTCTCTCTCTCTGTGTTCTGTGTGTGTGTTCTCTGTGTGTTCTCTCTCTCTCGGTGTGCGAACTCTGTGTGTGTGTGTGTTCTCTGTGTTTGTGTATTCTCTGTGTGTATGTGTGTTCTCTGTGTGTTCTCTCTCTCTCTCTGTGTTCTCTCTCTCTCTGTTTTCTTTGTTTGTGTGTGTGTGTTCTCTCTCTCTGTGTTCTCTCTCTCTGTGTTCTCTCTCACTGTTGTCACTCTCACTATGTGCTCTCTCTCTCTGTGATCTCTCTCTCTGTGATCTCTCTCTATCTCTGTTTGTTCAGTGTGTGTGTGTGTTCACTCGCTCTCTGTGTGTGTGTTCTCTCTCTCTCTCTCTCTGTCCTCTGCGGGTGTGTGTCTGTGTGCGTTCTCTCTGTGCGTATGTGTGCATTCGCTCTCTCTCTCTCTGTGTGCTCTCTCCTTCTCTCTGTGTGTTTTCTCTATCTCTGTGTTCTCTGTGTGATCTCTCTCTCTCTCTCTAATTCCTCTCTCTCTCTCTGTGTTCTTTGTTTCTCTCTGAGTTCTCTCTCACGCTCTGAGTTCTCTCTCTGTTCTCAGTGTGTGTGTGTGTGTTCTCTCTCTCCCTGTGTTCTGTGTGTGTGTGTGTGCTCTCTCTCTCTCACTGTGTTCTGTCTCTCTCTGTGTTCTCTCGCTCTGTGTTCTCTCTCTGTGTTGTCACTCTCACAATGTGTTCTGTGTGTGTGTGTGTGTTGTCTCTCAGTGTGTGATCTCTTTCTCTGTTCTCTCTCTCTCTCTCTCTCTCAGTTCTCTCTCTCTCTATGTTCTCTCTCTATGTTCTCTCTCTGTGTGTGTCTGTTCTCTCTCACTCTGTGTTCCCTCTCTATATCTGTATTCTGTGTGTGTGTGTGTTCTCTGTGTGTGTGTTCTCTTGTGTGTGTGTTCTGTGTGTGTGTTCTCTGTTTGTGTGTTCTGTGTGTGCGTGTTCTCTGTGTGTGTGTGCTCTGTGTGTGTGTTCCCTCTGTGTGTGCGTGTGTTCTCTCTCCCTCTCCGTGTTCTCTCTTTCTCTCTGTGTTCTCTCTCTCTGTGCGTTCTCTCTCTCTCTGTGTTCTCACTCTCTCTGTTGTCACTCTCACTATGTGTTCTCTCTCTGTGTGTATGTTCTCTCTTTCTGTGTTCTCTCTCTCTGTTGTCACTCTCACTTTGTGTTCTCTCTCTCTGTGCGATCACTCTCTCAGCGTTCTCTCTCTCTCTGTTCCCTCTCTCTCTGTGTTCTGTGTGTGTGTGTTCTCTCTGTGTGTATGTGTGTGTTCTCTCTCTCTCCGTTCTCGTTCTCTCTCTGTGTGTTCTCTCTCTCCGTGTTCTCTCTCAATCTCTGTGTACTCTGTGTGTGTGTGTCTGTGTGTGTGTTTGTGTTCTACCTCTGTGTGTGTGTTCTCTCTGTGTGTGTTCTCTCTCTCTGTGTGTTCTCTCTGTCTCACTGTGGTCTCTCTCCCTCTCTCTGTGTTGTCTCTCCCTCTCTCTGTGTTCTCTCTGACTGTGTTCTCTCTATCTGTGTGTTCCCTGTGTGTTTGTGTTCTGTGTGTGTGTTCTCTGTGTGTGTGCGTTCTGTGTGTGTGTGTTCTGTGTGTGTGTGTATGTTCCCTCTTTCTGTGTGTGATCTCTCTCTCTCTGTGCTCTCTCTCTCTGTGTTCTCTCTCTCTCTGTGTACTCTGTGTATGTGTGTCTGTGTGTGTGTTTGTGTTCTACCTCTGTGTGTGTGTTCTCTCTCTGTGTGTTCTCTCTCTCTCTGTGTTCTCTCTGTCTCACTGTGTTCTCTCTCCCTCTCTCTGTGTTGTCTCTCCCTCTCTCTGTGTTCTCTCTGTGTGTGTGTTCTCTCTCTGTGTGTGTTCACTCTGTGTGTTCTGTGTGTGTGTGTTCTCTCTCTGTGTTCTCTCTCTCTATGTTCTCTCTCTCTCTCTGTGTTCTGTGTGTGTGTCCTCTGTGTGTCTGTATTCTGTGTGTGTGTTCTCTGTGTGTTTTCTCTCTCTGTGTGTTCTCTCTCTCTCTGTTTTCTCTGTTTGTGTGTGTGTGTTCTCTCTCTCTGTGTTCTCTCTCTGTTGTCACTCTCACTGTTGTCACTCTCACTATGTGATCTCTCTTTCTCTGTGTGATCTCTCTCTGTGTGTTCTCTGTGTGTTTGTGTTCTGTGTGTGTGTTCTCTCTGTGTGTTCTGCGTGTGTGTTCTCTCTCCCTCTCTCTAATTCCTCTCTCTCTGTGTTCTTTGTTTCTCTCTGTGTTCTCTCTCACTCTCTGTGTTCTCTCTCTCTGTTCTGTGTGTGTGTATGTGTTCTCTCTCTCCCTGTGTTCTCTCTGTGTGTGTTCTCTCACCCACTGTGTTCTCTCTCTCTGTGTTCTCTCTCTCTGTTGTCACTCTCACCATGTGTTCTCTGTGTGTGTGTGTGTTCTCTCTCTCTGTTCTCTCTCTCTCTGTGTTCTCTGTCTATGTGTTCTGTGTGTGTGTTCTCTCTCTCTCTGTGTTCTCTCTGTGTGTTTTGTGTGTGTGTGTTCTCTCTCTGTGTTCTCTCTCTCTATGTTCTCTCTCTCTCTGTGTTCTGTGTGTGTGTTCTCTGTGTGTTCTCTCTCTCTCGGTGTGCGAACTCTGTGTGTGTGTGTGTTCTCTGTGTGTGTGTATTCTCTGTGTGTATGTGTGTTCTCAGTGTGTTCTCTCTCTCTCTCTGTGTTCTCTCTCTCTCTGTTTTCTTTGTTTGTGTGTGTGTGTTCTCTCTCTCTGTGTTCTCTCTCTCTGTGTTCTCTCTCACTGTTGTCACTCTCACTATGTGCTCTCTCTCTCTGTGATCTCTCTCTCTGTGATCTCTCTCTATCTCTGTTTGTTCTGTGTGTGTGTGTGTTCACTCGCTCTCTCTGTGTGTGTTCTCTCTCTCTCTCTCTCTGTCCTCTGCGGGTGTGTGTCTGTGTGCGTTCTCTCTGTGCGTATGTGTGCATTCGCTCTCTCTCTCTCTGTGTGCTCTCTCCTTCTCTCTGTGTGTTTTCTCTATCTCTGTGTTCTCTGTGTGATCTCTCTCTCTCTCTCTAATTCCTCTCTCTCTCTCTGTGTTCTTTGTTTCTCTCTGAGTTCTCTCTCACGCTCTGAGTTCTCTCTCTGTTCTCAGTGTGTGTGTGTGTGTTCTCTCTCTCCCTGTGTTCTGTGTGTGTGTGTGTGCTCTCTCTCTCTCACTGTGTTCTGTCTCTCTCTGTGTTCTCTCGCTCTGTGTTCTCTCTCTGTGTTGTCACTCTCACAATGTGTTCTCTGTGTGTGTGTGTGTTGTCTCTCAGTGTGTGATCTCTTTCTCTGTTCTCTCTCTCTCTCTCTCTCTTTGTTCTCTCTCTCTCTATGTTCTCTCTCTATGTTCTCTCTCTGTGTGTGTCTGTTCTCTCTCACTCTGTGTTCCCTCTCTATATCTGTATTCTGTGTGTGTGTGTGTTCTCTCTGTGTGTGTTCTCTTGTGTGTGTGTTCTGTGTGTGTGTTCTCTGTTTGTGTGTTCTGTGTGTGCGTGTTCTCTGTGTGTGTGTGCTCTGTGTGTGTGTTCCCTCTGTGTGTGCGTGTGTTCTCTCTCCCTCTACGTGTTCTCTCTTTCTCTGTGTGATCTCTCTCTGTGTTCTCTCTCTCTCTCTGTGTTCTCTCTCTCTGTGCGTTCTCTCTCTCTCTGTGTTCTCACTCTCTCTGTTGTCACTCTCACTATGTGTTCTCTCTCTGTGTGTATGTTCTCTCTTTCTGTGTTCTCTCTCTCTGTTGTCACTCTCACTATGTGTTCTCTCTCTCTGTGCGATCACTCTCTCAGCGTTCTCTCTCTCTCTGTTCCCTCTCTCTCTGTGTTCTGTGTGTGTGTGTTCTCTCTGTGTGTATGTGTGTGTTCTCTCTCTCTCTGTGTTCTCTCTCTCTCCGTTCTCGTTCTCTCTCTGTGTGTTCTCTCTCTCCGTGTTCTCTCTCAATCTCTGTGTACTCTGTGTGTGTGTGTCTGTGTGTGTGTTTGTGTTCTACCTCTGTGTGTGTGTTCTCTCTCTGTGTGTTCTCTCTCTCTGTGTGTTCTCTCTGTCTCACTGTGGTCTCTCTCCCTCTCTCTGTGTTGTCTCTCCCTCTCTCTGTGTTCTCTCTGACTGTGTTCTCTCTATCTGTGTGTTCCCTGTGTGTTTGTGTTCTGTGTGTGTGTTCTCTGTGTGTGTGCGTTCTGTGTGTGTGTGTTCTGTGTGTGTGTGTATGTTCCCTCTTTCTGTGTGTGATCTCTCTCTCTCTGTGCTCTCTCTCTCTGTGTTCTCGTTCTCGATCTCTGTTCTCTCTATCTGTGTGTTCTCTCTCTCTCGGTGTTCTCTCTGTCTCACTGTGGTCTCTCTCCCTCTCACTGTGTTGTCTCTCCCTCTCTCTGTGTTCTCTCTGACTGTGTTCTCTCTATCTGTGTGTTCCCTGTGTGTTTGTGTTCTGTGTGTGTGTTCTCTGTGTGTGTGCGTTCTGTGTGTGTGTGTTCTGTGTGTGTGTGTATGTTCCCTCTTTCTGTGTGTGATCTCTCTCTCTCTGTGCTCTCTCTCTCTGTGTTCTCGTTCTCTATCTCTGTTCTCTCTATCTGTGTGTTCTCTCTCTCTCTGTGTTCTCTCTCTCAGTTTGTTCTCACTCTCTCTGTGTGTTCTCGCTCTCTCTGCGATCTCTCGCTCTCTGCGTTCTCTGTCTCTCTGTATTCTCTCTCTGTGTTCTCTCTCTGTTAGTGTTCTCTCTGTGTGTTCTCTCTGTGTTGTCTCTACCTCTCTCTGTGTTCTCTCCCCCTCTCTGGTCTCTCTCTCTATGTGTTCTGTCTCTCTGTTCTCCCTCTCTCTCTCTGCGTTCTCTCTGTGTGTGTTCTCTCTCCCTCTGTGTTCTCTGTGTGTGTGTGTCTGTTCTCTCTCACTCTGTGTTCTCTCTCTATCTCTGTATTCTGTGTGTGGTCTCTGTGTGTGTTCTCTTGTGTGTGTGTTCTGTGTGTGTGTTCTCTGTTTGTGTGTTCTGTGTGTGCGTGTTTTCTGTGTGTGTGTTCTGTATGTCTGTGTTCTGTGTGTGCTTGTTCTCTGTGTCTATTCGCTGTGTGTGTGTGTGTGTTCTCTCTCCCTCTCTGTGTTCTCTCTCTCTCTGTATTCTCTCTCTGTGTTCTCTCTCTCTCTGTGTTCTCTCTGTGTGTTCTGTGTGTGTGTGTTGTCTCTGTCTCTGTGTTCTCTCTGTGTGTGTTCTCTCTCCCTCTGTGTTCTCTCTGTGTGTGTGTCTGTTCTCTCTCACTCTGTGTTCTCTCTCTATCTCTGTATTCTGTGTGTGTTCTCTGTGTGTGTTCTCTTGTGTGTGTGTTCAGTGTGTGTTCTCTGTTTGTGTGTTCTGTGTGTGCGTGTTTTCTCTGTGTGTTCTGTATGTCTGTGTTCTGTGTGTGTGTTTCTCTGTGTGTGTGTTCTCTGTGTGTGTGCGTGTGTTCACTCTCCCTCTATGTGTTCTCTCTTTCTCTGTGTGATCTCTCTCTGTGTGTTCTCTGTGTGTTTGTGTTCTGTGTGTGTGTTCTCTCTGTGTGTTCTCTGTGTGTGTGACCCCTGTGTGTGTTTGTGTTCTCTATTATTGTGTGCTCTGTCTCTCTCTGTGTTCTCTCTCTCTGTGTTCTCTGTCTGTGTTCTCTCTGTGTGTTCTCTCTCTCTGTGTTCCCACTGTCTCTGTGTTCTCATTGTGTTTGTGTTCTGTGTGTGTGTTCTCTCTGTGTGTGCGTTCTCTGTGTGTGTGTGTTCTGTGTATGTGTGTGTTCTCTCTCTGTGTGTTCTCTGTGTGTGTGTTCTCCCTCTGTGTTCTCTCTCTCACTCTGTGTTCTCTTTCTATCTCTGTATTCTGTGTGTGTTCCCTGTGTGTGTGTTCTCTTGTGTGTGTGTGCTCTGTGTGTGTGTGTTCTCTGTTTGTGTGTTCTTGTGTGTGCGTGTTCTCTGTGTGTGTTCGCTGTGTGTATGCGTGTGTTCTCTCTCCCTCTATGTGTTCTCATATCTCTGTGTGATCTCTCGCTGTGTGTTCTCTGTGTGTTTGTGTTCTGTGTGTGTGTTCTCTCTGTGTGTTCTCTGTGTGTGTGACCCCTGTGTGTGTTTGTGTTCTCTATTATTGTGTGCTCTGTCTCTCTCTGTGTTCTCTCTCTCTGTGTTCTCTGTCTGTGTTCTCTCTGTGTGTTCTCTCTCTCTGTGTTCCCACTGTCTCTGTGTTCTCATTGTGTTTGTGTTCTGTGTGTGTGTGTTCTCTCTGTGTGTGCGTTCTCTGTGTGTGTGTGTTCTGTGTATGTGTGTGTTCTCTCTGTGTGTGTGTGTTCTCCCTCTGTGTTCTCTCTCTCACTCTGTGTTCTCTCTCTATCTCTGTATTCTGTGTGTGTTCCCTGTGTGTGTGTTCTCTTGTGTGTGTGTGCTCTGTGTGTGTGTGTTCTCTGTTTGTGTGTTCTTGTGTGTGCGTGTTCTCTGTGTGTGTTCGCTGTGTGTATGCGTGTGTTCTATCTCCCTCTATGTGTTCTCATATCTCTGTGTGATCTCTCTCTCTCTGTGTTCTCTGTCTCTCACTGTGTTCTTTCTCCCTCTCACTGTGTTGTCTCTTCCTCTCTCTGTGTTCTCTCTCCCTGACTGTTCTCTCACTCCATGTGTTCCCTCTCTGTGTTCTCCGTCGCTCTCTCTGCGTTCTCTGTTTGTGTGTTCTCTTGTGTGTGTGTTCTGTGTGTGTGTGTGTGTTCTCTGTTTGTGTGTTCTGTGTGTGCGTGTTCTCTGTGTGTTCGCTCTGTGTGTGCGTGTGTTGTCTCTCCCTCCATGTGTTCTCTCTTTCTCTGTGTGATCTCTCTCTGTATTCTCTCTCTCTCTCCGTGTTCTCTGTGTGTTTGTGTTCCGTGTGTGTGTTCTCTGTCTGTGTGTTCTCTGTGTGTGTTTGGGTTGTCTGTGTGTGTGTGTGCGTTTTGTGTATGTGTGTTCTCTGTGTGTGTGTATGCTCTCTCTGTGTTCTCTCTCACTCTGTGTTCTCTCTCTATCTCTGTATTCTATATGTGTGTGTTCTCTGTGTGTGTTCTCTTTTGTGTGTGTTGTGTGTGTGTATGTTCTGTGTGTGTGTGTGTTTCTCTGTGTGTTCTCGCTCTCTCTGCGATCTCTCGCTCTCTGTGTTCTCTCTCTCTCTGTATTCTCTCTCTGTGATCTCTGTGTGTGTGTGTTCTCTCTGTGTGTTCTGTGTGTGTGTTCTCTCTCTCTCTGTGTTCTCTCTCTGTGTGTTCTCTCTCCCTCTATGTGTTCTCTCTTTCTCTGTGTGATCGTTCTCTGTATTCTCTCTCTCTGTGTGTTCTGAGTGTGTGTTCTCTGTGTGTTTGTGTGTTCTCTATGTGTGTATGTTCTCTCTTTCTGTGTGTGATCTCTCTCTCTGTTCTCTCTCTCTCTCTCTCTCTGTGTCTGTTCTCTCTCACTATGTGTTCTCTCTTTATCTCTGTATTCTGTGTGTTTGTATTTTCTGTCTGTGTGTTCTCTTGTGTGTGTGTTCTGTGTGTGTGTTCTCTGGTTGTGTGTATTTTCTCTCTTTCTGTGTATGATCTGTCTCTGTGTTCTCTCTCTCTCTGTGTCTGTTCTCTCTCACTATGTGTTCTCTCTCTATCTCTGTATTCTGTGTTTTTGTGTTTTCTTTCTGTGTGTTCTCTTGTGTGTGTGTTCTGTGTGTGTTCTCTGTTTGTGTATATGTTCTCTCTTTCTGTGTATGATCTCTCTCTCTGTGTGATCTCTCTCTGTGTTTTCTTCTCGCTCTGTGTGTGCGCGCGTGTGTTTTCGCTCTCTCTCTGTGTTCTGTGTGTGTGTGTGTACTCTCTCTCTGTTCTCTCTCTCTGTGTTCTCTCTCTCTGTGTTCTGTCTCTCCATGATCTCTGTCTGTGTTCTCTGTCTGTGTTCTCTCTATCTGTGTGTTCTCTCTCTCTCTGTGTTCTCTCTCTCTGTTCTCTTTCTCTCTCTATCTCTGTTCTCTCTGTGTGCGTGTTATTTTTCTCTCTTTGTGTTCTCTAGAACATAGAACATAGAACATAGAACAATACAGCACAGAACAGGCCCTTCGGCCCACGATGTTGTGCCGAACTTCTATCCTAGATTAAGCACCCATCCATGTACCTATCCAAATGCCGCTTAAAGGTCGCCAATGAATCTGACTCTACCACTCCCACGGGCAGCGCATTCCATGCCCCCACCACTCTCTGGGTGAAGAACCCACCCCTGACATCTCCCCTATACCTTCCACCCTTCACCTTAAATTTATGTCCCCTTGTAACACTCTGTTGTACCCGGGGAAAAAGTTTCTGACTGTCTACTCTATCTATTCCTCTGATCATCTTATAAACCTCTATCAAGTCACCCCTCATCCTTCGCCGTTCCAACGAGAAAAGGCCGAGAACTCTCAACCTATCCTCGTATGACCTACTCTCCATTCCAGGCAACATCCTGGTAAATCTTCTCTGCACCCTCTCCAAAGCTTCCACATCTTTCCTAAAGTGAGGCGACCAGAACTGCACACAGTACTCCAAATGTGGCCTAACCAAAGTCCTGTACAGCTGCAACATCACCTCACGACTCTTGAATTCAATCCCTCTGCTAATGAACGATAATACTCCATAGGCCTTCTTACAAACTCTATCCACCTGAGTGGCAACCTTCAAAGATCTATGTACATAGACCCCAAGATCCCTCTGTTCCTCCACCTGACCAAGAACCCTACCATTAACCCTGTATTCCGCATTCTTATTTGTTCTTCCAAAATGGACAACTTCACACTTGGCAGGGTTGAACTCCATCTGCCACTCCTCAGCCCAGCTCTGCATCATATCTAAGTCCCTCTGCAGCCGACAACAGCCCTCCTCACTGTCCACAACTCCACCTATCTTTGTATCATCTGCAAATTTACTGACCCACCCTTCGATTCCCTCATCTAAGTCATTAATAAAAATTACAAACAGCAGAGGACCCAGAACTGATCCCTGCGGAACTCCACTTGTAACTGGACTCCATGCTGAATATTTACCATCTACCACCACTCTCTGACTTCGACCGGTTAGCCAGTTTTCTATCTGTGTTCTCTCTCTCTGTTTGTTCTCACTCTCTCTCTGTGTTCTCGCTCTCTCTGCGATCTCTCGCTCTCTGTGTTCTCTGTCTCTCTGTATTCTCTCTCTGTGTTCTCTCTCTCTGTTCGTGTTCTCTCTGTGTGTTCTCTCTGTGTTGTCTCTCCCTCTCTCTGTGTTCTCTCCCCCTCTCTGGTCTCTCTCTCTATGTGTTCTGTCTCTCTGTTCTCCCTCTCTCTCTCTGCGTTCTCTGTGTGTGTGTTCTCTCTCTCTCTGTGTTCTCTCTCTCTCTGTGTTCTGTGTGTGTGTTCTCTGCGTGTGTGGATCTTCCCTCTGTGTGTGAGTTCATCCTGTGTGTGTTCTCTGTGTATGTGTTTACTGTGTGTGTGATTGTTCTCTCTCTCTGTGTTCTCTCTCTCGCTCTGTGTTCTCTCTCTATCTCTCTGTGTTCTCTCTCTCTCTGTGTTCTCTCTCTCTCTGTGTACTCTGTGTATGTGTGTCTGTGTGTGTGTTTGTGTTCTACCTCTGTGTGTGTGTTCTCTCTCTGTGTGTTCTCTCTCTCTCTGTGTTCTCTCTGTCTCACTGTGTTCTCTCTCCCTCTCTCTGTGTTGTCTCTCCCTCTCTCTGTGTTCTCTCTGTCTGTGTTCTCTCTATCTGTGTGTTCTCTGTGTGTTTGTGTTCTGTGTGTGTGTTCTCTGTGTGTGTGCGTTCTGTGTGTGTGTGTTCTCTGTGTGTGTGTATGTTCCCTCTTTCTGTGTGTGATCTCTCTCTCTCTGTGTTCTCTCTCTGTGTGTTCTCTCTCTCTCTGTGCTCTCTCTCTCTGTTCTCGTTCTCTATCTCTGTTCTCTCTATCTGTGTGTTCTCTCTCTCTCTGTGTTCTCTCTCTCAGTTTGTTCTCACTCTCTCTGTGTGTTCTCGCTCTCTCTGCGATCTCTCGCTTTCTGCGTTCTCTCTCTCTCTGTATTCTCTCTCTGTGTTCTCTGTGTGTGTATGTTCTCTCTGTGTGTTCTGTGTGCGTGTGTGTTCTCTCTCTCTCTGTATTCTCTCTCTTTGTGTTCTCTCTCTCTCTGTGTTCTGTGTGTGTGTTCTCTGTGTGTGTGTTCTCTGTGTGTGTGTTCTCTCTGTGTGTGTTCTCTCACTCACTGTGTTCTCTCTCTCTGTGTTCTCTCTCTCTGTTGTCACTCTCACCATGTGTTCTCTGTGTGTGTGTGTGTTCTCTCTCTCTCTCTCTCTCTGTTCTCTCTCTCTGTGTTCTCTCTCTCTCTGTGTTCTCTGTCTATGCCTTCTGTGTGTGTGTTCTCTCTCTGTGTGTGTTCTCTCTGTGTGTTCTGTGTGTGTGTGTTCTCTCTCTGTGTTCTCTCTCTCTATGTTCTCTCTCTCTCTCTGTGTTCTGTGTGTGCGTCCTCTGTGTGTCTGTATTCTGTGTGTGTGTTTGTGTGTTCTCTGTGTGTTTTCTCTCTCTGTGTGTTCTCTCTCTCTCTGTTTTCTCTGTTTGTGTGTGTGTGTTCTCTCTCTCTGTGTTCTCTCTCTGTTGTCACTCTCACTGTTGTCACTCTCACTATGTGATCTCTCTTTCTCTGTGTGATCTCTCTCTGTGTGTTCTCTGTGTGTTTGTGTTCTGTGTGTGTGTTCTCTCTGTGTGTTCTGTGTGTGTGTTCTCTCTCCCTCTCTCTAATTCCTCTCTCTCTGTGTTCTTTGTTTCTCTCTGTGTTCTCTCTCACTCTCTGTGTTCTCTCTCTCTGTTCTGTGTGTGTGTGTATGTGTTTTCTCTCTCCCTGTGTTCTCTGTGTGTGTGGTCTCTCTGTGTGTGTTCTCTCACCCACTGTGTTCTCTCTCTCTGTGTTCTCTCTCTCTGTTGTCACTCTCACCATGTGTTCTCTGTGTGTGTGTGTGTTCTCGCTCTCTGTTCTCTCTCTCTGTGTTCTCTCTCTCTCTGTGTTCTCTGTCTATGTGTTCTGTTTGTGTGTTCTCTGTGTGTTCTCTCTCTCTCGGTGTGCGAACTCTGTGTGTGTGTGTGTTCTCTGTGTGTGTGTATTCTCTGTGTGTATGTGTGTTCTCTGCGTGTTCTCTCTCTCTCTGTTTTCTCTGTTTGTGTGTGTGTGTTCTCTCTCTCTGTGTTCTCTCTCTCTGTGTTCTCTCTCACTGTTGTCACTCTCACTATGTGCTCTCTCTCTCTGTGTGATCTCTCTCTCTGTGATCTCTCTCTATCTCTGTTTGTTCTCTGTGTGTGTGTGTTCACTCGCGCTCTCTGTGTGTGTTCTCTCTCTCTCTGTGTCCTCTGTGGGTGTGTGTCTGTGTGCGTTCTCTCTGTGCGTATGTGTGCATTCGCTCTCTCTCTCTCTGTGTGCTCTCTCCTTCTCTCTGTGTGTTTTCTCTATCTCTGTGTTCTCTGTGTGATCTCTCTCTCTCTAATTCCTCTCTCTCTCTCTGTGTTCTTTGTTTCTCTCTGAGTTCTCTCTCACGCTCTGAGTTCTCTCTCTCTGTTCTCAGTGTGTGTGTGCGTGTTCTCTCTCTCCCTGTGTTCTGTGTGTGTGTGTGTGCTCTCTCTCTCACTGTGTTCTGTCTCTCTCTGTGTTCTCTCGCTCTGTGTTCTCTCTCTGTGTTGTCACTCTCACAATGTGTTCTCTGTGTGTGTGTGTGTGTTGTCTCAGTGTGTGATCTCTTTCTCTGTTCTCTCTCTCTCTCTCTCTCTGTTCTCTCTCTCTCTCTGTGTTCTCTCTCTGTGTGTGTCTGTTCTCTCTCACTCTGTGTTCCCTCTCTATATCTGTATTCTGTGTGTGTGTGTGTTCTCTGTGTGTGTGCTCTCTTGTGTGTGTGTTCTGTGTGTGTGTTCTCTGTTTGTGTGTTCTGTGTGTGCGTGTTCTCTGTGTGTGTGTGCTCTGTGTGTGTGTTCCCTCTGTGTGTGCGTGTGTTCTCTCTCCCTCTACGTGTTCTCTCTTTCTCTGTGTGATCTCTCTCTGTGTTCTCTCTCTCTCTCTGTGTTCTCTGTCTGTTTGTGTCCTGTGTGTGTTCTCTGTGTGTGTGTTCTCTATGTGTGTTCTCTCACTCACTGTGTTCTCTCTCTCTGTGTTCTCTCTCTCTGTTGTCACTCTCACCATGTGTTCTCTCTCTCTCTGTGTTCTGTCTCTCTATGTTCTCTGTCTGTGTTCTCTGTCTGTGTTCTCTCTATCTCTGTGTTCTCTCTCTCTCTGTGTTCTCTCTCTCTGTGTGTTCTCTCTGTGTGTTCTGTGTGTGTGTGTTGTCTCTGTCTCTGTGTTCTCTCTGTGTGTGTTCTCTCTCCCTCTGTGTTCTCTCTGTGTGTGTGTCTGTTCTCTCTCACTCTGTGTTCTCTCTCTATCTCTGTATTCTGTGTGTGTTCTCTGTGTGTGTTCTCTTGTGTGTGTGTTCTGTGTGTGTGTTCTCTGTTTGTGTGTTCTTTGTGTGCGTGTTTTCTGTGTGTGTGTTCTGTATGTCTGTGTTCTGTGTGTGTTTCTCTGTGTGTGTGCTCTGTGTGTGTGTTCTCTGTGTGTGTGCGTGTGTTCACTCTCCCTCTATGTGTTCTCTCTTTCTCTGTGTGATCGCTCTCTGTGTGTTCTCTGTGTGTTTGTGTTCTGTGTGTGTGTTCTCTCTGTGTGTTCTCTGTGTGTGTGACCCCTGTGTGTGTGTGTGTTCTCTATTATTGTGTGCTCTGTCTCTCTCTGTGTTCTCTCTCTCTGTGTTCTCTGTCTGTGTTCTCTCTGTGTATTCTCTCTCTCTGTGTTCCCTCTGTCTCTGTGTTCTCATTGTGTTTGTGTTCTGTGTGTGTGTTCTCTCTGTGTGTGCGTTCTCTGTGTGTGTGTGTTCTGTGTATGTGTGTGTTCTCTCTCTGTGTGTTCTCTGTGTGTGTGTTCTCCCTCTGTGTTCTCTCTCTCACTCTGTGTTCTCTCTCTATCTCTGTATTCTGTGTGTGTTCCCTGTGTGTGTGTTCTCTTGTGTGTGTGTGCTCTGTGTGTGTGTGTTCTCTGTTTGTGTGTTCTTGTGTGTGCGTGTTCTCTGTGTGTGTTCGCTGTGTGTATGCGTGTGTTCTCTCTCCCTCTATGTGTTCTCAAATCTCTGTGTGATCTCTCGCTGTTCTCTCTCTCTCTCTCTCTGTGTTCTCTGCGTGTTTGTGTTCTGTGTGTGTGTTCTCTGTGTGTGTGGTCTCTGTGTGTGTTTGGGTTGTCTGTGTGTGTGTGTGCGTTCTGTGTATGTGTGTTCTCTGTGTGTGTATGTTCTCTCTTTCTGTGTGTGATCTCTCTCTCTGTTCTCTCTCTGTCTCTGTGTTCTCTCTCTCTCTGTGTTCTCTCTATGTGTGTCTGTTCTCTCTCACTCTGTGTTCTCTCTCTATCTCTGTATTCTGTGTGCGTGTTCTATGTGTGTGTTCTCTTTTGTGTGTGTTGTGTGTATGTGTTCTCTGTTTGTGTGTTCTGTGTGTGCGTGTTTTCTGTGTGTGTGTTTCTCTGTGTGTGTGCGTGTGTTCTCTCTCACTCGATGTGTTCTCTCTTTCTCTGCGTGATCTCTCTCTCAGCGTTCTCTCTCTCTCTGTTCTCTCTCTCTCTGTGTTCTGTGTGTGTGTTCTCTCTGTGCGTATGTGTGTGTTCTCTCCCTCTCTGTGTTCTCTCTCTCTCTGTGTTCTCTCTCTCTGTTTGTTCTCACTCTCTGTGTGTTCTCGCTCTCTCTGCGATCTCTCGCTCTCTGTGTTCTCTGTCTCTCTGTATTCTCTCTCTGTGTTCTCTCTCTGTTAGTGTTCTCTCTGTGTTGTCTCTCCCTCTCTCTGTGTTCTCTCCGCCTCTCTGGTCTCTCTCTCTATGTGTTCTGTCTCTCTGTTCTCCCTCTCTCTCTCTGCGTTCTCTGTGTGTGTGTTCTCTGCGTGTGTGGATCTTCCTTCTGTGTGTGAGTTCTTCCTGTGTGTCTTCTCTGTGTATGTGTTTACTGTGTGTGTGATTGTTCTCTCTCTCTCTGTGTTCTCTCTCTCTCTGTGTTCTCTCTCTCTCTGTGTACTCTGTGTATGTGTGTCTGTGTGTGTGTTTGTGTTCTACCTCTGTGTGTGTGTTCTCTCTCTGTGTGTTCACTCTCTCTCTGTGTTCTCTCTGTCTCACTGTGTTCTCTCTCCCTCTCTCTGTGTTGTCTCTCCCTCTCTCTGTGTTCTCTCTGTCTGTGTTCTCTCTATCTGTGTGTTCTCTGTGTGTTTGTGTTCTGTGTGTGTGTTCTCTGTGTGTGTGCGTTCTGTGTGTGTGTGTTCTCTGTGTGTGTGTATGTTCCCTCTTTCTGTGTGTGATCTCTCTCTCTCTCTGTGTTCTCTCTCTCTCTGTTCTCTCTCTCTCTGTGCTCTCTCTCTCTGTTCTCGTTCTCTATCTCTGTTCTCTCTATCTGTGTGTTCTCTCTCTCTCTGTGTTCTCTCTCTCAGTTTGTTCTCACTCTCTCTGTGTGTTCTCGCTCTCTCTGCGATCTCTCGCTTTCGGCGTTCGCTCTCTCTCTGTATTCTCTCTCTGTGTTCTCTCTGTGTGTGTGTTCTCTCTGTGTGTTCTGTGTGTGTGTGTGTTCTCTCTCTCTCTGTGTTCTCTCTCTCTGTGTTCTCTCTCTCTGTGTTCTCTCTCTCTCTCTGTGTTCTGTGTGTGTTCTCTGTGTGTGTGTTCTCTCTGTGTGTGTTCTCTCTGTGTGTGTTCTCTCACTCACTGTGTTCTCTCTCTCTGTGTTCTCTCTCTCTGTTGTCACTCTCACCATGTGATCTCTCTGTGTGTGTGTTCTCTCTCTCTCTCTCTGTTCTCTCTCTCTGTGTTCTCTCTCTCTCTGTGTTCTCTGTCTATGTGTTCTGTGTGTGTGTTCTCTCTCTGTGTGTGTTCTCTCTGTGTGTTCTGTGTGTGTGTGTTCTCTCTCTCTCTGTTCTCTCTCTTTGTGTTCTCTCTCTCTCTGTGTTCTGTGTGTGTGTTCTCTGTGTGTGTGTTCTCTGTGTGTGTGTTCTCTATGTGTGTTCTCTCACTCACTGTGTTCTCTCTCTCTGTGTTCTCTCTCTCTGTTGTCACTCTCACCATGTGTTCTCTCTCTCTCTGTGTTCTGTCTCTCTATGTTCTCTGTCTGTGTTCTCTGTCTGTGTTCTCTCTATCTCTGTGTTCTCTCTCTCTCTGTGTTCTCTCTCTGTGTGTGTTCTCTCTGTGTGTTCTGTGTGTGTGTGTTGTCTCTGTCTCTGTGTTCCCTCTGTGTGTGTTCTCTCTCCCTCTGTGTTCTCTCTGTGTGTGTGTCTGTTCTCTCTCACTCTGTGTTCTCTCTCTATCTCTGTATTCTGTGTGTGTTCTCTGTGTGTGTTCTCTTGTGTGTGTGTTCTGTGTGTGTGTTCTCTGTTTGTGTGTTCTGTGTGTGCGTGTTTTCTGTGTGTGTGTTCTGTATGTCTGTGTTCTGTGTGTGTGTTTCTCTGTGTGTGTGCTCTGTGTGTGTGTTCTCTGTGTGTGTGCGTGTGTTCACTCTCCCTCTATGTGTTCTCTCTTTCTCTGTGTGATCTCTCTCTGTGTGTTTGTGTTCTGTGTGTGTGTTCTCTCTGTGTGTTCTCTGTGTGTGTGACCCCTGTGTGTGTATGTGTTCTGTATTATTGTGTGCTCTGTCTCTCTCTGTGTTCTCTCTCTCTGTGTTCTCTGTCTGTGTTCTCTCTGTGTGTTCTCTCTCTCTGTGTTCCCTCTGTCTCTGTGTTCTCATTGTGTTTGTGTTCTGTGTGTGTGTTCTCTCTGTGTGTGCGTTCTCTGTGTGTGTGTGTTCTGTGTATGTGTGTGTTCTCTCTCTGTGTGTTCTCTGTGTGTGTGTTCTCCCTCTGTGTTCTCTCTCTCACTCTGTGTTCTCTCTCTATCTCTGTATTCTGTGTGTGTTCCCTGTGTGTGTGTTCTCTTGTGTGTGTGTGCTCTGTGTGTGTGTGTTCTCTGTTTGTGTGTTCTTGTGTGTGCGTGTTCTCTGTGTGTGTTCGCTGTGTGTATGCGTGTGTTCTCTCTCCCTCTATGTGTTCTCATATCTCTGTGTGATCTCTCGCTGTTCTCTCTCTCTCTCTCTCTGTGTTCTCTGCGTGTTTGTGTTCTGTGTGTGTGTTCTCTGTGTGTGTGGTCTCTGTGTGTGTTTGGGTTGTCTGTGTGTGTGTGTGCGTTCTGTGTATGTGTGTTCTCTGTGTGTGTGTATGTTCTCTCTTTCTGTGTGTGATCTCTCTCTCTGTTCTCTCTCTGTCTCTGTGTTCTCTCTCTCTCTGTGTTCTCTCTATGTGTGTCTGTTCTCTCTCACTCTGTGTTCTCTCTCTATCTCTGTATTCTGTGTGCGTGTTCTATGTGTGTGTTCTCTTTTGTGTGTGTTGTGTGTGTTCTCTTTTGTGTGTGTTGTGTGTGTGTGTTCTCTGTTTGTGTGTTCTGTGTGTGCGTGTTTTCTGTGTGTGTGTTTCTCTGTGTGTGTGCGTGTGTTCTCTCTCACTCGATGTGTTCTCTCTTTCTCTGCGTGATCTCTCTCTCAGCGTTCTCTCTCTCTCTGTTCTCTCTCTCTCTGTGTTCTGTGTGTGTGTGTTCTCTCTGTGCGTATGTGTGTGTTCTCTCCCTCTCTGTGTTCTCTCTCTCTCCCTTCTCATTCTCTCTCTGCGTGTTCTCTCTCTCTCTGTTCTCTCTCTCTCTGTGTTATCTCTCTCTCTGTGTGTTCTCTGTCTCTCACTGTGTTCTCTCTCCCTCTCACTGTGTTGTCTCTCCCACTCTCTGTGTTCTCTCTCCCTGACTGCTCTCTCACTTTATGTGTTCTCTCTCTGTGTTCTCCGTCTCTCTCTCTGCGTTCTCTGCGTGTGTGCCCTCTTGTGTGTGTGTTCTGTGTGTGTGTGTTCTCTGTTTGTGTGTTCTGTGTGTGCGTGTTCTCTGTGTGTTCGCTGTGCGTGCATGTGTTCTCTCTCCCTCTATGTGTTCTCTCTTTCTCTGTGTGTTCTCTCTCTGTGTGTTCTCTCTCTCTCTGTGTTCTCTCTCTGTGTGTCTGTTCTCTCTCACTCTGTGTTCTCTCTATGTGTGTCTGTTCTCTCTCACTCTGCGTTCTCTCTCTATCTCTGTATTCTGTGTGTGTGTGTTCCCTGTGTGTGTTCTCTTTTGTGTGTGTTGTTTGTGTGTCTTCTCTGTTTGTGTGTTCTATGTGTGCGTGTTTTCTGTGTGTGTGTGTTTCTCTGTGTGTGTGTTCTCCAAGTGTGTGCGTGTGTTCTCTCTCACTCAATGTGTTCTCTCTTACTCTGTGTGATCTCTCTCTCAGCGTTCTCTCTCTCTCTGTTCTCTCTCTCTCTCGGTGTTCTGTGTGTGTGTTCTCTCTGTGTGTATGTGTGTGTTGTCTCTCTCTCTGTGTTCTCTCTCTCTCCGTTCTCATTCTCTCTCTTTGTATTCTCTCTCTCTGTGTTCTCTCTCTCTCTGTTCTCTCTCACTCTGTGTTCTCTCTCTCTCTCTGTATTCTGTATGTGTGTGTTCTCTGTGTGTGTTCTCTTTTGTGTGTGTTGTGTGTGTGTATGTTCTGTGTGTGTGTGTTTCTCTGTGTGTTCTCGCTCTCTCTGCGATCTCTCGCTCTCTGTGTTCTCTCTCTCTCTGTATTCTCTCTCTGTGATCTCTCTGTGTGTGTGTTCTCTCTGTGTGTTCTGTGTGAGTGTTCTCTCTCTCTCTGTGTTCTCTCTCTGTGTGTTCTCTCTCCATCTATGTGTTCTCTCTTTCTCTGTGTGATCTTTCTCTGTATTCTCTCTCTCTGTGTGTTCTGTGTGTGTGTTCTCTGTGTGTTTGTGTGTTCTCTATGTGTGTATGTTCTCTCTTTCTGTGTGTGATCTCTCTCTCTGTTCTCTCTCTCTCTGTTCTCTCGCTCTCTCTCTGTGTCTGTTCTCTCTCACTATGTGTTCTCTCTCTATCTCTGTATTCTGTGTGTTTGTATTTTCTGTCTGTGTGTTCTCTTGTGTGTGTGTTCTCTGGTTGTGTGTATGTTCTCTCTTTCTGTGTATGATCTGTCTCTCTGTGTTCTCTCTCTCTCTGTGTTCTGTATCTCTATGTTCTCTGTCTGCGTTCTCTGTCTGTGTTCTCTCTATCTGTGTGTTCTCTCTCTCTGTGTTCTCTCTCTCTCTGTTCTCTTTCTCTCTCTATCTCTGTTCTCTCTCTGTGTGTGGTCTTTCTCTCTCTGTGTTCTCTCTCTCTGTTTGTTCTCACTCTCTCTGTGTGTTCTCGCTCTCTCTGCGATCTCTCGCTCTCTGTGTTCTCTCTCTCTCTGTATTCTCTCTCTGTGTTCTCTGTGTGTGTGTGTTCTCTCTGTGTGTTCTGTGTGTGTGTGTTCTCTCTCTCTCTGTGTTCTCTCTCTGTATGTTCTCTCTCCCTCTGTGTTCTCTCTCTGTGTGTGTCTGTTCTCTCTCACTCTATGTTCTCTCTCTATCTCTGTATTCTGTGTGTGTTCTCTGTGTGTGTATCCTCTTGTGTGTGTGTTCTGTGTGTCTGTTCTCTCTTTGTGTGTTCTGTGTGTGCGTGTTCTGTGTGTGTGTTTCTCTGTGTGTGTGCTCTGTGTGTGTGTGCTCTGTATGTGTTCTCTGTGTGTGTGCGTGTGTTCTCTCTCTCTCTCTGTGTTCTCTCTCTCGGTTTGTTCTCACTCTCTCTGTGTGTTCTCGCTCTCTCTGCGATCTCTCGCTTTCTGCGTTCTCTCTCTCTCTGTATTCTCTCTCTGTGTTCTCTCTGTGTGTGTGTTCTCTCTGTGTGTTCTGTGTGCGTGTGTGTTCTCTCTCTCTCTGTATTCTCTCTCTCTGTGTTCTCTCTCTCTCTGTGTTCTGTGTGTGTTCTCTGTGTGTGTGTTCTCTGTGTGTGTGTTCTCTCTGTGTGTGTTCTCTCACTCACTGTGTTCTCTCTCTCTGTGTTCTCTCTCTCTGTTGTCACTCTCACCATGTGTTCTCTGTGTGTGTGTGTGTTCTCTCTCTCTCTCTCTCTGTTCTCTCTCTCTGTGTTCTCTCTCTCTCTGTGTTCTCTGTCTATGTGTTCTGTGTGTGTGTTCTCTCTCTGTGTGTGTTCTCTCTGTGTGTTCTGTGTGTGTGTGTTCTCTCTCTGTGTTCTCTCTCTCTATGTTCACTCTCTCTCTCTGTGTTCTGTGTGTGTGTCCTCTGTGTGTCTGTATTCTGTGTGTGTGTGTGTGTGTGTGTGTGTTCTCTGTGTGTTCTCTCTCTCTCTGTGTTCTCTCTCTCTCTGTTTTCTCTGTTTGTGTGTGTGTGTTCTCTCTCTCTGTGTTCTCTCTCTGTTGTCACTCTCACTGTTGTCACTCTCACTATGTGATCTCTCTTTCGCTGTGTGATCTCTCTCTGTGTGTTCTCTGTGTGTTTGTGTTCTGTGTGTGTGTTCTCTCTGTGTGTTCTGTGTGTGTGTTCTCTCTCCCTCTCTCTAATTCCTCTCTCTCTGTGTTCTTTGTTTCTCTCTGTGTTCTCTCTCACTCTCTGTGTTCTCTCTCTCTGTTCTGTGTGTGTGTGTATGTGTTCTCTCTCTCCCTCTGTTCTCTCTGTGTGTGTTCTCTCTGTGTGTGTTCTCTCACCCACTGTGTGTTCTCTCTTTGTCTGTGTGATCTCTCTCTGTGTTCTCTTGTGTGTGTGTTCTGTGTCTGTGTTCTCTGTTTGTGTGTTCTGTGTGTGCGTGTTCTGTGTGTGTGTTTCTCTGTGTGTGCGCTCTGTGTGTTTTCTCTGTGTGTGTGCGTGTGTTCTCTCTCCCTGTATGTGTTCTCTCTTTCCCTGTGTGATCACGCTCTGTGTTCTCTCTCTCTCTGTGTTCTCTGTGTGTTTGTGTTCTGTGTGTGTTCTGTGTGTTTGTGATCTGCGTGTGTTTCTCTGTGTGTGTGTGCTCTGTGTGTGTGTTCTCTTTGTGTGTGCGTGTGTTCTCTCATCCTCTATGTGTTCTCTCTTTCTCTGTGTGATCTCTCTCTGTGTGTTCTCTGTGTGTTTGTGTTCTGTGTGTGTGTTCTCTCTGTGTGTTCTGTGTCTGTGTTCTCTGTTTGTGTGTTCTGTGTGTGCGTGTTCTGTGTGTGTGTTTCTCTGTGTGTGCGCTCTGTGTGTGTTCTCTGTGTGTGTGCGTGTGTTCTCTCTCCCTCTATGTGTTCTCTCTTTCCCTGTGTGATCACGCTCTGTGTTCTCTCTCTCTCTGTGTTCTCTGTGTGTTTGTGTTCTGTGTGTGTTCTGTGTGTTTGTGATCTGCGTGTGTTTCTCTCTGTGTGTGTGCTCTGTGTGTGTGTTCTCTTTGTGTGTGCGTGTGTTCTCTCACCCTCTATGTGTTCTCTCTTTCTCTGTGTGATCTCTCTCTGTGTGTTCTCTGTGTGTTTGTGTTCTGTGTGTGTGTTCTCTCTGTGTGTTCTGTGTGTGTGTTCTCTCTCTCTCTGTGTTCTCTCTCTGTGTATTCTCTCTCCCTCTATGTGTTCTCTCTTTCTCTGTGTGATCTCTCTCTGTGTTCTCTCTCTCTCTGTGTTCTCTGTGTGTTTGTGTTCTGTGTGTGTGTTCTCTGTCTGTGTTTGTGTTGTCTGTGTGTTTGTGTGCGTTCTGTGTATGTGTGTCCTCTGTGTGTGTGTATGTTCTCTCTCTCTGTGAGTGATCTCTCTCTGTTCTCTCTCTCTCTCTCTGTTCCCTCTCTCTGTGTGTTCTCTCTCTGTGATTGTCTGTTCTCTCTCACTCTATGTTCTATCTCTATCTCTGTATTCTGTGTGTGTATGTGTGTGTGTTCTCTGTGTGTGTTCTCTGTGTGTGTTTGGGTTATCTGTGTGTGTGTGCGTTCTGTGTATGTGTGTTCTCTGTGTGTGTGTGTGTGTGTGTGTATGTTCTCTCTTTCTGTGCGTGATCTCTCTCTCTGTTCTCTCTCTCTCTGTGTTCTCTCTCTCTCTCTGTTCTCACTATGTGTGTCTGTTCTCTCTCACTCTGTGTTCTTTCTCTATTTCTGTATTCTGTGTGTGTGTTCTCTGTGTGTGTTCTCTGTTTGTGGATTCTGTGTGTGAGTGTTTTCTGTGTGTGTGCTCTGTGTGTGTGTTCTCCGTGTGTGCGCGTGTGTTCTCTCTCACTCTACGTGTTCTCTCTTTCTCTGTGTGATCTCTCTCTCTGTTCTCTCTCTCTCTCTGTGTTCTCTGTGTGTTTGTGTTCTGTGTGTGTGTTCTCTGCGTGTGTTCCCTCTGTGTGTGTGTGTTCTCTCTTTCTGTGTGTGATCTCTCTCTCTGTGTTCTCTCTCTCTCTGTGTTCTCTCTCCCTCTCTGTGTCTGTTCTCTCTCACTCTGTGTTCTCTATCTCTGCATTCTGTGTTTTTGTGTTTTCTTTCTGTGTTCTCTTGTGTGTGTGTTCTGTGCGTGTTCTCTGTTTGTGTATATGTTCTCTCTTTCTGTGTATGATCTCTCTCTCTGTGTGATCTCTCTCTGTGTTTTCTTCTCGCTCTGTGTGTTCTCTGTGTGTGCGCGCGTGTGTTTTCGCTCTCTCTCTGTGTTCTCTGTGTTTGTGTGTACTCTCTCTGTGTTCTCTCTCTCTGTGTTCTCTCTCTCTCTGTGTTCTGTCTCTCTATGTTCTCTGTCTGTGTTCTCTGTCTGTGTTCTCTCTCTCTCTGTGTTCTCTCTCTCTGTTCTCTTTCTCTCTCTATCTCTGTTCTCTCTGTGTGCGTGTTGTTTTTCTCTCTTTGTGTTCTCTCTCTCTGTTTGTTCTCACTCTCTCTGTGTGTTCTCGCTCTCTCTGTGATCTCTCGCTCTCTGTGTTCTCTGGTCTCTCTGTATTCTCTATCTGTGTTCTCTCTCTGTTAGTGTTCTCTCTGTGTGTTCTCTCTGTGTTGTCTCTCCCTCTCTCTGTGTTCTCTCCCCCTCTCTGGTCTCTCTCTCTATTTGTTCTGTCTCTCTGTTCTCCCTCTCTCTCTCTGCGTTCTCTGTGTGTGTGTTCTCTCTCTCTCTCTGTGTTCTCTCTCTCTGTGTTCTCTCTCTCTCTGTGTTCTGTGTGTGTGTTCTCTGCGTGTGTGGATCTTCCCTCTGTGTGTGAGTTCTTCCTGTGTGTCTTCTCGGTGTATGTGTTTACTGTGTGTGTGATTGTTCTATCTCTCTCTGTGTTCTCTCTCTCGCTCTGTGTTCTCTCTCTATCTCTCTGTGTTCTCTCTCTCTCTGTGTTCTCTCTCTCTCTGTGTACTCTGTGTATGTGTGTCTGTGTGTGTGTTTGTGTTCTACCTCTGTGTGTGTGTTCTCTCTCTGTGTGTTCTCTCTCTCTCTGTGTTCTCTCTGTCTCACTGTGTTCTCTCTCCCTCTCTCTGTGTTGTCTCTCCCTCTCTCTGTGTTCTCTCTGTCTGTGTTCTTTCTATCTGTGTGTTCTCTGTGTGTTTGTGTTCTGTGTGTGTGTTCTCTGTGTGTGTGCGTTCTGTGTGTGTGTGTTCTCTGTGTGTGTGTATGTTCCCTCTTTCTGTGTGTGATCTCTCTCTCTCTGTGTTCTCTCTCTGTGTGTTCTCTCTCTCTCTGTGCTCTCTCTCTCTGTTCTCGTTCTCTATCTCTGTTCTCTCTATCTGTGTGTTCTCTCTCTGTGTTCTCTCTCTCAGTTTGTTCTCACTCTCTCTGTGTGTTCTCGCTCTCTCTGCGATCTCTCGCTTTCTGCGTTCTCTCTCTCTCTGTATTCTCTCTCTGTGTTCTCTCTGTGTGTGTGTTCTCTCTGTGTGTTCTGTGTGCGTGTGTGTTCTCTCTCTCTCTCTCTCTGTGTTCTCTCTCTCTCTGTGTTCTCTGTCTATGTGTTCTCTGTGTGTGTTCTCTCTCTGTGTGTGTTCTCTCTGTGTGTTCTGTGTGTGTGTGTTCTCTCTCTGTGTTCTCTCTCTCTATGTTCTCTCTCTCTCTCTGTGTTCTGTGTGTGTGTCCTCTGTGTGTCTGTATTCTGTGTGTGTGTGTGTGTGTTCTCTGTGTGTTCTCTCTCTCTCTGTGTTCTCTCTCTCTCTGTTTTCTCTGTTTGTGTGTGTGTGTTCTCTCTCTCTGTGTTCTCTCTCTGTTGTCACTCTCACTGTTGTCACTCTCACTATGTGATCTCTCTTTCTCCGTGTGATCTCTCTCTGTGTGTTCTCTGTGTGTTTGTGTTCTGTGTGTGTGTTCTCTCTGTGTGTTCTGTGTGTGTGTTCTCTCTCCCTCTCTCTAATTCCTCTCTCTCTGTGTTCTTTGTTTCTCTCTGTGTTCTCTCTCACTCTCTGTGTTCTCTCTCTCTGTTCTGTGTGTGTGTGTATGTGTTCTCTCTCTCCCTGTGTTCTCTCTGTGTGTGTTCTCTCTGTGTGTGTTCTCTCACCCACTGTGTTCTCTCTCTCTGTGTTCTCTCTCTCTGTTGTCACTCTCACCATGTGTTCTCTGTGTGTGTGTGTGTGTTCTCTCTCTCTGTTCTCTCTCTCTGTGTTCTCTCTCTCTCTGTGTTCTCTGTCTATGTGTTCTGTGTGTGTGTTCTCTCTCTCTGTGTGTTCTCTCTGTGTGTTTTGTGTGTGTGTGTTCTCTCTCTGTGTTCTCTCTCTCTATGTTCTCTCTCTCTCTCTGTGTTCTGTGTGTGTGTTCTCTGTGTGTGTGTTCTCTGTGTGTTCTCTCTCTCTCGGTGTGCGAACTCTGTGTGTGTGTGTGTTCTCTTTGTGTGTGTATTCTCTGTGTGTATGTGTGTTCTCTGTGTGTTCTCTCTCTCTCTGTGTTCTCTCTCTCTCTGTTTTCTCTGTTTGTGTGTGTGTGTTCTCTCTCTCTGTGTTCTCTCTCTCTGTGTTCTCTCTCTGTGTTCTCTCTCACTGTTGTCACTCTCATTATGTGCTCTCTCTCTCTGTGTGATCTCTCTCTCTGTGATCTCTCTCTATCTCTGTTTGTTCTCTCTGTGTGTGTTCACTCGCTCTCTCTGTGTGTGTTCTCTCTCTCTCTCTGTGTCCTCTGTGGGTGTGTGTCTGTGTGCGTTCTCTCTGTGCGTATGTGTGCATTCGCTCTCTCTCTCTGTGTGTGCTCTCTCCTTCTCTCTGTGTGTTTTCTCTATCTCTGTGTTCTCTGTGTGATCTCTCTCTCTCTCTCTAATTCCTCTCTCTCTCTCTGTGTTCTTTGTTTCTCTCTGAGTTCTCTCTCACGCTCTGAGTTCTCTCTCTCTGTTCTCAGTGTGTGTGTGTGTGTTCTCTCTCTCCCTGTGTTCTGTGTGTGTGTGTGTGCTCTCTCTCTCTCTCTCACTGTGTTCTTTCTCTCTCTGTGTTCTCTCGCTCTGTGTTCTCAATCTGTGTTGTCACTCTCACAATGTGTTCTCTGTGTGTGTGTGTGTTGTCTCTCAGTGTGTGATCTCTTTCTCTGTTCTCTCTCTCTCTCTCTCTCTGTTCTCTCTCTCTCTATGTTCTCTCTCTATGTTCTCTCTCTGTGTGTGTCTGTTCTCTCTCACTCTGTGTTCCCTCTCTATATCTGTATTCTGTGTGTGTGTGTGTTCTCTCTGTGTGTGTTCTCTTGTGTGTGTGTTCTGTGTGTGTGTTCTCTGTGTGTGTGTTCTCTCTGTGTGTGTTCTCTCACTCACTGTGTTCTCTCTCTCTGTGTTCTCTCTCTCTGTTGTCACTCTCACCATGTGTTCTCTGTGTGTGTGTGTGTTCTCTCTCTCTCTCTCTCTGTGTTCTCTCTCTCTCTGTGTTCTCTGTCTATGTGTTCTCTGTGTGTGTTCTCTCTCTGTGTGTGTTCTCTCTGTGTGTTCTGTGTGTGTGTGTTCTCTCTCTGTGTTCTCTCTCTCTATGTTCTCTCTCTCTCTCTGTGTTCTGTGTGTGTGTCCTCTGTGTGTCTGTATTCTGTGTGTGTGTGTGTTCTCTGTGTGTTCTCTCTCTCTCTGTGTTCTCTCTCTCTCTGTTTTCTCTGTTTGTGTGTGTGTGTTCTCTCTCTCTGTGTTCTCTCTCTGTTGTCACTCTCACTGTTGTCACTCTCACTATGTGATCTCTCTTTCTCCGTGTGATCTCTCTCTGTGTGTTCTCTGTGTGTTTGTGTTCTGTGTGTGTGTTCTCTCTGTGTGTTCTGTGTGTGTGTTCTCTCTCCCTCTCTCTAATTCCTCTCTCTCTGTGTTCTTTGTTTCTCTCTATGTTCTCTCTCACTCTCTGTGTTCTCTCTCTCTGTTCTGTGTGTGTGTGTATGTGTTCTCTCTCTCCCTGTGTTCTCTCTGTGTGTGTTCTCTCTGTGTGTGTTCTCTCACCCACTGTGTTCTCTCTCTCTGTGTTCTCTCTCTCTGTTGTCACTCTCACCATGTGTTCTCTGTGTGTGTGTGTGTGTTCTCTCTCTCTGTTCTCTCTCTCTGTGTTCTCTCTCTCTCTGTGTTCTCTGTCTATGTGTTCTGTGTGTGTGTTCTCTCTCTCTGTGTGTTCTCTCTGTGTGTTTTGTGTGTGTGTGTTCTCTCTCTGTGTTCTCTCTCTCTATGTTCTCTCTCTCTCTCTGTGTTCTGTGTGTGTGTTCTCTGTGTGTGTGTTCTCTGTGTGTTCTCTCTCTCTCGGTGTGCGAACTCTGTGTGTGTGTGTGTTCTCTTTGTGTGTGTATTCTCTGTGTGTATGTGTGTTCTCTGTGTGTTCTCTCTCTCTCTGTGTTCTCTCTCTCTCTGTTTTCTCTGTTTGTGTGTGTGTGTTCTCTCTCTCTGTGTTCTCTCTCTCTCTGTTCTCTCTCTGTGTTCTCTCTCACTGTTGTCACTCTCATTATGTGCTCTCTCTCTCTGTGTGATCTCTCTCTCTGTGATCTCTCTCTATCTCTGTTTGTTCTCTCTGTGTGTGTTCACTCGCTCTCTCTGTGTGTGTTCTCTCTCTCTCTCTGTGTCCTCTGTGGGTGTGTGTCTGTGTGCGTTCTCTCTGTGCGTATGTGTGCATTCGCTCTCTCTCTCTGTGTGTGCTCTCTCCTTCTCTCTGTGTGTTTTCTCTATCTCTGTGTTCTCTGTGTGATCTCTCTCTCTCTCTCTAATTCCTCTCTCTCTCTCTGTGTTCTTTGTTTCTCTCTGAGTTCTCTTTCACGCTCTGAGTTCTCTCTCTCTGTTCTCAGTGTGTGTGTGTGTGTTCTCTCTCTCCCTGTGTTCTGTGTGTGTGTGTGTGCTCTCTCTCTCTCTCTCACTGTGTTCTTTCTCTCTCTGTGTTCTCTCGCTCTGTGTTCTCAATCTGTGTTGTCACTCTCACAATGTGTTCTCTGTGTGTGTGTGTGTTGTCTCTCAGTGTGTGATCTCTTTCTCTGTTCTCTCTCTCTCTCTCTCTGTGTTCTCTCTCTCTCTCTGTGTTCTCTCTCTGTGTGTGTCTGTTCTCTCTCACTCTGTGTTCCCTCTCTATATCTGTATTCTGTGTGTGTGTGTGTTCTCTGTGTGTGTGTTCTCTTGTGTGTGTGTTCTGTGTGTGTGTTCTCTGTTTGTGTGTTCTGTGTGTGCGTGTTCTCTGTGTGTGTGTGCTCTGAGTGTGTGTTCCCTCTGTGTGTGCGTGTGTTCTCTCTCCCTCTACGTGTTCTCTCTTTCTCTGTGTGATCTCTCTCTGTGTTCTCTCTCTCTCTCTGTGTTCTCTGTCTGTTTGTGTCCTGTGTGTGTTCTCTCTGTATGTGTTCTCTTTGTGTGTGTTCCCTCTGTGTGTGTGTGTGTTCTCTATTAGTGTGTTCTCTCTCTCTCTCAATGTTCTCTCTCTCTCTGTTCTCTCTTTGTCGTCTCTCTCTCTGTGTTCTCACTCTCTCTGTGCGTTCTCTCTCTCTCTGTGTTCTCACTCTCTCTGTTGTCACTCTCACTATGTGTTCTCTCTCTGTGTGTATGTTCTCTCTTTCTGTGTTCTCTCTCTCTGTTGTCACTCTCACTATGTGTTCTCTCTCTCTGTGCGATCTCTCTCTCAGCGTTCTCTCTCTCTCTGTTCCCTCTCTCTCTGTGTTCTCTGTGTGTGTGTTCTCTCTGTGTGTATGTGTGTGTTCTCTCTCTCTCTGTGTTCTCTCTCTCTCCATTCTCGTTCTCTCTCTGTGTGTTCTCTCTCTCTGTGTTCTCTCTCAATCTCTGTGTACTCTGTGTGTGTGTGTCTGTGTGTGTGTTTGTGTTCTACCTCTGTGTGTGTGTTCTCTCTGTGCGTGTTCTCTCTCTCTCTGTGTTCTCTCTGTCTCACTGTGGTCTCTCTCCCTCTCTCTGTGTTGTCTCTCCCTCTCTCTGTGTTCTCTCTGACTGTGTTCTCTCTATCTGTGTGTTCCCTGTGTGTTTGTGTTCTGTGTGTGTGTTCTCTGTGTGTGTGCGTTCTGTGTGTGTGTGTTCTGTGTGTGTGTGTATGTTCCCTCTTTCTGTGTGTGATCTCTCTCTCTCTGTGCTCTCTCTCTTTGTGTTCTCGTTCTCTATCTCTGTTCTCTCTATCTGTGTGTTCTCTCTCTCTCTGTGTTCTCTCTCTCAGTTTGTTCTCACTCTCTCTGTGTGTTCTCGCTCTCTGCGTTCTCTCTCTCTCTGTATTCTCTCTCTGTGTTCTCTGTGTGTGTGTGTTCTCTCTGTGTGTTCTGTGTGCGTGTGTGTTCTCTCTCTCTCTGTTCTCTCTCTTTGTGTTCTCTCTCTCTCTGTGTTCTCTGTGTGTGTGTTCTCTGTGTGTGTGTTCTCTCACTCACTGTGTTCTCTCTCTCTGTGTTCTCTCTCTCTGTTGTCACTCTCACCATGTGTTCTCTCTCTCTCTGTGTTCTGTCTCTCTATGTTCTCTGTCTGTGTTCTCTGTCTGTGTTCTCTCTATCTCTGTGTTCTCTCTCTCTCTGTGTTCTCTCTCTCTGTTTTCTTTCTCTCTCTATCTCTGTTCTCTCTGTGTGCGTGTTCTTTTTCTCTCGTTGTGTTCTCTCTCTCTGTTTGTTCTCACTCTCTCTGTGTGTTCTCGCTCTCTCTGCGATCTCTCGCTCTCTGTGTTCTCTGTCTCTCTGTATTCTCTCTCTGTGTTCTCTCTCTGTTAGTGTTCTCTCTGTGTGTTCTCTCTGTGTTGTCTCTCCCTCTCTCTGTGTTCTCTCCCCCTCTCTGGTCTCTCTCTCTATGTGTTCTGTCTCTCTGTTCTCCCTCTCTCTCTCTGCGTTCTCTGTGTGTGTGTTCTCTCTCTCTCTGTGTTCTCTCTCTCTGTGTTCTCTCTCTCTCTGTGTTCTGTGTGTGTGTTCTCTGCGTGTGTGGATCTTCCCTCTGTGTGTGAGTTCTTCCTGTGTGTGTTCTCTGTGTATGTGTTTACTGTGTGTGTGATTGTTCTCTCTCTCTCTGTGTTCTCTCTCTCGCTCTGTGTTCTCTCTCTATCTCTCTGTGTTCTCTCTCTCTCTGTGTTCTCTCTCTCTCTGTGTACTCTGTGTATGTGTGTCTGTGTGTGTGTTTGTGTTCTACCTCTGTGTGTGTGTTCTCTCTCTGTGTGTTCTCTCTCTCTCTGTGTTCTCTCTGTCTCACTGTGTTCTCCCTCCCTCTCTCTGTGTTGTCTCTCCCTCTCTCTGTGTTCTCTCTGTCTGTGTTCTCTCTATCTGTGTGTTCTCTGTGTGTTTGTGTTCTGTGTGTGTGTTCTCTGTGTGTGTGCGTTCTGTGTGTGTGTGTTCTCTGTGTGTGTGTATGTTCCCTCTTTCTGTGTGTGATCTCTCTCTCTCTGTGTTCTCTCTCTGTGTGTTCTCTCTCTCTCTGTGCTCTCTCTCTCTGTTCTCCCTCTCTCTCTCTGCGTTCTCTGTGTGTGTGTTCTCTCTCTCTCTGTGTTCTCTCTCTCTGTGTTCTCTCTCTCTCTGTGTTCTGTGTGTGTGTTCTCTGCGTGTGTGGATCTTCCCTCTGTGTGTGAGTTCTTCCTGTGTGTGTTCTCTGTGTATGTGTTTACTGTGTGTGTGATTGTTCTCTCTCTCTCTGTGTTCTCTCTCTCGCTCTGTGTTCTCTCTCTATCTCTCTGTGTTCTCTCTCTCTCTGTGTTCTCTCTCTCTCTGTGTACTCTGTGTATGTGTGTCTCTGTGTGTGTTTGTGTTCTACCTCTGTGTGTGTGTTCTCTCTCTGTGTGTTCTCTCTCTCTCTGTGTTCTCTCTGTCTCACTGTGTTCTCTCTCCCTCTCTCTGTGTTGTCTCTCCCTCTCTCTGTGTTCTCTCTGTCTGTGTTCTCTCTATCTGTGTGTTCTCTGTGTGTTTGTGTTCTGTGTGTGTGTTCTCTGTGTGTGTGCGTTCTGTGTGTGTGTGTTCTCTGTGTGTGTGTATGTTCCCTCTTTCTGTGTGTGATCTCTCTCTCTGTGTGTTCTCTCTCTGTGTGTTCTCTCTCTCTCTGTGCTCTCTCTCTCTGTTCTCGTTCTCTATCTCTGTTCTCTCTATCTGTGTGTTCTCTCTCTCTCTGTGTTCTCTCTCTCAGTTTGTTCTCACTCTCTCTGTGTGTTCTCGCTCTCTCTGCGATCTCTCGCTTTCTGCGTTCTCTCTCTCTCTGTATTCTCTCTCTGTGTTCTCTCTCTGTGTGTGTTCTCTCTGTGTGTTCTGTGTGTGTATGTTCTCTCTCTCTCTGTTCTCTCTCTTTGTGTTCTCTCTCTCTCTGTGTTCTGTGTGTGTGTTCTCTGTGTGTGTGTTCTCTGTGTGTGTGTTCTCTGTGTGTGTTCTCTCACTCACTGTGTTTTCTCTCTCTGTGTGTTCTCTCTCTCTGTTGTCACTCTCACCATGTGTTCTCTCTCTCTCTGTGTTCTGTCTCTCTATGTTCTCTGTCTGTGTTCTCTGTCTGTGTTCTCTCTATCTCTGTGTTCTCTCTCTCTGTGTTCTCTCTCTCTGTTCTCTTTCTCTCTCTATCTCTGTTCTCTCTGTGTGCGTGTTCTTTTTCTCTCTTTGTGTTCTCTCTCTCTGTTTGTTCTCACTCTCTGTGTGTTCTCGCTCTCTCTGCGATCTCTCGCTCTCTGTATTCTCTGTCTCTCTGTATTCTCTCTCTGTGTTCTCTCTCTGTTAGTGTTCTCTCTGTGTGTTCTCTCTGTGTTGTCTCTCCCTCTCTCTGTGTTCTCTCCCCCTCTCTGGTGTCTCTCTCTATGTGTTCTGTCTCTCTGTTCTCCCTCTCTCTCTCTGCGTTCTCTGTGTGTGTGTTCTCTGCGTGTGTGAATCTTCCTTCTGTGTGTGAGTTCTTCCTGTGTGTGTTCTCTGTGTATGTGTTTACTGTGTGTGTGATTGTTCTCTCTCTCTCTGTGTTCTCTCTCTCGCTCTGTGTTCTCTCTCTATCTCTCTGTGTTCTCTCTCTCTCTGTGTTCTCTCTCTCTCTGTGTACTCTGTGTATGTCTGTCTGTGTGTGTGTTTGTGTTCTACCTCTGTGTGTGTGTTCTCTCTCTGTGTGTTCTCTCTCTCTCTGTGTTCTCTCTGTCTCACTGTGTTCTCTCTCCCTCTCTCTGTGTTGTCTCTCCCTCTCTCTGTGTTCTCTCTGTCTGTGTTCTCTCTATCTGTGTGTTCTCTGTGTGTTTGTGTTCTGTGTGTGTGTTCTCTGTGTGTGTGCGTTCTGTGTGTGTGTGTTCTCTGTGTGTGTGTATGTTCCCTCTTTCTGTGTGTGATCTCTCTCTCTCTGTGTTCTCTCTCTGTGTGTTCTCTCTCTCTCTGTGCTCTCTCTCTCTGTTCTCGTTCTCTATCTCTGTTCTCTCTATCTGTGTGTTCTCTCTCTCTCTGTGTTCTCTCTCTCAGTTTGTTCTCACTCTCTCTGTGTGTTCTCGCTCTCTCTGCGATCTCTCGCTTTCGGCGTTCGCTCTCTCTCTGTATTCTCTCTCTGTGTTCTCTCTGTGTGTGTGTTCTCTCTGTGTGTTCTGTGTGTGTGTGTGTTCTCTCTCTCTCTGTGTTCTCTCTCTCTGTGTTCTCTCTGTCTCTCTGTGTTCTGTGTGTGTTCTCTGTGTGTGTGTTCTCTGTGTGTGTGTTCTCTCTGTGTGTGTTCTCTCACTCACTGTGTTCTCTCTCTCTGTGTTCTCTCTCTCTGTTGTCACTCTCACCATGTGTTCTCTCTGTGTGTGTGTTCTCTCTCTCTCTCTCTGTTCTTTCTCTCTGTGTTCTCTCTCTCTCTGTGTTCTCTGTCTATGTGTTCTGTGTGTGTGTTCTCTCTCTGTGTGTGTTCTCTCTGTGTGTTCTGTGTGTGTGTTCTCTCTCTCTCTGTTCTCTCTCATTGTGTTCTCTCTCTCTGTGTTCTGTGTGTGTGTTCTCTGTGTGTGTGTTCTCTGTGTGTGTGTTCTCTATGTGTGTTCTCTCACTCACCGTGTTCTCTCTCTCTGTGTTCTCTCTCTCTGTTGTCACTCTTACCATGTGTTCTCTCTCTCTCTGTGTTCTGTCTCTCTATGTTCTCTGTCTGTGTTCTCTGTCTGTGTTCTCTCTATCTCTGTGTTCTCTCTCTCTCTGTGTTCTCTCTCTCTCTGTGTTCTCTCTGTGTGTTCTGTGTGTGTGTGTTGTCTCTGTCTCTGTGTTCTCTCTGTGTGTGTTCTCTCTCCCTCTGTGTTCTCTCTGTGTGTGTTCTCTCTCCCTCTGTGTTCTCTGTGTGTGTGTGTCTGTTCTCTCTCACTCTGTGTTCTCTCTCTATCTCTATATTCTGTGTGTGTTCTCTGTGTGTGTTCTCTTGTGTGTGTGTTCTGTGTGTGTGTTCTCTGTTTGTGTGTTCTGTGTGTGCGTGTTTTCTGTGTGTGTGTTCTGTATGTCTGTGTTCTGTGTGTGTGTTTCTCTGTGTGTGTGCTCTGTGTGTGTGTTCTCTGTGTGTGTGCGTGTGTTCACTCTCCCTCTATGTGTTCTCTCTTTCTCTGTGTGATCTCTCTCTGTGTGTTCTCTGTGTGTTTGTGTTCTGTGTGTGTGTTCTCTCTGTGTGTTCTCTGTGTGTGTGACCCCTGTGTGTGTGTGTGTTCTCTATTATTGTGTGCTCTGTCTCTCTCTGTGTTCTCTCTCTCTGTGTTCTCTGTCTGTGTTCTCTCTGTGTGTTCTCTCTCTCTGTGTTCCCTCTGTCTCTGTGTTCTCATTGTGTTTGTGTTCTGTGTGTGTGTTCTCTCTGTGTGTGCGTTCTCTGTGTGTGTGTGTTCTGTGTATGTGTGTGTTCTCTCTCTGTGTGTTCTCTGTGTGTGTGTTCTCCCTCTGTGTTCTGTCTCTCACTCTGTGTTCTCTCTCTATCTCTGTATTCTGTGTGTGTTCCCTGTGTGTGTGTTCTCTTGTGTGTGTGTGCTCTGTGTGTGTGTGTGCGTGTTCTCTGTGTGTGTTCGCTGTGTGTATGCGTGTGTTCTCTCTCCCTCTATGTGTTCTCATATCTCTGTGTGATCTCTCGCTGTTCTCTCTCTCTCTCTCTCTCTGTGTTCTCTGCGTGTTTGTGTTCTGTGTGTGTGTTCTCTGTGTGTGTGGTCTCTGTGTGTGTTTGGGTTGTCTCTGTGTGTGTGCGTTCTGTGTATGTGTGTTCTCTGTGTGTGTGTATGTTCTCTCTTTCTGTGTGTGATCTCTCTCTCTGTTCTCTCTCTGTCTCTGTGTTCTCTCTCTCTCTGTGTGTTCTCTCTATGTGTGTCTGTTCTCTCTCACTCTGTGTTCTCTCTCTATCTCTGTATTCTGTGTGCGTGTTCTATGTGTGTGTTCTCTTTTGTGTGTGCTGTGTGTGTGTGTTCTCTGTTTGTGTGTTCTGTGTGTGCGTGTTTTCTGTGTGTGTGTTTCTCTGCGTGTGTGCGTGTGTTCTCTCTCACTCGATGTGTTCTCTCTTTCTCTGCGTGATCTCTCTCTCAGCGTTCTCTCTCTCTCTGTTCTCTCTCTCTCTGTGTTCTGTGTGTGTGTGTGTTCTCTCTGTGCGTATGTGTGTGTTCTCTCCCTCTCTGTGTTCTCTCTCTCTCTGTGTTCTCTCTCTCTGTTTGTTTTCACTCTCTGTGTGTTCTCGCTCTCTCTGCGATCTCTCGCTCTCTGTGTTCTCTGTCTCTCTGTATTCTCTCTCTGTGTTCTCTCTCTGTTAGTGTTCTCTCTGTGTGTTCTCTCTGTGTTGTCTCTCCCTCTCTCTGTGTTCTCTCCCCCTCTCTGGTGTCTCTCTCTATGTGTTCTGTCTCTCTGTTCTCCCTCTCTCTCTCTACGTTCTCTGTGTGTGTGTTCTCTGCGTGTGTGGATCTTCCTTCTGTGTGTGAGTTCTTCCTGTGTGTGTTCTCTGTGTATGTGTTTACTGTGTGTGTGATTGTTCTCTCTCTCTCTGTGTTCTCTCTCTCGCTCTGTGTTCTCTCTCTATCTCTCTGTGTTCTCTCTCTCTCTGTGTTCTCTCTCTCTCTGTGTACTCTGTGTATGTGTGTCTGTGTGTGTGTTTGTGTTCTACCTCTGTGTGTGTGTTCTCTCTCTGTGTGTTCTCTCTCTCTCTGTGTTCTCTCTGTCTCACTGTGTTCTCTCTCCCTCTCTCTGTGTTGTCTCTCCCTCTCTCTGTGTTCTCTCTGTCTGTGTTCTCTCTATCTGTGTGTTCTCTGTGTGTTTGTGTTCTGTGTGTGTGTGTTCTCTGTGTGTGTGTATGTTCCCTCTTTCTGTGTGTGATCTCTCTCTCTCTGTGTTTTCTCTCTGTGTGTTCTCTCTCTCTCTGTGCTCTCTCTCTCTGTTCTCGTTCTCTATCTCTGTTCTCTCTATCTGTGTGTTCTCTCTCTCTCTGTGTTCTCTCTCTCAGTTTGTTCTCACTCTCTCTGTGTGTTCTCGCTCTCTCTGCGATCTCTCGCTTTCGGCGTTCGCTCTCTCTCTGTATTCTCTCTCTGTGTTCTCTCTGTGTGTGTGTTCTCTCTGTGTGTTCTGTGTGTGTGTGTGTTCTCTCTCTCTCTGTGTTCTCTCTCTCTGTGTTCTCTCTCTCTCTCTGTGTTCTGTGTGTGTTCTCTGTGTGTGTGTTCTCTGTGTGTGTGTTCTCTCTGTGTGTGTTCTCTCACTCACTGTGTTCTCTCTCTCTGTGTTCTCTCTCTCTGTTGTCACTCTCACCATGTGTTCTCTCTGTTTGTGTGTTCTCTCTCTCTCTCTCTCTGTTCTCTCTCTCTGTGTTCTCTCTCTCTCTGTGTTCTCTGTCTATGTGTTCTGTGTGTGTGTTCTCTCTCTGTGTGTGTTCTCTCTGTGTGTTCTGTGTGTGTGTGTTCTCTCTCTCTCTGTTCTCTCTCTTTGTGTTCTCTCTCTCTCTGTGTTCTGTGTGTGTGTTCTCTGTGTGTGTGTTCTCTGTGTGTGTGTTCTCTATGTGTGTTCTCTCACTCACTGTGTTCTCTCTCTCTGTGTTCTCTCTCTCTGTTGTCACTCTCACCATGTGTTCTCTCTCTCTCTGTGTTCTGTCTCTCTATGTTCTCTGTCTGTGTTCTCTGTCAGTGTTCTCTCTATCTCTGTGTTCTCTCTCTCTCTGTGTTCTCTCTCTCTCTGTGTTCTCTCTGTGTGTTCTGTGTGTGTGTGTTGTCTCTGTCTCTGTGTTCTCTCTGTGTGTGTTCTCTCTCCCTCTGTGTTCTCTCTGTGTGTGTGTCTGTTCTCTCTCACTCTGTGTTCTCTCTCTATCTCTGTATTCTGTGTGTGTTCTCTGTGTGTGTTCTCTTGTGTGTGTGTTCTGTGTGTGTGTTCTCTGTTTGTGTGTTCTGTGTGTGCGTGTTTTCTGTGTGTGTGTTCTGTATGTCTGTGTTCTGTGTGTGTGTTTCTCTGTGTGTGTGCTCTGTGTGTGTGTTCTCTGTGTGTGTGCGTGTGTTCACTCTCCCTCTATGTGTTCTCTCTTTCTCTGTGTGATCTCTCTCTGTGTGTTCTCTGTGTGTTTGTGTTCTGTGTGTGTGTTCTCTCTGTGTGTTCTCTGTGTGTGTGACCCCTGTGTGTGTGTGTGTTCTCTATTATTGTGTGCTCTGTCTCTCTCTGTGTTCTCTCTCTCTGTGTTCTCTGTCTGTGTTCTCTCTGTGTGTTCTCTCTCTCTGTGTTCCCTCTGTCTCTGTGTTCTCATTGTGTTTGTGTTCTGTGTGTGTGTTCTCTCTGTGTGTGTGTTCTCCCTCTGTCTTCTCTCTCTCACTCTGTGTTCTCTCTCTATCTCTGTATTCTGTGTGTGTTCCCTGTGTGTGTGTTCTCTTGTGTGTGTGTGCTCTGTGTGTGTGTGTGCGTGTTCTCTGTGTGTGTTCGCTGTGTGTATGCGTGTGTTCTCTCTCCCTCTATGTGTTCTCATATCTCTGTGTGATCTCTCGCTGTTCTCTCTCTCTCTCTCTCTCTGTGTTCTCTGCGTGTTTGTGTTCTGTGTGTGTGTTCTCTGTGTGTGTGGTCTCTGTGTGTGTTTGGGTTGTCTCTGTGTGTGTGTGCGTTCTGTGTATGTGTGTTCTCTGTGTGTGTGTATGTTCTCTCTTTCTGTGTGTGATCTCTCTCTCTGTTCTCTCTCTGTCTCTGTGTTCTCTCTCTCTCTGTGTGTTCTCTCTATGTGTGTCTGTTCTCTCTCACTCTGTGTTCTCTCTCTATCTCTGTATTCTGTGTGCGTGTTCTATGTGTGTGTTCTCTTTTGTGTGTGCTGTGTGTGTGTGTTCTCTGTTTGTGTGTTCTGTGTGTGCGTGTTTTCTGTGTGTGTGTTTCTCTGTGTGTGTGCGTGTGTTCTCTCTCACTCGATGTGTTCTCTCTTTCTCTGCGTGATCTCTCTCTCAGCGTTCTCTCTCTCTCTGTTCTCTCTCTCTCTGTGTTCTGTGTGTGTGTGTGTTCTCTCTGTGCGTATGTGTGTGTTCTCTCCCTCTCTGTGTTCTCTCTCTCTCTGTGTTCTCTCTCTCTGTTTGTTTTCACTCTCTGTGTGTTCTCGCTCTCTCTGCGATCTCTCGCTCTCTGTGTTCTCTGTCTCTCTGTATTCTCTCTCTGTGTTCTCTCTCTGTTAGTGTTCTCTCTGTGTGTTCTCTCTGTGTTGTCTCTCCCTCTCTCTGTGTTCTCTCCCCCTCTCTGGTGTCTCTCTCTATGTGTTCTGTCTCTCTGTTCTCCCTCTCTCTCTCTACGTTCTCTGTGTGTGTGTTCTCTGCGTGTGTGGATCTTCCTTCTGTGTGTGAGTTCTTCCTGTGTGTGTTCTCTGTGTATGTGTTTACTGTGTGTGTGATTGTTCTCTCTCTCTCTGTGTTCTCTCTCTCGCTCTGTGTTCTCTCTCTATCTCTCTGTGTTCTCTCTCTCTCTGTGTTCTCTCTCTCTCTGTGTACTCTGTGTATGTGTGTCTGTGTGTGTGTTTGTGTTCTACCTCTGTGTGTGTGTTCTCTCTCTGTGTGTTCTCTCTCTCTCTGTGTTCTCTCTGTCTCACTGTGTTCTCTCTCCCTCTCTCTGTGTTGTCTCTCCCTCTCTCTGTGTTCTCTCTGTCTGTGTTCTCTCTATCTGTGTGTTCTCTGTGTGTTTGTGTTCTGTGTGTGTGTGTTCTCTGTGTGTGTGTATGTTCCCTCTTTCTGTGTGTGATCTCTCTCTCTCTGTGTTTTCTCTCTGTGTGTTCTCTCTCTCTCTGTGCTCTCTCTCTCTGTTCTCGTTCTCTATCTCTGTTCTCTCTATCTGTGTGTTCTCTCTCTCTCTGTGTTCTCTCTCTCAGTTTGTTCTCACTCTCTCTGTGTGTTCTCGCTCTCTCTGCGATCTCTCGCTTTCGGCGTTCGCTCTCTCTCTGTATTCTCTCTCTGTGTTCTCTGTGTGTGTGTGTTCTCTCTGTGTGTTCTGTGTGTGTGTGTGTTCTCTCTCTCTCTGTGTTCTCTCTCTCTGTGTTCTCTCTCTCTCTCTGTGTTCTGTGTGTGTTCTCTGTGTGTGTGTTCTCTGTGTGTGTGTTCTCTCTGTGTGTGTTCTCTCACTCACTGTGTTCTCTCTCTCTGTGTTCTCTCTCTCTGTTGTCACTCTCACCATGTGTTCTCTCTGTTTGTGTGTTCTCTCTCTCTCTCTCTGTTCTCTCTCTCTGTGTTCTCTCTCTCTCTGTGTTCTCTGTCTATGTGTTCTGTGTGTGTGTTCTCTCTCTGTGTGTGTTCTCTCTGTGTGTTCTGTGTGTGTGTGTTCTCTCTCTCTCTGTTCTCTCTCTTTGTGTTCTCTCTCTCTCTGTGTTCTGTGTGTGTGTTCTCTGTGTGTGTGTTCTCTATGTGTGTTCTCTCACTCACTGTGTTCTCTCTCTCTGTGTTCTCTCTCTCTGTTGTCACTCTCACCATGTGTTCTCTCTCTCTCTGTGTTCTGTCTCTCTATGTTCTCTGTCTGTGTTCTCTGTCAGTGTTCTCTCTATCTCTGTGTTCTCTCTCTCTCTGTGTTCTCTCTCTCTCTGTGTTCTCTCTGTGTGTTTTTGTGTGTGTGTGTTGTCTCTGTCTCTGTGTTCTCTCTGTGTGTGTTCTCTCTCCCTCTGTGTTCTCTCTGTGTGTGTGTCTGTTCTCTCTCACTCTGTGTTCTCTCTCTATCTCTGTATTCTGTGTGTGTTCTCTGTGTGTGTTCTCTTGTGTGTGTGTTCTGTGTGTGTGTTCTCTGTTTGTGTGTTCTGTGTGTGCGTGTTTTCTGTGTGTGTGTTCTGTATGTCTGTGTTCTGTGTGTGTGTTTCTCTGTGTGTGTGCTCTGTGTGTGTGTTCTCTGTGTGTGTGCGTGTGTTCACTCTCCCTCTATGTGTTCTCTCTTTCTCTGTGTGATCTCTCTCTGTGTGTTCTCTGTGTGTTTGTGTTCTATGTGTGTGTTCTCTCTGTGTGTTCTCTGTGTGTGTGTGTGTTCTCTATTATTGTGTGCTCTGTCTCTCTCTGTGTTCTCTCTCTCTGTGTTCTCTGTCTGTGTTCTCTCTGTGTGTTCTCTCTCTCTGTGTTCCCTCTGTCTCTGTGTTCTCATTGTGTTTGTGTTCTGTGTGTGTGTTCTCTCTGTGTGTGCGTTCTCTGTGTGTGTGTGTTCTGTGTATGTGTGTGTTCTCTCTCTCTGTGTTCTCTGTGTGTGTGTTCTCCCTCTGTGTTCTCTCTCTCACTCTGTGTTCTCTCTCTATCTCTGTATTCTGTGTGTGTTCCCTGTGTGTGTGTTGTCTTGTGTGTGTGTGCTCTGTGTGTGTGTGTTCTCTGTTTGTGTGTTCTTGTGTGTGCGTGTTCTCTGTGTGTGTTCGCTGTGTGTATGCGTGTGTTCTCTCTCCCTCTATGTGTTCTCATATCTCTGTGTGATCTCTCGCTGTTCTCTCTCTCTCTCTCTCTCTGTGTTCTCTGCGTGTTTGTGTTCTGTGTGTGTGTTCTCTGTGTGTGTGGTCTCTGTGTGTGTTTGGGTTGTCTGTGTGTGTGTGTGCGTTCTGTGTATGTGTGTTCTCTGTGTGTGTGTATGTTCTCTCTTTCTGTGTGTGATCTCTCTCTCTGTTCTCTCTCCGTCTCTGTGTTCTCTCTCTCTTTGTGTTCTCTCTATGTGTGTCTGTTCTCTCTCACTCTGTGTTCTCTCTCTATCTCTGTATTCTGTGTGCGTGTTCTATGTGTGTGTTCTCTTTTGTGTGTTCTGTGTGTGCGTGTTTTCTGTGTGTGTGTTTCTCTGTGTGTGTGCGTGTGTTCTCTCTCACTCTATGTGTTCTCTCTTTCTCTGCGTAATCTCTCTCTCAGCGTTCTCTCTCTCTCTGTTCTCTCTCTCTCTGTGTTCTGTGTGTGTGTGTGTTCTCTCTGTGCATATGTGTGTGTTCTCTCCCTCTCTGTGTTCTCTCTCTCTCCCTTCTCATTCTCTCTCTGCGTGTTCTCTCTCTCTGTGTTCTCTCTCTCTCTGTGTTCTCTCTCTCTCTGTTCTCTCTCTCTCTGTGTTATCTCTCTCTCTGTGTGTTCTCTGTCTCTCACTGTGTTCTCTCTCCCTCTCACTGTGTTGTCTCTCCCTCTCTCTGTGTTCTCTCTCCCTGACTGCTCTCTCACTTTATGTGTTCTCTCTCTGTGTTCTCCGTCTCTCTCTCTGCGTTCTCTGCGTGTGTGCCCTCTTGTGTGTGTGTTCTGTGTGTGTGTGTTCTCTGTTTGTGTGTTCTGTGTGTGCGTGTTCTCTGTGTGTTCGCTGTGCGTGCATGTGTTCTCTCTCCCTCTATGTGTTCTCTCTTTCTCTGTGTGATCTCTCTCTGTGTTCTCTCTCTCCCTCTGTTCTCTCTCTCTCTGTGTTCTCTCTATGTGTGTCTGTTCTCTCTCACTCTGTGTTCTCTCTATGTGTGTCTGTTCTCTCTCACTCTGTGTTCTCTCTCTATCTCTGTATTCTGTGTGTGTGTGTTCCCTGTGTGTGTTCTCTTTTGTGTGTGTTGTTTGTGTGTCTTCTCTGTTTGTGTGTTCTATGTGTGCGTGTTTTCTGTGTGTGTGTGTTTCTCTGTGTGTGTGTTCTCCATGTGTGTGCGTGTGTTCTCTCTCACTCAATGTGTTCTCTCTTACTCTGTGTGATCTCTCTCTCAGCGTTCTCTCTCTCTCTGTTCTCTCTCTCTCTCGGTGTTCTGTGTGTGTGTTCTCTCTGTGTGTATGTGTGTGTTGTCTCTCTCTCTGTGTTCTCTCTCTCTCCGTTCTCATTCTCTCTCTTCGTATTCTCTCTCTCTGTGTTCTCTCTCTCTCTGTTCTCTCTCACTCTGTGTTCTCTCTCTCTCTCTGTATTCTGTATGTGTGTGTTCTCTGTGTGTGTTCTCTTTTGTGTGTGTTGTGTGTGTGTATGTTCTGTGTGTGTGTTTCTCTGTGTGTTCTCGCTCTCTCTGCGATCTCTCGCTCTCTGTGTTCTCTCTCTCTCTGTATTCTCTCTCTGTGATCTCTCTGTGTGTGTGTTCTCTCTGTGTGTTCTGTGTGTGTGTTCTCTCTCTCTCTGTGTTCTCTCTCTGTGTGTTCTCTCTCCCTCTATGTGTTCTCTCTTTCTCTGTGTGATCTTTCTCTGTATTCTCTCTCTCTCTGTGTTCTGTGTGTGTGTTCTCTGTGTGTTTGTGTGTTCTCTATGTGTGTATGTTCTCTCTTTCTGTGTGTGATATCTCTCTCTGTTCTCTCTCTCTCTGTTCTCTCGCTCTCTCTCTGTGTCTGTTCTCTCTCACTATGTGTTCTCTCTCTATCTCTGTATTCTGTGTGTTTGTATTTTCTGTCTGTGTGTTCTCTTGTGTGTGTGTTCTCTGGTTGTGTGTATGTTCTCTCTTTCTGTGTATGATCTGTCTCTCTGTGTTCTCTCTCTCTCTGTGTTCTGTATCTCTATGTTCTCTGTCTGCGTTCTCTGTCTGTGTTCTCTCTATCTGTGTGTTCTCTCTCTCTGTGTTCTCTCTCTCTCTCTGTTCTCTTTCTCTCTCTATCTCTGTTCTCTCTCTGTGTGTGGTCTTTCTCTCTGTGTTCTCTCTCTCTGTTTGTTCTCACTCTCTCTGTGTGTTCTCGCTCTCTCTGCGATCTCTCGCTCTCTGTGTTCTCTCTCTCTCTGTATTCTCTCTCTGTGTTCTCTCTCTCTGTGTATTCTCTCTGTGTGTTCTGTGTGTGTGTGTTCTCTCTCTCTCTGTGTTCTCTCTCTGTATGTTCTCTCTCCCTCTGTGTTCTCTCTCTGTGTGTGTCTGTTCTCTCTCACTCTATGTTCTCTCTCTATCTCTGTATTCTGTGTGTGTTCTCTGTGTGTGTATCCTCTTGTGTGTGTGTTCTGTGTGTGTGTTCTCTGTTTGTGTGTTCTGTGTGTGCGTGTTCTGTGTGTGTGTTTCTCTGTGTGTGTGCTCTGTGTGTGCGTGTTCTGTGTGTGTGTTTCTCTGTGTGTGTGCTCTGTATGTGTTCTCTGTGTGTGTGCGTGTGTTCTCTCTCCCTCTATGTGTTCTCTCTTTCCCTGTGTGATCACGCTCTCTGTTCTCTCTCTCTCTGTGTTCTCTGTGTGTTTGTGTTCTGTGTGTGTGTTCTGTGTGTGCGTGTTCTGTGTGTGTGTTTCTCTGTGTGTGTGCTCTCTATGTGTTCTCTGTGTGTGTGCGTGTGTTCTCTCTCTCTCTCTGTGTTCTCTCTCTCGGTTTGTTCTCACTCTCTCTGTGTGTTCTCGCTCTCTCTGCGATCTCTCACTTTCTGCGTTCTCTCTCTCTCTGTATTCTCTCTCTGTGTTCTCTCTGTGTGTGTGTTCTCTCTGTGTGTTCTGTGTGCGTGTGTGTTCTCTCTCTCTCTGTATTCTCTCTCTCTGTGTTCTCTCTCTCTCTGTGTTCTGTGTGTGTTCTCTGTGTGTGTGTTCTCTGTGTGTGTGTTCTCTCTGTGTGTGTTCTCTCACTCACTGTGTTCTCTCTCTCTGTGTTCTCTCTCTCTGTTGTCACTCTCACCATGTGTTCTCTGTGTGTGTGTGTGTTCTCTCTCTCTCTCTCTCTGTGTTCTCTCTCTCTGTGTTCTCTCTCTCTCTGTGTTCTCTGTCTATGTGTTCTGTGTGTGTGTTCTCTCTCTGTGTGTGTTCTCTCTGTGTGTTCTGTGTGTGTGTGTTCTCTCTCTGTGTTCTCTCTCTCTATGTTCACTCTCTCTCTCTGTGTTCTGTGTGTGTGTCCTCTGTGTGTCTGTATTCTGTGTGTGTGTGTGTGTGTGTTCTCTGTGTGTTCTCTCTCTCTGTGTGTTCTCTCTCTCTCTGTTTTCTCTGTTTGTGTGTGTGTGTTCTCTCTCTCTGTGTTCTCTCTCTGTTGTCACTCTCACTGTTGTCACTCTCACTATGTGATCTCTCTTTCTCTGTGTGATCTCTCTCTGTGTGTTCTCTGTGTGTTTGTGTTCTGTGTGTGTGTTCTCTCTCCCTCTCTCTAATTCCTCTCTCTCTGTGTTCTTTGTTTCTCTCTGTGTTCTCTCTCACACTCTGTGTTCTCTCTCTCTGTTCTGTGTGTGTGTGTATGTGTTCTCTCTCTCCCTGTGTTATCTGTGTGTGTGTTCTCTCTGTGTGTGTTCTCTCACCCACTGTGTGTTCTCTCTTTGTCTGTGTGATCTCTCTCTGTGTTCTCTTGTGTGTGTGTTCTGTGTCTGTGTTCTCTGTTTGTGTGTTCTGTGTGTGCGTGTTCTGTGTGTGTGTTTCTCTGTGTGTGCGCTCTGTGTGTGTTCTCTGTGTGTGTGCGTGTGTTCTCTCTCCCTCTATGTGTTCTCTCTTTCCCTGTGTGATCACGCTCTGTGTTCTCTCTCTCTCTGTGTTCTCTGTGTGTTTGTGTTCTGTGTGTGTTCTGTGTGTTTGTGATCTGCGTGTGTTTCTCTCTGTGTGTGTGCTCTGTGTGTGTGTTCTCTTTGTGTGTGCGTGTGTTCTCTCACCCTCTATGTGTTCTCTTTTTCTCTGTGTGATCTCTCTCTGTGTGTTTGTGTTCTGTGTGTGTGTTCTCTCTGTGTGTTCTGTGTGTGTGTTCTCTCTCTCTCTGTGTTCTCTCTCTGTGTATTCTCTCTCCCTCTATGTGTTCTCTCTTTCTCTGTGTGATCTCTCTCTGTGTTCTCTCTCTCTCTGTGTTCTCTGTGTGTTTGTGTTCTGTGTGTGTGTTCTCTGTCTGTGTTTGTGTTGTCTGTGTGTTTGTGTGCGTTCTGTGTATGTGTGTCCTCTGTGTGTGTGTATGTTCTCTCTCTCTGTGAGTGATCTCTCTCTGTTCTCTCTCTCTCTCTCTGTTCTCTCTCTCTGTGTGTTCTCTCTCTGTGATTGTCTGTTCCCTCTCACTCTATGTTCTATCTCTATCTCTGTATTCTGTGTGTGTGTGTGTGTGTGTGTTCTCTGTGTGTGTTCTCTGTGTGTGTTTGGGTTATCTGTGTGTGTGTGTGCGTTCTGTGTATGTGTGTTCTCTGTGTGTGTGTGTGTGTGTGTGTGTATGTTCTCTCTTTCTGTGCGTGATCTCTCTCTCTGTTCTCTCTCTCTCTGTGTTCTCTCTCTCTCTGTGTTCTCTCTCTGTGTGTGTCTGTTCTCTCTCACTCTATGTTCTCTCTCTATCTCTGTATTCTGTGTGTGTTCTCTGTGTGTGTATCCTCTTGTGTGTGTGTTCTGTGTGTGTGTTCTCTGTTTGTGTGTTCTGTGTGTGCGTGTTCTGTGTGTGTGTTTCTCTGTGTGTGTGCTCTGTGTGTGCGTGTTCTGTGTGTGTGTTTCTCTGTGTGTGTGCTCTGTATGTGTTCTCTGTGTGTGTGCGTGTGTTCTCTCTCCCTCTATGTGTTCTCTCTTTCCCTGTGTGATCACGCTCTCTGTTCTCTCTCTCTCTGTGTTCTCTGTGTGTTTGTGTTCTGTGTGTGTGTTCTGTGTGTGCGTGTTCTGTGTGTGTGTTTCTCTGTGTGTGTGCTCTCTATGTGTTCTCTGTGTGTGTGCGTGTGTTCTCTCTCTCTCTCTGTGTTCTCTCTCTCGGTTTGTTCTCACTCTCTCTGTGTGTTCTCGCTCTCTCTGCGATCTCTCACTTTCTGCGTTCTCTCTCTCTCTGTATTCTCTCTCTGTGTTCTCTCTGTGTGTGTGTTCTCTCTGTGTGTTCTGTGTGCGTGTTCTCTCTCCCTCTCTCTAATTCCTCTCTCTCTGTGTTCTTTGTTTCTCTCTGTGTTCTCTCTCACTCTCTGTGTTCTCTCTCTCTGTTCTGTGTGTGTGTGTATGTGTTCTCTCTCTCCCTGTGTTCTCTGTGTGTGTGTTCTCTCTGTGTGTGTTCTCTCACCCACTGTGTGTTCTCTCTTTGTCTGTGTGATCTCTCTCTGTGTTCTCTTGTGTGTGTGTTCTGTGTCTGTGTTCTCTGTTTGTGTGTTCTGTGTGTGCGTGTTCTGTGTGTGTGTTTCTCTGTGTGTGCGCTCTGTGTGTGTTCTCTGTGTGTGTGCGTGTGTTCTCTCTCCCTCTATGTGTTCTCTCTTTCCCTGTGTGATCACGCTCTGTGTTCTCTCTCTCTCTGTGTTCTCTGTGTGTTTGTGTTCTGTGTGTGTTCTGTGTGTTTGTGATCTGCGTGTGTTTCTCTCTGTGTGTGTGCTCTGTGTGTGTGTTCTCTTTGTGTGTGCGTGTGTTCTCTCACCCTCTATGTGTTCTCTTTTTCTCTGTGTGATCTCTCTCTGTGTGTTTGTGTTCTGTGTGTGTGTTCTCTCTGTGTGTTCTGTGTGTGTGTTCTCTCTCTCTCTGTGTTCTCTCTCTGTGTATTCTCTCTCCCTCTATGTGTTCTCTCTTTCTCTGTGTGATCTCTCTCTGTGTTCTCTCTCTCTCTGTGTTCTCTGTGTGTTTGTGTTCTGTGTGTGTGTTCTCTGTCTGTGTTTGTGTTGTCTGTGTGTTTGTGTGCGTTCTGTGTATGTGTGTCCTCTGTGTGTGTGTATGTTCTCTCTCTCTGTGAGTGATCTCTCTCTGTTCTCTCTCTCTCTCTCTGTTCTCTCTCTCTGTGTGTTCTCTCTCTGTGATTGTCTGTTCTCTCTCACTCTATGTTCTATCTCTATCTCTGTATTCTGTGTGTGTGTGTGTGTGTGTTCTCTGTGTGTGTTCTCTGTGTGTGTTTGGGTTATCTGTGTGTGTGTGTGCGTTCTGTGTATGTGTGTTCTCTGTGTGTGTGTGTGTGTGTGTGTGTATGTTCTCTCTTTCTGTGCGTGATCTCTCTCTCTGTTCTCTCTCTCTCTGTGTTCTCTCTCTCTCTGTGTTCTCTCTCTGTGTGTGTCTGTTCTCTCTCACTCTATGTTCTCTCTCTATCTCTGTATTCTGTGTGTGTTCTCTGTGTGTGTATCCTCTTGTGTGTGTGTTCTGTGTGTGTGTTCTCTGTTTGTGTGTTCTGTGTGTGCGTGTTCTGTGTGTGTGTTTCTCTGTGTGTGTGCTCTGTGTGTGCGTGTTCTGTGTGTGTGTTTCTCTGTGTGTGTGCTCTGTATGTGTTCTCTGTGTGTGTGCGTGTGTTCTCTCTCCCTCTATGTGTTCTCTCTTTCCCTGTGTGATCACGCTCTCTGTTCTCTCTCTCTCTGTGTTCTCTGTGTGTTTGTGTTCTGTGTGTGTGTTCTGTGTGTGCGTGTTCTGTGTGTGTGTTTCTCTGTGTGTGTGCTCTCTATGTGTTCTCTGTGTGTGTGCGTGTGTTCTCTCTCTCTCTCTGTGTTCTCTCTCTCGGTTTGTTCTCACTCTCTCTGTGTGTTCTCGCTCTCTCTGCGATCTCTCACTTTCTGCGTTCTCTCTCTCTCTGTATTCTCTCTCTGTGTTCTCTCTGTGTGTGTGTTCTCTCTGTGTGTTCTGTGTGCGTGTTCTCTCTCCCTCTCTCTAATTCCTCTCTCTCTGTGTTCTTTGTTTCTCTCTGTGTTCTCTCTCACTCTCTGTGTTCTCTCTCTCTGTTCTGTGTGTGTGTATGTGTTCTCTCTCTCCCTGTGTTCTCTGTGTGGGTGTTCTCTCTGTGTGTGTTCTCTCACCCACTGTGTGTTCTCTCTTTGTCTGTGTGATCTCTCTCTGTGTTCTCTTGTGTGTGTGTTCTGTGTCTGTGTTCTCTGTTTGTGTGTTCTGTGTGTGCGTGTTCTGTGTGTGTGTTTCTCTGTGTGTGCGCTCTGTGTGTGTTCTCTGTGTGTGTGCGTGTGTTCTCTCTCCCTCTATGTGTTCTCTCTTTCCCTGTGTGATCACGCTCTGTGTTCTCTCTCTCTCTGTGTTCTCTGTGTGTTTGTGTTCTGTGTGTGTTCTGTGTGTTTGTGATCTGCGTGTGTTTCTCTCTGTGTGTGTGCTCTGTGTGTGTGTTCTCTTTGTGTGTGCGTGTGTTCTCTCACCCTCTATGTGTTCTCTTTTTCTCTGTGTGATCTCTCTCTGTGTGTTCTCTGTGTGTTTGTGTTCTGTGTGTGTGTTCTCTCTGTGTGTTCTCTCTGTGTGTTCTCTCTCTCTCTGTGTTCTCTCTCTGTGTATTCTCTCTCCCTCTATGTGTTCTCTCTTTCTCTGTGTGATCTCTCTCTGTGTTCTCTCTCTCTCTGTGTTCTCTGTGTGTTTGTGTTCTGTGTGTGTGTTCTCTGTCTGTGTTTGTGTTGTCTGTGTGTTTGTGTGCGTTCTGTGTATGTGTGTCCTCTGTGTGTGTGTATGTTCTCTCTCTCTGTGAGTGATCTCTCTCTGTTCTCTCTCTCTCTCTCTATTCTCTCTCTCTGTGTGTTCTCTCTCTGTGATTGTCTGTTCTCTCTCACTCTATGTTCTATCTCTATCTCTGTATTCTGTGTGTGTGTGTGTGTGTGTTCTCTGTGTGTGTTCTCTGTGTGTGTTTGGGTTATCTGTGTGTGTGTGTGCGTTCTGTGTATGTGTGTTCTGTGTGTGTGTGTGTGTGTGTGTGTGTATGTTCTCTCTTTCTGTGCGTGATCTCTCTCTCTGTTCTCTCTCTCTCTGTGTTCTCTCTCTCTCTGTGTTCTCACTATGTGTGTCTGTTCTCTCTCACTCTGTGTTCTCTCTCTATCTCTGTATTCTGTGTGTGTGTTCTCTGTGTGTGTTCTCTGTTTGTGGATTCTGTGTGTGAGTGTTTTCTGTGTGTGTGCTCTGTGTGTGTGTTCTCCGTGTGTGTGCGTGTGTTCTCTCTCACTCTACGTGTTCTCTCTTTCTCTGTGTGATCTCTCTCTCTGTTCTCTCTCTCTCTCTGTGTTCTCTGTGTGTTTGTGTTCTGTGTGTGTGTTCTCTGTGTGTGTTCCCTCTGTGTGTGTGTGTTCTCTCTTTCTGTGTGTGATCTCTCTCTCTGTGTTCTCTCTCTCTCTGTGTTCTCTCTCCCTCTCTGTGTCTGTTCTCTCTCACTCTGTGTTCTCTATCTCTGCATTCTGTGTTTTTGTGTTTTCTTTCTGTGTGTTCTCTTGTGTGTGTGTTCTGTGCGTGTTCTCTGTTTGTGTATATGTTCTCTCTTTCTGTGTATGATCTCTCTCTCTGTGTGATCTCTCTCTGTGTTTTCTTCTCGCTCTGTGTGTTCTCTGTGTGTGCGCGCGTGTGTTTTCGCTCTCTCTCTGTGTTCTCTGTGTTTGTGTGTACTCTCTCTGTGTTCTCTCTCTCTGTGTTCTCTCTCTCTCTGTGTTCTGTCTCTCTATGTTCTCTGTCTGTGTTCTCTGTCTGTGTTCTCTCTATCTCTGTGTTCTCTCTCTCTCTGTGTTCTCTCTCTCTGTTCTCTTTCTCTCTCTATCTCTGTTCTCTCTGTGTGCGTGTTGTTTTTCTCTCTTTGTGTTCTCTCTCTCTGTTTGTTCTCACTCTCTCTGTGTGTTCTCGCTCTCTCTGCGATCTCTCGCTCTTTGTGTTCTCTGTCTCTCTGTATTCTCTCTCTGTGTTCTCTCTCTGTTAGTGTTCTCTCTGTGTGTTCTCTCTGTGTTGTCTCTCCCTCTCTCTGTGTTCTCTCCCCCTCTCTGGTCTCTCTCTCTATTTGTTCTGTCTCTCTGTTCTCCCTCTCTCTCTCTGCGTTCTCTGTGTGTGTGTTCTCTCTCTCTCTCTGTGTTCTCTCTCTCTGTGTTCTCTCTCTCTCTGTGTTCTGTGTGTGTGTTCTCTGCGTGTGTGGATCTTCCCTCTGTGTGTGAGTTCTTCCTGTGTGTCTTCTCTGTGTATGTGTTTACTGTGTGTGTGATTGTTCTCTCTCTCTCTGTGTTCTCTCTCTCGCTCTGTGTTCTCTCTCTATCTCTCTGTGTTCTCTCTCTCTCTGTGTTCTCTCTCTCTCTGTGTACTCTGTGTATGTGTGTCTGTGTGTGTGTTTGTGTTCTACCTCTGTGTGTGTGTTCTCTCTCTCTGTGTTCTCTCTCTCTCTGTGTTCTCTCTGTCTCACTGTGTTCTCTCTCCCTCTCTCTGTGTTGTCTCTCCCTCTCTCTGTGTTCTCTCTGTCTGTGTTCTCTCTATCTGTGTGTTCTCTGTGTGTTTGTGTTCTGTGTGTGTGTTCTCTGTGTGTGTGCGTTCTGTGTGTGTTTGTTCTCTGTGTGTGTGTATGTTCCCTCTTTCTGTGTGTGATCTCTCTCTCTGTGTGATCTCTCTCTGTGTTCTCTCTCTCCCTCTGTTCTCTCTCTCTCTGTGTTCTCTCTATGTGTGTCTGTTCTCTCTCACTCTGTGTTCTCTCTATGTGTGTCTGTTCTCTCTCACTCTGTGTTCTCTCTCTATCTCTGTATTCTGTGTGTGTGTGTTCCCTGTGTGTGTTCTCTTTTGTGTGTGTTGTTTGTGTGTCTTCTCTGTTTGTGTGTTCTATGTGTGCGTGTTTTCTGTGTGTGTGTGTTTCTCTGTGTGTGTGTTCTCCATGTGTGTGCGTGTGTTCTCTCTCACTCAATGTGTTCTCTCTTACTCTGTGTGATCTCTCTCTCAGCGTTCTCTCTCTCTCTGTTCTCTCTCTCTCTCGGTGTTCTGTGTGTGTGTTCTCTCTGTGTGTATGTGTGTGTTGTCTCTCTCTCTGTGTTCTCTCTCTCTCCGTTCTCATTCTCTCTCTTCGTATTCTCTCTCTCTGTGTTCTCTCTCTCTCTGTTCTCTCTCACTCTGTGTTCTCTCTCTCTCTCTGTATTCTGTATGTGTGTGTTCTCTGTGTGTGTTCTCTTTTGTGTGTGTTGTGTGTGTGTATGTTCTGTGTGTGTGTTTCTCTGTGTGTTCTCGCTCTCTCTGCGATCTCTCGCTCTCTGTGTTCTCTCTCTCTCTGTATTCTCTCTCTGTGATCTCTCTGTGTGTGTGTTCTCTCTGTGTGTTCTGTGTGTGTGTTCTCTCTCTCTCTGTGTTCTCTCTCTGTGTGTTCTCTCTCCCTCTATGTGTTCTCTCTTTCTCTGTGTGATCTTTCTCTGTATTCTCTCTCTCTCTGTGTTCTGTGTGTGTGTTCTCTGTGTGTTTGTGTGTTCTCTATGTGTGTATGTTCTCTCTTTCTGTGTGTGATATCTCTCTCTGTTCTCTCTCTCTCTGTTCTCTCGCTCTCTCTCTGTGTCTGTTCTCTCTCACTATGTGTTCTCTCTCTATCTCTGTATTCTGTGTGTTTGTATTTTCTGTCTGTGTGTTCTCTTGTGTGTGTGTTCTCTGGTTGTGTGTATGTTCTCTCTTTCTGTGTATGATCTGTCTCTCTGTGTTCTCTCTCTCTCTGTGTTCTGTATCTCTATGTTCTCTGTCTGCGTTCTCTGTCTGTGTTCTCTCTATCTGTGTGTTCTCTCTCTCTGTGTTCTCTCTCTCTCTCTGTTCTCTTTCTCTCTCTATCTCTGTTCTCTCTCTGTGTGTGGTCTTTCTCTCTGTGTTCTCTCTCTCTGTTTGTTCTCACTCTCTCTGTGTGTTCTCGCTCTCTCTGCGATCTCTCGCTCTCTGTGTTCTCTCTCTCTCTGTATTCTCTCTCTGTGTTCTCTCTCTCTGTGTATTCTCTCTGTGTGTTCTGTGTGTGTGTGTTCTCTCTCTCTCTGTGTTCTCTCTCTGTATGTTCTCTCTCCCTCTGTGTTCTCTCTCTGTGTGTGTCTGTTCTCTCTCACTCTATGTTCTCTCTCTATCTCTGTATTCTGTGTGTGTTCTCTGTGTGTGTATCCTCTTGTGTGTGTGTTCTGTGTGTGTGTTCTCTGTTTGTGTGTTCTGTGTGTGCGTGTTCTGTGTGTGTGTTTCTCTGTGTGTGTGCTCTGTGTGTGCGTGTTCTGTGTGTGTGTTTCTCTGTGTGTGTGCTCTGTATGTGTTCTCTGTGTGTGTGCGTGTGTTCTCTCTCCCTCTATGTGTTCTCTCTTTCCCTGTGTGATCACGCTCTCTGTTCTCTCTCTCTCTGTGTTCTCTGTGTGTTTGTGTTCTGTGTGTGTGTTCTGTGTGTGCGTGTTCTGTGTGTGTGTTTCTCTGTGTGTGTGCTCTCTATGTGTTCTCTGTGTGTGTGCGTGTGTTCTCTCTCTCTCTCTGTGTTCTCTCTCTCGGTTTGTTCTCACTCTCTCTGTGTGTTCTCGCTCTCTCTGCGATCTCTCACTTTCTGCGTTCTCTCTCTCTCTGTATTCTCTCTCTGTGTTCTCTCTGTGTGTGTGTTCTCTCTGTGTGTTCTGTGTGCGTGTGTGTTCTCTCTCTCTCTGTATTCTCTCTCTCTGTGTTCTCTCTCTCTCTGTGTTCTGTGTGTGTTCTCTGTGTGTGTGTTCTCTGTGTGTGTGTTCTCTCTGTGTGTGTTCTCTCACTCACTGTGTTCTCTCTCTCTGTGTTCTCTCTCTCTGTTGTCACTCTCACCATGTGTTCTCTGTGTGTGTGTGTGTTCTCTCTCTCTCTCTCTCTGTGTTCTCTCTCTCTGTGTTCTCTCTCTCTCTGTGTTCTCTGTCTATGTGTTCTGTGTGTGTGTTCTCTCTCTGTGTGTGTTCTCTCTGTGTGTTCTGTGTGTGTGTGTTCTCTCTCTGTGTTCTCTCTCTCTATGTTCACTCTCTCTCTCTGTGTTCTGTGTGTGTGTCCTCTGTGTGTCTGTATTCTGTGTGTGTGTGTGTGTGTGTTCTCTGTGTGTTCTCTCTCTCTGTGTGTTCTCTCTCTCTCTGTTTTCTCTGTTTGTGTGTGTGTGTTCTCTCTCTCTGTGTTCTCTCTCTGTTGTCACTCTCACTGTTGTCACTCTCACTATGTGATCTCTCTTTCTCTGTGTGATCTCTCTCTGTGTGTTCTCTGTGTGTTTGTGTTCTGTGTGTGTGTTCTCTCTGTGTGTTCTGTGTGTGTGTTCTCTCTCCCTCTCTCTAATTCCTCTCTCTCTGTGTTCTTTGTTTCTCTCTGTGTTCTCTCTCACACTCTGTGTTCTCTCTCTCTGTTCTGTGTGTGTGTGTATGTGTTCTCTCTCTCCCTGTGTTATCTGTGTGTGTGTTCTCTCTGTGTGTGTTCTCTCACCCACTGTGTGTTCTCTCTTTGTCTGTGTGATCTCTCTCTGTGTTCTCTTGTGTGTGTGTTCTGTGTCTGTGTTCTCTGTTTGTGTGTTCTGTGTGTGCGTGTTCTGTGTGTGTGTTTCTCTGTGTGTGCGCTCTGTGTGTGTTCTCTGTGTGTGTGCGTGTGTTCTCTCTCCCTCTATGTGTTCTCTCTTTCCCTGTGTGATCACGCTCTGTGTTCTCTCTCTCTCTGTGTTCTCTGTGTGTTTGTGTTCTGTGTGTGTTCTGTGTGTTTGTGATCTGCGTGTGTTTCTCTCTGTGTGTGTGCTCTGTGTGTGTGTTCTCTTTGTGTGTGCGTGTGTTCTCTCACCCTCTATGTGTTCTCTTTTTCTCTGTGTGATCTCTCTCTGTGTGTTTGTGTTCTGTGTGTGTGTTCTCTCTGTGTGTTCTGTGTGTGTGTTCTCTCTCTCTCTGTGTTCTCTCTCTGTGTATTCTCTCTCCCTCTATGTGTTCTCTCTTTCTCTGTGTGATCTCTCTCTGTGTTCTCTCTCTCTCTGTGTTCTCTGTGTGTTTGTGTTCTGTGTGTGTGTTCTCTGTCTGTGTTTGTGTTGTCTGTGTGTTTGTGTGCGTTCTGTGTATGTGTGTCCTCTGTGTGTGTGTATGTTCTCTCTCTCTGTGAGTGATCTCTCTCTGTTCTCTCTCTCTCTCTCTGTTCTCTCTCTCTGTGTGTTCTCTCTCTGTGATTGTCTGTTCCCTCTCACTCTATGTTCTATCTCTATCTCTGTATTCTGTGTGTGTGTGTGTGTGTGTGTTCTCTGTGTGTGTTCTCTGTGTGTGTTTGGGTTATCTGTGTGTGTGTGTGCGTTCTGTGTATGTGTGTTCTCTGTGTGTGTGTGTGTGTGTGTGTGTATGTTCTCTCTTTCTGTGCGTGATCTCTCTCTCTGTTCTCTCTCTCTCTGTGTTCTCTCTCTCTCTGTGTTCTCTCTCTGTGTGTGTCTGTTCTCTCTCACTCTATGTTCTCTCTCTATCTCTGTATTCTGTGTGTGTTCTCTGTGTGTGTATCCTCTTGTGTGTGTGTTCTGTGTGTGTGTTCTCTGTTTGTGTGTTCTGTGTGTGCGTGTTCTGTGTGTGTGTTTCTCTGTGTGTGTGCTCTGTGTGTGCGTGTTCTGTGTGTGTGTTTCTCTGTGTGTGTGCTCTGTATGTGTTCTCTGTGTGTGTGCGTGTGTTCTCTCTCCCTCTATGTGTTCTCTCTTTCCCTGTGTGATCACGCTCTCTGTTCTCTCTCTCTCTGTGTTCTCTGTGTGTTTGTGTTCTGTGTGTGTGTTCTGTGTGTGCGTGTTCTGTGTGTGTGTTTCTCTGTGTGTGTGCTCTCTATGTGTTCTCTGTGTGTGTGCGTGTGTTCTCTCTCTCTCTCTGTGTTCTCTCTCTCGGTTTGTTCTCACTCTCTCTGTGTGTTCTCGCTCTCTCTGCGATCTCTCACTTTCTGCGTTCTCTCTCTCTCTGTATTCTCTCTCTGTGTTCTCTCTGTGTGTGTGTTCTCTCTGTGTGTTCTGTGTGCGTGTTCTCTCTCCCTCTCTCTAATTCCTCTCTCTCTGTGTTCTTTGTTTCTCTCTGTGTTCTCTCTCACTCTCTGTGTTCTCTCTCTCTGTTCTGTGTGTGTGTGTATGTGTTCTCTCTCTCCCTGTGTTCTCTGTGTGTGTGTTCTCTCTGTGTGTGTTCTCTCACCCACTGTGTGTTCTCTCTTTGTCTGTGTGATCTCTCTCTGTGTTCTCTTGTGTGTGTGTTCTGTGTCTGTGTTCTCTGTTTGTGTGTTCTGTGTGTGCGTGTTCTGTGTGTGTGTTTCTCTGTGTGTGCGCTCTGTGTGTGTTCTCTGTGTGTGTGCGTGTGTTCTCTCTCCCTCTATGTGTTCTCTCTTTCCCTGTGTGATCACGCTCTGTGTTCTCTCTCTCTCTGTGTTCTCTGTGTGTTTGTGTTCTGTGTGTGTTCTGTGTGTTTGTGATCTGCGTGTGTTTCTCTCTGTGTGTGTGCTCTGTGTGTGTGTTCTCTTTGTGTGTGCGTGTGTTCTCTCACCCTCTATGTGTTCTCTTTTTCTCTGTGTGATCTCTCTCTGTGTGTTTGTGTTCTGTGTGTGTGTTCTCTCTGTGTGTTCTGTGTGTGTGTTCTCTCTCTCTCTGTGTTCTCTCTCTGTGTATTCTCTCTCCCTCTATGTGTTCTCTCTTTCTCTGTGTGATCTCTCTCTGTGTTCTCTCTCTCTCTGTGTTCTCTGTGTGTTTGTGTTCTGTGTGTGTGTTCTCTGTCTGTGTTTGTGTTGTCTGTGTGTTTGTGTGCGTTCTGTGTATGTGTGTCCTCTGTGTGTGTGTATGTTCTCTCTCTCTGTGAGTGATCTCTCTCTGTTCTCTCTCTCTCTCTCTGTTCTCTCTCTCTGTGTGTTCTCTCTCTGTGATTGTCTGTTCTCTCTCACTCTATGTTCTATCTCTATCTCTGTATTCTGTGTGTGTGTGTGTGTGTGTTCTCTGTGTGTGTTCTCTGTGTGTGTTTGGGTTATCTGTGTGTGTGTGTGCGTTCTGTGTATGTGTGTTCTCTGTGTGTGTGTGTGTGTGTGTGTGTATGTTCTCTCTTTCTGTGCGTGATCTCTCTCTCTGTTCTCTCTCTCTCTGTGTTCTCTCTCTCTCTGTGTTCTCTCTCTGTGTGTGTCTGTTCTCTCTCACTCTATGTTCTCTCTCTATCTCTGTATTCTGTGTGTGTTCTCTGTGTGTGTATCCTCTTGTGTGTGTGTTCTGTGTGTGTGTTCTCTGTTTGTGTGTTCTGTGTGTGCGTGTTCTGTGTGTGTGTTTCTCTGTGTGTGTGCTCTGTGTGTGCGTGTTCTGTGTGTGTGTTTCTCTGTGTGTGTGCTCTGTATGTGTTCTCTGTGTGTGTGCGTGTGTTCTCTCTCCCTCTATGTGTTCTCTCTTTCCCTGTGTGATCACGCTCTCTGTTCTCTCTCTCTCTGTGTTCTCTGTGTGTTTGTGTTCTGTGTGTGTGTTCTGTGTGTGCGTGTTCTGTGTGTGTGTTTCTCTGTGTGTGTGCTCTCTATGTGTTCTCTGTGTGTGTGCGTGTGTTCTCTCTCTCTCTCTGTGTTCTCTCTCTCGGTTTGTTCTCACTCTCTCTGTGTGTTCTCGCTCTCTCTGCGATCTCTCACTTTCTGCGTTCTCTCTCTCTCTGTATTCTCTCTCTGTGTTCTCTCTGTGTGTGTGTTCTCTCTGTGTGTTCTGTGTGCGTGTTCTCTCTCCCTCTCTCTAATTCCTCTCTCTCTGTGTTCTTTGTTTCTCTCTGTGTTCTCTCTCACTCTCTGTGTTCTCTCTCTCTGTTCTGTGTGTGTGTATGTGTTCTCTCTCTCCCTGTGTTCTCTGTGTGGGTGTTCTCTCTGTGTGTGTTCTCTCACCCACTGTGTGTTCTCTCTTTGTCTGTGTGATCTCTCTCTGTGTTCTCTTGTGTGTGTGTTCTGTGTCTGTGTTCTCTGTTTGTGTGTTCTGTGTGTGCGTGTTCTGTGTGTGTGTTTCTCTGTGTGTGCGCTCTGTGTGTGTTCTCTGTGTGTGTGCGTGTGTTCTCTCTCCCTCTATGTGTTCTCTCTTTCCCTGTGTGATCACGCTCTGTGTTCTCTCTCTCTCTGTGTTCTCTGTGTGTTTGTGTTCTGTGTGTGTTCTGTGTGTTTGTGATCTGCGTGTGTTTCTCTCTGTGTGTGTGCTCTGTGTGTGTGTTCTCTTTGTGTGTGCGTGTGTTCTCTCACCCTCTATGTGTTCTCTTTTTCTCTGTGTGATCTCTCTCTGTGTGTTCTCTGTGTGTTTGTGTTCTGTGTGTGTGTTCTCTCTGTGTGTTCTCTCTGTGTGTTCTCTCTCTCTCTGTGTTCTCTCTCTGTGTATTCTCTCTCCCTCTATGTGTTCTCTCTTTCTCTGTGTGATCTCTCTCTGTGTTCTCTCTCTCTCTGTGTTCTCTGTGTGTTTGTGTTCTGTGTGTGTGTTCTCTGTCTGTGTTTGTGTTGTCTGTGTGTTTGTGTGCGTTCTGTGTATGTGTGTCCTCTGTGTGTGTGTATGTTCTCTCTCTCTGTGAGTGATCTCTCTCTGTTCTCTCTCTCTCTCTCTATTCTCTCTCTCTGTGTGTTCTCTCTCTGTGATTGTCTGTTCTCTCTCACTCTATGTTCTATCTCTATCTCTGTATTCTGTGTGTGTGTGTGTGTGTGTTCTCTGTGTGTGTTCTCTGTGTGTGTTTGGGTTATCTGTGTGTGTGTGTGCGTTCTGTGTATGTGTGTTCTGTGTGTGTGTGTGTGTGTGTGTGTGTATGTTCTCTCTTTCTGTGCGTGATCTCTCTCTCTGTTCTCTCTCTCTCTGTGTTCTCTCTCTCTCTGTGTTCTCACTATGTGTGTCTGTTCTCTCTCACTCTGTGTTCTCTCTCTATCTCTGTATTCTGTGTGTGTGTTCTCTGTGTGTGTTCTCTGTTTGTGGATTCTGTGTGTGAGTGTTTTCTGTGTGTGTGCTCTGTGTGTGTGTTCTCCGTGTGTGTGCGTGTGTTCTCTCTCACTCTACGTGTTCTCTCTTTCTCTGTGTGATCTCTCTCTCTGTTCTCTCTCTCTCTCTGTGTTCTCTGTGTGTTTGTGTTCTGTGTGTGTGTTCTCTGTGTGTGTTCCCTCTGTGTGTGTGTGTTCTCTCTTTCTGTGTGTGATCTCTCTCTCTGTGTTCTCTCTCTCTCTGTGTTCTCTCTCCCTCTCTGTGTCTGTTCTCTCTCACTCTGTGTTCTCTATCTCTGCATTCTGTGTTTTTGTGTTTTCTTTCTGTGTGTTCTCTTGTGTGTGTGTTCTGTGCGTGTTCTCTGTTTGTGTATATGTTCTCTCTTTCTGTGTATGATCTCTCTCTCTGTGTGATCTCTCTCTGTGTTTTCTTCTCGCTCTGTGTGTTCTCTGTGTGTGCGCGCGTGTGTTTTCGCTCTCTCTCTGTGTTCTCTGTGTTTGTGTGTACTCTCTCTGTGTTCTCTCTCTCTGTGTTCTCTCTCTCTCTGTGTTCTGTCTCTCTATGTTCTCTGTCTGTGTTCTCTGTCTGTGTTCTCTCTATCTCTGTGTTCTCTCTCTCTCTGTGTTCTCTCTCTCTGTTCTCTTTCTCTCTCTATCTCTGTTCTCTCTGTGTGCGTGTTGTTTTTCTCTCTTTGTGTTCTCTCTCTCTGTTTGTTCTCACTCTCTCTGTGTGTTCTCGCTCTCTCTGCGATCTCTCGCTCTTTGTGTTCTCTGTCTCTCTGTATTCTCTCTCTGTGTTCTCTCTCTGTTAGTGTTCTCTCTGTGTGTTCTCTCTGTGTTGTCTCTCCCTCTCTCTGTGTTCTCTCCCCCTCTCTGGTCTCTCTCTCTATTTGTTCTGTCTCTCTGTTCTCCCTCTCTCTCTCTGCGTTCTCTGTGTGTGTGTTCTCTCTCTCTCTGTGTTCTCTCTCTCTGTGTTCTCTCTCTCTCTGTGTTCTGTGTGTGTGTTCTCTGCGTGTGTGGATCTTCCCTCTGTGTGTGAGTTCTTCCTGTGTGTCTTCTCTGTGTATGTGTTTACTGTGTGTGTGATTGTTCTCTCTCTCTCTGTGTTCTCTCTCTCGCTCTGTGTTCTCTCTCTATCTCTCTGTGTTCTCTCTCTCTCTGTGTTCTCTCTCTCTCTGTGTACTCTGTGTATGTGTGTCTGTGTGTGTGTTTGTGTTCTACCTCTGTGTGTGTGTTCTCTCTCTCTGTGTTCTCTCTCTCTCTGTGTTCTCTCTGTCTCACTGTGTTCTCTCTCCCTCTCTCTGTGTTGTCTCTCCCTCTCTCTGTGTTCTCTCTGTCTGTGTTCTCTCTATCTGTGTGTTCTCTGTGTGTTTGTGTTCTGTGTGTGTGTTCTCTGTGTGTGTGCGTTCTGTGTGTGTTTGTTCTCTGTGTGTGTGTATGTTCCCTCTTTCTGTGTGTGATCTCTCTCTCTGTGTTCTCTCTCTGTGTGTTCTCTCTCTCTCTGTGCTCTCTCTCTCTGTTCTCGTTCTCTATCTCTGTTTTCTCTATCTGTGTGTTCTCTCTCTCTCTGTGTTCTCTCTCTCAGTTTGTTCTCACTCTCTCTGTGTGTTCTCGCTCTCTCTGCGATCTCTCGCTTTCTGCGTTCTCTCTCTCTCTGTATTCTCTCTCTGTGTTCTCTGTGTGTGTGTGTTCTCTCTGTGTGTTCTGTGTGCGTGTGTGTTCTCTCTCTCTCTGTATTCTCTCTCTCTGTGTTCTCTCTCTCTCTGTGTTCTGTGTGTGTTCTCTGCGTGTGTGTTCTCTGTGTGGGTGTTCTCTCTGTGTGTGTTCTCTCACTCACTGTGTTCTCTCTCTCTGTGTTCTCTCTCTCTGTTGTCACTCTCACCATGTGTTCACTGTGTGTGTGTGTGTTCTCTCTCTCTCTCTGTTCTCTCTCTCTGTGTTCTCTCTCTCTCTGTGTTCTCTGTCTATGTGTTCTGTGTGTGTGTTCTCTCTCTGTGTGTGTTCTCTCTGTGTGTTCTGTGTGTGTGTTCTCTCTCTGTGTTCTCTCTCTCTATGTTCTCTCTCTCTCTCTGTGTTCTGTGTATGTGTCCTCTGTGTGTCTGTATTCTGTGCGTGTGCGTGTGTGTGTGTTCTCTGTGTGTTCTCTCTCTCTCTGTGTTCTCTCTCTCTCTGTTTTCTCTGTTTGTGTGTGTGTGTTCTCTCTCTCTGTGTTCTCTCTCTGTTGTCACTCTCACTGTTGTCACTCTCACTATGTGATCTCTCTTTCTCCGTGTGATCTCTCTCTCTGTGTTCTCTGTGTGTTTGTGTTCTGTGTGTGTGTTCTCTCTGTGTGTTCTGTGTGTGTGTTCTCTCTGTGTGTGCGTTCTCTGTGTGTGTGTGTTCTGTGTATGTGTGTGTTCTCTCTCTCTGTGTTCTCTGTGTGTGTGTTCTCCCTCTGTGTTCTCTCTCTCACTCTGTGTTCTCTCTCTATCTCTGTATTCTGTGTGTGTTCCCTGTGTGTGTGTTCTCTTGTGTGTGTGTGCTCTGTGTGTGTGTGTTCTCTGTTTGTGTGTTCTTGTGTGTGCGTGTTCTCTGTGTGTGTTCGCTGTGTGTATGCGTGTGTTCTCTCTCCCTCTATGTGTTCTCATATCTCTGTGTGATCTCTCGCTGTTCTCTCTCTCTCTCTCTCTCTGTGTTCTCTGCGTGTTTGTGTTCTGTGTGTGTGTTCTCTGTGTGTGTGGTCTCTGTGTGTGTTTGGGTTGTCTGTGTGTGTGTGTGCGTTCTGTGTATGTGTGTTCTCTGTGTGTGTGTATGTTCTCTCTTTCTGTGTGTGATCTCTCTCTCTGTTCTCTCTCCGTCTCTGTGTTCTCTCTCTCTTTGTGTTCTCTCTATGTGTGTCTGTTCTCTCTCACTCTGTGTTCTCTCTCTATCTCTGTATTCTGTGTGCGTGTTCTATGTGTGTGTTCTCTTTTGTGTGTTCTGTGTGTGCGTGTTTTCTGTGTGTGTGTTTCTCTGTGTGTGTGCGTGTGTTCTCTCTCACTCTATGTGTTCTCTCTTTCTCAGCGTTCTCTCTCTCTCTGTTCTCTCTCTCTCTGTGTTCTGTGTGTGTGTGTGTTCTCTCTGTGCGTATGTGTGTGTTCTCTCCCTCTCTGTGTTCTCTCTCTCTCCCTTCTCATTCTCTCTCTGCGTGTTCTCTCTCTCTGTGTTCTCTCTCTCTCTGTGTTCTCTCTCTCTCTGTTCTCTCTCTCTCTGTGTTATCTCTCTCTCTGTGTGTTCTCTGTCTCTCACTGTGTTCTCTCTCCCTCTCACTGTGTTGTCTCTCCCTCTCTCTGTGTTCTCTCTCCCTGACTGCTCTCTCACTTTATGTGTTCTCTCTCTGTGTTCTCCGTCTCTCTCTCTGCGTTCTCTGCGTGTGTGCCCTCTTGTGTGTGTGTTCTGTGTGTGTGTGTTCTCTGTTTGTGTGTTCTGTGTGTGCGTGTTCTCTGTGTGTTCGCTGTGCGTGCATGTGTTCTCTCTCCCTCTATGTGTTCTCTCTTTCTCTGTGTGATCTCTCTCTGTGTTCTCTCTCTCTCTCTGTTCTCTCTCTCTCTGTGTTCTCTCTATGTGTGTCTGTTCTCTCTCACTCTGTGTTCTCTCTATGTGTGTCTGTTCTCTCTCACTCTGTGTTCTCTCTCTATCTCTGTATTCTGTGTGTGTGTGTTCCCTGTGTGTGTTCTCTTTTGTGTGTGTTGTTTGTGTGTCTTCTCTGTTTGTGTGTTCTATGTGTGCGTGTTTTCTGTGTGTGTGTGTTTCTCTGTGTGTGTGTTCTCCATGTGTGTGCGTGTGTTCTCTCTCACTCAATGTGTTCTCTCTTACTCTGTGTGATCTCTCTCTCAGCGTTCTCTCTCTCTCTCGGTGTTCTGTGTGTGTGTTCTCTCTGTGTGTATGTGTGTGTTGTCTCTCTCTCTGTGTTCTCTCTCTCTCCGTTCTCATTCTCTCTCTTCGTATTCTCTCTCTCTGTGTTCTCTCTCTCTCTGTTCTCTCTCACTCTGTGTTCTCTCTCTCTCTCTGTATTCTGTATGTGTGTGTTCTCTGTGTGTGTTCTCTTTTGTGTGTGTTGTGTGTGTGTATGTTCTGTGTGTGTGTGTTTCTCTGTGTGTTCTCGCTCTCTCTGCGATCTCTCGCTCTCTGTGTTCTCTCTCTCTCTGTATTCTCTCTCTGTGATCTCTCTGTGTGTGTGTTCTCTCTGTGTGTTCTGTGTGTGTGTTCTCTCTCTCTCTGTGTTCTCTCTCTGTGTGTTCTCTCTCCCTCTATGTGTTCTCTCTTTCTCTGTGTGATCTTTCTCTGTATTCTCTCTCTCTCTGTGTTCTGTGTGTGTGTTCTCTGTGTGTTTGTGTGTTCTCTATGTGTGTATGTTCTCTCTTTCTGTGTGTGATATCTCTCTCTGTTCTCTCTCTCTCTGTTCTCTCGCTCTCTCTCTGTGTCTGTTCTCTCTCACTATGTGTTCTCTCTCTATCTCTGTATTCTGTGTGTTTGTATTTTCTGTCTGTGTGTTCTCTTGTGTGTGTGTTCTCTGGTTGTGTGTATGTTCTCTCTTTCTGTGTATGATCTGTCTCTCTGTGTTCTCTCTCTCTCTGTGTTCTGTATCTCTATGTTCTCTGTCTGCGTTCTCTGTCTGTGTTCTCTCTATCTGTGTGTTCTCTCTCTCTGTGTTCTCTCTCTCTCTCTGTTCTCTTTCTCTCTCTATCTCTGTTCTCTCTCTGTGTGTGGTCTTTCTCTCTGTGTTCTCTCTCTCTGTTTGTTCTCACTCTCTCTGTGTGTTCTCGCTCTCTCTGCGATCTCTCGCTCTCTGTGTTCTCTCTCTCTCTGTATTCTCTCTCTGTGTTCTCTCTCTCTGTGTATTCTCTCTGTGTGTTCTGTGTGTGTGTGTTCTCTCTCTCTCTGTGTTCTCTCTCTGTATGTTCTCTCTCCCTCTGTGTTCTCTCTCTGTGTGTGTCTGTTCTCTCTCACTCTATGTTCTCTCTCTATCTCTGTATTCTGTGTGTGTTCTCTGTGTGTGTATCCTCTTGTGTGTGTGTTCTGTGTGTGTGTTCTCTGTTTGTGTGTTCTGTGTGTGCGCGTTCTGTGTGTGTGTTTCTCTGTGTGTGTGCTCTGTGTGTGCGTGTTCTGTGTGTGTGTTTCTCTGTGTGTGTGCTCTGTATGTGTTCTCTGTGTGTGTGCGTGTGTTCTCTCTCCCTCTATGTGTTCTCTCTTTCCCTGTGTGATCACGCTCTCTGTTCTCTCTCTCTCTGTGTTCTCTGTGTGTTTGTGTTCTGTGTGTGTGTTCTGTGTGTGCGTGTTCTGTGTGTGTGTTTCTCTGTGTGTGTGCTCTCTATGTGTTCTCTGTGTGTGTGCGTGTGTTCTCTCTCTCTCTCTGTGTTCTCTCTCTCGGTTTGTTCTCACTCTCTCTGTGTGTTCTCGCTCTCTCTGCGATCTCTCACTTTCTGCGTTCTCTCTCTCTCTCTGTATTCTCTCTCTGTGTTCTCTCTGTGTGTGTGTTCTCTCTGTGTGTTCTGTGTGCGTGTGTGTTCTCTCTCTCTCTGTATTCTCTCTCTCTGTGTTCTCTCTCTCTCTGTGTTCTGTGTGTGTTCTCTGTGTGTGTGTTCTCTGTGTGTGTGTTCTCTCTGTGTGTGTTCTCTCACTCACTGTGTTCTCTCTCTCTGTGTTCTCTCTCTCTGTTGTCACTCTCACCATGTGTTCTCTGTGTGTGTGTGTGTTCTCTCTCTCTCTCTGTTCTCTCTCTCTGTGTTCTCTCTCTCTCTGTGTTCTCTGTCTATGTGTTCTGTGTGTGTGTTCTCTCTCTGTGTGTGTTCTCTCTGTGTGTTCTGTGTGTGTGTGTTCTCTCTCTGTGTTCACTCTCTCTCTCTGTGTTCTGTGTGTGTGTCCTCTGTGTGTCTGTATTCTGTGTGTGTGTGTGTGTGTTCTCTGTGTGTTCTCTCTCTCTCTGTGTTCTCTCTCTCTCTGTTTTCTCTGTTTGTGTGTGTGTGTTCTCTCTCTCTGTGTTCTCTCTCTGTTGTCACTCTCACTGTTGTCACTCTCACTATGTGATCTCTCTTTCTCTGTGTGATCTCTCTCTGTGTGTTCTCTGTGTGTTTGTGTTCTGTGTGTGTGTTCTCTCTGTGTGTTCTGTGTGTGTGTTCTCTCTCCCTCTCTCTAATTCCTCTCTCTCTGTGTTCTTTGTTTCTCTCTGTGTTCTCTCTCACTCTCTGTGTTCTCCCTCTCTGTTCTGTGTGTGTGTGTATGTGTTCTCTCTCTCCCTGTGTTCTCTGTGTGTGTGTTCTCTCTGTGTGTGTTCTCTCACCCACTGTGTGTTCTCTCTTTGTCTGTGTGATCTCTCTCTGTGTTCTCTTGTGTGTGTGTTCTGTGTCTGTGTTCTCTGTTTGTGTGTTCTGTGTGTGCGTGTTCTGTGTGTGTTTCTCTGTGTGTGCACTCTGTGTGTGTTCTCTGTGTGTGTGCGTGTGTTCTCTCTCCCTCTATGTGTTCTCTCTTTCCCTGTGTGATCACGCTCTGTGTTCTCTCTCTCTCTGTGTTCTCTGTGTGTTTGTGTTCTGTGTGTGTTCTGTGTGTTTGTGATCTGCGTGTGTTTCTCTCTGTGTGTGTGCTCTGTGTGTGTGTTCTCTTTGTGTGTGCGTGTGTTCTCTCACCCTCTATGTGTTCTCTTTTTCTCTGTGTGATCTCTCTCTGTGTGTTTGTGTTCTGTGTGTGTGTTCTCTCTGTGTGTTCTGTGTGTGTGTTCTCTCTCTCTCTGTGTTCTCTCTCTGTGTATTCTCTCTCCCTCTATGTGTTCTCTCTTTCTCTGTGTGATCTCTCTCTGTGTTCTCTCTCTCTCTGTGTTCTCTGTGTGTTTGTGTTCTGTGTGTGTGTTCTCTGTCTGTGTTTGTGTTGTCTGTGTGTTTGTGTGCGTTCTGTGTATGTGTGTCCTCTGTGTGTGTGTATGTTCTCTCTCTCTGTGAGTGATCTCTCTCTGTTCTCTCTCTCTCTCTCTGTTCTCTCTCTCTGTGTGTTCTCTCTCTGTGATTGTCTGTTCTCTCTCACTCTATGTTCTATCTCTATCTCTGTATTCTGTGTGTGTGTGTGTGTGTGTTCTCTGTGTGTGTTCTCTGTGTGTGTTTGGGTTATCTGTGTGTGTGTGTGCGTTCTGTGTATGTGTGTTCTCTGTGTGTGTGTGTGTGTGTGTGTGTATGTTCTCTCTTTCTGTGCGTGATCTCTCTCTCTGTTCTCTCTCTCTCTGTGTTCTCTCTCTCTCTGTGTTCTCTCTCTGTGTGTGTCTGTTCTCTCTCACTCTATGTTCTCTCTCTATCTCTGTATTCTGTGTGTGTTCTCTGTGTGTGTATCCTCTTGTGTGTGTGTTCTGTGTGTGTGTTCTCTGTTTGTGTGTTCTGTGTGTGCGTGTTCTGTGTGTGTGTTTCTCTGTGTGTGTGCTCTGTGTGTGCGTGTTCTGTGTGTGTGTTTCTCTGTGTGTGTGCTCTGTATGTGTTCTCTGTGTGTGTGCGTGTGTTCTCTCTCCCTCTATGTGTTCTCTCTTTCCCTGTGTGATCACGCTCTCTGTTCTCTCTCTCTCTGTGTTCTCTGTGTGTTTGTGTTCTGTGTGTGTGTTCTGTGTGTGCGTGTTCTGTGTGTGTGTTTCTCTGTGTGTGTGCTCTCTATGTGTTCTCTGTGTGTGTGCGTGTGTTCTCTCTCTCTCTCTGTGTTCTCTCTCTCGGTTTGTTCTCACTCTCTCTGTGTGTTCTCGCTCTCTCTGCGATCTCTCACTTTCTGCGTTCTCTCTCTCTCTGTATTCTCTCTCTGTGTTCTCTCTGTGTGTGTGTTCTCTCTGTGTGTTCTGTGTGCGTGTTCTCTCTCCCTCTCTCTAATTCCTCTCTCTCTGTGTTCTTTGTTTCTCTCTGTGTTCTCTCTCACTCTCTGTGTTCTCTCTCTCTGTTCTGTGTGTGTGTGTATGTGTTCTCTCTCTCCCTGTGTTCTCTGTGTGGGTGTTCTCTCTGTGTGTGTTCTCTCACCCACTGTGTGTTCTCTCTTTGTCTGTGTGATCTCTCTCTGTGTTCTCTTGTGTGTGTGTTCTGTGTCTGTGTTCTCTGTTTGTGTGTTCTGTGTGTGCGTGTTCTGTGTGTGTGTTTCTCTGTGTGTGCGCTCTGTGTGTGTTCTCTGTGTGTGTGCGTGTGTTCTCTCTCCCTCTATGTGTTCTCTCTTTCCCTGTGTGATCACGCTCTGTGTTCTCTCTCTCTCTGTGTTCTCTGTGTGTTTGTGTTCTGTGTGTGTTCTGTGTGTTTGTGATCTGCGTGTGTTTCTCTGTGTGTGTGTGCTCTGTGTGTGTGTTCTCTTTGTGTGTGCGTGTGTTCTCTCACCCTCTATGTGTTCTCTTTTTCTCTGTGTGATCTCTCTCTGTGTGTTTGTGTTCTGTGTGTGTGTTCTCTCTGTGTGTTCTGTGTGTGTGTTCTCTCTCTCTCTGTGTTCTCTCTCTGTGTATTCTCTCTCCCTCTATGTGTTCTCTCTTTCTCTGTGTGATCTCTCTCTGTGTTCTCTCTCTCTCTGTGTTCTCTGTGTGTTTGTGTTCTGTGTGTGTGTTCTCTGTCTGTGTTTGTGTTGTCTGTGTGTTTGTGTGCGTTCTGTGTATGTGTGTCCTCTGTGTGTGTGTATGTTCTCTCTCTCTGTGAGTGATCTCTCTCTGTTCTCTCTCTCTCTCTCTGTTCTCTCTCTCTGTGTGTTCTCTCTCTGTGATTGTCTGTTCCCTCTCACTCTATGTTCTATCTCTATCTCTGTATTCTGTGTGTGTGTGTGTGTGTGTGTTCTCTGTGTGTGTTTGGGTTATCTGTGTGTGTGTGTGCGTTCTGTGTATGTGTGTTCTCTGTGTGTGTGTGTGTGTGTGTGTGTATGTTCTCTCTTTCTGTGCGTGATCTCTCTCTCTGTTCTCTCTCTCTCTGTGTTCTCTCTCTCTCTGTGTTCTCTCTCTGTGTGTGTCTGTTCTCTCTCACTCTATGTTCTCTCTCTATCTCTGTATTCTGTGTGTGTTCTCTGTGTGTGTATCCTCTTGTGTGTGTGTTCTGTGTGTGTGTTCTCTGTTTGTGTGTTCTGTGTGTGCGTGTTCTGTGTGTGTGTTTCTCTGTGTGTGTGCTCTGTGTGTGCGTGTTCTGTGTGTGTGTTTCTCTGTGTGTGTGCTCTGTATGTGTTCTCTGTGTGTGTGCGTGTGTTCTCTCTCCCTCTATGTGTTCTCTCTTTCCCTGTGTGATCACGCTCTCTGTTCTCTCTCTCTCTGTGTTCTCTGTGTGTTTGTGTTCTGTGTGTGTGTTCTGTGTGTGCGTGTTCTGTGTGTGTGTTTCTCTGTGTGTGTGCTCTCTATGTGTTCTCTGTGTGTGTGCGTGTGTTCTCTCTCTCTCTCTGTGTTCTCTCTCTCGGTTTGTTCTCACTCTCTCTGTGTGTTCTCGCTCTCTCTGCGATCTCTCACTTTCTGCGTTCTCTCTCTCTCTGTATTCTCTCTCTGTGTTCTCTCTGTGTGTGTGTTCTCTCTGTGTGTTCTGTGTGCGTGTTCTCTCTCCCTCTCTCTAATTCCTCTCTCTCTGTGTTCTTTGTTTCTCTCTGTGTTCTCTCTCACTCTCTGTGTTCTCTCTCTCTGTTCTGTGTGTGTGTGTATGTGTTCTCTCTCTCCCTGTGTTCTCTGTGTGTGTGTTCTCTCTGTGTGTGTTCTCTCACCCACTGTGTGTTCTCTCTTTGTCTGTGTGATCTCTCTCTGTGTTCTCTTGTGTGTGTGTTCTGTGTCTGTGTTCTCTGTTTGTGTGTTCTGTGTGTGTGTTTCTCTGTGTGTGCGCTCTGTGTGTGTTCTCTGTGTGTGTGCGTGTGTTCTCTCTCCCTCTATGTGTTCTCTCTTTCCCTGTGTGATCACGCTCTGTGTTCTCTCTCTCTCTGTGTTCTCTGTGTGTTTGTGTTCTGTGTGTGTTCTGTGTGTTTGTGATCTGCGTGTGTTTCTCTCTGTGTGTGTGCTCTGTGTGTGTGTTCTCTTTGTGTGTGCGTGTGTTCTCTCACCCTCTATGTGTTCTCTTTTTCTCTGTGTGATCTCTCTCTGTGTGTTCTCTGTGTGTTTGTGTTCTGTGTGTGTGTTCTCTCTGTGTGTTCTCTCTGTGTGTTCTCTCTCTCTCTGTGTTCTCTCTCTGTGTATTCTCTCTCCCTCTATGTGTTCTCTCTTTCTCTGTGTGATCTCTCTCTGTGTTCTCTCTCTCTCTGTGTTCTCTGTGTGTTTGTGTTCTGTGTGTGTGTTCTCTGTCTGTGTTTGTGTTGTCTGTGTGTTTGTGTGCGTTCTGTGTATGTGTGTCCTCTGTGTGTGTGTATGTTCTCTCTCTCTGTGAGTGATCTCTCTCTGTTCTCTCTCTCTCTCTCTATTCTCTCTCTCTGTGTGTTCTCTCTCTGTGATTGTCTGTTCTCTCTCACTCTATGTTCTATCTCTATCTCTGTATTCTGTGTGTGTGTGTGTGTGTGTTCTCTGTGTGTGTTCTCTGTGTGTGTTTGGGTTATCTGTGTGTGTGTGTGCGTTCTGTGTATGTGTGTTCTGTGTGTGTGTGTGTGTGTGTGTGTGTATGTTCTCTCTTTCTGTGCGTGATCTCTCTCTCTGTTCTCTCTCTCTCTGTGTTCTCTCTCTCTCTGTGTTCTCACTATGTGTGTCTGTTCTCTCTCACTCTGTGTTCTCTCTCTATCTCTGTATTCTGTGTGTGTGTTCTCTGTGTGTGTTCTCTGTTTGTGGATTCTGTGTGTGAGTGTTTTCTGTGTGTGTGCTCTGTGTGTGTGTTCTCCGTGTGTGTGCGTGTGTTCTCTCTCACTCTACGTGTTCTCTCTTTCTCTGTGATCTCTCTCTCTGTTCTCTCTCTCTCTCTGTGTTCTCTGTGTGTTTGTGTTCTGTGTGTGTGTTCTCTGTGTGTGTTCCCTCTGTGTGTGTGTGTTCTCTCTTTCTGTGTGTGATCTCTCTCTCTGTGTTCTCTCTCTCTCTGTGTTCTCTCTCCCTCTCTGTGTCTGTTCTCTCTCACTCTGTGTTCTCTATCTCTGCATTCTGTGTTTTTGTGTTTTCTTTCTGTGTGTTCTCTTGTGTGTGTGTTCTGTGCGTGTTCTCTGTTTGTGTATATGTTCTCTCTTTCTGTGTATGATCTCTCTCTCTGTGTGATCTCTCTCTGTGTTTTCTTCTCGCTCTGTGTGTTCTCTGTGTGTGCGCGCGTGTGTTTTCGCTCTCTCTCTGTGTTCTCTGTGTTTGTGTGTACTCTCTCTGTGTTCTCTCTCTCTGTGTTCTCTCTCTCTCTGTGTTCTGTCTCTCTATGTTCTCTGTCTGTGTTCTCTGTCTGTGTTCTCTCTATCTCTGTGTTCTCTCTCTCTCTGTGTTCTCTCTCTCTGTTCTCTTTCTCTCTCTATCTCTGTTCTCTCTGTGTGCGTGTTGTTTTTCTCTCTTTGTGTTCTCTCTCTCTGTTTGTTCTCACTCTCTCTGTGTGTTCTCGCTCTCTCTGCGATCTCTCGCTCTCTGTGTTCTCTGTCTCTCTGTATTCTCTCTCTGTGTTCTCTCTCTGTTAGTGTTCTCTCTGTGTGTTCTCTCTGTGTTGTCTCTCCCTCTCTCTGTGTTCTCTCCCCCTCTCTGGTCTCTCTCTCTATTTGTTCTGTCTCTCTGTTCTCCCTCTCTCTCTCTGCGTTCTCTGTGTGTGTGTTCTCTCTCTCTCTGTGTTCTCTCTCTCTGTGTTCTCTCTCTCTCTGTGTTCTGTGTGTGTGTTCTCTGCGTGTGTGGATCTTCCCTCTGTGTGTGAGTTCTTCCTGTGTGTCTTCTCTGTGTATGTGTTTACTGTGTGTGTGATTGTTCTCTCTCTCTCTGTGTTCTCTCTCTCGCTCTGTGTTCTCTCTCTATCTCTCTGTGTTCTCTCTCTCTCTGTGTTCTCTCTCTCTCTGTGTACTCTGTGTATGTGTGTCTGTGTGTGTGTTTGTGTTCTACCTCTGTGTGTGTGTTCTCTCTCTCTGTGTTCTCTCTCTCTCTGTGTTCTCTCTGTCTCACTGTGTTCTCCCTCCCTCTCTCTGTGTTGTCTCTCCCTCTCTCTGTGTTCTCTCTGTCTGTGTTCTCTCTATCTGTGTGTTCTCTGTGTGTTTGTGTTCTGTGTGTGTGTTCTCTGTGTGTGTGCGTTCTGTGTGTGTGTGTTCTCTGTGTGTGTGTATGTTCCCTCTTTCTGTGTGTGATCTCTCTCTCTGTGTTCTCTCTCTGTGTGTTCTCTCTCTCTCTGTGCTCTCTCTCTCTGTTCTCGTTCTCTATCTCTGTTTTCTCTATCTGTGTGTTCTCTCTCTCTCTGTGTTCTCTCTCTCAGTTTGTTCTCACTCTCTCTGTGTGTTCTCGCTCTCTCTGCGATCTCTCGCTTTCTGCGTTCTCTCTCTCTCTGTATTCTCTCTCTGTGTTCTCTCTGTGTGTGTGTTCTCTCTGTATGTTCTGTGTGCGTGTGTGTTCTCTCTCTCTCTGTATTCTCTCTCTCTGTGTTCTCTCTCTCTCTGTGTTCTGTGTGTGTTCTCTGCGTGTGTGTTCTCTGTGTGGGTGTTCTCTCTGTGTGTGTTCTCTCACTCACTGTGTTCTCTCTCTCTGTGTTCTCTCTCTCTGTTGTCACTCTCACCATGTGTTCACTGTGTGTGTGTGTGTTCTCTCTCTCTCTCTGTTCTCTCTCTCTGTGTTCTCTCTCTCTCTGTGTTCTCTGTCTATGTGTTCTGTGTGTGTGTTCTCTCTCTGTGTGTGTTCTCTCTGTGTGTTCTGTGTGTGTGTGTTCTCTCTCTGTGTTCTCTCTCTCTATGTTCTCTCTCTCTCTCTGTGTTCTGTGTGTGTGTCCTCTGTGTGTCTGTATTCTGTGTGTGTGCGTGTGTGTGTGTTCTCTGTGTGTTCTCTCTCTCTCTGTGTTCTCTCTCTCTCTGTTTTCTCTGTTTGTGTGTGTGTGTTCTCTCTCTCTGTGTTCTCTCTCTGTTGTCACTCTCACTGTTGTCACTCTCACTATGTGATCTCTCTTTCTCCGTGTGATCTCTCTCTCTGTGTTCTCTGTGTGTTTGTGTTCTGTGTGTGTGTTCTCTCTGTGTGTTCTGTGTGTGTGTTCTCTCTCCCTCTCTCTAATTCCTCTCTCTCTGTGTTCTTTGTTTCTCTCTGTGTTCTCTCTCACTCTCTGTGTTCTCTCTCTCTGTTCTGTGTGTGTGTGTATGTGTTCTCTCTCTCCGTGTGTTCTCTGTGTGTGTGTTCTCTCTGTGTGTGTTCTCTCACCCACTGTGTTCTCTCTCTCTGTGTTCTCTCTCTCTGTTGTCACTCTCACCATGTGTTCTCTGTGTGTGTGTGTTCTCTCTCTCTGTTCTCTCTCTGTGTGTTCTCTCTCTCTCTGTGTTCTCTGTCTATGTGTTCTGTGTGTGTGTTCTCTCTCTCTCTGTGTTCTCTCTGTGTGTTTTGTGTGTGTGTGTTCTCTCTCTGTGTTCTCTCTCTCTATGTTCTCTCTCTCTCTGTGTTCTGTGTGTGTGTTCTCTGTGTGTGTGTTCTCTGTGTGTTCTCTCTCTCTCGGTGTGCGAACTCTGTGTGTGTTTGTGTTCTGTGTGTGTGTGTATTCTCTGTGTGTATGTGTGTTCTCTGTGTGTTCTCTCTCTCTCTGTGTTCTCTCTCTCTCTGTTTTCTCTGTTTGTGCGTGTGTGTTCTCTCTCTCTCTGTGTTCTCTCTCTCTGTGTTCTCTCTCTCTGTTGTCACTCTCACCATGTGTTCTCTGTGTGTGTGTGTTCTCTCTCTGTTGTCACTCTCACTGTTGTCACTCTCACTATGTGATCTCTCTTTCTCCGTGTGATCTCTCTCTCTGTGTTCTCTGTGTGTTTGTGTTCTGTGTGTGTGTTCTCTCTGTGTGTTCTGTGTGTGTGTTCTCTCTCCCTCTCTCTAATTCCTCTCTCTCTGTGTTCTTTGTTTCTCTCTGTGTTCTCTCTCACTCTCTGTGTTCTCTCTCTCTGTTCTGTGTGTGTGTGTATGTGTTCTCTCTCTCCCTGTGTTCTCTGTGTGTGTGTTCTCTCTGTGTGTGTTCTCTCACCCACTGTGTGTTCTCTCTTTGTCTGTGTGATCTCTCTCTGTGTTCTCTTGTGTGTGTGTTCTGTGTCTGTGTTCTCTGTTTGTGTGTTCTGTGTGTGCGTGTTCTGTGTGTGTGTTTCTCTGTGTGTGCGCTCTGTGTGTGTTCTCTGTGTGTGTGCGTGTGTTCTCTCTCCCTCTATGTGTTCTCTCTTTCCCTGTGTGATCACGCTCTGTGTTCTCTCTCTCTCTGTGTTCTCTGTGTGTTTGTGTTCTGTGTGTGTTCTGTGTGTTTGTGATCTGCGTGTGCTTCTCTCTGTGTGTGTGCTCTGTGTGTGTGTTCTCTTTGTGTGTGCGTGTGTTCTCTCACCCTCTATGTGTTCTCTCTTTCTCTGTGTGATCTCTCTCTGTGTGTTCTCTGTGTGTTTGTGTTCTGTGTGTGTGTTCTCTCTGTGTGTTCTGTGTGTTTGTGATCTGCGTGTGCTTCTCTCTGTGTGTTTGTGTTCTGTGTGTGTGTTCTCTTTGTGTGTGCGTGTGTTCTCTCACCCTCTATGTGTTCTCTCTCTCTCTGTGTTCTCTCTCTGTGTATTCTCTCTCCCTCTATGTGTTCTCTCTTTCTCTGTGTGATCTCTCTCTGTGTTCTCTCTCTCTCTGTGTTCTCTGTGTGTTTGTGTTCTGTGTGTGTGTTCTCTGTCTGTGTTTGTGTTGTCTGTGTGTTTGTGTGCGTTCTGTGTATGTGTGTCCTCTGTGTGTGTGTATGTTCTCTCTCTCTGTGAGTGATCTCTCTCTGTTCTCTCTCTCTCTCTCTGTTCTCTCTCTCTGTGTGTTCTCTCTCTGTGATTGTCTGTTCTCTCTCACTCTATGTTCTATCTCTATCTCTGTATTCTGTGTGTGTGTGTGTGTGTGTTCTCTGTGTGTGTTCTCTGTGTGTGTTTGGGTTATCTGTGTGTGTGTGCGTTCTGTGTATGTGTGTTCTCTGTGTGTGTGTGTGTGTGTGTGTATGTTCTCTCTTTCTGTGCGTGATCTCTCGCTCTGTTCTCTCTCTCTCTGTGTTCTCTCTCTCTCTGTGTTCTCACTATGTGTGTCTGTTCTCTCTCACTCTGTGTTCTCTCTCTCTCTGTGTTCTCACTATGTGTGTCTGTTCTCTCTCACTCTGTGTTCTCTCTCTATCTCTGTATTCTGTGTGTGTGTTCTCTGTGTGTGTTCTCTGTTTGTGGATTCTGTGTGTGAGTGTTTTCTGTGTGTGTGCTCTGTGTGTGTGTTCTCCGTGTGTGTGCGTGTGTTCTCTCTCACTCTACGTGTTCTCTCTTTCTCTGTGTGATCTCTCTCTCTGTTCTCTCTCTCTCTCTGTGTTCTCTGTGTGTTTGTGTTCTGTGTGTGTGTTCTCTGTGTGTGTTCCCTCTGTGTGTGTGTGTTCTCTCTTTCTGTGTGTGATCTCTCTCTCTGTGTTCTCTCTCTCTCTGTGTTCTCTCTCCCTCTCTGTGTCTGTTCTCTCTCACTCTGTGTTCTCTATCTCTGCATTCTGTGTTTTTGTGTTTTCTTTCTGTGTGTTCTCTTGTGTGTGTGTTCTGTGCGTGTTCTCTGTTTGTGTATATGTTCTCTCTTTCTGTGTATGATCTCTCTCTCTGTGTGATCTCTCTCTGTGTTTTCTTCTCGCTCTGTGTGTTCTCTGTGTGTGCGCGCGTGTGTTTTCGCTCTCTCTCTGTGTTCTCTGTGTTTGTGTGTACTCTCTCTGTGTTCTCTCTCTCTGTGTTCTCTCTCTCTCTGTGTTCTGTCTCTCTATGTTCTCTGTCTGTGTTCTCTGTCTGTGTTCTCTCTATCTCTGTGTTCTCTCTCTCTCTCTGTGTTCTCTCTCTCTGTTCTCTTTCTCTCTCTATCTCTGTTCTCTCTGTGTGCGTGTTGTTTTTCTCTCTTTGTGTTCTCTCTCTCTGTTTGTTCTCACTCTCTCTGTGTGTTCTCGCTCTCTCTGCGATCTCTCGCTCTCTGTGTTCTCTGTCTCTCTGTATTCTCTCTCTGTGTTCTCTCTCTGTTAGTGTTCTCTCTGTGTGTTCTCTCTGTGTTGTCTCTCCCTCTCTCTGTGTTCTCTCCCCCTCTCTGGTCTCTCTCTCTATTTGTTCTGTCTCTCTGTTCTCCCTCTCTCTCTCTGCGTTCTCTGTGTGTGTGTTCTCTCTCTCTCTGTGTTCTCTCTCTCTATGTTCTCTCTCTCTCTGTGTTCTGTGTGTGTGTTCTCTGTGTGTGTGTTCTCTGTGTGTTCTCTCTCTCTCGGTGTGCGAACTCTGTGTGTGTGTGTGTTCTCTGTGTGTGTGTATTCTCTGTGTGTATGTGTGTTCTCTGTGTGTTCTCTCTCTCTCTGTGTTCTCTCTCTCTGTTTTCTCTGTTTGTGTGTGTGTGTTCTCTCTCTCTGTGTTCTCTCTCTCTGTATTCTCTCTCACTGTTGTCACTCTCACTATGTGCTCTCTCTCTCTGTGTGATCTCTCTCTCTGTGATCTCTCTCTATCTCTGTTTGTTCTCTGTGTGTGTTCTCTCTCTCTCTCTGTGTCCTCTGTGGGTGTGAGTCTGTGTGCGTTCTCTCTGTGCGTATGTGTGCATTCGCTCTCTCTCTCTGTGTGTGCTCTCTCCTTCTCTCTGTGTGTTTTCTCTATCTCTGCGTTCTCTGTGTGATCTCTCTCTCTCTCTCTAATTCCTCTCTCTCTCTCTGTGTTCTTTGTTTCTCTCTGAGTTCCCTCTCACGCTCTGAGTTCTCTCTCTCTGTTCTCAGTGTGTGTGTGTGTGTTCTCTCTCTCCCTGTGTTCTGTGTGTGTGTGTGTGCTCTCTCTCTCTCACTGTGTTCTGTCTCTCTCTGTGTTCTCTCGCTCTGTGTTCTCAATCTGTGTTGTCACTCTCACAATGTGTTCTCTTTGTGTGTGTGTGTTGTCTCTCAGTGTGTGATCTCTTTCTCTGTTCTCTCTCTCTCTCTCTCTGTGTTCTCTCTCTCACTCTGTGTTCTCTCTCTGTGTGTGTCTGTTCTCTCTCACTCTGTGTTCCCTCTCTATATCTGTATTCTGTGTGTGTGTGTGTTCTCTGTGTGTGTGTTCTCTTGTGTGTGTGTTCTGTGTGTGTGTTCTCTGTTTGTGTGTTCTGTGTGTGCGTGTTCTCTGTGTGTGTGTGCTCTGAGTGTGTGTTCCCTCTGTGTGTGCGTGTGTTCTCTCTCCCTCTACGTGTTCTCTCTTTCTCTGTGTGATCTCTCTCTGTGTTCTCTCTCTCTCTCTGTGTTCTCTGTCTGTTTGTGTCCTGTGTGTGTTCTCTCTGTATGTGTTCTCTTTGTGTGTGTTCCCTCTGTGTGTGTGTGTTCTCTATTAGTGTGTTCTCTCTCTCTCTCAATGTTCTCTCTCTCTCTGTTCTCTCTTTGTCCTCTCTCTCTCTGTGTTCTCTCTCTCTGTGCGTTCTCTCTCTCTCTGTGTTCTCACTCTCTCTGTTGTCACTCTCACTATGTGTTCTCTCTCTGTGTGTATGTTCTCTCTTTCTGTGTTCTCTCTCTCTGTTGTCACTCTCACTATGTGTTCTCTCTCTCTGTGCGATCTCTCTCTCAGCGTTCTCTCTCTCTCTGTTCCCTCTCTCTCTGTGTTCTGTGTGTGTGTGTTCTCTCTGTGTGTATGTGTGTGTTCTCTCTCTCTCTGTGTTCTCTCTCTCTCCATTCTCGTTCTCTCTCTGTGTGTTCTCTCTCTCTGTGTTCTCTCTCAATCTCTGTGTACTCTGTGTGTGTGTGTCTGTGTGTGTGTTTGTGTTCTACCTCTGTGTGTGTGTTCTCTCTGTGTGTGTTCTCTCTCTCTCTGTGTTCTCTCTGTCTCACTGTGGTCTCTCTCCCTCTCTCTGTGTTGTCTCTCCCTCTCTCTGTGTTCTCTCTGACTGTGTTCTCTCTATCTGTGTGTTCCCTGTGTGTTTGTGTTCTGTGAGTGTGTTCTCTGTGTGTGTGCGTTCTGTGTGTGTGTGTTCTGTGTGTGTGTGTATGTTCCCTCTTTCTGTGTGTGATCTCTCTCTCTCTGTGCTCTCTCTCTCTGTGTTCTCGTTCTCTATCTCTGTTCTCTCTATCTGTGTGTTCTCTCTCTCTCTGTGTTCTCTCTGTCTCACTGTGGTCTCTCTCCCTCTCTCTGTGTTGTCTCTCCCTCTCTCTGTGTTCTCTCTGACTGTGTTATCTCTATCTGTGTGTTCCCTGTGTGTTTGTGTTCTGTGTGTGTGTTCTCTGTGTGTGTGCGTTCTGTGTGTGTGTGTTCTGTGTGTGTGTGTATGTTCCCTCTTTCTGTGTGTGATCTCTCTCTCTCTGTGCTCTCTCTCTTTGTGTTCTCGTTCTCTATCTCTGTTCTCTCTATCTGTGTGTTCTCTCTCTCTCTGTGTTCTCTCTCTCAGTTTGTTCTCACTCTCTCTGTGTGTTCTCGCTCTCTCTGCGATCTCTCGCTCTCTGCGTTCTCTCTCTCTCTGTATTCTCTCTCTGTGTTCTCTCTCTGTGTGTGTTCTCTCTGTGTGTTCTGTGTGTGTGTGTTCTCTCTCTCTCTGTTCTCTCTCTTTGTGTTCTCTCTCTCTCTGTGTTCTGTGTGTGTGTTCTCTGTGTGTGTGTTCTCTGTGTGTGTTCTCTCACTCACTGTGTTCTCTCTCTCTGTGTTCTCTCTCTCTGTTGTCACTCTCACCATGTGTTCTCTCTCTCTCTGTGTTCTGTCTCTCTATGTTCTCTGTCTGTGTTCTCTGTCTGTGTTCTCTCTATCTCTGTGTTCTCTCTCTCTCTGTGTTCTCTCTCTCTGTTCTCTTTCTCTCTCTATCTCTGTTCTCTCTGTGTGCGTGTTCTTTTTCTCTCTTTGTGTTCTCTCTCTCTGTTTGTTCTCACTCTCTCTGTGTGTTCTCGCTCTCTCTGCGATCTCTCGCTCTCTGTGTTCTCTGTCTCTCTGTATTCTCTCTCTGTGTTCTCTCTCTGTTAGTGTTCTCTCTGTGTGTTCTCTCTGTGTTGTCTCTCCCTCTCTCTGTGTTCTCTCCCCCTCTCTGGTCTCTCTCTCTATGTGTTCTGTCTCTCTGTTCTCCCTCTCTCTCTCTGCGTTCTCTGTGTGTGTGTTCTCTCTCTCTCTGTGTTCTCTCTCTCTGTGTTCTCTCTCTCTCTGTGTTCTGTGTGTGTGTTCTCTGCGTGTGTGGATCTTCCCTCTGTGTGTGAGTTCTTCCTGTGTGTCTTCTCTGTGTATGTGTTTACTGTGTGTGTGATTGTTCTCTCTCTCTCTGTGTTCTCTCTCTCGCTCTGTGTTCTCTCTCTATCTCTCTGTGTTCTCTCTCTCTCTGTGTTCTCTCTCTCTCTGTGTACTCTGTGTATGTGTGTCTGTGTGTGTGTTTGTGTTCTACCTCTGTGTGTGTGTTCTCTCTCTGTGTGTTCTCTCTCTCTCTGTGTTCTCTCTGTCTCACTGTGTTCTCCCTCCCTCTCTCTGTGTTGTCTCTCCCTCTCTCTGTGTTCTCTCTGTCTGTGTTCTCTCTATCTGTGTGTTCTCTGTGTGTTTGTGTTCTGTGTGTGTGTTCTCTGTGTGTGTGCGTTCTGTGTGTGTGTGTTCTCTGTGTGTGTGTATGTTCCCTCTTTCTGTGTGTGATCTCTCTCTCTCTGTGTTCTCTCTCTGTGTGTTCTCTCTCTCTCTGTGCTCTCTCTCTCTGTTCTCCCTCTCTCTCTCTGCGTTCTCTGTGTGTGTGTTCTCTCTCTCTCTGTGTTCTCTCTCTCTGTGTTCTCTCTCTCTCTGTGTTCTGTGTGTGTGTTCTCTGCGTGTGTGGATCTTCCCTCTGTGTGTGAGTTCTTCCTGTGTGTCTTCTCTGTGTATGTGTTTACTGTGTGTGTGTGATTGTTCTCTCTCTCTCTGTGTTCTCTCTCTCGCTCTGTGTTCTCTCTCTATCTCTCTGTGTTCTCTCTCTCTCTGTGTTCTCTCTCTCTCTGTGTACTCTGTGTATGTGTGTCTGTGTGTGTGTTTGTGTTCTACCTCTGTGTGTGTGTTCTCTCTCTGTGTGTTCTCTCTCTCTCTGTGTTCTCTCTGTCTCACTGTGTTCTCTCTCCCTCTCTCTGTGTTGTCTCTCCCTCTCTCTGTGTTCTCTCTGTCTGTGTTCTCTCTATCTGTGTGTTCTCTTGTGTGTGTGTTCTGTGTGTGTGTTCTCTGTTTGTGTGTTCTGTGTGTGCGTGTTCTCTGTGTGTGTGTGTTTCTCTGTGTGTGTGTGCTCTGTGTGTGTGTTCCCTCTGTGTGTGCGTGTGATCTCTCTCTCTCTCTCTCTGTGTTCTCTCTCTATCTCTCTGTGTTCTCTCTCTCTCTGTGTTCTCTCACTCTCTGTGTACTCTGTGTATGTGTGTCTGTGTGTGTGTTTGTGTTCTACCTCTGTGTGTGTGTTCTCTCTCTGTGTGTTCTCTCTCTCTCTGTGTTCTCTCTGTCTCACTGTGTTCTCCCTCCCTCTCTCTGTGTTGTCTCTCCCTCTCTCTGTGTTCTCTCTGTCTGTGTTCTCTCTATCTGTGTGTTCTCTGTGTGTTTGTGTTCTGTGAGTGTGTTCTCTGTGTGTGTGCGTTCTGTGTGTGTGTGTTCTGTGTGTGTGTGTATGTTCCCTCTTTCTGTGTGTGATCTCTCTCTCTCTGTGCTCTCTCTCTCTGTGTTCTCGTTCACTATCTCTGTTCTCTCTATCTGTGTGTTCTCTCTCTCTCTGTGTTCTCTCTGTCTCACTGTGGTCTCTCTCCCTCTCTCTGTGTTGTCTCTCCCTCTCTCTGTGTTCTCTCTGACTGTGTTATCTCTATCTGTGTGTTCCCTGTGTGTTTGTGTTCTGTGTGTGTGTTCTCTGTGTGTGTGCGTTCTGTGTGTGTGTGTTCTGTGTGTGTGTGTATGTTCCCTCTTTCTGTGTGTGATCTCTCTCTCTCTGTGCTCTCTCTCTTTGTGTTCTCGTTCTCTATCTCTGTTCTCTCTATCTGTGTGTTCTCTCTCTCTCTGTGTTCTCTCTCTCAGTTTGTTCTCACTCTCTCTGTGTGTTCTCGCTCTCTCTGCGATCTCTCGCTCTCTGCGTTCTCTCTCTCTCTGTATTCTCTCTCTGTGTTCTCTCTCTGTGTGTGTTCTCTCTGTGTGTTCTGTGTGTGTGTGTTCTCTCTCTCTCTGTTCTCTCTCTTTGTGTTCTCTCTCTCTCTGTGTTCTGTGTGTGTGTTCTCTGTGTGTGTGTTCTCTGTGTGTGTTCTCTCACTCACTGTGTTCTCTCTCTCTGTGTTCTCTCTCTCTGTTGTCACTCTCACCTTGTGTTCTCTCTCTCTCTGTGTTCTGTCTCTCTATGTTCTCTGTCTGTGTTCTCTGTCTGTGTTCTCTCTATCTCTGTGTTCTCTCTCTCTCTGTGTTCTCTCTCTCTGTTCTCTTTCTCTCTCTATCTCTGTTCTCTCTGTGTGCGTGTTCTTTTTCTCTCTTTGTGTTCTCTCTCTCTGTTTGTTCTCACTCTCTCTGTGTGTTCTCGCTCTCTCTGCGATCTCTCGCTCTCTGTGTTCTCTGTCTCTCTGTATTCTCTCTCTGTGTTCTCTCTCTGTTAGTGTTCTCTCTGTGTGTTCTCTCTGTGTTGTCTCTCCCTCTCTCTGTGTTCTCTCCCCCTCTCTGGTCTCTCTCTCTATGTGTTCTGTCTCTCTGTTCTCCCTCTCTCTCTCTGCGTTCTCTGTGTGTGTGTTCTCTCTCTCTCTGTGTTCTCTCTCTCTGTGTTCTCTCTCTCTCTGTGTTCTGTGTGTGTGTTCTCTGCGTGTGTGGATCTTCCCTCTGTGTGTGAGTTCTTCCTGTGTGTCTTCTCTGTGTATGTGTTTACTGTGTGTGTGATTGTTCTCTCTCTCTCTGTGTTCTCTCTCTCGCTCTGTGTTCTCTCTCTATCTCTCTGTGTTCTCTCTCTCTCTGTGTTCTCTCTCTCTCTGTGTACTCTGTGTATGTGTGTCTGTGTGTGTGTTTGTGTTCTACCTCTGTGTGTGTGTTCTCTCTCTGTGTGTTCTCTCTCTCTCTGTGTTCTCTCTGTCTCACTGTGTTCTCCCTCCCTCTCTCTGTGTTGTCTCTCCCTCTCTCTGTGTTCTCTCTGTCTGTGTTCTCTCTATCTGTGTGTTCTCTGTGTGTTTGTGTTCTGTGTGTGTGTTCTCTGTGTGTGTGCGTTCTGTGTGTGTGTGTTCTCTGTGTGTGTGTATGTTCCCTCTTTCTGTGTGTGATCTCTCTCTCTCTGTGTTCTCTCTCTGTGTGTTCTCTCTCTCTCTGTGCTCTCTCTCTCTGTTCTCCCTCTCTCTCTCTGCGTTCTCTGTGTGTGTGTTCTCTCTCTCTCTGTGTTCTCTCTCTCTGTGTTCTCTCTCTCTCTGTGTTCTGTGTGTGTGTTCTCTGCGTGTGTGGATCTTCCCTCTGTGTGTGAGTTCTTCCTGTGTGTCTTCTCTGTGTATGTGTTTACTGTGTGTGTGTGATTGTTCTCTCTCTCTCTGTGTTCTCTCTCTCGCTCTGTGTTCTCTCTCTATCTCTCTGTGTTCTCTCTCTCTCTGTGTTCTCTCTCTCTCTGTGTACTCTGTGTATGTGTGTCTGTGTGTGTGTTTGTGTTCTACCTCTGTGTGTGTGTTCTCTCTCTGTGTGTTCTCTCTCTGTGTTCTCTCTGTCTCACTGTGTTCTCTCTCCCTCTCTCTGTGTTGTCTCTCCCTCTCTCTGTGTTCTCTCTGTCTGTGTTCTCTCTATCTGTGTGTTCTCTTGTGTGTGTGTTCTGTGTGTGTGTTCTCTGTTTGTGTGTTCTGTGTGTGCGTGTTCTCTGTGTGTGTGTGTTTCTCTGTGTGTGTGTGCTCTGTGTGTGTGTTCCCTCTGTGTGTGCGTGTGATCTCTCTCTCTCTCTCTCTCTGTGTTCTCTCTCTATCTCTCTGTGTTCTCTCTCTCTCTGTGTTCTCTCACTCTCTGTGTACTCTGTGTATGTGTGTCTGTGTGTGTGTTTGTGTTCTACCTCTGTGTGTGTGTTCTCTCTCTGTGTGTTCTCTCTCTCTCTGTGTTCTCTCTGTCTCACTGTGTTCTCCCTCCCTCTCTCTGTGTTGTCTCTCCCTCTCTCTGTGTTCTCTCTGACTGTGTTATCTCTATCTGTGTGTTCTCTGTGTGTTTGTGTTCTGTGAGTGTGTTCTCTGTGTGTGTGCGTTCTGTGTGTGTGTGTTCTGTGTGTGTGTGTATGTTCCCTCTTTCTGTGTGTGATCTCTCTCTCTGTGTGTTCTCTCTCTGTGTGTTCTCTCTCTCTCTGTGCTCTCTCTCTCTGTTCTCCCTCTCTCTCTCTCTGCGTTCTCTGTGTGTGTTCTCTCTCTCTCTGTGTTCCCTCTCTCTGTGTTCTCTCTCTCTCTGTGTTCTGTGTGTGTGTTCTCTGCGTGTGTGGATCTTCCCTCTGTGTGTGAGTTCTTCCTGTGTGTCTTCTCTGTGTATGTGTTTACTGTGTGTGTGATTGTTCTCTCTCTCTCTGTGTTCTCTCTCTCGCTCTGTGTTCTCTCTCTATCTCTCTGTGTTCTCTCTCTCTCTGTGTTCTCTCTCTCTCTGTGTACTCTGTGTATGTGTGTCTGTGTGTGTGTTTGTGTTCTACCTCTGTGTGTGTGTTCTCTCTCTGTGTGTTCTCTCTCTCTCTGTGTTCTCTCTGTCTCACTGTGTTCTCTCTCCCTCTCTCTGTGTTGTCTCTCCCTCTCTCTGTGTTCTCTCTGTCTGTGTTCTCTCTATCTGTGTGTTCTCTGTGTATTTGTGTTCTGTGTGTGTGTTCTCTGTGTGTGTGCGTTCTGTGTGTGTGTGTTCTCTGTGTGTGTGTATGTTCCCTCTTTCTGTGTGTGATCTCTCTCTCTCTGTATTCTCTCTTTGTGTGTTCTCTCTCTCTCTGTGCTCTCTCTCTCTGTTCTCGTTCTCTATCTCTGTTCTCTCTATCTGTGTGTTCTTTCTCTCTCTGTGTTCTCACTCTCAGTTTGTTCTCACTCTCTCTGTGTGTTCTCGCTCTCTCTGCGATCTCTCGCTCTCTGCGTTCTCTGTCTCTCTGTATTCTCTCTCTGTTTTCTCTCTCTGTTAGTGTTCTCTCTGTGTGTTCTCTCTGTGTTGTCTCTCCCTCTCTCTGTGTTCTCTCCCCCTCTCTGGTCTCTCTCTCTTTGTGTTCTGTCTCTCTGTTCTCCCTCTCTCTCTGCGTTCTCTGTGTGTGTGTTCTCTCTCTCTCTGTGTTCTCTCTCTCTGTGTTCTCTCTCTCTCTGTGTTCTGTGTGTGTGTTCTCTGCGTGTGTGGATCTTCCCTCTGTGTGTGAGTTCTTCCTGTGTGTCTTCTCTGTGTATGTGTTTACTGTGTGTGTGTGATTGTTCTCTCTCTCTCTGTGTTCTCTCTCTCGCTCTGTGTTCTCTCTCTATCTCTCTGTGTTCTCTCTCTCTCTGTGTTCTCTCTCTCTCTGTGTACTCTGTGTATGTGTGTCTGTGTGTGTGTTTGTGTTCTACCTCTGTGTGTGTGTTCTCTCTCTGTGTGTTCTCTCTCTCTGTGTGTTCTCTCTGTCTCACTGTGTTCTCCCTCCCTCTCTCTGTGTTGTCTCTCCCTCTCTCTGTGTTCTCTCTGTCTGTGTTCTGTCTATGTGTGTTCTCTGTGTGTTTGTGTTCTGTGTGTGTGTTCTCTGTGTGTGTGCGTTCTGTGTGTGTGTGTTCTCTGTGTGTGTGTATGTTCCCTCTTTCTGTGTGTGATCTCTCTCTCTCTGTGTTCTCTCTCCGTGTGTTCTCTCTCTCTCTGTGCTCTCTCTCTCTGTTCTCGTTCTCTATCTCTGTTCTCTCTATCTGTGTGTTCTCTCTCTCTCTGTGTTCTCTCTCTCAGTTTGTTCTCACTCTCTCTGTGTGTTCTCGCTCTCTCTGCGATCTCTCGCTTTCCGCGTTCGCTCTCTCTCTGTATTCTCTCTCTGTGTTTTCTCTGTGTGTGTGTTCTCTCTGTGTGATCTGTGTACGTGTGTGTTGTCTCTCTCTCTGTGTTCTCTCTCTCTGTGTTCTCTCTCTCTCTGTTGTCACTCTCACCATGTGTTCTCTGTGTGTGTGTTCTCTCTCTCTGTATCTGTTCTCTCTCTCTGTGTTCTCTCTCTCTCTGTGTTCTCTGTCTATGTGTTCTGTGTGTGTGTTCTCTGTGTGTGTGTGTTCTCTCTGTGTGTTCTGTGTGTGTGTGTTCTCTCTCTGTGTTCTCTCTCTCTATGTTCATTCTCTCTCTCTCTGTGTTCTGTGTGTGTGTCCTCTGTGTGTCTGTATTCTGTGTGTGTGTTCTCTGTGTGTTCTCTCTCTCTCTGTGTTCTCTCTCTCTCTGTTTTCTCTGTTTGTGTGTGTGTGTTCTCTCTCTCTGTGTTCTCTCTCTGTTGTCACTCTCACTGTTGTCACTCTCACTATGTGATCTCTCTTTCGCTGTGTGATCTCTCTCTGTGTGTTCTCTGTGTGTTTGTGTTCTGTGTGTGTGTTCTCTCTGTGTGTTCTGTGTGTGTGTTCTCTCTCTCTCTCTCTAATTCCTCTCTCTCTGTGTTCTTTGTTTCTCTCTGTGTTCTCTCTCACTTTCTGTGTTCTCTCTCTCTGTTCTGTGTGTGTGTGCATGTGTTCTCTCTCTCCCTGTGTTCTGTGTGTGTGTGTTCTCTCTGTGTGTGTTCTCTCACCCACTGTGTTCTCTCTCTCTGTGTTCTCTCTCTCTGTTGTCTCTCTCACCATGTGTTCTCTCTGTGTGTGTGTGTTCTCTCTCTCTGTTCTCTCTCTCTGTGTTCTCTCTCTCTCTGTGTTCTCTGTCTATGTGTTCTGTGTGTGTGTTCTCTCTCTCTCTGTGTTCTCTCTGTGTGTTTTGTGTGTGTGTGTTCTCTCTCTGTGTTCTCTCTCTCTATGTTCTCTCTCTCTCTGTGTTCTGTGTGTGTGTTCTCTGTGTGTGTGTCCTCTGTGTGTTCTCTCTCTCTCGGTGTGCGAACTCTGTGTGTGTATGTGTGTTCTCTCTGTGTGTGTATTCTCTGTGTGTATGTGTGTTCTCTGTATGTTCTCTCTCTCTCTGTGTTCTCTCTCTCTCTGTTTTCTCTGTTTGTGTGTGTGTGTTCTCTCTCTCTGTGTTCTCTCTCTCTGTGTTCTCTCTCACTGTTGTCACTCTCACTATGTGCTCTCTCTCTGTGTGATCTCTCTTTCTCTGTTTGTTCTCTATGTGTGTGTGTTCTCTCGCTCTCTCTCTCTCTGTGTTCTCTCTCTCTCTCTGTGTGTTCTCTGTGTGTGTGTGTGTGTTCTCTCTGTGCGCATGTGTGCATTCGCTCTCTCTCTCTCTCTCTCTCTGTGCTCTGTCCTTCTCTCTGTGTGTTCTCTCTATCTCTGTGTTCTCTGTGTGATCTCTCTCGCTCTCTCTCTAATTCCTCTCTCTCTCTGTGTTCTTTGTTTCTTTCTGAGTTCTCTCTCACTCTCTGAGCTCTCTCACTCTGTTCTCAGTGTGTGTGTGTGTGTGTTCTCTCTCTCCCTGTGTTCTCTGTGTGTGTGTGTGTTCTCTCTCTCACTGTGTTCTGTCTCTCTCTGTGTTCTCTCGCTCTGTGTTCTCTCTCTCTGTTGTCACTCTCACTATGTGTTCTCTGTGTGTGTGTGTGTTGTCTCTCTGTGTGTGATCTCTTTCTCTGTTCTCTCTCGCTCTCTGTTCTCTGTCTCTCTCTGTGTTCTCTCTCTGTGTGTGTCTGTTCTCTCTCACTCTGTGTTCCCTCTCTATCTCTGTATTCTGTGTGTGTGTGTGTTCTCTGTGTGTGTGTTCTCTTGTGTGTGTGTTCTGTGTGTGCGTGTTCTCTGTGTGTGTGTGTTTCTCTGTGTGTGTGTGCTCTGTGTGTGTGTTCCCTCTGTGTGTGCGTGTGATCTCTCTCTCTCTCTCTCTCTGTGTTCTCTCTCTATCTCTCCGTGTTCTCTCTCTCTCTGTGTTCTCTCTCTCTCTGTGTACTCTGTGTATGTGTGTCTGTGTGTGTGTTTGTGTTCTACCTCTGTGTGTGTGTTCCCTCTCTGTGTGTTCTCTCTCTCTCTGTGTTCTCTCTGTCTCACTGTGTTCTCCCTCCCTCTCTCTGTGTTGTCTCTCCCTCTCTCTGTGTTCTCTCTGTCTGTGTTCTCTCTATCTGTGTGTTTGTGTTCTGTGTGTGTGTTCTCTGTGTGTGTGCGTTCTGTGTGTGTGTGTTCTCTGTGTGTGTGTATGTTCCCTCTTTCTGTGTGTGATCTCTCTCTCTCTGTGTTCTCTCTCTGTGTGTTCTCTCTCTCTCTGTGCTCTCTCTCTCTGTTCTCGTTCTCTATCTCTGTTCTCTCTATCTGTGTGTTCTCTCTCTCTCTGTGTTCTCTCTCTCAGTTTGTTCTCACTCTCTCTGTGTGTTCTCACTCTCTCTGCGATCTCTCGCTTTCTGCGTTCTCTCTCTCTCTGTATTCTCTCTCTGTGTTCTCTCTGTGTGTGTGTTCTCTCTGTGTGTTCTGTGTGCGTGTGTGTTCTCTCTCTCTCTGTATTCTCTCTCTCTGTGTTCTCTCTCTCTCTGTGTTCTGTGTGTGTTCTCTGTGTGTGTGTTCTCTGTGTGTGTGTTCTCTCTGTGTGTGTTCTCTCACTCACTGTGTTCTCTCTCTCTGTGTTCTCTCTCTCTGTTGTCACTCTCACCATGTGTTCTCTGTGTGTGTGTGTGTTCTCTCTCTCTGTTCTCTCTCTCTCTGTTCTCTCTCTCTCTGTGTTCTCTGTCTATGTGTTCTGTGCGTGTGTTCTCTCTCTCTGTGTTCTCTCTGTGTGTTTTGTGTGTGTGTGTTCTCTCTCTGTGTTCTCTCTCTCTATGTTCTCTCTCTCTCTGTGTTCTGTGTGTGTGTTCTCTGTGTGTGTGTTCTCTGTGTGTTCTCTCTCTCTCGGTGTGTGAACTCTGTGTGTGTATGTGTGTTCTCTCTGTGTGTGTATTCTCTGTGTGTATGTGTGTTCTCTGTATGTTCTCTCTCTCTCTGTGTTCTCTCTCTCTCTGTTTTCTCTGTTTGTGTGTGTGTGTTCTCTCTCTCTGTGTTCTCTCTCTCTGTGTTCTCTCTCACTGTTGTCACTCTCACTATGTGCTCTCTCTCTGTGTGATCTCTCTCTTTCTCTGTTTGTTCTCTATGTGTGTGTGTTCTCTCGCTCTCTCTCTCTCTGTGTTCTCTCTCTCTCTCTGTGTGTTCTCTGTGTGTGTGCGTGTGTGTTCTCTCTGTGCGTATGTGTGCATTCGCTCTCTCTCTCTCTCTCTGTGTGCTCTCTCCTTCTCTCTGTGTGTTCTCTCTATCTCTGTGTTCTCTGTGTGATCTCTCTCTCTCTCTCTAATTCCTCTCTCTCTCTCTGTGTTCTTTGTTTCTCTCTGAGTTCTCTCTCAATCTCTGACCTCTCTCACTCTGTTCTCAGTGTGTGTGTGTGTGTTCTCTCTCTCCCTGTGTTCTCTGTGTGTGTGTGTGTTCTCTCTCTCACGGTGTTCTGTCTCTCTCTGTGTTCTCTCGCTCTGTGTTCTCTCTCTCTGTTGTCACTCTCACTATGTGTTCTCTGTGTGTGTGTGTGTTGTCTCTCAGTGTGTGATCTCTTTCTCTGTTCTCTCTCGCTCTCTGTTCTCTCTCTCTCTCTGTGTTCTCTCTCTGTGTGTGTCTGTTCTCTCTCACTCTGTGTTCCCTCTCTATCTCTGTATTCTGTGTGTGTGTGTGTTCTCTGTGTGTGTGTTCTCTTGTGTGTGTGTTCTGTGTGTGTGTTCTCTGTTTGTGTGTTCTGTGTGTGCGTGTTCTCTGTGTGTGTGTGTTTCTCTGTGTGTGTGTGCTCTGTGTGTGTGTTCCCTCTGTGTGTGCGTGTGTTCTCTCTCCCTCTATGTGTTCTCTCTTTCTCTGTGTGATCTCTCTCTGTGTTCTCTCTATCTCTCTGTGTTCTCTGTCTGTTTGTGTCCTGTGTGTGTTCTCTGTGTGTGTGTTCTCTGTGTGTGTGTGTTCCCTCTGTGTGTGTGTGTTCTCTATTAGTGCATTCTCTCTCTCTCTCAATGTTCTCTCTCTCTGTGTTCTCTCTTTGTCCTCTCTCTTCTGTGTTCTGTCTCTCTCTGTGTTCTCTCGCTCTGTGTTCTCTCTCTCTATGTTCTCTCTCTATTTCTGTTTGTTCTCTGTGTGTGTGTGTTCTCTCGCTCTCTCTGTGAGTTCTCTCTCTCTCTCTGTGTTTTCTGCGCGTGTGTGTGTGTGTGTTCTCTCTGTGCGTATGTGTGCATTCGCTCTCTCTCTCTCTCTGTGTGCTCTCTCCTTCTCTCTGTGTGTTCTCTCTATCTCTGTGTTCTGTGTGTGATCTCTCTCTCTCTCTTTAATTCCTCTCTCTCTCTCTCTGTGTTCGTTGTTTCTCTCTGAGTTCTCTCTCTCTGTTCTCAGTGTGTGTGTTCTCTCTCTCCCTGTGTTCTGTGTGTGTGTGTGTTCTCTCTCCCACTGTGTTCTGTCTCTCTCTGTATTCTCTCGCTCTGTGTTCACTCTCTCTGTTGTCACTCTCACTATGTGTTCTCTGTGTGTGTGTGTGTGTTGTCTCTCTGTGTGTGATCTCTTTCTCTGTTCTCTCTCTCTCTCTGTTCTCTCTCTCTCTCCGTGTTCTCTCTCTTTGTGTGTCTGTTCTCTCTCACTCTGTGTTCTCTCTCTATCTCTGTATTCTGTGTGTGTGTGTGTTCTCTCTGTGTGTGTTCTCTTCTGTGTGTGTGTTGTGTGTGTGTGTTCTCTGTTTGTGTGTTCTGTGTGTGCGTGTTCCCTGTGTGTGTGTGTTTCTCTGTGTGTGCTCTGTGTGTGTGTTCCCTCTGTGTGTGCGCGTGTTCTCTCTCCCTCTATGTGTTCTCTCTTTCTCTGTGTGATCTCTCTCTGTGTTCTCTCTCTCTCTCTCTGTGTTCTCTGTCTGTTTGTGTCCTGTGTGTGTTCTCTGTGTGTGTGTTCCCTCTGTGTGTGTGTGTTCTCTATTAGTGTGTTCTCTCTCTCTCTCAATGTTCTCTCTCTCTGTGTTCTCTCTTTCTCCTCTCTCTCTCTGTGTTTTCTCTCTCTGTGCGTTCTCTCTCTCTCTGTGTTCCCACTCTCTCTCTCTGTGTTCTCTGTGAGTGTGTTCTCTGTGAGTGTGTGTGTTCTCTCTCTCTCTCTGTATTCTCTCTCTATTTGTTGTCTCTCTCTCTCTGTTGTCACTCTCTCTGTTGTCACTCTCACTATGTGTTCTCTCTCTCTGTGCGATCTCTCTCTCAGCGTTCTCTCTCTCTCTGTTCTGTCTCTCTCTGTGTTCTCTGTGTGTGTGTTCTCTCTGTGCGTATGTGTGTGTTCTCTCTCTCTCTGTGTTCTCTCTGTCTCCGTTCTCGTTCTCTCTCTGTGTGTTCTCTCTCTCTGTGTTCTCTCTCTCTCTGTGTTCTCTCTCTCTCTGTTCTCTCTTTCTGTGTTCTCTCTCTCTGTGTTCTCTCTCTCTGTGTGTTCTCTGTCTCTCACTGTGTTCTCTCTCCCTCTCTCTGTGTTGTCTCTCCCTCTCTCTGTGTTCTCTCTTCCTCTCTCTGTGTTCTCTCCCTCTCTCTGTGTTCTCTCTCCCTGACTGTTCTCTCACTCTATGTGTTCTCTCTCTGTGTTCTCCGTCTCTCTCTCTGCGTTCTCTCTGTGTGTGTTCTCTCTCTCTCTATGTTCTCTCTCTCTCACTGTGTTCTCTCTCTCTCTGTGTTGTCTCTCCCTCTCTCTGTGTTCTCTCTCCCTCTCTGTTCTCTCTCTCTATGTGTCCTGTCTCTCTGTTCTGCCTCTCTCTCTCTGCGTTCTCTGTGTGTGTGTTCTCTCTCTCTCTGTGTTCTCTCTCTCTCTCTGTGTTCTCTCTCTCTCTGTGTTCTGTGTGTGTGTTCTCTCTGTGTGAGTATCTTCCCTCTGTGTGTGAGTTCTTTCTCTGTGTGTTCTCTGTGTATGTGTTTACTGTGTGTGTGAGTGTTCTCTCTCTCTCTGTGTTCTCTCTCTCTCTCTCAGTGTTCTCTCTCTATCTCTCTGTGTTCTCTCTCTCTGTGTTCTCTCTCTCTCTGTGTACTCTGTGTGTGTCTGTGTGTGTGTTTGTGTTCTACCTCTGTGTGTGTTCTCTCTCTGTGTGTTCTCTCTCTCTCTGTGTTCTCTCTGTCTCACTATGTTCTCTCTCCCTCTCTCTGTGTTGTCTCTCCCTCTCTCTGTGTTCTCTCTGTCTGTGTGTTCTCTATCTGTGTGTTCTCTGTGTGTTTGTGTTCTGTGTGTGTGTTCTCTGTATCTGCGTTCTGTGTGTGTGCGTTCTGTGTGTGTGTGTTCTGTGTGTGTGTGTGTATGTTCCCTCTTTCTGTGTGTGATCTCTCTCTCTCTGTGTTCTCTCTGTCTGTGTTCTCTCTATCTGTGTGTTCTCTGTGTGTTTGAGTTCTGTGTGTGTGTTCTCTGTGTGTGTGCGTTCTGTGTGTGTGTGTTCTCTGTGTGTGTGTATGTTCCCTCTTTCTGTGTGTGATCTCTCTCTCTCTGTGTTCTCTCTCTGTGTGTTCTCTCTCTCTCTGTGCTCTCTCTCTCTGTTCTCGTTCTCTATCTCTGTTCTCTCTATCTGTGTGTTCTCTCTCTCTCTGTGTTCTCTCTCTCAGTTTGTTCTCACTCTCTCTGTGTGTTCTCGCTCTCTCTGCGATCTCTCGCTTTCTGCGTTCTCTCTCTCTCTGTATTCTCTCTCTGTGTTCTCTCTGTGTGTGTGTTCTCTCTGTGTGTTCTGTGTGCGTGTGTGTTCTCTCTCTCTCTGTATTCTCTCTCTCTGTGTTCTCTCTCTCTCTGTGTTCTGTGTGTGTTCTCTGTGTGTGTGTTCTCTGTGTGTGTGTTCTCTCTGTGTGTGTTCTCTCACTCACTGTGTTCTCTCTCTCTGTGTTCTCTCTCTCTGTTGTCACTCTCACCATGTGTTCTCTGTGTGTGTGTGTGTTCTCTCTCTCTCTCTCTCTGTTCTCTCTCTCTGTGTTCTCTCTCTCTCTGTGTTCTCTGTCTATGTGTTCTCTGTGTGTGTTCTCGCTCTGTGTGTGTTCTCTCTGTGTGTTCTGTGTGTGTGTGTTCTCTCTCTGTGTTCTCTCTCTCTATGTTCTCTCTCTCTCTCTGTGTTCTGTGTGTGTGTCCTCTGTGTGTCTGTATTCTGTGTGTGTGTGTGTGTGTGTTCTCTGTGTGTTCTCTCTCTCTCTGTGTTCTCTCTCTCTCTGTTTTCTCTGTTTGTGTGTGTGTGTTCTCTCTCTCTGTGTTCTCTCTCTGTTGTCACTCTCACTGTTGTCACTCTCACTATGTGATCTCTCTTTCTCTGTGTGATCTCTCTCTGTGTGTTCTCTGTGTGTTTGTGTTCTGTGTGTGTGTTCTCTCTGTGTGTTCTGTGTGTGTGTTCTCTCTCCCTCTCTCTAATTCCTCTCTCTCTGTGTTCTTTGTTTCTCTCTGTGTTCTCTCTCACTCTCTGTGTTCTCTCTCTCTGTTCTGTGTGTGTGTGTATGTGTTCTCTCTCTCCCTGTGTTCTCTGTGTGTGTGTTCTCTCTGTGTGTGTTCTCTCACCCACTGTGTGTTCTCTCTTTGTCTGTGTGATCTCTCTCTGTGTTCTCTTGTGTGTGTGTTCTGTGTCTGTGTTCTCTGTTTGTGTGTTCTGTGTGTGTGTGTGTTCTGTGTGTGTGTTTCTCTGTGTGTGCGCTCTGTGTGTGTTCTCTGTGTGTGTGCGTGTGTTCTCTCTCCCTCTATGTGTTCTCTCTTTCCCTGTGTGATCACGCTCTGTGTTCTCTCTCTCTCTGTGTTCTCTGTGTGTTTGTGTTCTGTGTGTGTTCTGTGTGTTTGTGAACTGCGTGTGTTTCTCTCTGTGTGTGTGCTCTGTGTGTGTGTTCTCTTTGTGTGTGCGTGTGTTCTCTCACCCTCTATGTGTTCTCTCTTTCTCTGTGTGATCTCTCCCTGTGTGTTCTCTGTGTGTTTGTGTTCTGTGTGTGTGTTCTCTCTCTCTCACTGTGTTCTCTCTCTCTCTGTGTTGTCTCTCCCACTCTCTGTGTTCTCTCCCCCTCTCTGGTCTCTCTCTCTATGTGTTCTGTCTCTCTGTTCTCCCTCTCTCTCTCTGCGTTCTCTGTGTGTGTGTTCTCTCTCTCTCTGTGTTCTCTCTCTCTGTGTTCTCTCTCTCTCTGTGTTCTGTGTGTGTGTTCTCTGCGTGTGTGGATCTTCCCTCTGTGTGTGAGTTCTTCCTGTGTGTCTTCTCTGTGTATGTGTTTACTGTGTGTGTGATTGTTCTCTCTCTCTCTCTGTGTTCTCTCTCTCGCTCTGTGTTCTCTCTCTATCTCTCTGTGTTCTCTCTCTCTCTGTGTTCTCTCTCTCTCTGTGTACTCTGTGTATGTGTGTCTGTGTGTGTGTTTGTGTTCTACCTCTGTGTGTGTGTTCTCTCTCTGTGTGTTCTCTCTCTCTCTGTGTTCTCTCTGTCTCACTGTGTTCTCTCTCCCTCTCTCTGTGTTGTCTCTCCCTCTCTCTGTGTTCTCTCTGTCTGTGTTCTCTCTATCTGTGTGTTCTCTGTGTGTTTGTGTTCTGTGTGTGTGTTCTCTGTGTGTGTGCGTTCTGTGTGTGTGTGTTCTCTGTGTGTGTGTATGTTCCTTCTTTCTGTGTGTGATCTCTCTCTCTCTGTGTTCTCTCTTTGTGTGTTCTCTCTCTCTCTGTGCTCTCTCCCTCTGTTCTCGTTCTCTATCTCTGTTCTCTCTATCTGTGTGTTCTTTCTCTCTCTGTGTTCTCTCTCTCAGTTTGTTCTCACTCTCTCTGTGTGTTCTCGCTCTCTCTGCGATCTCTCGCTCTCTGCGTTCTCTGTCTCTCTGTATTCTCTCTCTGTGTTCTCTCTCTGTTAGTGTTCTCTCTGTGTGTTCTCTCTGTGTTGTCTCTCCCTCTCTCTGTGTTCTCTCCCCCTCTCTGGTCTCTCTCTATGTGTTCTGTCTCTCTGTTCTCCCTCTCTCTCTCTGCGTTCTCTGTGTGTGTGTTCTCTCTCTCTCTGTGTTCTGTGTGTGTGTTCTCTGCGTGTGTGGATCTTCCCTCTGTGTGTGAGTTCTTCCTGTGTGTCTTCTCTGTGTATGTGTTTACTGTGTGTGTGATTGTTCTCTCTCTCTCTGTGTTCTCTCTCTCGCTCTGTGTTCTCTCTCTATCTCTCTGTGTTCTCTCTCTCTCTGTGTTCTCTCTCTCTCTGTGTACTCTGTGTATGTGTGTCTGTGTGTGTGTTTGTGTTCTACCTCTGTGTGTGTGTTCTCTCTCTGTGTGTTCTCTCTCTCTCTGTGTTCTCTCTGTCTCACTGTGTTCTCTCTCCCTCTCTCTGTGTTGTCTCTCCCTCTCTCTGTGTTCTCTCTGTCTGTGTTCTCTCTATCTGTGTGTTCTCTGTGTGTTTGTGTTCTGTGTGTGTGTTCTCTGTGTGTGTGCGTTCTGTGTGTGTGTGTTCTCTGTGTGTGTGTATGTTCCCTCTTTCTGTGTGTGATCTCTCTCTCTCTGTGTTCTCTCTCTGTGTGTTCTCTCTCTCTCTGTGCTCTCTCTCTCTGTTCTCGTTCTCTCTCTCTGTTCTCGTTCTCTATCTCTGTTCTCTCTATCTGTGTGTTCTCTCACTCTCTGTGTTCTCTCTCTCAGTTTGTTCTCACTCTCTCTGTGTGTTCTCGCTCTCTCTGCGATCTCTCGCTTTCTGCGTTCGCTCTCTCTCTGTATTCTCTCTCTGTGTTCTCTGTGTGTGTGTGTTCTCTCTGTGTGTTCTGTGTGCGTGTGTGTTCTCTCTCTCTCTGTGTTCTCTCTCTCTGTGTTCTCTCTCTCTGTTGTCACTCTCACCATGTGTTCTCTGTGTGTGTGTGTTCTCTCTCTCTCTCTCTGTTCTCTCTCTCTGTGTTCTCTCTCTCTCTGTGTTCTCTGTCTATGTGTTCTGTGTGTGTGTTCTCTCTGTGTGTGTGTTCTCTCTGTGTGTTCTGTGTGTGTGTGTTCTCTCTCTGTGTTCTCTCTCTCTATGTTCACTCTCTCTCTCCCTGTGTTCTGTGTGTGTGTCCTCTGTGTGTCTGTATTCTGTGCGTGTGTTCTCTGTGTGTTCTCTCTCTCTCTGTGTTCTCTCTCTCTCTGTTTTCTCTGTTTGTGTGTGTGTGTTCTCTCTCTCTGTGTTCTCTCTCTGTTGTCACTCTCACTGTTGTCACTCTCACTATGTGATCTCTCTTTCTCTGTGTGATCTCTCTCTGTGTGTTCTCTGTGTGTTTGTGTCCTGTGTGTGTGTTCTCTCTGTGTGTTCTGTGTGTGTATTCTTTCTCTCTCTCTCTAATTCCTCTCTCTCTGTGTTTTTTGTTTCTCTCTGTGTTCTCTCTCACTTTCTGTGTTCTCTCTCTCTGTTCTGTGTGTGTGTGTATGTGTTCTCTCTCTCCCTGTGTTCTCTGTGCGTGTGTTCTCTCTGTGTGTGTTCTCTCACCCACTGTGTTCTCTCTCTCTGTGTTCTCTCTCTCTGTTGTCACTCTCACCATGTGTTCTCTCTGTGTGTGTGTGTTCTCTCTCTCTGTTCTCTCTCTCTGTGTTCTCTCTCTCTCTGTGTTCTCTGTCTATGTGTTCTGTGTGTGTGTTCTCTCTCTCTCTGTGTTCTCTCTGTGTGTTTTGTGTGTGTGTGTTCTCTCTCTGTGTTCTCTCTCTCTATGTTCTCTCTCTCTCTGTGTTCTGTGTGTGTGTTCTCTGTGTGTGTGTTGTCTGTGTGTTCTCTCTCTCTTGGTGTGCGAACTCTGTGTGTGTATGTGCGTTCTCTCTGTGTGTGTATTCTCTGTGTGTATGTGTGTTCTCTGAATGTTCTCTCTCTCTCTGTTTTCTCTGTTTGTGTGTGTGTGTTCTCTCTCTCTGTGTTCTCTCTCTCTGTGTTCTCTCTCACTGTTGTCACTCTCACTATGTGCTCTCTCTCTGTGTGATCACTCTCTTTCTCTGTTTGTTCTCTATGTGTGTGTGTTCTCTCGCTCTCTCTCTCTCTGTGTTCTCTCTCTCTCTCTGTGTGTTCTCTGTGTGTGTGTGTGTGTGTGTTCTCTCTGTGCGTATGTGTGCATTCGCTCTCTCTCTCTCTCTCTCTGTGTGCTCTCTCCTTCTCTCTGTGTGTTCTCTCTATCTCTGTGTTCTCTGTGTGATCTCTCTCTCTCTCTAATTCCTCTCTCTCTCTCTGTGTTCTTTGTTTCTCTCTGAGTTCTCTCTCACTCTCTGAGCTCTCTCACTCTGTTCTCCGTGTGTGTGTGTGTGTGTTCTCTCTCTCCCTGTGTTCTCTGTGTGTGTGTGTGTTCTCTCTCTCACTGTGTTCTGTCTCTCTCTGTGTTCTCTCGCTCTGTGTTCTCTCTCTCTGTTGTCACTCTCACTATGTGTTCTGTGTGTGTGTGTGTTGTCTCTCTGTGTGTGATCTCTTTCTCTGTTCTCTCTCGCTCTCTGTTCTCTCTCTCTCTCTGTGTTCTCTCTCTGTGTGTGTCTGTTCTCTCTCACTCTGTGTTCCCTCTCTATCTCTGTATTCTGTGTGTGTGTGTGTTCTCTGTGTGTGTGTTCTCTTGTGTGTGTGTTCTGTGTGTGTGTTCTCTGTTTGTGTGTTCTGTGTGTGCGTGTTCTCTGTGTGTGTGTGTTTCTCTGTGTGTGTGTGCTCTGTGTGTGTGTTCCCTCTGTGTGTGCGTGTGTTCTCTCTCCCTCTATGTGTTCTCTCTTTCTCTGTGTGATCTCTCTCTGTGTTCTCTCTCTCTCTCTGTGTTCTCTGTCTGTTTGTGTCCTGTGTGTGTTCTCTGTGTGTGTGTTCTCTGTGTGTGTGTGTTCCCTCTGTGTGTGTGTGTTCTCTATTAGTGCATTCTCTCTCTCTCTCAATGTTCTCTCTCTCTGTGTTCTCTCTTTGTCCTCTCTCTCTCTCTGTGTTCTGTCTCTCTCTGTGTTCTCTCGCTCTGTGTTCTCTCTCTCTATGTTCTCTCTCTATTTCTGTTTGTTCTCTGTGTGTGTGTGTTCTCTCGCTCTCTCTGTGAGTTCTCTCTCTCTCTCTGTGTTTTCTGCGCGTGTGTGTGTGTGTGTTCTCTCTGTGCGTATGTGTGCATTCGCTCTCTCTCTCTCTGTGTGTGCTCTCTCCTTCTCTCTGTGTGTTCTCTCTATCTCTGTGTTCTGTGTGTGATCTCTCTCTCTCTCTTTAATTCCTCTCTCTCTCTCTGTGTGTTCGTTGTTTCTCTCTGAGTTCTCTCTCTCTGTTCTCAGTGTGTGTGTTCTCTCTCTCCCTGTGTTCTGTGTGTGTGTGTGTGTTCTCTCTCTCACTGTGTTCTGTCTCTCTCTGTATTCTCTCGCTCTGTGTTCACTCTCTCTGTTGTCACTCTCACTATGTGTTCTCTGTGTGTGTGTGTTGTCTCTCTGTGTGTGATCTCTTTCTCTGTTCTCTCTCTCTCTCTGTTCTCTCTCTCTCTCCGTGTTCTCTCTCTTTGTGTGTCTGTTCTCTCTCACTCTGTGTTCTCTCTCTATCTCTGTATTCTGTGTGTGTGTGTGTTCTCTCTGTGTGTGTTCTCTTCTGTGTGTGTGTTGTGTGTGTGTGTTCTCTGTTTGTGTGTTCTGTGTGTGCGTGTTCCCTGTGTGTGTGTGTTTCTCTGTGTGTGTGTGCTCTGTGTGTGTGTTCCCTCTGTGTGTGCATGTGTTCTCTCTCCCTCTATGTGTTCTCTCTTTCTCTGTGTGATCTCTCTCTGTGTTCTCTCTCTCTCTCTCTGTGTTCTCTGTCTGTTTGTGTCCTGTGTGTGTTCTCTATGTGTGTGTTCTCTGTGTGTGTGTTCCCTCTGTGTGTGTGTGTTCTCTATTAGCGTGTTCTCTCTCTCTGTGCTTTCTCTCTCTCTCTGTGTTCTCACTCTCTCTCTCTCTCTCTGTTCTCTGTGTGTGTGTGTGTTCTCTGTGAGTGTGTGTGTTCTCTCTCTCTCTGTGTGTTCTCTCTCCATTTGTTTCTCTCTCTCTCTGTTCTCTCTCTCTCTCTGTTCTCTCTCTCTCTGTTCTGTCTCACTTTCAGTGTTCTCTCTCTCTCGGTGTCTTCTCTCTCTGTGTGTTCTCTCTACATCTCTTTCTCTGTGTTTCCTCTCTCTCTGTCTGTGTTCTCAGAGTATATGTGTGTTTTCTCTCTTTCTCTATGTGTTCTCTCTATATCTCTTTCTCTGTGTTCTCTCTCTCTCTGTGTTCTGTGTGTGTGTGTGTGTGTTCTCTGTTTGTGCATGTGTGGTCTCTCTTTCTGTGCTCTCTCTCTCTCTGCGTTCTCCCTCTCTGTGTTCTCTCTCGCTCTGTTCTCTCTCTGTTCTTTCTCTCTCTGTGTTCTCTCTCTCTCTGTGTTCTTTCTCCCTCTCTGTGTTCTCTCTTGTTCTCTCTCCCTCTCTGTGTTCTCTCTCTCCCTCTCTGTGTTCTCTCTCACTCTCTCTGTGCTCTCTCTCTGTCTGTGTTCTCTCTCTCTGTGACTCTCTCTCTCTCTGTGTTCTCTCTCTTTCTGTTCTCTCTCTCTGTCTCTGTGTGTTCTCTCTCTCTCTCTCTCTGTGTCTCTCTCTGTGTTCTCTCTCTCTCTGTGTTCCTTCACTTTGTCCTCTCTCTCACTCTGTGTTCTCTCTCTTTGTGTTCTCTCTATGTCTGTGTGTGTTCTCTCTCTCTGTGTTCTCTCTCTTTCTGTGTTCTCTCTCTCTCTCTCTGTGTTCTCTCTCTCTCGCTATGTTCGCTCTCTCTCTGTGACTCTCTCTCTCTGTGTTCTCTCTCTCGCTGTATTCTCTCTCTCTCTCTGTGTTCTCTCTCTCTGTGTGTTCTCTCTCTCTGTGCGTTCTCTCTCTCTCTCTCTGTGTTCTCACTCTCTCTGTGTGTGTTCTGTGTGTGTGTGTGTGTTCTCTGCGAGTGTGTGTGTTCTCTCTCTCTCTTTGTGTTCTGTCTCTGTTTGTTTTCTCTCTCTCTCTGTTCTCTCTCTCTTTCAGTGTTCTCTCTCTCTGTTCTCTCTCTCTCTGTGCGTTCTCTCTCTCTGTGTTCACTAACTCTCTCTGTGTTCTCTCTCTCTGTGCGTTCTCTCTTTCTCTCTGTGTTCTCACTCTGTGTGTGGGTGCTCTCTGTGTGTGTGTGTGTTCTCTGTGAGTGTGTGTGTTCTCGCTCTCTCTGTGTTCTCTCTCTCTGTGTTCTCTCTCTGTTTGTTCTCTCTCTCTGTTCTCTCTCTCTCTGTTCTCTCTCTCTTTCAGTGTTCTCTCTCTCCGTGTGTTCTCTCTCTCTCTCTGTGTTGTCTCTATATCTCTTTCTCTGTGTTACCTCTCTCTCTCTGTGTTCTCTGAGTATATGTGTGTTTTCTTTCTCTCTCCCTGTGTTCTCTCTCTCTGTGTTCTCTCTCTGTATATCTCTCTGTGTTCTCTCTCTGTCTGTGTGTCCTCTCTCTGTGTGTACTGAATCTCTCTGTGTTCTGTCTCACTCTCTATGTGTTCTCTCTCTCTCTCTGTGTTCTCTCACCATCTCTCTCTGTGTTCTCTATCTTTCTCTCTCTCTCTCTGTGTTCTCTCTGTGTGTGTGTTCTCTCTCTCTATCTATCACTCTCTGTGTTCCCTCTCTGTGTGTGTTCTCTGTCTATCGCTCTCTGTGTTCACGCTCTCTCTGTGTTCTCTCTCTCTCTGTGTTCTCTCTCTCTGTGTTCTCTCTCTCTCTGTGTTCTCTCTCTCTGTGTTCTCTCTCTCTCTGTGTGAGTTCTCTCTCTCTGTTCTCTCTCTGTTTTCTCTCTCTGTGTTCTCTCTCTCTCTATCTCTCTCTCTCTGTGTTCCCTCCCTCTGTGTTCTCTCACTATCTCCCTCTGTGTTCCCTCTCTCTCTGTGTTCTCTCACTATCTCTCTCTGTGTCCTCTCTCTCTCTCTGTTCTCTCTCCCTGAGTTCTCTCTCTCTGTGTTCTCTGTGTGTGTGTGTGTTCTCTGTGTGTGCATGTGTTGTCTCTCTCTCTGTGTTCTCTCTCTCTCTCTCTGTGTTCTCTGTATGTGTGTCCTCTGTGAGTGTGTGTGTTCTCTCTCTCTCTCTGTGTTCTCTCTCTCTGTGTTCTCTCTCTCTGTGTTCTCTCTCTCTCTGTTTGTTCTCTCTCTCTGTTCTCTCTCTCTTTCAGTGTTCTCTCTCTCTTTCAGTGTTCTCTCTCTCTCTGTGTTCTCTCTCTCTGTGTTCTCTCTATATCTCTTTCTCTGTGTTGCCTCTCTCTCTCTGTGTTCTCTGAGTGTATGTGTGTTTTCTCTCTCTCTCTCTCTCTCTGTGTTCTCTCTCTCTCTGTGTTCTCTCACTATCTCTCTCTGGTTTCGCACTCTCTCTCTGTTCTCTCTCTCTCTGTTCTCTCTCTCTCTGTTCTCTCTCTGTTTTCTCTCTCTCTGTGTTCTCTCAGTATCTCCCTCTGTGTTCCATCTCTCTCTGTGTTCTCTCACTATCTCTCTCTGTGTTCTCTCTCTCTCTGTGTTCTCTCTCTCTCTGTGTTCTCGCTCCCTGAGTTCTCTCTCTCTGTGTTCTCTCTCTCTGTATCCTCTCTCTCTCTCTGTCCTCTCTCTCTCTGTGTTCTCTTGCTCTCTGTGTTCTCTCTCTCTGTGTTCTCTCTCTCTCTCCCTGTTCTCTCACTCTCTCTGTTCTCTCTCCCTCTGTGTGTTCTCTCTCTCTTTCTCTGTGTTCTCTCTCTCTCTGTGTTCTCTCTCTCTCTATGTTCTCTGTGTGTGTGTGTGTTCTCTCTCTCTCTCGCTATGTTCTGTCTCTCCGTGTGTTCTCTCTCTCTCTCTCCTCTCTCTCTCTCGCTATGTTCTGTCTCTCTGTGTGTTCTCTCTCTCTGTGTTCTCTCACTATCTCTCTCTGGTTTCGTGCTCTCTCTGTGTTCTCTCACTATCTCTCTCTGCGTTCTCTCTCTCTCTGTGTTCTCTCTCTCTCTGTGTTCTCGCTCCCTGAGTTCTCTCTCTCTGTGTTCTCTCTCTCTGTGTCTTCTCTCTCTCTGTGTCCTCTCTCTCTCTGTCTTCTCTCTCTCTCTCTCTCTGTTCTCTCTCTGTTTTCTCTCTCTCTGTGTTCTCTCACTATCTCCCTCTGTGTTCCATCTCTCTCTGTGTTCTCTCACTATCTCTCTCTGTGTTCTCTCTCTCTCTGTGTTCTCTCTCTCTCTCTGTTCTCGCTCCCTGAGTTCTCTCTCTCTGTGTTCTCTCTCTCTGTGTCTTCTCTCTCTCTGTGTCCTCTCTCTCTCTGTGTTCTCTTGCTCTCTGTGTTCTCTCTCTCTGTGTTCTCTCTCTCTCTCTCTGTTCTCTCTCTCTCTGTTCTCTCTCCCTCTGTGTGTTCTCTCTCTCTTTCTCTGCGTTCTCTCTCTCTCTGTGTTCTGTCTCTCTCTCTGTGTTCTCTGTGTGTGTGTGTTCTCTCTCTCTCTCGCTATGTTCTGTCTCTCTGTGTGTTCTCGCTCTCTCTCTCTCTCTCTCTGTCTTCTCTCTCTCTCTCGCTATGTTCTGTCTCTCTGTGTGTTCTCTCTCTCTCTGTGTACTCTCTCTCTGTGTGTTCTCTTTCTCTCTCTCTGTTCTCGCTCTCTGTCTCTGTGTGTTCTCTCTCTCTCTCTGTGTTCCTTCACTTTTTCCTCTCTCTCTCTGTTCTCTCTCGATCTGTGTTCTCTCTCTCTCTGTCTCTGTGTGTTCTGTGTGTGTGTGTTCTCTCTCTCTGTGCATTCTCTCTCTCTGTGTTCTCTCTCTCTCTGTTCTCTCTTTCTCTGTGTTCTCTCTCTTTGTCCTCTCTCTCTCTGTGTTCTCTCTCTCTCTGTGTTCTCTGTGTGTGTGTGCTCTCACTCTCCCTGTGTGTGTTCTCTGTGTGTGTTTGTGTGTTCTCTGTGTGTGTGTGTGCGTTCTCTCTCTCTCTGTGTTCTGTGTGTGTATGTGTTCTCTTTCACTCTCTGTGTTCTCTCTCTCTCTGTGTTCTCTCTCTCTCTGTTCTGTCTGTGTGTGTGTTCTCTCTCTCCCTCTCTGTGTTCTCTCTCTCTGTGTGTTCTGTCTCTCTCTGTGTTCTCTCTCTCTTTCAGTGTTCTCCCTCTCTAAGTGTGTTCTCTCTCTGTGTGTTCTATCTCTCTCTCTCCCTGTCTTCTCTCTCTGTGTGTTAGAACATAGAACATAGAACATAGAACATAAAACAATACAGCACAGAACAGGCCCTTCGGCCCACGATATTGTGCCGAACTTCTAACCTAGATTAAGCACCCATCCATGTACCTATCCAAATGCCGCTTAAAGGTCGCCAATGATTCTGCCTCTACCACTCCCATGGGCAGCGCATTCCATGCCCCCACCACTCTCTGGGTAAAGAACCCACCCTTGACATCTACCCTATACCTTCCACCCTTCACCTTAAATTTATGTCCCCTTGTAACACTCTGTTGTACCCGGGGGAAAAGTTTCTGACTGTCTACTCTATCTATTCCTCTGATCATCTTATAAACCTCTATCAAGTCACCCCTCATCCTTCGCCGTTCCAACGAGAAAAGGCCGAGAACTCTCAACCTATCCTCGTACGACCTACTCTCCATTCCAGGCAACATCCTGGTAAATCTTCTCTACATCCTCTCCAAAACTTCCACATCTTTCCTAAAGTGAGGCGACCAGAACTGCACACAGTACTCCAACTGTGGCCGAACCAAAGTCCTGTAGAGCTGCAACATCACTTCACGACTCTTGAATTCAATCCCTCTGCTAATGAACGATAATACTCCAAGGCCTTCTTACAAACTCTTTCCACCTGAGTGGCAACTTTCAAAGATCTATGTACATAGACCCCAAGATCCCTCTGTTCCTCCACTCTGCCATTATCCCTGTATTCCGCATTCTTATTTGTTCTTCCAAAATGGACAACCTCACACTTGGCAGGGTTGAACTCCATCTGCCACTCCTCAGCCCAGCTCTGCATCATATCTAAGTCCCTTTGCAAACGACAAATGCCCTCCTCACTGTCCACAACTCCACCTATCTTTGTATCATCTGCAAATTTACTGACCCACCCTTCGACTCCCTCATCTAAGTCATTAATAAAAATTACAAACAGCAGAGGACCCAGAACTGATCCCTGCGGAACTCCACTTGTAACCAGGCTCCAGGCTGAATATTTACCATCTACCACCACTCTCTGACTTCGACTGGTTAGCCAGTTTTCTATCCAATTGGCCAAATTTCCCTCTATCCCATGCCTCCTGACTTTCCGCATAAGCCTACCATGGGGAACCTTATCAAATGCCTTACTAAAATCCATGTACACTACATCCACTGCTCTACCCTCATCCACATGCTTGGTCACCTCCTCGAAGAATTCAATAAGACTTGTAAGGCAAGACCTACCCTTCACAAATCTGTGCTGGCTGTCCCTAATCAAGCAGTGTCTTTCCAGATACTCATAAATCCTATCCCTCAGTACCCTTTCCATTACTTTGCCTACCACAGAAGTAAGACTAACTGGCCTGTAATTCCCGGGGTTATCCCTATTCCCTTTTTTGAACAGGGGCACAACATTCGCTACTCTCCAGTCCCCTGGTACCACCCCCGTTGCCAGTGAAGATGAGAAGATCATTGCCAACGGTACTGCAATTTCCTCTCTTGCTTCCCACATAATCCTAGGATATATCCCGTCAGGCCCGGGGGACTTGTCTATCCTCAAGTTGTTCAAAATGTCCAACACATCTTCCTTCCTAACAAGTATCTCTTCTAGCTTAACAGTCCGTTTCACACTCTCCTCTTCAACAATACGGTCCCTCTCATTCGTAAATACTGAAGAGAAGTACTTGTTCAAGACCTCTCCTATCTCTTCCGACTCAATACACAGTCTCCCACTACTGTCCTTGATCGGACCTACCCTCGTTCTCGTCATTCTCAGGTTTCTCACATACGCATAAAATGCCTTGGGGTTATCCTTGATCCTATCCGCCAAGGATTTTTCATGCCCTCTCTTAGCTCTCCTAATCCCTTTCTTCAGGTCTCTTCTGGCTATCCTGTATCCCTCCACTGCTCTGTCTGAACCCTGTTTCCTCAACCTTATGTAAGCCTCCTTCTTCCTCTTTACTAGACATTCAACCTCCCTCATCAACCAAGGCTCCCTCACACGACCATTTCTTTCCTGCCTGATAGGTACATACATATCAAGGACACGTCGTATCTGCTCCTTGAAAAAGTTCCACATTTCCACCACATCCATCCCTGACAGCCTATGCTCCCAACGTATGCTCCTCAAATCCTGTCTTACAGCATCGTAATTTCCCTTCCCCCACTTGTAAAATCTACCTTGTTGTGCGCACCTATCTCTCTCCATAACCAAGGTGAAAGTCACAGAATTGTGGTCACCATCACCAAAATGTTCACCCACTAACAAGCCCACCACTTGTCCCGGTTCATTACCGAGTACCAAATCCAATATGGCCTCCCCTCTGGTTGGACAATCTACATACTGCGTTAGAAAAGCTTCCTGGACACACTGCACAAACACCGCCCCATCCAATCTACTTGATCTAAAGAGCTTCCAATCAATATTTGGGAAGTTGAAGTCGCTCATGACTACGACCCTGTGGCTTCTGCACCTTTCCAAAATCTGTTTCCCAATCTGTTTCTCCACATCTCTGCTGCTATTGGGGGGCCTATAATAAACACCCAACAAGGTGACTGCACCTTTCCTATTTCTGACTTCAGCCCATACTACCTCCAGAGGCAAATCCCCCTCAAACTTCCTTTCTGCAGCCGTTATACCATTTCTAATTAGCAATGCCACCCCCCCTCCTTTTTTACCACCCTCCCTAATCCTACTGAAACATCTGTAACCAGGAACCTCCAACAGCCATTCCTGTCCCTCATCTATCCACGTTTCCGTGATGGCCACAACATCGTAGTCCCAGGTACCGATCCACGCCTTAAGTTCACCCACCTTATTTCTGATACTCCTTGCATTGAAGTATACGCACTTGAGCCCATCTCTGTGTCCGCAAGTAGTCCCAGTCAGTGCTACCTTCTCCACAGCCTCCCTACAGTCTTGGGCATCCTGACACACAGCTAGCTTACTTGCTGGACTACAAGTCCGGATCCCATCCCCCTGCCAATTTAGTTTAAACCCCCCCGAAGAGTGCTAGCAAACCTACCCCCCAGGATATTCGTGCCCTTCTGGTTCAGGTGCAACCCGTCCTGTTTGTACAGGGCCCACCTTCCCCAGAATGCAGTCCAATTGTCCAAATATCTGAAGCCCTCCCTCCTACACCATCCTTGCAGCCACGTGTTCAACTGCACTCTCTCCCTATTCTTTGCCTCACTGTCACGTAGCACCGGCAACAACCCAGAGATGATGACTCTGTCTGTCCTAGCTTTTAACTTCCAGCCTAACTCCCTGAGCTCTTGAATGACCTCCCCACCCCTCTTCCTACCTATGTCGTTGGTGCCAATGTGTACCACGACTTCTGGCTGCACACCCTCCCCCTTAAGGATTCTGAAGACACGGTCTGAGACGTCTCGGACCCTAGCACCCGGGAGGCAACAAACCATCCGAGAGTCTCGCCCCTCTCCACAGAACTGCCTGTCCGTCCCTCTAACTAGAGAGTCTCCTATAACTAGCGCTCTCCTCCTCTCCCCCTTTCCCTTCTGAGTCTCAGAGCCACAGACCCCTTCACTGCAGCTTACACCTGCAAGGCTGACCCCCCAACAGTTTCCAAAGCTGTATACTTATATTTTAGGGGAACGACCACAGGGGAACCCTGCACTGCCTGCTTCTTCCCCTTCCCACCTCTAACTGTTACCCAGCTACCTCTGTTCTCCGGCGTAATTATGTCCCTGTAGCTTCTATCAAGCACCCTCTCAGCCTCTCGAATAATCCTCAGTTCGTCCAACTCCAGTTCCAGTTCCCTAACTCGTTTGGTGAGGAGCAGGATCTGACTGCATTTCCTGCAGATAAAGTCGGCAGGAGTGTCGGTGGTCACCCCTACCTCAAACATCCTGCAGGAGGAACATTCCACTGCCTGCGCTGCCATGACTGTACACTTTGTCTCCAAAAACAAGAACACTGAGTCAATAACACTGAGTCACTTACCTGTGGACTTTAAAGTTAGGTTAGAGGAGTGTTCTCTCTATATCTCTTTCTCTGTGTTATCTCTCTCTCTCTGTGTGTTCTCTGAGTGTATGTGTAATTTCTCTCTCTCTGTGTGTTCTCTCTCTCTCTGTGTTCTCTCTCTCTCTGTGTTCTCTCTCTCTGTGTTCTGTCTCTCTCTGTGTATGTTCTCTCTCTCCCTCTCTGTGTTCTCTCTCTGTGTGTTCTCTCTCTCTCTCTGTTCTCTCTCTCTCTGTGTTCTCTCTCTCTTTCAGTGTTCTCCCTCTCTATGTGTATTCTCTGTGTGTGTGTGAACTCTCTCTCCCTGTGTTCTCTGTCTCTGTGTTCTCTCTCTGTCTGTGTTCTCTCTCTCTGTGTTCTCTCTCTCTCTCTGTGTTCTCTCTCTCTCTGTGTGTTCTCTGTCTTTCTGTTCTCTCTCTCTCTCTGTTCTCTCTCTCTCTCTGTTCTCTCTCTTTCTGTGTTCTCTCTCTATGTGTGTTCTCTCTCTCTGTGTTCTCTCTCTCTCTCTCCCTGTGTCCTCTCTCTGTGTGTTCTCTCTATATCTCTTTCTCTGTGTTATCTCTCTCTCTCTCTGTGTTCTCTGAGTGTATGTGTGATTTCTCTGTGTGTGTGTGTTCTCTCTCTCTCTCTGTGTTCTCTCTCTCTCTCTCTGTTCTCTCTCTCTCTCTCTGTTCTCTCCCTCTCACTGTTCTCTGTCTATCTGTGTTCTCTCCTCTCTGTCTCTGTGTGTTCTCTGTGTGTGTGTGTTCTCTCTCTGTGCGTTCTCTCTCTGTGTGTGTTCTCTCTCTCTCTGTGTTCTCTCTCTCTATGTGTTCTCTCTCTTTGTCCTCTCTTTCTCTGTGTTCTCTCTCTCTCTCTGTGTTCTCTGTGTGTGTGTGTGTGCTCTCACTCTCCCTGCGTGTGTTCTCTGTGTGTGTTTGTGTGTTCTCTCTGTGTGTGTGCGTTCTCTCTCTGTGTGTGTTCTCTGTGTGTGTGTGTGTGTTCTCTCTCACTCTCTGTGTTCTCTCTCTCTCTCTGTGTTCTCTCTCTCTGTGTGTTCTGTCTCTCTCTGTATGTTCTTGCTCTCCCTCTCTGTGTTCTCTCTCTCTCTGTGTTCTCTCTCTCTGTGTTCTCTCTCTTTCAGTGTTCTCTCTCTCTATGTATGTTCTCTGTGTGTGTGTTCTCTCTCTCCCTGTGTTCTCTCTCTCTGTGTTCTCTCTCTGTCTGTGTTCTCTCTCTCTCTGTTCTCTCTCTCTGTGTTCTCTCTGTCTCTCTGTGTTCTCTCTCTCTCTGTTCTCTCTGTCTCTCTGTGTTCTCTCTCTCTCTGTTCTCTCTCTCTTTCTGTGTTCTCTCTCTATGTGTGTTCTCTCTCTCTGTGTTCTCTCTCTCTCTGTGTTCTCTCTCTCTCTCTCTGTTCTCTCTCTCTTTCTGTGTTCTCTCTCTCTGTGTTCTCTCTCTGTGTGTTCACTCTATATCTCTTTCTCTGTGTTATCTCTCTCTCTCTGTGTTCTCTGAGTGTATGTGTGATTTCTCAGTGTGTGTGTGTTCTCTCTCTCTCTTTCTGTGTTCTCTCCTTCTCTCGGCTCTCTCTCTCTGTGTTCTCTCACTATCTGTCTCTGTGTTTTCTCTCTCTCTGTGTGTTCTCTCTCTCCCTCTGCGTTCTCTGCATATCTCTTTCTCTGTGTTCCCTCTCACTCTCTGTATGTTCTGTGTGTGTGTGAGTGTGTTCTGTGTGTGTGTGTGTGTCTGTTCTGTGTGTGTGTGTGTGTGTGTGTTGTCTCTCTCCCTGTGTTCTCTGTATGTCTGTGTATGTTCTCTCTCTCTGTGTTCTCTCTCTCTCTGTGTTCTCTCTGTTTCTCTGGGTTCTCTCTCTTTCTCTCTCTCTGTGTTCTCTTCCTCTCGCTATGTTCTCTCTCTCTGTGTGTTCTCTCTCTCTGTGACTCTCTCTCTCTCTCTCTCTGTGTTCTCTCTCTCTCTGTTCTCTCTCTTTGTCCCCCCTCTCTCTGTGTTCTCTCTCTCTGTTTTCTCTGCATGTGTGTGTGTTCTCACTCTCTGTGTGTGTTCTCTGTATGTGTGTGCTCTGTGAGTGTGTGTGTTCTCTCTGTGTGTGTTCTCTGTGTGTGCGTTTGTTCTCTCTCTTTCTGTTCTCTCTCTCTGCGTGTTCTCTCTCTCTTTCTGTGTTCTTTCTCTCTCTCTGTTCTGTCTCTCTCTCTCTGTGTTCTCTCTCTCCCTCTCTGTGTTCTCTCTCTCTCTGTTATCTCTCTCTCTCTGTGTTCTCTGAGTGTATGTGTGTTTTCTCTCTCTCTCTGTTCTTCTCTCTCTCTGTGTTCTCTCTATATATCTTTATCTGTGTTCTCTCTCTCTGTGTGTTCTCAGTGTGTGTGTGTGTTCTCTCTGTGTGTGTTTTCTGTGTGTGCGTTTGTTCTCTCTCTTTCTGTTCTCTCTCTCTCTCCGTGTTTCCCTCTCTGTGTTCTCTCTCTCTCTGTTCTCTCTCTCTGTTCTTCCTCTCTCTGTGTTCTCTCTCTCTCTCTCTGTGTTCTGTCACTGTATGTGTTCTTGATCTTTCTCTCTCTGTGTTCTCTCTCTCTCTCAGTGTCCTCTCTCTGTGTGAACTGAATCTCTCTGTGTTCTGTCTCTCTCTCTATGTGTTGTCTCTCTCTCTGTGTTCTCTCACTATCTCTCTCTGTGTTCTCTGTCTTTCTCTCTGTCTGTGTTCTCTGTTTGCGTGTGTGTGTGTGTTCTCTCTCTCTATCTATCTCTCTCTGTGTTCCCTCTCTCTGTGTGTTCTCTCACTGTCGCTCTCTGTGTTTGCGCTCTCTCTGTGTTCTCTCTCTCTGTGTTCTCTCTCTGTGTTCTCTCTCTCTCTGTGTTCTCTCTCTCTGTGTTCCCCCTCTCTCTGTGTTCTCTCACTATCTCCCTCTGTGTTCCCTCTCTCTCTCTGCGTTCTCTCACTATCTCTCTCTGTGTTCTCTCTCTCTCTCTGTTCTCTCTCCCTGAGTTCTCTCTCTCTGTGTTCTCTGTGTGTGTTTGTATGTGTTCTCTGTGTGTGTGTGTTCTCTGTATGTGCGTGTGTTCTCTCTGTCTCTCTGTGTTCCCTCTCTCTGTGTGTTCTCTCACTATCTCCATCTGTGTTCCCTCTCTCTCTGTGTTCTCTCACTATCTCTCTCTGTGTTCTCTCTCTCTCTGTGTTCTCTGTGTGTGCGTGTGTGTTCTCTGTGTGTGTGTGTTCTCTGTATGTGCATGTGTTCTCTCTCTCTCTCTGTGTTCTCGCTCTCTCTGTTCTCTCTCTCTCAGTGTTCTCCCTCTCTGTGTTCTCTCTCTCTCTGTGTTCTCTCTCCCTGAGTTCCCTCTCTCTGTGTTCTCTTTGTGTGTTCTCTCTGTTCTCTGTCTCTGTTCTTTCTCTCTCTGTGTTCTCTCTCCCTCTCTGTGTTCTCTCTTGTTCTCTCTCTCCCTCTCTTTGTTGTCTCTCTCCCTCTCTGTGTTCTATCTCTCTGTGTTCTCTCTCTCTGTGTGTTCTCTCTCTCTGTTTTCTCCCTCTCTGTGTTCTATCTCTCTGTGTTCTCTCTCTGTGTGTGTTCTCTCTCTCTGTGTTTTCTCTCTGTTCTCTGTGTGTGTGTGTGTGAGTTCTCTCTCTCTGTTCTCTCTCTCTCTCTGTTCTCTCTCTGTTTTCTCTCTCTCTGTGTTCTCTCTCTCTCTATCTCTCTCTCTGTGTTCCCTCTCTCTCTGTGTTCTCTTTCTCTATGTGTTCTCTCTCTGTGTTCTCCCTCTCTCTCTCTCTGCGTTCTGTGTGTGTGTGTTCTCTCTCTCTGTGTTCTCTCTCTCTGTGTTCTCTCTCTCTCTGTGTTCTGTGTGTGTGTTCTCTGTGTGTGTGTATCTTCCCTCTGTGTGTGAGTTCTTTCTGTGTGTGTTCTCTGTGTATGTGTTTACTGTGTGTGTGAGTGTTCTCTCTCTCTCTGTGTTCTCTCTCTCTCTCTGTGTTCTCTCTCTATCTCTCGGTGTTCTCTCTCTCTGTGTTCTCTCTCAATCTCTGTGTACTCTGTGTGTGTGTGTCTGTGTGTGTGTTTGTGTTCTACCTCTGTGTGTGTGTTCTCTCTCTCTGTGTTCCCTCTCACTCTGTTCTCTCTGTCTCACTGTGTTTTCTCTCCCTCTCTCTGTGTTGTCTCTCCCTCTCTCTGTGTTCTCTCTCTCTCTGTGTTCTCACTCTCTCTGTTGTCACTCTCACTATGTGTTCTCTCTCTGTGTGTATGTTCTCTCTTTCTGTGTTCTCTCTCTCTGTTGTCACTCTCAGTATGTGTTCTCTCGCTCTGTGCGATCTCTCTCTCAGCGTTCTCTCTCTCTCTGTGTTCTGTGTGTGTGTGTTCTCTCTGTGCGTATGTGTGTGTTTTCTCTCTCTCTGTGTTCTCTCTCTCCCTGTGTTCTCTCTCTCTCTGTTCTCCCTCTCTCTGAGTTCTCTCTCTCTCTGTGTTCTCTGTCTCTCACTGTGTTGTCTCTCCCTCTCTCTGTGTTCTCTCTTCCTCTCTCTGTGTTCTCTCCCTCTCTCTGTGTTCTCTCTCCCTGACTGTTCTCTCACTCTATGTGTTCTCTCTCTGTGTTCTCCGTCTCTCTCTCTGCGTTCTGTGTGTGTGTGTTCTCTCTCTCGGTGTGTTCTCTCTCTCTCACTGTGTTCTCTCTCTCTCTGTGTTGTCTCTCCCTCTCTCTGTGTTCTCTCTCCCTCTCTGTTCTCTCTCTCTATGTGTTCTCTCTCTGTGTTCTCCCTCTCTCTCTCTGCGTTCTCTGTGTGTGTTCTCTCTCTCTCTGTGTTCTCTCTCTCTCTGTGCTCTCTCTCTCTGTTCTCGTTCTCTATCTCTGTTCTCTCTATCTGTGTGTTCTTTCTCTCAGTTTGTTCTCACTCTCTCTGTGTGTTCTCGCCCTCTCTGTGATCTCTCGCTCTCTGCGTTCTCTCTCTCTCTGTATTCTTTCTCTGTGTTCTCTCTCTGTGTGTGTTCTCTCTGTGTGTTCTGTGTGTGTGTGTGTGTGTTCTCTCTCTCTGTGTTCTCTCTCTCTGTGTTCTCTCTCTCTCTGTGTCCTGTGTGTGTGTTCTCTGTGTGTGTTCTCTGTGTGTGTGTTCTCTCTGTGTGTGTTCTCTCACTCACTGTGTTCTCTCTCTCTGTTGTCACTCTCACCATGTGTTATCTCTGTGTGTGTGTGTTCTCTCTCTCTCTCTGTTCTCTCTCTCTGTGTTCTCTCTCTCTGTGTGTTCTCTGCCTATGTGTTCTGTGTGTGTGTTCTCTCTCTCTCTCTGTGTTCTCTCTGTGTGTTCTGTGTGTGTGTGTTCTCTCTCTGTGTTCTCTCTCTTTATGTTCGCTCTCTCTCTGTGTTCTGTGTGTGTGTTCTCTGTGTGTGTGTTCTCTGTGTGTTCTCTCTCTCTCTCTGTGCAAACTCTGTGTGTGTGTGTTCTCTGTATGTGTGTATTCTCTGTGTGTGTGTGTTCTCTGTGTGTTATCTCTCTCTCTGTGTTCTCTCTCTCTCTGTTTTCTCTGTTTGTGTGCGTGTGTCCTCTCTCTCTGTGTTCTCTCTCTCTGTGTTCTCTCTCTCTGTTGTCACTCTCACTGTTGTCACTCTCACTATGTGCTCTCTCTCTCTGTGTGATCTCTCTCTCTGTGATCTCTGTCTATCTCTATTTGTTCTCTGTGTGTGTGTGTTCTCTCGCTCTCTCTCTGTGTGTGCTCTCTACTTCTCTCTGTGTGTTCTCTCTATCTCTGTGTTCTCTGTGTGATCTCTCTCTCTCTCTAATTCCTCTCTCTCTCTGTGTTCTTTGTTTCTCTCTGAGTTCTCTCTCACTCTCTGTGTTCTCTCTCTCTGTTCTCAGTGTGTGTGTGTGTGTGTGTGTGTTCTCTCTCTCCCTGTGTTCTGTGTGTGTGTGTGTGTTCTCTCTCTCACTGTGTTCTGTCTCTCTCTGTGTTCTCTCGCTCTGTGTTCTCTCTCTCTGTTGTCACTCTCACTCTGTGTTCTCTGTGTGTGTGTGTGTTGTCTCTCTGTGTGTGATCTCTTTCTCTGTTCTCTCTCGCTCTCCGTTCTCTCTCTCTCTCTGTGTTATCTCTCTTTGTGTGTCTGTTCTCTCTCACTCTGTGTTCTCTCTCTATCTCTGTATTCTGTGTGTGTGTGTGTTCTCTGTGTGTGTGTTCTCTTGTGTGTGTGTTCTGTGTGTGTGTTCTTTGTGAGTTCTGTGTGTGCGTGTTCTCTATGTGTGTGTGTTTCTCTTTGTGTGTGTGCTCTGTGTGTGTGTTCCCTCTGTGTGTGCGTGTGTTCTCTCTCCCTCTATGTGTTCTCTCTTTCTCTGTGTGATCTCTCTCTGTGTTCTCTCTCTCTCTGTGTGTTCTCTGTCTGTTTGTGTCCTGTGTGTGTTCTCTGTGTGTGTGTTCCCTCTGTGTGTGTGTGTTCTCTATTAGTGTGTTCTCTCTCTCTCTCAATGTTCTCTCTCTCTGTGTTCTCTCTTTGTCCTCTCTCTCTCTGTGTTCTCTCTCTCTGTGCGTTCTCTCTCTCTCTGTGTTCTCACTCTCTCTCTGTGTGTTCTCTGTGTGTGTGTGTGTTCTCTGTGAGTGTGTGTGTTCTCTCTCTCTCTCTCTCTGTTCTCTCTCTATTTGTTCTCTCTCTCTCTCTGTTGTCACTCTCACTATGTGTTCTCTCTCTCTGTGCGATCTCTCTCTCAGCGTTGTCTCTCTCTCTGTTCTCTCTCTCTCTGTTCTGTGTGTTTGTGTTCTCTCTGTGCGTATGTGTGTGTTCTCTCACTCTCTGTGTTCTCTCTCTCTCTGTGTTCTCTGTCTCGCACAGTGTTCTGTCTCCCTCTCTCTGTGTTCTCTCTCTCTCTCTCTGTGTTCTCTGTCTGTTTGTGTCCTGTGTGTGTTCTCTGTGTGTGTGTTCCCTCTGTGTGTGTGTGTTCTCTATTAGTGTGTTCTCTCTCTCTCTCAATGTTCTCTCTCTCTGTGTTCTCTCTTTGTCCTCTCTCTCTCTGTGTTCTCTCTCTCTGTGCGTTCTCTCTCTCTCTGTGTTCTCACTCTCTCTCTCTGTGTTCTCTGTGTGTGTGTGTGTTCTCTGTGAGTGTGTGTGTTCTCTCTCTCTCTCTCTGTTCTCTCTCTATTTGTTCTCTCTCTCTCTCTGTTGTCACTCTCACTATGTGTTCTCTCTCTCTGTGCGATTTCTCTCTCAGCGTTCTCTCTCTCTCTGTTCTCTCTCTCTCTGTTCTGTGTGTTTGTGTTCTCTCTGTGCGTATGTGTGTGTTCTCTCTCTCTCTGTGTTCTCTCTCTCTCTGTGTTCTCTGTCACTCACAGTGTTCTGTCTCCCTCTCTCTGTGTTCTCTCTCTCTTTCACGGTGTTCTCTCTCTCTCTGTGTTGTCTCTCCCTCTCTCTGTGTTCTCTCCCCCTCTCTGGTCTCTCTCTCTATGTGTTCTCTCTCTGTGTTCTCCCTCTCTCTCTCTGCATTTTCTGTGTGTGTGTTCTCTCTCTCTCTGTGTTCTCTCTCTCTGTGTTCTCTCTCTCTCTGTGTTCTGTGTGTGTGTTCTCTGCGTGTGTGGATCTCTGTTTGTGTGTTCTGTGTGTGCATGTTCCCTGTGTGTGTGTGTTTCTCTGTGTGTGTGTGCTCTGTGTGTGTGTTCCCTCTGTGTGTGCGCGTGTTCTCTCTCCCTCTATGTGTTCTCTCTTTCTCTGTGTGATCTCTCTCTGTGTTCTCTCTCTCTCTCTGTGTTCTCTGTCTGTTTGTGTCCTGTGTGTGTTCTCTGTGTGTGTGTTCCCTCTGTGTGTGTGTGTTCTCTATTAGTGTGTTCTCTCTCTCTCTCAATGTTCTCTCCCTCTGTGTTCTCTTTTTGTCCTCTCTCTCTGTGTTCTCTCTCTCTCTGTGTTCTCACTCTCTCTCTGTGTTCTGTGTGTGTGTGTGTGTTCTCTGTGAGTGTGTGTGTTCTCTCTCTCTCTGTGTGTGTTCTCTCTCTATTTGTTATCTCTCTCTCTCTCTGTTGTCACTCTCTCTGTTGTCACTCTCACTATGTGTTCTCTCTCTGTGTGTATGTTCTCTCTTTCTGTGTTCTCTCTCTCTGTTGTCACTCTCACTATGTGTTCTCTCTCTCTGTGCGATCTCTCTCTCAGCGTTCTCTCTCTCTCCCTGTGTTCTGTGTGTGTGTGTTCTCTCTGTGCGTATGTGTGTGTTCTCTCTCTCTCTGTGTTCTCTCTCTCTCCATTCTCGTTCTCTCTCTGTGTGTTCTATCTCTCTGTGTTCTCTCTCTCTCTGTGTTCTCTCTCTCTCTGTTCTCTCTCTCTCTGTTCTCTCTCTCTGTGTTCTCTCTCTGTGTTCTCTGTCTCTCACTGTGTTCTCTCCCCCTCTCTCTGTGTTGTCTCTCCCTCTCTCTGTGTTCTCTCTTCCTCTCTCTGTGTTCTCCCCCCTCTCTGTGTTCTCTCTCCCTGACTGTTCTCTCACTCTATGTGTTCTCTCTCTGTGTTCTCCGTCTCTCTCTCTGCGTTCTGAGTGTGTGTGTTCTCTCTCTCTCTGTGTTCTCTCTCTCTCACTGTGTTCTCTCTCTCTCTGTGTTGTCTCTCCCTCTCTCTGTGTTCTCTCTCCCTCTCTGTTCTCTCTCTCTATGTGTTCTGTCTCTCTGTTCTGCCTCTCTCTCTCTGCATTATCTGTGTGTGTGTTCTCTCTCTCTCTGTGTTCTCTCTCTCTCTGTGTTCTCTCTCTCTCTGTGTTCTGTGTGTGTGTTCTCTGTGTGTGAGTATCTTCCCTCTGTGTGTGAGTTCTTTCTCTGTGTGTTCTCTGTGTATGTGTTTACTGTGTGTGTGAGTGTTCTCTCTCTCTCTGTGTTCTCTCTCTCGCTCTGTGTTCTCTCTCTATCTCTCTGTGTTCTCTCTCTCTCTGTGTTCTCTCTCTCTCTGTGTACTCTGCGTGCGTCTGTGCGTGTGTTTGTGTTCTACCTCTGTGTGTGTGTTCTCTCTCTGTGTGTTCTCTCTCTCTCTGTGTTCTCTCTGTCTCACTGTGTTCTCTCTCCCTCTCTCTGTGTTGTCTCTCCCTCTCTCTGTGTTCTCTTTGTCTGTGTTCTCTCTATCTGTGTGTTCTCTGTGTGTTTGTGTTCTGTGTGTGTGTTCTCTGTGTCTGCGTTCTGTGTGTGTGCATTCTGTGTGTGTGTGTGTTCTGTGTGTGTGTGTATGTTCCCTCTTTCTGTGTGTGATCTCTCTCTCTCTGTGCTCTCTCTCTCTCTCTGTTCTCGTTCTCTATCTCTGTTCTCTCTATCTGTGTGTTCTCTCTCTCTCTGTGTTCTCTCTCTCAGTTTGTTCTCACTCTCTCTGTGTGTTCTCGCTCTCTCTGTGATCTCTCGCTCTCTGCGTTCTCTCTCTCTCTCTGTATTCTCTCTCTGTGTTCTCTCTTTGTGTGTTCTCTCTGTGTGTTCTGTGTGTGTGTTCTCTCTCTCTCTGTGTTCTCTCTCTGTGTTCTCTCTCTGTGTGTGTCTGTTCTATATCACTCTGTGTTCTCTCTCTATCTCTGTATTCTGTGTGTGTGTTCTCTGAGTGTGTGTTCTCTTGTGTGTGTGTTCTGTGTGTGTGTTCTCTGTTTGTGTGTTCTGTGTGTGCGTGTTCTCTGTGTGTGTGTTTCTCTGTGTGTGTGTGTGCTCTGTGTGTGTGTTCCCTCTGTGTGTGCATGTGTTCTCTCTCCCTCTATGTGTTCTCTCTTTCTCTGTGTGATCTCTCTCTGTGATCTCTCTCTCTCTCTCTGTTCTCTGTCTGTTTTTGTCCTGTGTGTGTTTCTCTATGTGTGTGTTCTCTGTGTGTGTGTTCCCTCTGTGTGTGTGTGTTCTCTATTAGTGTGTTCTCTCTCTCTCTCTATGTTCTCTCTCTCTGTGTTCTCTCTTTGTCCTCTCTCTCTCTGTGTTCACTCTCTCTGTGCGTTCTCTCTCTCTCTGTGTTCTGTGTGTGTGTGTGTGTTCTCTGTGAGTGTGTGTGTTCTCTCTCTCTCTGTGTTCTCTCTCTATTTGTTTCTCTCTCTCTCTGTTCTCTCTCTCTCTCTCTGTTCTCTCTCTCTCTGTTCTGTCTCACTTTCAGTGTTCTCTCTCTCTCTCGGTGTGTTCTCTCTCTGTGTGTTCTCTCTACATGTCTTTCTCTGTGTTTCCTCTCTCTCTCTCTGTGTTCTCTGAGTATATGTGTGTTTTCTCTCTTTCTCTATGTGTTCTCTCTATATCTCTTTCTCTGTGTTCTCTCTCTCTCTGTGTTCTGTGTGTGTGTGTGTGTGTGTGTTCTCTGTTTGTGCATGTGTGGTCTCTCTTTCTGTGCTCTCTCTCTCTCTGTTCTCTCTCTCTCTGTGTTCTCCCTCTCTGTGTTCTCTCTTGCTCTGTTCTCTCTCTGTTCTTTCTCTCTCTGTGTTCTCTCTCTCTCTGTGTTCTTTCTCCCTCTCTGTGTTCTCTCTTGTTCTCTCTCCCTCTCTGTGTTCTCTCTCACTCTCTCTGTGTTCTCTCTCTGTCTGTGTTCTCTCTCTGTGACTCTCTCTCTCTCTGTTCTCTCTCTCTGTTCTCTCTCTCTGTCTCTGTGTGTTCTCTCTCTCTCTCTCTGTGTCTCTCTCTCTGTGTTCTCTCTCTCTCTCTGTGTTCCTTCACTTTGTCCTCTCTCTCACTCTGTGTTCTCTCTCTTTGTGTTCTCTCTATGTCTGTGTGTGTTCTCTCTCTCTGTGTTCTCTCATTCTGTGTTCTCTCTCTCTCTGTGTTCTCTCTCTCTCGCTATGTTCGCTCTCTCTCTGTGACTCTCTCTCTCTGTGTTTTCTCTCTCGCTGTGTTCTCTCTCTCTCTCTGTGTTCTCTCTCTCTCTGTGTTCTCTCTCTCTCTCTGTGTGTTCTGTGTGTGTGTGTGGTCTCTGCGAGTGTGTGTGTTCTCTCTCTCTCTTTGTGTTCTGTCTCTGTTTGTTTTCTCTCTCTCTCTGTTCTCTCTCTCTCTGTGTTCTCTCTCTCTCTGTTCTCTCTCTCTTTCAGTGTTCTCTCTCTCTGTTCTCTCTCTCTGTGCGTTCTCTCTCTCTGTGTTCACTCACTCTCTCTGTGTTCTCTCTCTCTGTGCGTTCTCTCTCTCTCTCTGTGTTCTCACTCTGTGTGTGGGTGTTCTGTGTGTGTGTGTGTGTGTTCTCTGTGAGTGTGTGTGTTCTCGCTCTCTCTGTGTTCTCTCTCTCTGTGTTCTCTCTCTGTTTGTTCTCTCTCTCTGTTCTCTCTCTCTCTCTCTGTTCTCTCTCTCTCTGTTCTCTCTCTCTTTCAGTGTTCTCTCTCTCTGTGTTCTCTCTCTCTCTGTGTTCTCTCTATATCTCTTTCTCTGTGTTACCTCTCTCTCTCTCTGTGTTCTCTGAGTATATGTGTGTTTTCTTTCTCTCTCCCTGTGTTCTCTCTCTCTGTGTTCTCTCTATATATATCTCTCTGTGTTCTCTCTCTCTCTGTGTGTCCTCTCTCTGTGTGTACTGAATCTCTCTGTGTTCTGTCTCATTCTCTATGTGTTCTCTCTCTCTGTGTTTTCTCTCACCATCTCTCTCTGTGTTCTCTATCTTTCTCTCTCTCTGTGTTCTCTGTGTGTGTGTGTTCTCTCTCTCTATCTATCTCTCTCTGTGTTCCCTCTCTGTGTGTGTTCTCTGTCTATCGTTCTCTGTGTTCCCTCTCTGTGTGTGTTCTCTGTCTATCGTTCTCTGTGTTCACGCTCTCTCTGTGTTCTCTCTCTCTCTGTGTTCTCTCTCTCTGTGTTCTCTCTCTCTCTGTGTTCTCTCTCTCTCTGTTCTCTCTCTCTGTGTGAGTTCTCTCTCTCTGTTCTCACTCTGTTTTCTCTCTCTGTGTTCTCTCTCTCTCTATCTCTCTCTCTCTCTGTGTTCCCTCTCTCTCTGTGTTCTCTCACTATCTCCCTCTGTGTTCCCTCTCTCTGTGTTCTCTCACTATCTCTCTCTGTGTCTTCTCTCTCTCTGTTCTCTCTCCCTGAGTTCTCTCTCTCTGTGTTCTCTGTGTGTGTGTGTTCTCTGTGTGTGCGTGTGTTCTCTCTGTCTCTCTGTGTTCCCTCTCTCTGTGTGTTCTCTCACTATCTCCATCTGTGTTCCCTCTCTCTCTGTGTTCTCTCACTATCTCTCTCTGTGTTCTCTCTCTCTCTGTGTTCTCTGTGTGTGCGTGTGTGTTCTCTGTGTGTGTGTGTTCTCTGTATGTGCATGTGTTCTCTCTCTCTCTCTGTGTTCTCGCTCTCTCTGTTCTCTCTCTCTCAGTGTTCTCCCTCTCTGTGTTCTCTCTCTCTCTGTGTTCTCTCTCCCTGAGTTCCCTCTCTCTGTGTTCTCTTTGTGTGTTCTCTCTGTTCTCTGTCTCTGTTCTTTCTCTCTCTGTGTTCTCTCTCCCTCTCTGTGTTCTCTCTTGTTCTCTCTCTCCCTCTCTTTGTTGTCTCTCTCCCTCTCTGTGTTCTATCTCTCTGTGTTCTCTCTCTCTGTGTGTTCTCTCTCTCTGTTTTCTCTCTCTCTGTGTTCTCTCTCTCTCTGTGTTCTCTCTCTCTCTCTGTTCTGTGTGTGTGTGTGTGTGTGAGTTCTCTCTCTCTGTTCTCTCTCTCTCTCTCTGTTCTCTCTCTGTGTTCTTTCTCCCTCTCTGTGTTCTCTCTTGTTCTCTCTCTCCCTCTCTGTGTTCTATCTCTCTGTGTTCTCTCTCTGTGTGTGTTCTCTCTCTCTGTGTTTTCTCTCTGTTCTCTGTGTGTGTGTGTGTGAGTTCTCTCTCTCTGTTCTCTCTCTCTCTCTGTTCTCTCTCTGTTTTCTCTCTCTCTGTGTTCTCTCTCTCTCTATCTCTCTCTCTGTGTTCCCTCTCTCTCTGTGTTCTCTTTCTCTATGTGTTCTCTCTCTGTGTTCTCCCTCTCTCTCTCTCTGCGTTCTGTGTGTGTGTGTTCTCTCTCTCTGTGTTCTCTCTCTCTGTGTTCTCTCTCTCTCTGTGTTCTGTGTGTGTGTTCTCTGTGTGTGTGTATCTTCCCTCTGTGTGTGAGTTCTTTCTGTGTGTGTTCTCTGTGTATGTGTTTACTGTGTGTGTGAGTGTTCTCTCTCTCTCTGTGTTCTCTCTCTCTCTCTGTGTTCTCTCTCTATCTCTCTGTGTTCTCTCTCTCTGTGTTCTCTCTCAATCTCTGTGTACTCTGTGTGTGTGTGTCTGTGTGTGTGTTTGTGTTCTACCTCTGTGTGTGTGTTCTCTCTCTGTGTGTTCCCTCTCACTCTGTTCTCTCTGTCTCACTGTGTTTTCTCTCCCTCTCTCTGTGTTGTCTCTCCCTCTCTCTGTGTTCTCTCTCTCTCTGTGTTCTCACTCTCTCTGTTGTCACTCTCACTATGTGTTCTCTCTCTGTGTGTATGTTCTCTCTTTCTGTGTTCTCTCTCTCTGTTGTCACTCTCAGTATGTGTTCTCTCGCTCTGTGCGATCTCTCTCTCAGCGTTCTCTCTCTCTCTGTGTTCTGTGTGTGTGTGTTCTCTCTGTGCGTATGTGTGTGTTTTCTCTCTCTCTGTGTTCTCTCTCTCCCTGTGTTCTCTCTCTCTGTTCTCCCTCTCTCTGAGTTCTCTCTCTCTCTGTGTTCTCTGTCTCTCACTGTGTTGTCTCTCCCTCTCTCTGTGTTCTCTCTTCCTCTCTCTGTGTTCTCTCCCTCTCTCTGTGTTCTCTCTCCCTGACTGTTCTCTCACTCTATGTGTTCTCTCTCTGTGTTCTCCGTCTCTCTCTCTGCGTTCTGTGTGTGTGTGTTCTCTCTCTCGGTGTGTTCTCTCTCTCTCACTGTGTTCTCTCTCTCTCTGTGTTGTCTCTCCCTCTCTCTGTGTTCTCTCTCCCTCTCTGTTCTCTCTCTCTATGTGTTCTCTCTCTGTGTTCTCCCTCTCTCTCTCTGCGTTCTCTGTGTGTGTTCTCTCTCTCTCTGTGTTCTCTCTCTCTCTGTGCTCTCTCTCTCTGTTCTCGTTCTCTATCTCTGTTCTCTCTATCTGTGTGTTCTTTCTCTCAGTTTGTTCTCACTCTCTCTGTGTGTTCTCGCCATCTCTGCGATCTCTCGCTCTCTGCGTTCTCTCTCTCTCTGTATTCTTTCTCTGTGTTCTCTCTCTGTGTGTGTTCTCTCTGTGTGTTCTGTGTGTGTGTGTGTGTGTTCTCTCTCTCTGTGTTCTCTCTCTCTGTGTTCTCTCTCTCTCTGTGTCCTGTGTGTGTGTTCTCTGTGTGTGTTCTCTGTGTGTGTGTTCTCTCTGTGTGTGTTCTCTCACTCACTGTGTTCTCTCTCTCTGTTGTCACTCTCACCATGTGTTATCTCTGTGTGTGTGTGTTCTCTCTCTCTCTCTGTTCTCTCTCTCTGTGTTCTCTCTCTCTGTGTGTTCTCTGCCTATGTGTTCTGTGTGTGTGTTCTCTCTCTCTCTCTGTGTTCTCTCTGTGTGTTCTGTGTGTGTGTGTTCTCTCTCTGTGTTCTCTCTCTTTATGTTCGCTCTCTCTCTGTGTTCTGTGTGTGTGTTCTCTGTGTGTGTGTTCTCTGTGTGTTCTCTCTCTCTCTCTGTGCAAACTCTGTGTGTGTGTGTTCTCTGTATGTGTGTATTCTCTGTGTGTGTGTGTTCTCTGTGTGTTATCTCTCTCTCTGTGTTCTCTCTCTCTCTGTTTTCTCTGTTTGTGTGCGTGTGTCCTCTCTCTCTGTGTTCTCTCTCTCTGTGTTCTCTCTCTCTGTTGTCACTCTCACTGTTGTCACTCTCACTATGTGCTCTCTCTCTCTGTGTGATCTCTCTCTCTGTGATCTCTGTCTATCTCTATTTGTTCTCTGTGTGTGTGTGTGTTCTCTCGCTCTCTCTCTGTGTGTGCTCTCTACTTCTCTCTGTGTGTTCTCTCTATCTCTGTGTTCTCTGTGTGATCTCTCTCTCTCTCTAATTCCTCTCTCTCTCTGTGTTCTTTGTTTCTCTCTGAGTTCTCTCTCACTCTCTGTGTTCTCTCTCTCTGTTCTCAGTGTGTGTGTGTGTGTGTGTGTGTTCTCTCTCTCCTTGTGTTCTGTGTGTGTGTGTGTGTTCTCTCTCTCACTGTGTTCTGTCTCTCTCTGTGTTCTCTCGCTCTGTGTTCTCTCTCTCTGTTGTCACTCTCACTCTGTGTTCTCTGTGTGTGTGTGTGTTGTCTCTCTGTGTGTGATCTCTTTCTCTGTTCTCTCTCGCTCTCCGTTCTCTCTCTCTCTCTGTGTTATCTCTCTTTGTGTGTCTGTTCTCTCTCACTCTGTGTTCTCTCTCTATCTCTGTATTCTGTGTGTGTGTGTGTTCTCTGTGTGTGTGTTCTCTTGTGTGTGTGTTCTGTGTGTGTGTTCTTTGTGAGTTCTGTGTGTGCGTGTTCTCTATGTGTGTGTGTTTCTCTTTGTGTGTGTGCTCTGTGTGTGTGTTCCCTCTGTGTGTGCGTGTGTTCTCTCTCCCTCTATGTGTTCTCTCTTTCTCTGTGTGATCTCTCTCTGTGTTCTCTCTCTCTCTGTGTGTTCTCTGTCTGTTTGTGTCCTGTGTGTGTTCTCTGTGTGTGTGTTCCCTCTGTGTGTGTGTGTTCTCTATTAGTGTGTTCTCTCTCTCTCTCAATGTTCTCTCTCTCTGTGTTCTCTCTTTGTCCTCTCTCTCTCTGTGTTCTCTCTCTCTGTGCGTTCTCTCTCTCTCTGTGTTCTCACTCTCTCTCTGTGTGTTCTCTGTGTGTGTGTGTGTTCTCTGTGAGTGTGTGTGTTCTCTCTCTCTCTCTCTCTGTTCTCTCTCTATTTGTTCTCTCTCTCTCTCTGTTGTCACTCTCACTATGTGTTCTCTCTCTCTGTGCGATCTCTCTCTCAGCGTTGTCTCTCTCTCTGTTCTCTCTCTCTCTGTTCTGTGTGTTTGTGTTCTCTCTGTGCGTATGTGTGTGTTCTCTCTCTCTCTGTGTTCTCTCTCTCTCTGTGTTCTCTGTCTCGCACAGTGTTCTGTCTCCCTCTCTCTGTGTTCTCTCTCTCTCTCTCTGTGTTCTCTGTCTGTTTGTGTCCTGTGTGTGTTCTCTGTGTGTGTGTTCCCTCTGTGTGTGTGTGTTCTCTATTAGTGTGTTCTCTCTCTCTCTCAATGTTCTCTCTCTCTGTGTTCTCTCTTTGTCCTCTCTCTCTCTGTGTTCTCTCTCTCTCTGTGTTCTGTGTGTGTGTTCTCTGTGTGTGAGTATCTTCCCTCTGTGTGTGAGTTCTTTCTCTGTGTGTTCTCTGTGTATGTGTTTACTGTGTGTGTGAGTGTTCTCTCTCTCTCTGTGTTCTCTCTCTCGCTCTGTGTTCTCTCTCTATCTCTCTGTGTTCTCTCTCTCTCTGTGTTCTCTCTCTGTGTACTCTGCGTGCGTCTGTGCGTGTGTTTGTGTTCTACCTCTGTGTGTGTGTTCTCTCTCTGTGTGTTCTCTCTCTCTCTGTGTTCTCTCTGTCTCACTGTGTTCTCTCTCCCTCTCTCTGTGTTGTCTCTCCCTCTCTCTGTGTTCTCTTTGTCTGTGTTCTCTCTATCTGTGTGTTCTCTGTGTGTTTGTGTTCTGTGTGTGTGTTCTCTGTGTCTGCGTTCTGTGTGTGTGCATTCTGTGTGTGTGTGTGTTCTGTGTGTGTGTGTATGTTCCCTCTTTCTGTGTGTGATCTCTCTCTCTCTGTGCTCTCTCTCTCTCTCTGTTCTCGTTCTCTATCTCTGTTCTCTCTATCTGTGTGTTCTCTGTGTGTTTGTGTTCTGTGTGTGTGTTCTCTGTGTCTGCGTTCTGTGTGTGTGCATTCTGTGTGTGTGTGTGTTCTGTGTGTGTGTGTATGTTCCCTCTTTCTGTGTGTGATCTCTCTCTCTCTGTGCTCTCTCTCTCTCTCTGTTCTCGTTCTCTATCTCTGTTCTCTCTATCTGTGTGTTCTCTCTCTCTCTGTGTTCTCTCTCTCAGTTTGTTCTCACTCTCTCTGTGTGTTCTCGCTCTCTCTGTGATCTCTCGCTCTCTGCGTTCTCTCTCTCTCTCTGTATTCTCTCTCTGTGTTCTCTCTTTGTGTGTTCTCTCTGTGTGTTCTGTGTGTGTGTTCTCTCTCTCTCTGTGTTCTCTCTCTGTGTTCTCTCTCTGTGTGTGTCTGTTCTATATCACTCTGTGTTCTCTCTCTATCTCTGTATTCTGTGTGTGTGTTCTCTGAGTGTGTGTTCTCTTGTGTGTGTGTTCTGTGTGTGTGTTCTCTGTTTGTGTGTTCTGTGTGTGCGTGTTCTCTGTGTGTGTGTTTCTCTGTGTGTGTGTGTGCTCTGTGTGTGTGTTCCCTCTGTGTGTGCATGTGTTCTCTCTCCCTCTATGTGTTCTCTCTTTCTCTGTGTGATCTCTCTCTGTGATCTCTCTCTCTCTCTCTGTTCTCTGTCTGTTTTTGTCCTGTGTGTGTTTCTCTATGTGTGTGTTCTCTGTGTGTGTGTTCCCTCTGTGTGTGTGTGTTCTCTATTAGTGTGTTCTCTCTCTCTCTCTATGTTCTCTCTCTCTGTGTTCTCTCTTTGTCCTCTCTCTCTCTGTGTTCACTCTCTCTGTGCGTTCTCTCTCTCTCTGTGTTCTGTGTGTGTGTGTGTGTTCTCTGTGAGTGTGTGTGTTCTCTCTCTCTCTGTGTTCTCTCTCTATTTGTTTCTCTCTCTCTCTGTTCTCTCTCTCTCTCTCTGTTCTCTCTCTCTCTGTTCTGTCTCACTTTCAGTGTTCTCTCTCTCTCTCGGTGTGTTCTCTCTCTGTGTGTTCTCTCTACATGTCTTTCTCTGTGTTTCCTCTCTCTCTCTCTGTGTTCTCTGAGTATATGTGTGTTTTCTCTCTTTCTCTATGTGTTCTCTCTATATCTCTTTCTCTGTGTTCTCTCTCTCTCTGTGTTCTGTGTGTGTGTGTGTGTGTGTGTTCTCTGTTTGTGCATGTGTGGTCTCTCTTTCTGTGCTCTCTCTCTCTCTGTTCTCTCTCTCTCTGTGTTCTCCCTCTCTGTGTTCTCTCTTGCTCTGTTCTCTCTCTGTTCTTTCTCTCTCTGTGTTCTCTCTCTCTCTGTGTTCTTTCTCCCTCTCTGTGTTCTCTCTTGTTCTCTCTCCCTCTCTGTGTTCTCTCTCACTCTCTCTGTGTTCTCTCTCTGTCTGTGTTCTCTCTCTGTGACTCTCTCTCTCTCTGTTCTCTCTCTCTGTTCTCTCTCTCTGTCTCTGTGTGTTCTCTCTCTCTCTCTCTGTGTCTCTCTCTCTGTGTTCTCTCTCTCTCTCTGTGTTCCTTCACTTTGTCCTCTCTCTCACTCTGTGTTCTCTCTCTTTGTGTTCTCTCTATGTCTGTGTGTGTTCTCTCTCTCTGTGTTCTCTCATTCTGTGTTCTCTCTCTCTCTGTGTTCTCTCTCTCTCGCTATGTTCGCTCTCTCTCTGTGACTCTCTCTCTCTGTGTTTTCTCTCTCGCTGTGTTCTCTCTCTCTCTCTGTGTTCTCTCTCTCTCTGTGTTCTCTCTCTCTCTCTGTGTGTTCTGTGTGTGTGTGTGGTCTCTGCGAGTGTGTGTGTTCTCTCTCTCTCTTTGTGTTCTGTCTCTGTTTGTTTTCTCTCTCTCTCTGTTCTCTCTCTCTCTGTGTTCTCTCTCTCTCTGTTCTCTCTCTCTTTCAGTGTTCTCTCTCTCTGTTCTCTCTCTCTGTGCGTTCTCTCTCTCTGTGTTCACTCACTCTCTCTGTGTTCTCTCTCTCTGTGCGTTCTCTCTCTCTCTCTGTGTTCTCACTCTGTGTGTGGGTGTTCTGTGTGTGTGTGTGTGTGTTCTCTGTGAGTGTGTGTGTTCTCGCTCTCTCTGTGTTCTCTCTCTCTGTGTTCTCTCTCTGTTTGTTCTCTCTCTCTGTTCTCTCTCTCTCTCTCTGTTCTCTCTCTCTCTGTTCTCTCTCTCTTTCAGTGTTCTCTCTCTCTGTGTTCTCTCTCTCTCTGTGTTCTCTCTATATCTCTTTCTCTGTGTTACCTCTCTCTCTCTCTGTGTTCTCTGAGTATATGTGTGTTTTCTTTCTCTCTCCCTGTGTTCTCTCTCTCTGTGTTCTCTCTATATATATCTCTCTGTGTTCTCTCTCTCTCTGTGTGTCCTCTCTCTGTGTGTACTGAATCTCTCTGTGTTCTGTCTCATTCTCTATGTGTTCTCTCTCTCTGTGTTTTCTCTCACCATCTCTCTCTGTGTTCTCTATCTTTCTCTCTCTCTGTGTTCTCTGTGTGTGTGTGTTCTCTCTCTCTATCTATCTCTCTCTGTGTTCCCTCTCTGTGTGTGTTCTCTGTCTATCGTTCTCTGTGTTCCCTCTCTGTGTGTGTTCTCTGTCTATCGTTCTCTGTGTTCACGCTCTCTCTGTGTTCTCTCTCTCTCTGTGTTCTCTCTCTCTGTGTTCTCTCTCTCTCTGTGTTCTCTCTCTCTCTGTTCTCTCTCTCTGTGTGAGTTCTCTCTCTCTGTTCTCACTCTGTTTTCTCTCTCTGTGTTCTCTCTCTCTCTATCTCTCTCTCTCTCTGTGTTCCCTCTCTCTCTGTGTTCTCTCACTATCTCCCTCTGTGTTCCCTCTCTCTGTGTTCTCTCACTATCTCTCTCTGTGTCTTCTCTCTCTCTGTTCTCTCTCCCTGAGTTCTCTCTCTCTGTGTTCTCTGTGTGTGTGTGTTCTCTGTGTGTGCGTGTGTTCTCTCTGTCTCTCTGTGTTCCCTCTCTCTGTGTGTTCTCTCACTATCTCCATCTGTGTTCCCTCTCTCTCTGTGTTCTCTCACTATCTCTCTCTGTGTTCTCTCTCTCTCTGTGTTCTCTGTGTGTGCGTGTGTGTTCTCTGTGTGTGTGTGTTCTCTGTATGTGCATGTGTTCTCTCTCTCTCTCTGTGTTCTCGCTCTCTCTGTTCTCTCTCTCTCAGTGTTCTCCCTCTCTGTGTTCTCTCTCTCTCTGTGTTCTCTCTCCCTGAGTTCCCTCTCTCTGTGTTCTCTTTGTGTGTTCTCTCTGTTCTCTGTCTCTGTTCTTTCTCTCTCTGTGTTCTCTCTCCCTCTCTGTGTTCTCTCTTGTTCTCTCTCTCCCTCTCTTTGTTGTCTCTCTCCCTCTCTGTGTTCTATCTCTCTGTGTTCTCTCTCTCTGTGTGTTCTCTCTCTCTGTTTTCTCTCTCTCTGTGTTCTCTCTCTCTCTGTGTTCTCTCTCTCTCTCTGTTCTGTGTGTGTGTGTGTGTGTGAGTTCTCTCTCTCTGTTCTCTCTCTCTCTCTCTGTTCTCTCTCTGTGTTCTTTCTCCCTCTCTGTGTTCTCTCTTGTTCTCTCTCTCCCTCTCTGTGTTCTATCTCTCTGTGTTCTCTCTCTGTGTTCTCTCCCTCTCTCTGTGTTCTCTCTCCCTGACTGTTCTCTCACTCTATGTGTTCTCTCTCTGTGTTCTCCGTCTCTCTCTCTGCGTTCTGTGTGTGTGTGTTCTCTCTCTCGGTGTGTTCTCTCTCTCTCACTGTGTTCTCTCTCTCTCTGTGTTGTCTCTCCCTCTCTCTGTGTTCTCTCTCCCTCTCTGTTCTCTCTCTCTATGTGTTCTCTCTCTGTGTTCTCCCTCTCTCTCTCTGCGTTCTCTGTGTGTGTTCTCTCTCTCTCTGTGTTCTCTCTCTCTCTGTGCTCTCTCTCTCTGTTCTCGTTCTCTATCTCTGTTCTCTCTATCTGTGTGTTCTTTCTCTCAGTTTGTTCTCACTCTCTCTGTGTGTTCTCGCCATCTCTGCGATCTCTCGCTCTCTGCGTTCTCTCTCTCTCTGTATTCTTTCTCTGTGTTCTCTCTCTGTGTGTGTTCTCTCTGTGTGTTCTGTGTGTGTGTGTGTGTGTTCTCTCTCTCTGTGTTCTCTCTCTCTGTGTTCTCTCTCTCTCTGTGTCCTGTGTGTGTGTTCTCTGTGTGTGTTCTCTGTGTGTGTGTTCTCTCTGTGTGTGTTCTCTCACTCACTGTGTTCTCTCTCTCTGTTGTCACTCTCACCATGTGTTATCTCTGTGTGTGTGTGTTCTCTCTCTCTCTCTGTTCTCTCTCTCTGTGTTCTCTCTCTCTGTGTGTTCTCTGCCTATGTGTTCTGTGTGTGTGTTCTCTCTCTCTCTCTGTGTTCTCTCTGTGTGTTCTGTGTGTGTGTGTTCTCTCTCTGTGTTCTCTGTCTTTATGTTCGCTCTCTCTCTGTGTTCTGTGTGTGTGTTCTCTGTGTGTGTGTTCTCTGTGTGTTCTCTCTCTCTCTCTGTGCAAACTCTGTGTGTGTGTATTCTCTGTGTGTGTGTGTTCTCTGTGTGTTATCTCTCTCTCTGTGTTCTCTCTCTCTCTGTTTTCTCTGTTTGTGTGCGTGTGTCCTCTCTCTCTGTGTTCTCTCTCTCTGTGTTCTCTCTCTCTGTTGTCACTCTCACTGTTGTCACTCTCACTATGTGCTCTCTCTCTCTGTGTGATCTCTCTCTCTGTGATCTCTGTCTATCTCTATTTGTTCTCTGTGTGTGTGTGTGTTCTCTCGCTCTCTCTCTGTGTGTGCTCTCTACTTCTCTCTGTGTGTTCTCTCTATCTCTGTGTTCTCTGTGTGATCTCTCTCTCTCTCTAATTCCTCTCTCTCTCTGTGTTCTTTGTTTCTCTCTGAGTTCTCTCTCACTCTCTGTGTTCTCTCTCTCTGTTCTCAGTGTGTGTGTGTGTGTGTGTGTTCTCTCTCTCCTTGTGTTCTGTGTGTGTGTGTGTGTGTTCTCTCTCTCACTGTGTTCTGTCTCTCTCTGTGTTCTCTCGCTCTGTGTTCTCTCTCTCTGTTGTCACTCTCACTCTGTGTTCTCTGTGTGTGTGTGTGTTGTCTCTCTGTGTGTGATCTCTTTCTCTGTTCTCTCTCGCTCTCCGTTCTCTCTCTCTCTCTGTGTTATCTCTCTTTGTGTGTCTGTTCTCTCTCACTCTGTGTTCTCTCTCTATCTCTGTATTCTGTGTGTGTGTGTGTTCTCTGTGTGTGTGTTCTCTTGTGTGTGTGTTCTGTGTGTGTGTTCTTTGTGAGTTCTGTGTGTGCGTGTTCTCTATGTGTGTGTGTTTCTCTTTGTGTGTGTGCTCTGTGTGTGTGTTCCCTCTGTGTGTGCGTGTGTTCTCTCTCCCTCTATGTGTTCTCTCTTTCTCTGTGTGATCTCTCTCTGTGTTCTCTCTCTCTCTGTGTGTTCTCTGTCTGTTTGTGTCCTGTGTGTGTTCTCTGTGTGTGTGTTCCCTCTGTGTGTGTGTGTTCTCTATTAGTGTGTTCTCTCTCTCTCTCAATGTTCTCTCTCTCTGTGTTCTCTCTTTGTCCTCTCTCTCTCTGTGTTCTCTCTCTCTGTGCGTTCTCTCTCTCTCTGTGTTCTCACTCTCTCTCTGTGTGTTCTCTGTGTGTGTGTGTGTTCTCTGTGAGTGTGTGTGTTCTCTCTCTCTCTCTCTCTGTTCTCTCTCTATTTGTTCTCTCTCTCTCTCTGTTGTCACTCTCACTATGTGTTCTCTCTCTCTGTGCGATCTCTCTCTCAGCGTTGTCTCTCTCTCTGTTCTCTCTCTCTCTGTTCTGTGTGTTTGTGTTCTCTCTGTGCGTATGTGTGTGTTCTCTCTCTCTCTGTGTTCTCTCTCTCTCTGTGTTCTCTGTCTCGCACAGTGTTCTGTCTCCCTCTCTCTGTGTTCTCTCTCTCTCTCTCTGTGTTCTCTGTCTGTTTGTGTCCTGTGTGTGTTCTCTGTGTGTGTGTTCCCTCTGTGTGTGTGTGTTCTCTATTAGTGTGTTCTCTCTCTCTCTCAATGTTCTCTCTCTCTGTGTTCTCTCTTTGTCCTCTCTCTCTCTGTGTTCTCTCTCTCTGTGCGTTCTCTCTCTCTCTGTGTTCTCACTCTCTCTCTCTGTGTTCTCTGTGTGTGTGTGTGTTCTCTGTGAGTGTGTGTGTTCTCTCTCTCTCTCTCTGTTCTCTCTCTATTTGTTCTCTCTCTCTCTCTGTTGTCACTCTCACTATGTGTTCTCTCTCTCTGTGCGATCTCTCTCTCAGCGTTCTCTCTCTCTCTGTTCTCTCTCTCTCTGTTCTGTGTGTTTGTGTTCTCTCTGTGCGTATGTGTGTGTTCTCTCTCTCTCTGTGTTCTCTCTCTCTCTGTGTTCTCTGTCACTCACAGTGTTCTGTCTCCCTCTCTCTGTGTTCTCTCTCTCTTTCACGGTGTTCTCTCTCTCTCTGTGTTGTCTCTCCCTCTCTCTGTGTTCTCTCCCCCTCTCTGGTCTCTCTCTCTATGTGTTCTCTCTCTGTGTTCTCCCTCTCTCTCTCTGCATTTTCTGTGTGTGTGTTCTCTCTCTCTCTGTGTTCTCTCTCTCTGTGTTCTCTCTCTCTCTGTGTTCTGTGTGTGTGTTCTCTGCGTGTGTGGATCTCTGTTTGTGTGTTCTGTGTGTGCATGTTCCCTGTGTGTGTGTGTTTCTCTCTGTGTGTGTGCTCTGTGTGTGTGTTCCCTCTGTGTGTGCGCGTGTTCTCTCTCCCTCTATGTGTTCTCTCTTTCTCTGTGTGATCTCTCTCTGTGTTCTCTCTCTCTCTCTGTGTTCTCTGTCTGTTTGTGTCCTGTGTGTGTTCTCTGTGTGTGTGTTCCCTCTGTGTGTGTGTGTTCTCTATTAGTGTGTTCTCTCTCTCTCTCAATGTTCTCTCCCTCTGTGTTCTCTTTTTGTCCTCTCTCTCTGTGTTCTCTCTCTCTCTGTGTTCTCACTCTCTCTCTGTGTTCTCTGTGTGTGTGTGTGTTCTCTGTGAGTGTGTGTGTTCTCTCTCTCTCTGTGTGTGTTCTCTCTCTATTTGTTATCTCTCTCTCTCTCTGTTGTCACTCTCTCTGTTGTCACTCTCACTATGTGTTCTCTCTCTGTGTGTATGTTCTCTCTTTCTGTGTTCTCTCTCTCTGTTGTCACTCTCACTATGTGTTCTCTCTCTCTGTGCGATCTCTCTCTCAGCGTTCTCTCTCTCTCCCTGTGTTCTGTGTGTGTGTGTTCTCTCTGTGCGTATGTGTGTGTTCTCTCTCTCTCTGTGTTCTCTCTCTCTCCATTCTCGTTCTCTCTCTGTGTGTTCTATCTCTCTGTGTTCTCTCTCTCTCTGTGTTCTCTCTCTCTCTGTTCTCTCTCTCTCTGTTCTCTCTCTCTGTGTTCTCTCTCTGTGTTCTCTGTCTCTCACTGTGTTCTCTCCCCCTCTCTCTGTGTTGTCTCTCCCTCTCTCTGTGTTCTCTCTTCCTCTCTCTGTGTTCTCCCCCCTCTCTGTGTTCTCTCTCCCTGACTGTTCTCTCACTCTATGTGTTCTCTCTCTGTGTTCTCCGTCTCTCTCTCTGCGTTCTGAGTGTGTGTGTTCTCTCTCTCTCTGTGTTCTCTCTCTCTCACTGTGTTCTCTCTCTCTCTGTGTTGTCTCTCCCTCTCTCTGTGTTCTCTCTCCCTCTCTGTTCTCTCTCTCTATGTGTTCTGTCTCTCTGTTCTGCCTCTCTCTCTCTGCATTATCTGTGTGTGTGTTCTCTCTCTCTCTGTGTTCTCTCTCTCTCTGTGTTCTCTCTCTCTCTGTGTTCTGTGTGTGTGTTCTCTGTGTGTGAGTATCTTCCCTCTGTGTGTGAGTTCTTTCTCTGTGTGTTCTCTGTGTATGTGTTTACTGTGTGTGTGAGTGTTCTCTCTCTCTCTGTGTTCTCTCTCTCGCTCTGTGTTCTCTCTCTATCTCTCTGTGTTCTCTCTCTCTCTGTGTTCTCTCTCTCTCTGTGTACTCTGCGTGCGTCTGTGCGTGTGTTTGTGTTCTACCTCTGTGTGTGTGTTCTCTCTCTGTGTGTTCTCTCTCTCTCTGTGTTCTCTCTGTCTCACTGTGTTCTCTCTCCCTCTCTCTGTGTTGTCTCTCCCTCTCTCTGTGTTCTCTTTGTCTGTGTTCTCTCTATCTGTGTGTTCTCTGTGTGTTTGTGTTCTGTGTGTGTGTTCTCTGTGTCTGCGTTCTGTGTGTGTGCATTCTGTGTGTGTGTGTGTTCTGTGTGTGTGTGTATGTTCCCTCTTTCTGTGTGTGATCTCTCTCTCTCTGTGCTCTCTCTCTCTCTCTGTTCTCGTTCTCTATCTCTGTTCTCTCTATCTGTGTGTTCTCTCTCTCTCTGTGTTCTCTCTCTCAGTTTGTTCTCACTCTCTCTGTGTGTTCTCGCTCTCTCTGTGATCTCTCGCTCTCTGCGTTCTCTCTCTCTCTCTGTATTCTCTCTCTGTGTTCTCTCTTTGTGTGTTCTCTCTGTGTGTTCTGTGTGTGTGTTCTCTCTCTCTCTGTGTTCTCTCTCTCTGTGTTCTCTCTCTGTGTGTGTCTGTTCTATATCACTCTGTGTTCTCTCTCTATCTCTGTATTCTGTGTGTGTGTTCTCTGAGTGTGTGTTCTCTTGTGTGTGTGTTCTGTGTGTGTGTTCTCTGTTTGTGTGTTCTGTGTGTGCGTGTTCTCTGTGTGTGTGTTTCTCTGTGTGTGTGTGTGCTCTGTGTGTGTGTTCCCTCTGTGTGTGCATGTGTTCTCTCTCCCTCTATGTGTTCTCTCTTTCTCTGTGTGATCTCTCTCTGTGATCTCTCTCTCTCTCTGTGTTCTCTGTCTGTTTTTGTCCTGTGTGTGTTTCTCTATGTGTGTGTTCTCTGTGTGTGTGTTCCCTCTGTGTGTGTGTGTTCTCTATTAGTGTGTTCTCTCTCTCTCTCTATGTTCTCTCTCTCTGTGTTCTCTCTTTGTCCTCTCTCTCTCTGTGTTCACTCTCTCTGTGCGTTCTCTCTCTCTCTGTGTTCTGTGTGTGTGTGTGTGTTCTCTGTGAGTGTGTGTGTTCTCTCTCTCTCTGTGTTCTCTCTCTATTTGTTTCTCTCTCTCTCTGTTCTCTCTCTCTCTCTCTGTTCTCTCTCTCTCTGTTCTGTCTCACTTTCAGTGTTCTCTCTCTCTCTCGGTGTGTTCTCTCTCTGTGTGTTCTCTCTACATGTCTTTCTCTGTGTTTCCTCTCTCTCTCTCTGTGTTCTCTGAGTATATGTGTGTTTTCTCTCTTTCTCTATGTGTTCTCTCTATATCTCTTTCTCTGTGTTCTCTCTCTCTCTGTGTTCTGTGTGTGTGTGTGTGTGTGTGTGTTCTCTGTTTGTGCATGTGTGGTCTCTCTTTCTGTGCTCTCTCTCTCTCTGTTCTCTCTCTCTCTGTGTTCTCCCTCTCTGTGTTCTCTCTTGCTCTGTTCTCTCTCTGTTCTTTCTCTCTCTGTGTTCTCTCTCTCTCTGTGTTCTTTCTCCCTCTCTGTGTTCTCTCTTGTTCTCTCTCCCTCTCTGTGTTCTCTCTCACTCTCTCTGTGTTCTCTCTCTGTCTGTGTTCTCTCTCTGTGACTCTCTCTGTCTGTGTTCTCTCTCTCTCTGTTCTCTCTCTCTGTCTCTGTGTGTTCTCTCTCTCTCTCTCTGTGTCTCTCTCTCTGTGTTCTCTCTCTCTCTCTGTGTTCCTTCACTTTGTCCTCTCTCTCACTCTGTGTTCTCTCTCTTTGTGTTCTCTCTATGTCTGTGTGTGTTCTCTCTCTCTGTGTTCTCTCATTCTGTGTTCTCTCTCTCTCTGTGTTCTCTCTCTCTCGCTATGTTCGCTCTCTCTCTGTGACTCTCTCTCTCTGTGTTTTCTCTCTCGCTGTGTTCTCTCTCTCTCTCTCTGTGTTCTCTCTCTCTCTGTGTTCTCTCTCTCTCTCTGTGTGTTCTGTGTGTGTGTGTGGTCTCTGCGAGTGTGTGTGTTCTCTCTCTCTCTTTGTGTTCTGTCTCTGTTTGTTTTCTCTCTCTCTCTGTTCTCTCTCTCTCTGTGTTCTCTCTCTCTCTGTTCTCTCTCTCTTTCAGTGTTCTCTCTCTCTGTTCTCTCTCTCTGTGCGTTCTCTCTCTCTGTGTTCACTCACTCTCTCTGTGTTCTCTCTCTCTGTGCGTTCTCTCTCTCTCTCTGTGTTCTCACTCTGTGTGTGGGTGTTCTGTGTGTGTGTGTGTGTTCTCTGTGAGTGTGTGTGTTCTCGCTCTCTCTGTGTTCTCTCTCTCTGTGTTCTCTCTCTGTTTGTTCTCTCTCTCTGTTCTCTCTCTCTCTCTCTGTTCTCTCTCTCTCTGTTCTCTCTCTCTTTCAGTGTTCTCTCTCTCTGTGTTCTCTCTCTCTCTGTGTTCTCTCTATATCTCTTTCTCTGTGTTACCTCTCTCTCTCTCTGTGTTCTCTGAGTATATGTGTGTTTTCTTTCTCTCTCCCTGTGTTCTCTCTCTCTGTGTTCTCTCTATATATATCTCTCTGTGTTCTCTCTCTCTCTGTGTGTCCTCTCTCTGTGTGTACTGAATCTCTCTGTGTTCTGTCTCATTCTCTATGTGTTCTCTCTCTCTGTGTTTTCTCTCACCATCTCTCTCTGTGTTCTCTATCTTTCTCTCTCTCTGTGTTCTCTGTGTGTGTGTGTTCTCTCTCTCTATCTATCTCTCTCTGTGTTCCCTCTCTGTGTGTGTTCTCTGTCTATCGTTCTCTGTGTTCCCTCTCTGTGTGTGTTCTCTGTCTATCGTTCTCTGTGTTCACGCTCTCTCTGTGTTCTCTCTCTCTCTGTGTTCTCTCTCTCTGTGTTCTCTCTCTCTCTGTGTTCTCTCTCTCTCTGTTCTCTCTCTCTGTGTGAGTTCTCTCTCTCTGTTCTCTCTCTGTTTTCTCTCTCTGTGTTCTCTCTCTCTCTATCTCTCTCTCTCTCTGTGTTCCCTCTCTCTCTGTGTTCTCTCACTATCTCCCTCTGTGTTCCCTCTCTCTGTGTTCTCTCACTATCTCTCTCTGTGTCTTCTCTCTCTCTGTTCTCTCTCCCTGAGTTCTCTCTCTCTGTGTTCTCTGTGTGTGTGTGTTCTCTGTGTGTGCGTGTGTTGTCTCTCTCTCTGTGTTCTCTCTCTCTCTGTGTTCTCACTCTCTCTCTCTCTGTTCTCTGTATGTGTGTCCTCTGTGAGTGTGTGGGTTCTCTCTCTCTCTGTGTTCTCTCTCTCTGTGTTCTCTCTCTCTGTTTGTTCTCTCTCTCTGTTCTCTCTCTCTTTCAGTGTTCTCTCTCTCTCTGTGTTCTCTCTATATCTCTTTCTCTGTGTTGCCTCTCTCTCTCTCTCTGTGTTCTCTGAGTGTATGTGTGTTTTCTCTCTCTCTCTCTCTGTGTTCTCTCTCTCTCTGTGTTCTCTCACTATCTCTCTCTGGTTTCGCGCTATCTCTGTGTTCTCTCTCTCTCTGTTGTCTCTCTCTCTGTTCTCTCTCTCTCTGTTCTCTCTCTGTTTTCTCTCTCTCTGTGTTCTCTCACTATCTCCCTCTGTGTTCCATCTCTCTCTGTGTTCTCTCACTATCTCTCTCTGTGTTCTCTCTCTCTGTGTGTTCTCTCTCTCTGTGTCCTCTCTCTCTCTGTGTCCTCTCTCTCTCTGTGTTCTCTTGCTCTCTGTGTTCTCTCTCTTTGTGTTCTCTCTCTCTCTCTCTCTCTCTCTGTTCTCTCTCTCTCTCTCTGTTCTCTCTCCCTCTGTGTGTTCTCTCTCTCTTTCTCTGTGTTCTCTTTCTCTCTGTGTTCTCTCTCTCTCTGTGTGTTCTCTGTGTGTGTGTGTGTTCTCTCTCTCTCTCTCTCCCTATGTTCTGTCTCTCTGTGTGTTCTCTCTCTCTCTGTGTTCTCTCACTATCTCTCTCTGGTTTCGCGCTCTGTCTGTGTTCTCGCTCTCTCTGTTCTCTCTCTCTCTGTTCTCTCTCTGTTTTCTCTCTCTCTGTGTTCTCTCACTATCTCCCTCTGTGTTCCATCTCTCTCTGTGTTCTCTCACTATCTCTCTCTGTGTTCTCTCTCTCTCTGTGTTCTCTCTCTCTCTGTGTTCTCGCTCCCTCAGTTCTCTCTCTCTGTGTTCTCTCTCTCTGTGTCTTCTCTCTCTCTGTGTCCTCTCTCTCTCTGTGTTCTCTTGCTCTCTGTGTTCTCTCTCTCTGTGTTCTCTCTCTCTCTCTGTTCTCTCTCTCTCTCTGTTTTCTCTCTCTCTCTCTGTGTTCTCTCTCTCTTTCTCTGTGTTCTCTCTCTCTCTGTGTTCTCTCTCTCTCTGTGTTCTGTGTGTGTGTGTGTTCTCTCTCTCTCTCGCTATGTTCTGTCTCTCTGTGTGTTCTCTCTCTCTCTCTCTGTCTGTCTTCTCTCTCTCTCTCGCTATGTTCTGTCTCTCTGTGTGTTCTCTCTCTCTCTGTGTCCTCTCTCTCTGTGTGTTCTCTTGCACTCTGTGTTCTCTCTCTGTGTTCTCTCTCTCTCTCTGTTCTCTCTCTCTCTGTTCTCTCTCCCTCTGTGTGTTCTCTCTCTCTTTCTCTGTGTTCTCTCTCTCTCTGTGTTCTCTCTCTCTCTCTGTGTTCTCTCTGTGAGTGTGTGTTCTCTCTCTCTCTTTCTCGCTATGTTCTGTCTCTCTGTGTGTTCTCTCTCTCTCTGTGTTCTCTCACTATCTCTCTCTGGTTTCGCACTCTCTCTGTGTTCTCTCTCTCTGTTCTCTCTCTCTCTGTTCTCTCTCTGTTTTCTCTCTCTCTGTGTTCTTGCACTATCTCCCTCTGTGTTCCATCTCTCTCTGTGTTCTCTCACTATCTCTCTCTGTGTTCTCTCTCTCTGTGTTCTCACTCTCTGTGTTCTCGCTCCCTGAGTTCTCTCTCTCTGTGTTCTCTCTCTCTGTGTCCTCTCTCTCTGTGTTCTCTCTCTCTCTCTGTTCTCCCTCTCTCTCTCTCTCTCTGTTCTCTCTCCCTCTGTGTGTTCTCTCTCTCTCTCTGTGTACTCTCTCTCTCTGTGTTCTTTTTCTCTCTCTCTGTTCTCGCTCTCTGTCTCTGTGTGTTCTCTCTCTCTCTGTGTTCCTTCACTTTTTCCTCACTCTCTGTTCTCTCTCGATCTGTGTTCTCTCTCTCTCTGTCTCTGTGTGTTCTCTGTGTGTGTGTGTTCTCTCTCTCTGTGCATTCTCTCTCTCTGTGTTCTCTCTCTCTCTCTCTGTTCTCTCTTTCTCTGTGTTCTCTCTCTTTGTCCTCTCTCTCTCTGTGTTCTCTCTCTCTCTGTGTTCTCTGTGTGTGTGTGCTCTCACTCTCCCTGTGTGTGTTCTCTGTGTGTGTTTGTGTGTTCTCTGTGTGTGTGTGTGCGTTCTCTCTCTCTGTGTGTTCTGTGTGTGTATGTGTTCTCTTTCACTCTCTGTGTTCTCTCTCTCTCTGTGTTCTCTCTCTCTCTGTTCTGTCTGTGTGTGTGTGTGTGTTCTCTCTCTCCCTCTCTGTGTTCTCTCTCTCTGTGTGTTCTCTCTCTCTCTGTGTTCTCTCCCTCTTTCAGTGTTCTCCCTCTCTATGTGTGTTCTCTCTCTCTGTGTTCTATCTCTCTCTCTCCCTGTCTTCTCTCTCTGTGTGTTAGAACATAGAACATAGAACATAGAACATAGAACATAGAACAATACAGCACAGAACAGGCCCTTCGGCCCACGATATTGTGCCGAACTTCTAACCTAGATTAACCACCCATCCATGTACCTATCCAAATGCCGCTTAAAGGTCGCCAATGATTCTGCCTCTACCACTCCCACGGGCAGCGCATTCCATGCCCCCACCACTCTCTGGGTAAAGAACCCACCCTTGACATCTCCCCTATACCTTCCACCCTTCACCTTAAATTTATGTCCCCTTGTAACACTCTGTTGTACCCGGGGAAAAAGTTTCTGACTGTCTACTCTATCTATTCCTCTGATCATCTTATAAACCTCTATCAAGTCACCCCTCATCCTTCGCCGTCCAACGAGAAAAGGACGAGAACTCTCAACCTATCCATGTACGACCAATTCTCCATTCCAGGCAACATCCTGGTAAATCTTCTCTGCACCCTCTCCAAAGCTTCCACATCTTTCCTAAAGTGAGGCGACCAGAACTGCACACAGTACTCCAACTGTGGCCTAACCAAAGTCCTGTACAGCTGCAACATCACTTCACGACTCTTGAATTCAATCCCTCTGCTAATGAACGATAATACTCCAAGGCCTTCTTACAAACTCTTTCCACCTGAGTGGCAACTTTCAAAGATCTATGTACATAGACCCCAAGATCCCTCTGTTCCTCCACTCTGCCATTATCCCTGTATTCCGCATTCTTATTTGTTCTTCCAAAATGGACAACCTCACACTTGGCAGGGTTGAACTCCATCTGCCACTCCTCAGCCCAGCTCTGCATCATATCTAAGTCCCTTTGCAAACGACAAATGCCCTCCTCACTGTCCACAACTCCACCTATCTTTGTATCATCTGCAAATTTACTGACCCACCCTTCGACTCCCTCATCTAAGTCATTAATAAAAATTACAAACAGCAGAGGACCCAGAACTGATCCCTGCAGAACTCCACTTGTAACCGGGCTCCAGGCTGAATATTTATCATCTACCACCACTCTCTGACTTCGACTGGTTAGCCAGTTTTCTATCCAATTGGCCAAATTTCCCTCTATCCCATGCCTCCTGACTTTCCGCACAAGCCTACCATGGGGAACCTTATCAAATGCCTTACTAAAATCCATGTACACTACATCCACTGCTCTACCCTCATCCACATGCTTGGTCACCTCCTCGAAGAATTCAATAAGACTTGTAAGGCAAGACCTACCCTTCACAAATCCGTGCTGGCTGTCCCTAATCAAGCAGTGTCTTTCCAGATACTCATAAATCCTATCCCTCAGTACCCTTTCCATTACTTTGCCTACCACAGAAGTAAGACTAACTGGCCTGTAATTCCCGGGGTTATCCCTATTCCCTTTTTTGAACAGGGGCACAACATTCGCTACTCTCCAGTCCCCTGGTACCACCCCCGTTGCCAGTGAAGATGAGAAGATCATTGCCAACGGTACTGCAATTTCCTCTCTTGCTTCCCACATAATCCTAGGATATATCCCGTCAGGCCCGGGGGACTTGTCTATCCTCAAGTTGTTCAAAATGTCCAACACATCTTCCTTCCTAACAAGTATCTCTTCTAGCTTAACAGTCCGTTTCACACTCTCCTCTTCAACAATACGGTCCCTCTCGTTCGTAAATACTGAAGAGAAGTACTTGTTCAAGACCTCTCCTATCTCTTCCGACTCAATACACAGTCTCCCACTACTGTCCTTGATCGGACCTACCCTCGTTCTCGTCATTCTCAGGTTTCTCACATACGCATAAAATGCCTTGGGGTTATCCTTGATCCTATCCGCCAAGGATTTTTCATGCCCTCTCTTAGCTCTCCTAATCCCTTTCTTCAGGTCTCTTCTGGCTATCCTGTATCCCTCCACTGCTCTGTCTGAACCCTGTTTCCTCAACCTTATGTAAGCCTCCTTCTTCCTCTTTACTAGACATTCAACCTCCCTCATCAACCAAGGCTCCCTCACACGACCATTTCTTTCCTGCCTGATAGGTACATACATATCAAGGACACGTCGTATCTGCTCCTTGAAAAAGTTCCACATTTCCACCACATCCATCCCTGACAGCCTATGCTCCCAACGTATGCTCCTCAAATCCTGTCTTACAGCATCGTAATTTCCCTTCCCCCAATTGTAAAATCTACCTTGTTGTGCGCACCTATCTCTCTCCATAACCAAGGTGAAAGTCACAGAATTGTGGTCACCATCACCAAAATGTTCACCCACTAACAAGCCCACCACTTGTCCCGGTTCATTACCGAGTACCAAATCCAATATGGCCTCCCCTCTGGTTGGACAATCTACATACTGCGTTAGAAAAGCTTCCTGGACACACTGCACAAACACCGCCCCATCCAATCTACTTGATCTAAAGAGCTTCCAATCAATATTTGGGAAGTTGAAGTCGCTCATGACTACGACCCTGTGGCTTCTGCACCTTTCCAAAATCTGTTTCCCAATCTGTTTCTCCACATCTCTGCTGCTATTGGGGGGCCTATAATAAACACCCAACAAGGTGACTGCACCTTTCCTATTTCTGACTTCAGCCCATACTACCTCCAGAGGCAAATCCCCCTCAAACTTCCTTTCTGCAGCCGTTATACCATTTCTAATTAGCAATGCCACCCCCCCTCCTTTTTTACCACCCTCCCTAATCCTACTGAAACATCTGTAACCAGGAACCTCCAACAGCCATTCCTGTCCCTCATCTATCCACGTTTCCGTGATGGCCACAACATCGTAGTCCCAGGTACCGATCCACGCCTTAAGTTCACCCACCTTATTTCTGATACTCCTTGCATTGAAGTATACGCACTTGAGCCCATCTCTGTGTCCGCAAGTAGTCCCAGTCAGTGCTACCTTCTCCACAGCCTCCCTACAGTCTTGGGCATCCTGACACACAGCTAGCTTACTTGCTGGACTACAAGTCCGGATCCCATCCCCCTGCCAATTTAGTTTAAACCCCCCCGAAGAGTGCTAGCAAACCTACCCCCCCAGGATATTCGTGCCCTTCTGGTTCAGGTGCAACCCGTCCTGTTTGTACAGGGCCCACCTTCCCCAGAATGCAGTCCAATTGTCCAAATATCTGAAGCCCTCCCTCCTACACCATCCTTGCAGCCACGTGTTCAACTGCACTCTCTCCCTATTCTTTGCCTCACTGTCACGTAGCACCGGCAACAACCCAGAGATGATGACTCTGTCTGTCCTAGCTTTTAACTTCCAGCCTAACTCCCTGAGCTCTTGAATGACCTCCCCACCCCTCTTCCTACCTATGTCGTTGGTGCCAATGTGTACCACGACTTCTGGCTGCACACCCTCCCCCTTAAGGATTCTGAAGACACGGTCTGAGACGTCTCGGACCCTAGCACCCGGGAGGCAACAAACCATCCGAGAGTCTCGCCCCTCTCCACAGAACTGCCTGTCCGTCCCTCTAACTAGAGAGTCTCCTATAACTAGCGCTCTCCTCCTCTCCCCCTTTCCCTTCTGAGTCTCAGAGCCACAGACCCCTTCACTGCAGCTTACACCTGCAAGGCTGACCCCCCAACAGTTTCCAAAGCTGTATACTTATATTTTAGGGGAACGACCACAGGGGAACCCTGCACTGCCTGCTTCTTCCCCTTCCCACCTCTAACTGTTACCCAGCTACCTCTGTTCTCCGGCGTAATTATGTCCCTGTAGCTTCTATCAAGCACCCTCTCAGCCTCTCGAATAATCCTCAGTTCGTCCAACTCCAGTTCCAGTTCCCTAACTCGTTTGGTGAGGAGCAGGATCTGACTGCATTTCCTGCAGATAAAGTCGGCAGGAGTGTCGGTGGTCACCCCTACCTCAAACATCCTGCAGGAGGAACATTCCACTGCCTGCGCTGCCATGACTGTACACTTTGTCTCCAAAAACAAGAACACTGAGTCAATAACACTGAGTCACTTACCTGTGGACTTTAAAGTTAGGTTAGAGGAGTGTTCTCTCTATATCTCTTTCTCTGTGTTATCTCTCTCTCTCTGTGTGTTCTCTGAGTGTATGTGTAATTTCTCTCTCTCTGTGTGTTCTCTCTCTCTCTGTGTTCTCTCTCTCTCTGTGTTCTCTCTCTCTGTGTTCTGTCTCTCTCTGTGTATGTTCTCTCTCTCCCTCTCTGTGTTCTCTCTCTGTGTGTTCTCTCTCTCTCTCTGTTCTCTCTCTCTCTGTGTTCTCTCTCTCTTTCAGTGTTCTCCCTCTCTATGTGTGTTCTCTGTGTGTGTGTGAACTCTCTCTCCCTGTGTTCTCTGTCTCTGTGTTCTCTCTCTGTCTGTGTTCTCTCTCTCTGTGTTCTCTCTCTCTCTCTGTGTTCTCTCTCTCTCTGTGTGTTCTCTGTCTTTCTGTTCTCTCTCTCTCTGTGTTCTCACTCTCTCTCTCTCTCTCTGTTCTCTCTCTTTCTGTGTTCTCTCTCTATGTGTGTTCTCTCTCTCTGTGTTCTCTCTCTCTCTCTCCCTGTGTCCTCTCTCTGTGTGTTCTCTCTATATCTCTTTCTCTGTGTTATCTCTCTCTCTCTGTGTGTTCTCTGAGTGTATGTGTGATTTCTCTGTGTGTGTGTGTTCTCTCTCCCTCTCTGTGTTCTCTCTCTCTCTCTCTGTTCTCTCTCTCTCTCTCTCTGTTCTCTCTCTCTCACTGTTCTCTGTCTATCTGTGTTCTCTCCTCTCTGTCTCTGTGTGTTCTCTGTGTGTGTGTGAACTCTCTCTCCCTGTGTTCTCTGTCTCTGTGTTCTCTCTCTGTCTGTGTTCTCTCTCTCTGTGTTCTCTCTCTCTCTGTGTTCTCTCTCTCTCTCTGTGTTCTCTCTCTCTGTGTTCTCTCTCTCTCTCTGTGTTCTCTCTCTCTCTCTCTGTTCTCTCTCTCTTTCTGTGTTCTCTCTCTATGTGTGTTCTCTCTCTCAGTGTTCTCTCTCTCTCTCTCCCTGTGTCCTCTCTCTGTGTGTTCTCTCTATATCTCTTTCTCTGTGTTATCTCTCTCTCTCTGTGTTCTCTGAGTGTATGTGTGATTTCTCTCTCAGTGTGTGTTCTGTCTCTCTCTCTGTGTTCTCTCTCTCTCTCTGTGTTCTCTCTCTCTCTCTGTGTTCTCTCTGTGTGTGTGTTCTCTCACTCTCTGTGTGTTCTCTCTCTCTGTGTTCCTTCACTTTGTTCTCTCTCTCTCTCTCTCTGTTCTCTCTCTCTCTCTTCTCTCTCTATCTGTGTTCTCTCACTCTCTGTCTCTGTATGTTCTCTGTGTGTGTGTGTTCTCTCTCTGTGCGTTCTCTCTCTGTGTGTGTTCTCTCTCTCTCTGTGTTCTCTCTCTCTATGTGTTCTCTCTCTTTGTCCTCTCTCTCTCTGTGTTCTCTCTCTCTCTCTGTGTTCTCTGTGTGTGTGTGTGTGCTCTCACTCTCCCTGCGTGTGTTCTCTGTGTGTGTTTGTGTGTTCTCTCTGTGTGTGTGCGTTCTCTCTCTGTGTGTGTTCTCTGTGTGTGTGCGTGTTCTCTCTCACTCTCTGTGTTCTCTCTCTCTCTGTGTTCTCTCTCTGTGTTCTGTCTCTCTCTCTCTGTGTTCTCGCTCTCCCTCTCCCTCTCTGTGTTCTCTCTCTCTCTGTGTTCTATCTCTCTGTGTTCTTTCTCTTTCAGTGTTCTTTCTCTCTATGTGTGTTCTCTGTGTGTGTGTTCTCTCTCTCCCTGTGTTCTCTCTGTCTGTGTTCTCTCTCTGTCTGTGTTCTCTCTCTCTGTGTTCTCTCTCTCTGTGTTCTCTCTGTCTCTCTGTGTTCTCTCTCTCTCTGTTCTCTCTCACTCTGTGTTCTCTCTCTCTCTGTTCTCTCTCTCTTTCTGTGTTCTCTCTCTATGCGTGTTCTCTCTCTCTGTGTTCTCTCTCTCTCTGTGTTCTCTCTCTCTCTGTTCTCTCTCTCTTTCTGTGTTCTCTCTCTCTGTGTTCTCTCTCTGTGTGTTCACTCTATATCTCTTTCTCTGTGTTATCTCTCTCTCTCTGTGTTCTCTGAGTGTATGTGTGCTTTCTCAGTGTGTGTGTGTTCTCTCTCTCTGTGTTCCCTTTCTCTCTGTGTTCTCTCACTCTCTGTGTGTTCTCTGTGTGTGTGTTCTCTCTCTCTCTTTCTGTGTTCTCTCCTTCTCTCGGCTCTCTCTCTCTGTGTTCTCTCACTATCTGTCTCTGTGTTCTCTCTCTCTCTGTGTGTTCTCTCTCTCTCTCTGCGTTCTCTGCATATCTCTTTCTCTGTGTTCCCTCTCACTCTCTGTATGTTCTGTGTGTGTGTGGGTGTGTTCTGTGTGTGTGTGTGTGTGTGTGTGTGTGTGTGTCTGTTCTGTGTGTGTGTGTGTGTGTGTGTTGACTCTCTCCCTGTGTTCTCTGTATGTCTGTGTGTGTTCTCTCTCTCTGTGTTCTCTCTCTCTCTGTGTTCTCTCTATTTCTGTGGGTTCTCTCTTTTTCTCTCTCTCTGTGTTCTCTTTCTCTCGCTATGTTCTCTCTCTCTGTGTGTTCTCTCTCTCTGTGACTCTCTCTCTCTCTGTGTTCTCTCTCTCTGTGTTCTCTCTCTCTGTCTCTGTGTGTTCTCTCTCTCTGTGTGTGTCTCTCTCTCTGTTCTCTCTCTCTCTGTGTTCCTTCACTTTGTCCTCTCTCTCTCTGTGTTCTCTCTCTATCTGTGTTCTCTCTCTCTCTGTCTCTGTGTTTTCTCTCTCTCTCTCTGTGTTCTCTCACTCTCTCTGTGTTCTCTCTCTCTCTGTTCTCTCTCTTTGTCCCCCCTCTCTCTGTGTTCTCTCTCTCTGTTTTCTCTGCGTGTGTGTGTGTTCTCACTCTCTGTGTGTGTTCTCTCTCTCTCTCTGTGTTCTCTCTCTCCCTCTCTGTGTTCTCTCTCTCTCTGTTATCTCTCTCTCTCTGTGTTCTCTGAGTGTATGTGTGTTTTCTCTCTCTGTGTGTTCTCTCTCTCTGTGTTCTCTCTATATCTCTTTATCTGTGTTCTCTCTCTCTGTGTGTTCTCTGTGTGTGTGTGTGTTCTCTCTGTGTGTGTTCTCTGTGTGTGCGTTTGTTCTCTCTCTCTCTCTGTTCTCTCTCTCTCTGTTCTTTCTCTCTCTGTGTTCTCTCTCTCTCTCTGTGTTCTTTCTCCCTCTCTGTGTTCTCTCTTGTTCTCTCTCTCCCTCTCTGTGTTCTCTCTCTCCCTCTCTGTGTTCTCTCTCTCTCTGTGTGTGTGTTCTGTCACTGTATGTGTTCTTGATCTTTCTCTCTCTGTGTTCTCTCTCTCCCTCTCTGTGTCCTCTCTCTGTGTGTACTGAATCTCTCTGTGTTCTGTCTCACTCTCTATGTGTTCTCTCTCTCTCTGTGTTCTCTCACTATCTCTCTCTGTGTTCTCTGTCTTTCTCTCTGTCTGTGTTCTCTGTGTGCGTGTGTGTGTGTGTTCTCTCTCTCTATCTATCTCTCTCTGTGTTCCCTCTCTCTGTGTGTTCTCTCACTGTCGCTCTCTGTGTTTGCGCTCTCTCTGTGTTCTCTCTCTCTGTGTTCTCTCTCTCTCTGTGTTCTCTCTCTCTATCTCTCTCTCTGTGTTCCCCCTCTCTCTGTGTTCTCTCACTATCTCCCTCTGTGTTCCCTCTCTCTCTGCGTTCTCTCACTATCTCTCTCTGTGTTCTCTCTCTCTCTCTGTTCTCTCTCCCTGAGTTCTCTCTCTGTGTGTTCTCTCTCTCTATCTGTTCTCTGTGTGTGTTTGTATGTGTTGTCTGTGTGTGTGTGTTCTCTGTATGTGCGTGTGTTCTCTCTCTCTCTGTGTGTTCCCTCTCTCTCTGTGTTCTCTCACTATCTCCATCTGTGTTTCCTCTCTCTCTGTGTTCTCTCACTATCTCTCTCTGTGTTCTCTCTCTCTGTGTACTCTGTGTGTGCGTGTGTGTTCTCTGTGTGTGTGTGTTCTCTGTATGTGCGTGTGTTTATCTCTCTCTCTCTGTGTTCCCTCTCTCTCTGTGTTCTCTCACTATCTCCATCTGTGTTACCTCTCTCTCTGTGTTCTCTCACTATCTCTCTCTGTGTTCTCTCTCTCTCTGTGTTCTCTGTGTGTGCGTGTGTGTTCTCTGTGTGTGTGTGTTCTCTGTATGTGCGTGTGTTCTCTCTCTCTCTGTGTGTTCTCGCTCTCTCTGTTCTCTCTCTCTCAGTGTTCTCCCTCTCTGTGTTCTCTCTCTCTCTGTGTTCTCTCTCCCTGAGTTCTCTCTCTCTGTGTTCTCTGTGTGTGTTCTCTCTGTTCTCTCTCTCTGTTCTTTCTCTCTCTGTGTTCTCTCTCTCTCTGTTCTGTGTGTGTGTGAGTTCTCTCTCTCTGTTCTCTCTCTCTCTCTGTTCTCTCTTTGTGTTCTTTCTCCCTCTCTGTGTTCTCTCTTGTTCTCTCTCTCCCTCTCTGTGTTGTCTCTCTTCCCTCTCTGTGTTCTATCTCTCTGTGTTCTCTCTCTGTGTGTGTTCTCTCTCTCTGTGTTTTCTCTCTGTTCTGTGTGTGTGTGTGTGTGAGTTCTCTGTCTCTGTTCTCTCTCTCTCTGTGTTCTCTCTCTGTTTTCTCTCTCTCTGTGTTCTCTCTCTCTATCTCTCTCTCTCTGTGTTCCCTCTCTCTCTGTGTTCTCTCACTATCTCCCTCTGTGTTCCCTCTCTCTCTGTGTTCTCTCACTATCTCTCTCTGTGTTCTCTCCCTCTCTGTGTTCTCACTCCCTGAGTTCTCTCTCTCTGTGTTCTGTGTGTGTGTGTGTGTTCTCTGTGTGTGTGTGTTCTCTGTATGTGCGTGTGTTCTGTCTCTCTCTCTGTGTTCCCTCTCTCTCTGTGTTCTCTCACTATCTCCATCTGTGTTTCCTCTCTCTCTGTGTTCTCTCACTATCTCTCTCTGTGTTCTCTCTCTCTCTGTGTTCTCTGTGTGTGTGTGTGTGTGTGTTCTCTCTATGTGTGTGTTCTCTGTATGTGCGTGTGTTCTCTCTCTCTCTCTATGTTCTCTCTCTGTTCTTTCTCTCTCTGTATTCTCTCTCTCTCTGTGTTCTTTCTCCCTCTCTGCGTTCTCTCTTGTTCTCTCTCTCCCTCTCTGTGTTCTCTCTCTCCCTCTCTGTGTTCTCTCTCTCTCTCTCTCTGTGTTCTGTCACTGTATGTGTTCTTGATCTTTCTCTCTCTGTGTTCTCTCTCTCTGTGTGTCCTCTCTCTCTGTGTACTGAATCTCTCTGTGTTCTGTCTCACTCTCTATGTGTTCTCTCTCTCTCTGTGTTCTCTCACTATCTCTCTCTGTGTTCTCTGTCTTTCTCTCTGTCTGTGTTCTCTGTGTGCGTGTGTGTGTGTGTTCTCTCTCTCTATCTATCTCTCTCTGTGTTCCCTTTCTCTGTGTGTTCTCTCACTGTCGCTCTCTGTCTTTGCGCTCTCTCTGTGTTCTCTCTCTGTGTTCTCTCTCTCTGTGTTCTCTCTCTCTGTGTTCTCTCTCTCTATCTCTCTCTCTGTGTTCCCCCTCTCTCTGTATTCTCTCACTATCTCCCTCTGTGTTCCCTCTCTCTCTGCGTTCTCTCACTATCTCTCTCTGTGTTCTCTCTCTCTCTGTTCTCTCTCCTTGAGTTCTCTCTCTCTGTGTTCTCTCTCTCTATGTGTTCTCTGTGTGTGTTTGTATGTGTTGTCTATGTGTGTGTGTTCTCTGTATGTGCGTGTGTTCTCTCTCTCTCTCTGTGTTCCCTCTCTCTCTGTGTTCTCTCACTATCTCCATCTGTGTTCCCTCTCTCTCTGTGTTCTCTCACTATCTCTCTCTGTGTTCTCTCTCTCTGTGTTCTCTGTGTGTGCGTGTGTGTTCTCTGTGTGTGTGTGTTCTCAGTATGTCCGTTTGTTTTCTCTCTCTCTCTCTGTGTGTTCTCGCTCTCTCTGCTATCTTTCTCTCAGTGTTCTCCCTCTCTGTGTTCTCTCTCTCTGTTCTCTCTCTCTGTTCTTTCTCTCTCTGTGTTCTCTCTCCCTCTCTGTGTTCTCTCTTGTTCTCTCTCTCCCTCTCTTTGTTGTCTCTCTCCCTCTCTGTGTTCGATCTCTCTGTGTTCTCTCTGTGTGTGTGTTCTCTCTCTCTGTGTTTTCTCTCTCTGTGTGTTCTCTCTCTCTCTGTGTTCTCTCTCTGTTCTCTGTGTGTGTGTGTGAGTTCTCTCTCTCTGTTCTCTCTCTGTTTTCTCTCTCTCTGTGTTCTCTCTCTCTATCTCTCTCTCTCTGTGTTCCCTCTCTCTCTCTGTTCTCTCACTATCTCCCTCTGTGTTCCCTCTCTCTCTGTGTTCTCTCACTATCTCTCTCTGTGTTCTCTCCCTCTCTGTGTTCTCTCTCCCTGAGTTCTCTCTCTCTGTGTTCTGTGTGTGTGTGTGTGTGTGTGTGTGTGTGTTCTGTGTGTGTGTGTGTTCTCTGTATGTGCGTGTGTTCTCTCTCTCTCTCTGTGTTCCCTCTCTCTCTGTGTTCTCTCACTATCTCCATCTGTGTTTCCTCTCTCTCTGTGTTCTCTCACTATCTCTCTCTGTGTTCTCTCTCTCTGTGTTCTCTGTGTGTGCGTGTGTGTTCTCTGTGTGTGTGTGTTCTCTGTATGTGCGTGTGTTCTCTCTCTCTCTGTGTTCTCTCTCTCTCTGTTCTCTCTCTGTTCTTTCTCTCTCTGTATTCTCTCTCTCTCTGTGTTCTTTCTCCCTCTCTGTGTTCTCTCTTGTTCTCTCTCTCCCTCTCTGTGTTGTCTCTCTCCCTCTCTGTGTTCTATCACTCTGTGTTCTCTCTCTCTGTGTGTTCTCTCTCTCTCTGTGTTTTCTCTCTCTCTGTGTTCTCTCTCTCTCTGTTCTCTGTGTGTGTGTGTGTGTGTGAGTTCTCTCTCTCTGTTCTCTCTCTCTCTGTTCTCTCTCTGTTTTCTCTCTCTCTCTGTTCTCTCTCTCTATCTCTCTCTCTGTGTTCCCTCTCTCTCTGTGTTCTCTCACTATCTCCCTCTGTGTTCCCTCTCTCTCTGTGTTCTCTCACTATCTCTCTCTGTGTTCTCTCCCTCTCTGTGTTCTCTCTCCCTGAGTTCTCTCTCTCTGTGTTCTTTCTCTCTGTGTTCTCTGTGTGTGTGTGTTGTCTGTGTGTGTGTGTTCTCTGTATGTGCGTGTGTTCTCTCTCTCTCTCTGTGTTCCCTCTCTCTCTGTGTTCTCTCACTATCTCCATCTGTGTTCCCTCTCTCTCTGTGTTCTCTCACTATCTCTCTCTGTGTTCTCTCTCTCTGTGTTCTCTGTGTGTGTGTGTTCCCTGTATGTGCGTGTGTTCTCTCTCTCTCTGTGTTCTCGCTCTCTGTTCTCTCTCTCTGTGTGTTCTCCCTCTCTGTGTTGTCTCTCTCTGTTCTCTCTCTCTGTTCTCTCTCTCTGTTCTTTCTCTCTCTGTGTTCTCTCTCCCTCTCTGTGTTCTCTCTTGTTCGCTCTCTTCCTCTCTTTGTTGTCTCTCTCCCTCTCTGTGTTCTCTCTCACTCTCTCTGTGCCCTCTCTCTCTGTGTTCTTTCTCTGTGTGTGTTCTTGTTCTCTCTCCCTCTGTGTTCTCTCTCTCTCTCTCTCTCTCTGCCCTCTCTCTGTGTGTACTGAATCTCTCTGTGTTCTGTCTCACTCTCTATGTGTTCTCTCTCTCTCTGTGCTCTCTCTCTTTCTCTGTTCTCTCTCTCTCTACCTCTCTCTCTCTGTGTTACCTCTCTCTCTGTGTTCTCTCACTATCTCTCTCTGTTTTCACGCTCTCTCTGTGTTCTCTCTCTCTGTGTTCTCATTGTTCTCATGAATAAAACGTTACTCATTGATTTATTGTCTTGACCTTAACACACTCATTCAATGAAACAGACTGCATTCATTCATTAAAAGAAACCACAATCGTACAAGCTTTGAACAAAACGTTATTCATTTATCGCGTGTAAGAAACTAAAATAATTCAGTGAATGAATCTGACTGCATTCATTCTTTCAATGAAACCAACTGCACCACCAGATTGAATTATTCAAATTGCACCTGTTAATTCAATAAATAGAGCTTCTCTCATTCATTGAAAATCTCGATCTTCACACTCTCCTATGCTGAAACAAACGGCATTCATTCAATCAAAGTAAAACCGTGCATTCAATGACTGAAACCTTAGTTATTGATACATTGTCTTGAACATAACACACTCATTCAATGAAACAGACTGCATTCATACAAAAGAAACTACAATCGTACAAGCAATGAAACAAACGTTATTCGTTTATCGAGTGAAACAACCTTAACTCATGCACTAAAGGAATCTACCTGTATTCATTCTTTCAATATATCAAACTGCACTTACCAATTCAATGAAAGGAACTGAACGTGTAAATTCGATGAGTACAGCTTGTGTCGTTCATTCAATTTCTCTACCTTAACTCACTCATTCAAAGAAACAAACTGCATTCATTCCTTCATTGCATCAAACTTCAACCGCAACTTCAATGAATGGAACGACATTCATTGATTCAGTGAAACACAATTAACACAGTCACGTAATGAATCCAACTGCATTTCATTCTTTCATTGAATCAAACTCACCGATTCAATGAATCCGACTGCATCTGTTAATTCAATGTGTAGAGCTTCTCACACTCATTCAATTTCTTGAGCTTAACGCACTCATTCAATTTCATTTAATACAACTTCAAACGCACATTCAATGAATGAAACGTTACTCATTGATTCATTGTCTTGAACTTAACACACTCATTGAATGAATCTAACAGGATTCATTCTTTCACTATATCAAAATACACTTACTAATTCAACGAAAGGAACTGAACGTGTGAATTCAATGAGTACAGCTTCTGTCGTTCATTCAATTTCTCCGCCTTAACTCACTCATTCAATGAAACTAACTTCATTCATTCCTTCATTGCATCAAACTTCAACTGCAACTTCAATGAATGAAACGTTATACATTGATTCAGTGAAACATACTTAACACAGTCATTTAGTGATTCCAACCACATTTCATTCTTCCATTGAATCTAACTCACCGATTCAATTAATTCAACTGCATCTGTTAATTCAATGTGTAGAGCTCCTCTCACTCATTCAATTTCTTGAGCTTACCGCACTCATTCAATGGAACCAACGGCATTCACTCATTCATTCAATCAAACTTCAACCCTACATTCAATGAATTAAACGTTACTCATTGATTCATTGTATTGAACTTAACACACTTATTCAATGAACCACACTGCATTCATTCATTCATTAAAAGAAACTTCAGTCGCACAATGAAACAACCGTTTATTCATTTATCGAGTGAACCAAACTTAACTCATTCAGTTCATGAATCTAACTGCATTCATTCTTTCAATGAAACCAACTGCAATCTCCGATTCAATGATACCATCTGCACCTCATAATTCAATGAATAGAGATTCTCTCATTCATTGAATTTCTCGATCTAACACACTCATTTGCTGAAACAAACGGCGTTCAGTCATACAATCAAACTTCAATCGTGCATTCAATGAACCAAACCTTATTCATTGATTCAATGAAACAGACTTAACACATTCATTTAAAGAATCCAACTGCAGTCATTCTTCCATTGAATCTAACTCACCGATTCAATGTATTCAACGGCATCTGTTAATTCAATGTGTAGAGCTCCTCTCACTCATTCAATTTCTTGAGCTTAACGCACTCATTCAATGGAACCAACGGCATTTATTCAAGAAACAAACTTAATACATTCATTCGATGAGTTCAGCTGCATTTATTGAATTAATGATTGAACTTTGTTTCAATGAATGTAGTTTGATTCTTTCAATGAATGAGTTAAGCTCGATACATTGAATGAATGCGAGAAGCTCTACTCATTGAATTCACAATTGCAGTTTTATTGACTGAAAGAATGAGTGCAGTTCGATTCACTGAATGAATGAATGAATGCAGTTTGTTTCCGTAAATACATGAGTGTAGTTTGATTCATTACATGTATGACTTAAGTTTGTTTCATTGAAACAATAAATAACGTTTGATTCCTTAATTGAATGATTGACGTTTGATTCAATGAATGAATTAATGCAGTTTGATTCGTTTAAATTATGAATTACGTTTGTTTCATTGAATCAATGAATAACTTTTGACTCAAAAGAAAGTCCAATTGAAGTTGATTTAATCAATGAATGAATGCAGATTAATTCGTTTAAGTTATGAGTTAAGTTTGTTTCATGGAATCAGTCAATGACGTTTGATTCATTGCATGAAAGATTGAAGTTTGGTACAATGAATGAATGCATGCGGTTTGTTTCATTGAATGAATGCGTTAAGCACGAGATATTGAATTAATGAGATAATATGGGTTAAGTTTGTTGCACTGAGTCAATAAATAACGTTTGATTCATTGACTGAATAAATGCAGTTTGATTCATAAAAGTATGAGTTACGTTTGTTACATTGTTCAATTAATCATGTTTGATTCATTGAATGTACGATTGAAGTTTGATTCATTGAATGAAGTAATGCAGTTTATTTCGTGGAATTTCGTGTGTTAAGCTTGGGCCATTGAATTCATGAAATACGCTCTATTCATTGAATCAACACGTATCATTGAATGAAGGAGTGCAGCTTGACTCAATGAATGAATTAGTGAATGTCATTTCTCAGTAAATGCAGTTTGACTCATTAAATGTATGACTTAAGTTTGTTTAATTGAATCAAGAAATAACGTTTGATTCATTGAATGAATAAGTGAAGCTGTACTCATTGAATTAACACGTGCAGTTTGTTCATTGAATGACTGAGTGCAGTTTGATTCATTGAATGAAGGAATGTTTGTTTCATTTAATCAATGAATAACGTGTGATTCATTGAATGTACGATTAATATATAATTTTATTGCAGCATGAATGATTGCAGCTTGTTGCTTTGAATGAATGCGTTATCTCGAGACATTGAATTTACACGTGCATTTTGTTTCAATCAATTAATGTTTGCAGTTTGATTCACTGAATGAATGAACGAATGCAATTTGTTTCAGTAAATCAGTGAGTGCAGTTTGAATCGTTCAATATATGAGTTCAGTTTGTTTCGTTGAATCAATAAATAACGATTGTTGGATTGAAAGAATGATTGAAGTTTGATTCAAAGAATTAATGAAGGCCGTTTGATTCGTTAAAAGTATGAGCTACGTTTGTTTCATTGAATCAATGAATAACGTTTAATTCATTGAATACACGATTGAAGTTTGATTCAAAGAATGCACTTTGGTTCATTGAATGAATGCGTTAAGTTCAAGACATCGAATTAATGAGATAATCTCTACGCATTGAATTTACACGTGCAGTTTGTTTCATTGAATGAATGAGTGCAGTTTGATTAATTGAATGAATGTTTTTTTGTTTCAGTAAATAAAGGAGTGCAGTTTGAATCATTCAATGTTCAAGTTAAGTTCAATGCATTTAATCAATAAGAAACGAATGATTAGATTACTTACAGTGTGGAAACAGGCCCTTCGGGCCAACAAGTCCACACCACCCCGCCGAAACGCAACCCACCTTTACCCCTTACCTAATACTACGGGCAATTTAGCGTGGCCAATTCACCTGACCGGCACATCTTTGGAGTGTGGGAGGAAACCGGAGCACCCGGAGGAAACCCACGCAGACACGCACGGGGAGAATGTGCAAACTCCACACAGTCAGTCGCCTGAGGCGGGAAGTGAACCCAGGCCTCTGGCGCTGTGAGGCAACAGTGCTAACCACTGTGCCACCGTGCCGCTCAGAATGAGTGACTGGAAGCATGACGGAAGTTTGATTCAAAGAATGAATGACGGCCGTTTGTTTCATTAAAAGCAAGAGTTACGTTAGTTTCTTTGAATAAATGGATAACGATTAGTTCTTTGAATGAATGATTGAACTTTGAAACAATGAAAGAATAAATGCAGTTTGACTCTTTGAATGAATGACGTAAGCTTGCGACTTTGAATGAATGAAAGCAGCTCCACGCATTGAATTAACACGTGCTGTTTGCTTCATTGAATGACTGAGTGCAGTCTGATTCATTGATTAAATGAATGCAGTTGGATTCATTAACGAGTGAAGATTGATTCAAAGAATAAATGAATGCATATTGTTTAATTGAATGAATTCGTTAAGTTCAAGACATTGAATTAATGAGAAAATCTCTATTCATTCAATTTACACGTGCAGTTTATTTCATTGAAATGTTTAGGGCTGTTTAATTTATTGAATGAATGCAGTTAGTATCAACAAATGAATGTATTGAGTTTGTTTCATTGAATCAATAAATAACGTTTGATTCAATGAATGTATGATTGAAGTTTGATTCAATAAATGAAGGAATGCAATTTGTTTAATTGAATGAATGTGTTTAGCTCGAGACATTGAATTAATGAGATGAGCTCTACTTATTGAATTGACACGTGCAGTTTGTTTCATTGAATAACTGAGTTCCCTCTGTGACTACCTGGTCAGGTCCACACCCCCCTACGACCCACCTTCCCATGCTGGCACTTTCCCCTGCCACCGCAGGAACTGAAAAACCTGTGCCCACACCTCCTCCCTCACCTCTATCCAAGGCCCTAAAGGAGCCTTCCACATCCTTCAAAGGTTTACCTGCACATCCACTAATATCATTTATTGTATCCGTTGCTCCCGATGTGGTCTCCTCTACATGGGGAGACTGGGCACCTCCTAGCAGAGCATTTTAGGGAACATCTCCGAGACACCCGCACCAATCAACCAAACCGCCCCGTGGCCCAACATTTCAACTCCCCCTCCCACGCTGCCAAGGACATGGAGGTCCTGGGCCTCCTTCACCGCCGCTCCCTCACCACCAGACGCCTGGAGGAAGAACGCCTCATCTTCCGCCTCGGAACACTTCAACCCCAGGGCATCAATGTGGACTTCAATAGTTTCCTCATTTCCCCTTCCCCCACCTCATCCTAGTTCTAAACTTCCAGCTCAGCACTGTCTCCTTAACTTGTCCGGACTTGTCCGACCTACCTTTCTCCTTTTCCACCTATCCACTCCACCCTCTCTTCCTTGACCTATCACCTTCATCTCCTCCCCCACTCACCCATTGTACTCTATGCTACTCTCTCCCCTGCCCCACCCTCCTCTAGCTTATCTCTCCATGCTTCAGGCTCACTGCCTTTATTCCTGATGAAGGGCTTTTGCCAGAAACGTCGATTTCACTGCTCGTTGGATGCTACCTGAACTGCTGTGCTCTTCCAGCACCACTAATCCAGTATTTGGTTTCCAGCATCTGCAGTTATTGTTTTTACCCCATAACACTGTACCTACAGTAAGCCATACAGAACCATTATCCTGTTACACAGCAACAAGATCAGTCCATTCAGCCTCCTCAATTCTGAAACACAGGAAATTGAAGAGGCCACAAGCAGATTGCAGATTTTTGGACTGGAACAAGAGGGGGGCACTTTGTACATCCAGTTTGTTGTATTGTTATGAGACTACTTGAGACTTTTTACTGGAATTGAATAAGTAATTTAGTCACATGCCTTTTATAAGGGAACAGGAGAAAACCAATTTCAGGGATGCAGGTGGAGAATGTTCAATACCTCAACAGTGTTCGAGTAGAATATCAGGAGACTCTTCAGTTCCCCACACCATTACAGGAGAAGATTCCATAAGTCCCCAGTCTCTTGTGCATCAACAGGTGGATGACAAACAGACTTTGAGCCTCCTACTCTGGAACAGGAGCAGTCTATTCAGATCATCAAGACTATAATGTAGGAACACCAGCAGGACAGTCGGCCCATCAAGGTTGTATACCAGGAACAGAATGAGTCCATTTATCCACTCATGTCCCTTACATAGCAATCGGAGCAAATCTGTTATAGCCTTCTGCCCATTACACAGGAATTGAAAAGGAATGTAGAGAGAGGTTGAGGGTGAGAGGGAAAAATTTAAAAGGTGTCTAAAGGCAACATTTTCATGCGTGTACAGAATGAACTGCAAGAGGAGGCTGGTACAGTTACAACATTTAAGAGGCAACTGCATGGATATATGGATAGGAAAGGTTTAGAGGAGTATGGGCCACGTGATGGCAAATGGGACTAGATTAGGTTAGGACATCTGGTTGGCATGGATGAGTTGGACCGAAGGGTCTGTTTCCGTGCTGTACATCTCTATGACTTTATTATAGAAAGGGAAGAATTTGGAATAATCATCTTCACTGGGGAACAGAAAGCGTGAACAAACTATTGGGACTGAAGGTAAATTGTTAGAAACTGTTATCAAGGAATTAATGACAAAAATGTTGCGAAGTCAAACCACAATCCATTAGAGTCAGCATGATTTTATGAAGTCGAGATCATGTTTGAATTATTTGCTTGCATTGTTTAAGGATAGAACAGGCCAGGTGGATAATTGGGACCCTGGAGATGTAATACATCTGGATAACTGGAAGACATTGAATAAGGTGCTGTACAAAAGATTAATAAAAATTAAGTAAAATAAGAGCATATAGAGTTAGGAGTAATTTGTTAACTTGAATAGAAGATTGGCAAAGCAACAAAATGCAGTGAGATGGATTAAATGTATTGTTTCTTGATTGGCAACGTTTTGGGTGCCATAGAGTTCAGTTTTCAAGCCCGAACAATTTGCAATCGATACATTATTTGAATGCGGTGTTAGAAAATATTGTGGCCACATTTTCAGGTAGCACTAATATAGGTGGAAAAGTAGTTTGCAATGAAGATGTATGAAGTTCACAAATTATTATACATACTTTAGATAAATGGGCCAGCATCTGGCAGATGAAATTTAACATGAATACGTATTATTTTGGATATAGGAATAGAAAAGCAACCTAGAGAACATTTGTAGTGCTTAGGTGCAGAGGGATCTGAGTTTCCTCAGGCTTATCACAGAAAATTCATATACAGTTACAGCAGACAATGAGGATGGCAATTGCACTCAAGGCATTTATTCTGAAATGAATAAAGTATAAAAGTAAGGATGTGTTGTTGCAACCATGCAACTCATCAGTGAGATTGCAGTTGAAATACTGTATGCTTAATTGAGGAGGGATGCAGTTGTATTGGAGGCACTTCAGAAGAGGTTCACCATATTGATTCCACAGATGAGGAGCTTGACTTATGGAGAGTGATTGATTGATTGATCAGCTCAGGTCTATCCTATCAGATCAATGAGGTGATGGCATTGTGGTGTGTAAGATGCTAAAGTTGATTGATAATGTAGGTGTGGAGTAGATATTTCCTCATGTTGGGTAATGTATCATAAGAGTTCATTGTTTTCGGGTAAGGCAGAGTCAGTTTAAAACAGGAGTGAGGAGACCTTACTTCTCTAAAAGTGCTGTGAATTTGTGCAATTCATTATCTCAGAGTGCAGTGGATACTGGGACATTGAGTAAATGAAAGGTCATGAAGAGCGTGCAAGAAGGTGGAACTGAGGGCGAGATGACATCAGTCATAATCATATTAAATGGCGGAGCAGTCTTGAGGGGCAGAATTGCCTTCTGATGCTTCTCGTTCTTGTTGAATCCTTTCAATGTGTTATACAGGAATGAGGGAGGACTGGTTATCAAACAGAAAGCAGACACTTGGGGTAAATCAGTCTTGATCAGGTTGACAGAATGGAGTCACACAATAACCAGTGCTGGATCATCAGCTATTTATAATCCATATCAATGACTTGGAGGCATGGAACAGATGTATTGTAACTATATTTGGTGATGAAATTTAAGTAAGCAGGAAACTAAATTATCAAGAGGAGGTAGCGAGTCTGAAAATGGACATAAACAGGTAAAGCCAGAGAATAATAGACTAACACTGCTTGGAAACAGGCCCTTCAACATAAACCAGTCCATACTAGCCATGGTGTCCACTCAGCTAGTTCCAATTGGCCGCATTTGTTCCATATTCCTCTAAAACCTTGCCATCCATGTAACTATTCAAATGTTTCTTTTAATGTTGCTATTATACTTGCCTCAACCACTTCCACTGGCAGCCCATTCCATATGTGTACCACTATCTGCGTGAAGAAGTTGACCCTCATGTCCTTCCTAAATCTTTCCCCTTTCACCTTAAACCTGGGTTTTCTCATTTTCAATTCCCCATTCCTGGGAAAAATACAAACTGCATTCATTCTTTCAATATCTCTCAGGACTTCAATAAGGCCATCCCTCATTCAAAGAGTCCTAAAGCACAGAGACAGGCTCCTAGGCCCAGGCTGGTCCATGCTGACCAAACTGTCTACCCACACTAACACTATTTCTTTGCCCTAGGCCCATATCCTTCTAAACCTTTCCTAGCCATGTATTTGTCTGAATGCCTTTTAAATGTTGCTAATGTAGCTCATTCCATATGCTTACCTCCCTCTGTGTAAAAATGTTGTCCGTCAGGTTCCCTTTTATTGTTTCCCTTATAACATTAAACTGATACATTCCACTCCTTGATTCCCCAACCCTGGCAAAAAAAAGTCTGAGGGCATTCACCCACTCCATGCCTCTCACGATCTTATACAACTCTATAAGGTCCCACAACTCCCTTCTGTGTCCTACGGTCTAAAGAAAAGAATGTCTGACTTGTCCTATCTCTCCCTATAACACAGACCATTGAATCCTAGGAACATCTTTTGAACTTTCTTCTGCACTCATTCTAGTTTAATAACATCCTTCTGATAGAAAGGTGATCAAAACTGAACACAATATTCCAAGTGTGGCACAACCAAAGTTCCATATAACTGGAATGTAACTTCCTAACTTCCATACTCAATCTTAGGCAAGTGTGCCAAAAGCCTTCCTCACTGTTGTGTTTACCTGTGACTTCACTGTCAGAAAATTGTGCACCTGAATTCCAAGGACCCTCTGTTCCACTACACTCCTTTAGGCCCTCCCATTCACAATGAAACTCCTCGTTTGATTTGATATTCCAAAATGCAAGACCTCACACTTATCCATAATAAACTCCATTTCCAATTTCTCGGCCCACTTCCCCAGCGGATCAAGGTCCTACTGCAATTTCTGATAACCTTCCTCACTATCCAGGATACACTTATTTCAATGTCAACTACAAACTTACTAAGCATATTTTGTATATTCTCATTTAAATCATTGATATAGATAACAAACAGTAATGGACCCAGCAACGACCCCTGAGGCACCCCATAATTCACAGGCCTCCATTCCGACAAGCATCCTCTCACTATTACTCTCTGCTTCCTACCAACAAGCCAATTTGCCAAGCCAATTTATCAGCTCATCCTCGATTCCATGTGATCCAACCTACCAGAGCAGCCTACTATGCAGAAACTCATCAAATGTGTACTGGCATAGTGATTACATCTACCGCCCTGCTCCCTTCAAACATTTGGTCACTTCATCAACGAACTCTAACAAATCTGTGAGGCATGATCTCCCACTCAGAAAGCCATGAGTATTTCTTTAAAAAAACCCTATCTTCCATGCGTGTATGTCTTATATCTCAGAATATTCTCAAGTAATGTATCCATCACAGATGTTCGGCTTACTGGTTTATCGATCTCAGGTTTTTCTTTGCAGCCCTTATGGCACAATATTCGCTTGGCAGCTGACTTATACCCTTGACTAACGATGATGCAAAAATATGAGTCAGTGCGCCTGAAATTTCTGCTGTAGCCTCTTACCATTTTGTTTGATATATCCGATCATGATCAGGAGATATATTCACCTTCATACATTCTAATACATCGACCACCTCCTGTAGTGTAAAATGGACTATCCCCAAGATATCACAAGTTCTACAAATTCCCAAGTTTTCCTGTCTTTCTTGATGGTAAACACAGAGAGAAATATTCATTGGGGACCTTGCCCATCTCCTGCCCACCTTTTAAACATACATGTTGTTGAGTGCAGCTATTCTCTCTCTAGTTATTCATTATCTGATAATAAATATAAAGAACCACTTTGGATTTACCACAATCTTCTTGGCCAAGGCTGTCTCGTGCCCTATTTTTGCCCTCCTGATTGTCTTCTTCAGAAACTCCTGTATCCCTGATATACCTATAGTGATTCCCTTGATCCCAGCAGCCTGCACCTGAGCCATGCCTCCTCTTTTTTTCTGATATAAGTGTCAAAATCTCTGATCATGCAGGGTTCCCTATTGCTCTCAACCTTGCCTTGCACTCACACAGGAACAGTGAACTCTAGTCATCTCAATTTTAGAGACCTCCCACTTGCCGGAGGTCCCTTTGTTTGCAAACAAACTACTCCAAGCAACTTCTGAAAGCTCTTGTCTATTTCCATGAAAACAATTGCCTTGTGCCAACTGAGAACTTGAATCTGTGAACCAGTTTTGTCCCTCTCCATAACTATTTCAAAATTAACAGATCTGTGTTTTCTGGTCCCAAGATGTTCCCCCACTGTCACCTCCATCACCTGTCCTGCCTTATTTCCCAACAGTAGTTAGAGTTTAACCCCTTCCTAAGTAGGACCGTCTATTTACAGCTTGAGCAAATTGTCCTTAATACACTTAACAAATTTCACCTGATGTAAGCCCATAACACTCTGGAATTCCCAGTCTCTGTTAGGAAAATTAAAATCTCCTACTTTGATAACACTATTGCTTATGCAAGTCTCCCCAGTCTCTCTCCATATTTGTTCTTCTAATTCCAGTTGACTATTTGGGGGCCTTTAGTACAACCCTGATAATGTCACCATCCCCATCTTATTTCTTAGCTCTACCCATAAAGCGTTACTGGATGATCCTTCAATAATTTCATCTCTGACTACTGCTGTGATACTCACCTTAATAAAAATGTAACTCCCCCTTCGTGTCTTTCTACCATCTTTGTCCCATCGAAAATACCTCTACCCTGCTTCTGTAATGGCTATAATATCTCAGTCCCAACTATCTATCCTCACCCTGAGTTCATTGACCTTACCTGACAATCCTCACGCATTGAAATAAATGCAGTTTCTTCCAAAAATAAATGCAGTTCATTGATCCCTGTCGTGTTCCAGTCTGACCTGTCCCTGCAAGTTATTATTTCTGATTACTGTATCTCCTTCCAGTCTCATACTTGCCTCCCTGCTGCTGAGGATCCTACCCCCTGCCAATCTAGTTTAAACCCTACCTTGTAGCATGAGCAAACCTGGCTGCAAAGATATGGTCCCACTCATGTTCAGGCGTAAACTGTCCCTCTTGAAAAGTTTGTCTCTGCACCAATGATCTGAAATCTGAATCCCTGTGTGCAGCACCAACTCTTCAGTCAAGCATTCTTCGGCCATAACTTCGGCCAGCACATGAGACTGAATGTTATCTGGAGGTTTCCACTGATGTGGTTGTGGCTTTTATCTTAAATCCTTGGAATTCTGTTAAGTTCCAAGGAATCAAGTCCTACCTTCATGAAGTCCCTGCAGTGAGGAAACAGGCCATTTGGCCCAACAATTCCACACTGTCCCTCCAAACAGTAACCCACCCAGGCCCATTCCCATAATGCATCTAACCTACACATCCCTGAACAGTATGGACAACTTAGCATGGCTAATTCACTTAACCTGCACATCTTTTGACTATGGATAAAAACCAGAGCACCCGAACTAAATCTACGCAGATGCAGGGAGAGTGCACAACTTCCACGCAGTCAGTTGCCCAAGGCTGGAATCAAACCCGGGTCCCTGGTGCTATGAGCCTGTGTGCCGCCCTTTCTAAGCCTCCCTGCCACCAACCTTTCCCTATAACTTAGGCCAACTGGTCCTGGCCACATCCTCGTAAATCTTCTTTGCAATCTTTCCAGGTTAACTATGCCTTTCCTGCAACTGGGTGACCAAATCTGTACACAATACTCCAAATGAGGTCTCACCATTGACTCAGAAAAACTGTGACATAACGTCCCAACTCCTACACACAATGCTCTCAACTGACGAAGTGCAGTCCGCTAAATTCCTTCTTAACCAACCTGTCTACTGTGAGGTCACTTTAACTGAACTACACACTTGCACTCCTCGGGCCCACTGTTACACAACACTCCTCCCGATCTTACCATTTACTCTAAAAGTCCTATCTTGATTTGACCTTCCACAGTGCAACACCTCATACTTCTCTGTATTGAATTGCATGTTCCAATCCTCAACCTACTTTCACATCTAATCTCTATAATCTTTGATAACCTTCCTCACTGTCAACGACACTTCCTAATTTTGTGTCATCAGCAAACTTACTAACCAGGCATCGAACATGTACATATAGATCATTTATCTAAATAACAAATAACAAAGGTCTAAGCACCGAAGCTTGTAGCACACCACTAGTCACAGGCCTCCAATATGATAAACAACCAGCACCCTTTGCTTGCTATCATTGAGCAAAGTTTGAATTCAATCAGCTAGCTCTCCATGGATCCCACGCGACCTAACCTTCATGACTAGCCTGCTGTGCGGGACTTGTCAAAGGTATTACTAAAGTCTACACAGACTACTTTCATCTATCCTCTTGGTTACGTCTTCAAAGAACACTAAAAGGTTTGTCAGGCATGACTTCCTGCACACAAATCCGTGCTAACTATGTCTAATCAGACCTTGATTATCCAAGTATTCTCTCCAAAGATTTGCCTAAAATTGATGTCAGTGTCATTGCCTGTAGTTTTCTGGCTTGTCTTCACTAACTTTCTTAAGCAATAGAACAAAATTAGCTAAACTCCAGTCTTTGGGAAATTCACCAGCGGCTAAAGATGAAGTAAAACTCTTCACAAGGGCTTCTGCAATTTGTTCTCGAGGCTTCCACACCATCCAGGGATGGATTTGGTCAGGTGCAGGAGATTTATCAACCTTAGTGCACTTTAAGGCTGCAAACACACCCTCTCTGGTGATATGTGTGTGTTCCAAAAGATCAGTATGTGTTTTCCTTATTTCATTAACATCCATGATTTGCTTCTCAGCAAACACTGAGGAGAAATAATCATTAAAAATTTCCCCATCTCCTGTGGCACCACACATAGACAGCTAATGGATAATAGTTAGGCAGGTGGAATATAATGTGCTACATAAGCTGTAATCATTTTCCAGCAAGAATGCAAGGCGGTATGTTACTGAAATCAAGAGAGATTCCAGAATTTAGTGGTACAACGTGCAATGGAAGTTTCAATCTGACCTGTTCAGATATTGAAAGTGTTGCTCCATCTCCCTGCTGGTCTGCTTTATGATATTCCCAGTGGCTCCATTGCTCTCAGTACATTTTGATGTGGTTGGTTGGTAATGGGGAGTGGTGAGGGGGAAGGTTTTTGAGCCGTGTACCAAGAGATGGCCTATATCTGATATATCGTCCTTTCTTTCTACTTGGAGAACTAAAGCTGATGGGAATGACTGACTGCTTCTGAATGAAGAGACTGTGGCTGCTCTCAGGACACACTGCAACATTAATGGAGTGAGAGTTTCTTTAGTTCCTCTATCGACCCACATTGATATGAGGACCCCGCAAAGCCATATATAACCATTGGGAATCCCGCTATTGTGGGAAAACAAGGATAATCCGGCACCTTCCAGCTGAAGGAGAAAATATTGTATTCATCTCATCCACCATGTATATCCTCCATCACCAAATGGTGACATTGATGTTGACATACTAGGAGATGATGGGTATGTCACCCAATCCTGCCTGGAAAGTTCCCGATCATAGAATCTGAATAAAACTGTGATCCTAACAGTCACTGGCAGCAATGTCCTCCCCCCGAGCGTGAAGCTGCATGTCTTGTTGAAGGAGGTGACATTGCTCTGTGATCAGCAACTTGTTCAAACACGGTGCATACACACTCTGTTCCTGGGTTAAGTGTAGTTTGGGAAGCTCTTCTTGGAAAACTTGGGGTGGATACCACAAAATGTCTTTCCCAACACACAATCAGCAGTCGACATTGGCCAAATGCAGTTCATTAGGGCTTACAACAAGGATTTGCATGGTAGACTGGTTAGTAAGATTAGATTGCGTGTAATACAGGGAGAACTCACCATTTGGATACAAGGAGCATTGGTAGATTCTCTGCTTCTTGTCATTTACATATATTATTTGAATGTGAACATAGGAGGGGCAGAATGAATTGCGTTAAAGAAAGAAACAGACAATTAATTTAAAGAATATGTTGTGGAAACATATGGAATAAGACAAGGGAGTAGGACTAATTGGAGGAGTGATCCTGTCGAGGGTGTAATCACAAGAATGAGAATAATGAATAAAGGCATTGCAAGGTCAGCTGAATTTGTTGGTTATATGAATTGCTGGATCCACCTCAGGGAACCAGCCCAGTCACTATAAACTGGTACAAGATGACAGTCCAACATGGCGAAATATGCGGACTATGCTCAAAAACTAGATATCTGCTAGGCATGGACATGTTTGGAAACTATTGCCATTATATATTGGTGCTATACGTGCTGTAGACAACTTCCTTGCATGAGGGAATTTGCAGCTAATACTGTGAATGACAGCAAACCATTTTAAATATGAACACTGGCAGGGAATTGAGTAATTCACAAAGACAGACTGGGGGATGTTTCATGGACAGATCTGATGATGTGCTTAAGAATACTAAATGAAAGACGTGGCCAGATCCAATAACAAGACATATCAGTGTGCATCTCAGATGGATAGGATTTTGTTGTTAGTTTGTCTATGAGCTGTGGAGTATCGACTTGGATTTGCTTCTGCAGGTTTGAAGCTGGGAGTGTGAGCAGCAGACTGATAACATCATTAAGACTGCAGTTCATCACTCAATGTTCAAGTTGTAGATGGGATGAGCCAGTGAAGTATATTCTGGCGGTGTCAGTAGATAAAATTAGGAATGATCAGGGTATGGTGTCAAGAATCTGCTCATGGTTAAAGGGATCACCACAGCTATGATTTGTCTGTTTCAGCATCAGATATTGGTCAGATGGGTTGGAGTCAGGTAAGGAAATTGAGTTTGTAAGCAGAACACAATATTTAAATAACAAGGCCAGTGATACAATGAAGTGTGGTTCACAGCTGAAACTGAGTGCGTCAACATGGAGACCCAGAAGGGACACTGCCAAAGCAAAGAGGCAGAGAGTGAATGAACATGTTCATTGATGCACTTATTCATGGTAGATTAAATATCTGGATTCAGAGTATCAGCATGAAGACTAGCGTTTGGGAATGTTGAGTAAATAAAAAGAGCAATAATACTTTCATATCTAGATTATAGAAATAATAACTAGATAGTGAGACTTACGAATGATACCAATGATAGCCAATGTAGGATGATAAAATCATTGAATGACGTAAATTGCAAATAAGATTCGTCATTATAATGACCATTGATCATAATGTGTGGAAAGATACCCGACATAATAGAATAAACCTCCATCCATTGTCGGAACACTCCAGTCTAATGTTCTCAGATTCTGATCTCTCCTCCCCTATTTCTGGAGTTACTGATCCCTGTTAGTGCTGTAGTTGGTACTCCCGCCCAGATTACAGGATAACACATTAAACGGAGCCCATTTATCGTTGAAAGATGGAAACTTTTCACTGAGGTAATTAGATTCAATGGAGGCTGACATCAATCAAAGATACTTGGTTCAGTTAATCCCTTCCTAACACTATTTTTCATGACAATAAAATGGAACATTCTCTTGGGCTGGATGAAATGGATGAGACTCAGCTGTGGCATGGACCATAAATCTTTCAATCCTTTAAGACGTTCATCCTTGTGTGTGAGAGTAGTGCTGGGACACTGCAGAGTTGTATATGTCCCATCCCATTTCTAAAATGAGATAGGGATAAAATAACATTCTGCATAAAATAACAGTTGGATATTTCGAGAAATTAGATTCGCTACAGTATGGAAATAAGCCCTTCAGCCCAACTAGTCCACAACGACCCTCTGAAGAGTAACCCACCCAGACCCTATCTTATATTCATCCTTGACCAACGCACCTAACGCTAAGGGCAATTTAGCATGGCTAATTCACCTGACCTGCACATCTTTGGACTGTGGGAGGAAACCGGAACACCCAGAGGAAACCCATGCAGACACAGGGAGAATGTGCAAACTCCACACAGACAGTCGCCCGAGGCAGGAATTGAACACAGGTGCCTGGCACTGTGAGGCAGCAATGCCAACCACTGAGCTACTGTTCTGCCCCCAAATCAGATCACATATCAGGATAATAATATGTTTTGCTCTTTGACTTTGTGTAATACCACTCTTATTTTTAAATGCTGTGTTACGAAATTCTTGATACATTCAGAGCATTGGGACTTCTGGTCAGTAACTGCGAGAACAATAATGTCCCCATGTGTCTGTTACAGAGGGATGGGTGGAGGCTATTTAGTCCATTCTAGCCTAGTACCACTTGAAAACGTGGAAACCAACATAGAGAAGTGTTACTGCAGCTGTACAAGGTGTTAACTGAGTGGACACCTGGAGTGCATTGTATTGTTTGTGTAACTGTAACTGAGAAGGGAGGGACCTCCATTAGATACAGTTTAGCAGCTGTGCATAATTCATGGGTTGCTGTATCATTTAATGTTTCAGGCCTGTTGCAGAGGGACAGAAGGAGGCAATTCAGGCTCTTGAGACTGTTAGAGAGGAACAGGAGGAGATGATTAGCCACTCAACCCTGGACAAGAGGAGGTAATTTAGATTTTTCCTTCAAGTGTCCTTGATGGGATCTAAACCCAAATCTCCGGACTATAAAGCTGGGAGTCTGCTTTACTGGATATAGAGATTACCACTGGATATTCAAGGGAAATGTTGGAGTAGAATTACACCATAAGGAAAGTGATCATGTGATTTACATTTTCAAAATAGAGAATATTTCTTTAATCTGCTGACATGTGCTGTGTGTTCATATTACACAGAAAAACAAGAAGGAAGAAGAACAGAAATATTGGACTTGAAACCCGAAATTTGTTTTGCTCTCAATAGATGCTGCCATTGGGCGGTACGGTGGCACAGTGGTTAGCACTGCTGCCTTTCAGCGCCAGAGACCCGGGTTCAATTCCCGCCTCAGGCGACTCTTGTGTGGAGTTTGCACATTCTCCCTGTGTCTGTGCTCTGATTTCCTCCCACAATCCAAAAATGTGCAGGTTAGGTGAATTGACTGTAAATTGTCTGTAGTGTTAGGTGAAGGGGTAAATGTAGGAGTATGGGTCTGGGTGGTATACGCTTCGGCGGGTCGGTGTCGACTTGTTGGGTCAACGGACCTGTTTCCACACTGTAAGTAATCTAATCTAACCTGCTGAGTTCATTGGTTTGGTGGTGACTAGGGTAAATAATTGAGTGAGTTATCTATTTTGATGTACTTTCCTACTTCTCCTAACCTCAATAATGTCTGGGCTAGAAGTGCATTTTGATGGGCACCAATTTGGACACTAAGTAGTCAATTAATGGCCAGTTAAGGCCCACAAGCAGTCAGATACTCACTCACTGTTCTTCCCAGTGAAGGGGAAAGGATTCTTGTTTCCTGAGTGGGAAATCACAGTTACCTGCATGAAGGAATGGTGTATGTGGTGAGATTTCTATTTGACATAATTATCAGCAAAAAGATTGATATTTCATCAGCAATAGTCAGCAAATTACCATGATGTTCATGTGTTGGACTGGTTGAACCTATGTAAATACTTTGATGGCCCGATCCTAGTGCACTTGACAGCAAAACAGTGGATTATCAATAGGAACTTACACATTGACTCAATGTTTCCTTTGCTAAATAAATAGGAACTGTAGCCCAACTGGAGTCCATCAACCCAGGACAAACTCAGGATATAGAGCTAAAGGACTATTCTCAGTTTTAACAAACTCAGACCACATCATGTGCACTTTTGGGGTATGTGCAACCAGCAGAGGCAAAGGATGAGCATCCAATCACTCCAGTTAATTATGTGCATTTTCCATCATTGTTTAAAAGAAAATAAATAGCTCAAGCATCATAACGTGTATAAAATGTATTGAATTGTTCTCAGACAATTTTCAGGCAGTTCAGTGCAGTCTGACCAATGAATGTTCTGGTTTGAAAAAGTTTGCACCTGCTGAGAAACACATTCTCTTCTGAGTTTCCAACCTGAAATAAAACGTACGCTCTTCCTCCCTAGGCCAGGTACTGGATAAATATCTCTCACTTCTCCATCTTCCAGGTCTAAAACTATTGCTGAAGGTGGTGGTCTAACCAAGAGACCTCTGTGGAATACATACTAGTCATAAACCTAGTCATTAAATCAATCATCCAGTCACCTTGAAAAGGCTGGCTCTGTATACGTGAACAGAAGAGTCAAACTCTCTTCACAACACTGAATACTGTGCTTTCTCAATTAGCACTGTTGGAATCATACAGTTTGAGAGCCAATAAATCCATTTTCCGCAAAGTGCCTTTCAAGATGTATACAGCAATCCATTGTTCCACCATCATTATTTATTTGTTCTTTTATCTTGGTGGTGAGACAGAATATATCCAGGGTTGTTGATAGTGCTCCCTTGGGTATTCCAAGCCATTATTCTCTGAGTATGGTTATGTCACTCTGTTGCTTAAATGATTTTATTTTGCCTGAATCAACTGGATTGTTTAAAAAATATAAATAGTACTTGCTCAAGCAGTGCAAAATAAAACTAGACACCTTCAGTGCAAAAGGCGACAGTTCACCAATAGGCACAGAGGCAGTGTTTATTAAGGAAGGCTATTTTATTCCAGCTCAAACTTCAAGGGAACATGCTTTGTCCTCTTTATTCTTTCATAGCATGAGGGATCGCTGGCTAAACAGCATTTATTGCCCATCCTGCAGTTCAGAATCAACTGTTGCGGGCTTGGAGTCACATGTAGGCTAAACCAGGTAAGGATAGTAGTTCCCTTCCCTAACAAATATTAGTGAATTGAATGGGATGATCATCATCAGTCTCATAATGCTGAATTATAATTGAATTCAAATTCCACCATAGATTCGAATCCAGCTCTCAAAAGTGATCTCAGAGTAAATGGCCCAGCGATAATGCTACTAGGCCCTTTTCAATAAGTGCAATACAATTTGGTATCCATATGTATCGGTTTGCAATAGTAACAGCAGATTATGCTAATCTGCACTGTTTATGAATAATGGCATCTGTGACAGGGAGCACAGTCACAATTCGAGGAAGCCATGGATCCACAAATATTGTATGGAAACTGAGGACAATGCCCACTCCAATATGGAGCTGAAAAGGATGGAGAAAGCTCAGATTTGTCTAATTATTCCTGACCAAACTGCAATAAAGGAATACAGTTAACACTAATGATGTTTGCTGATTTAATGCAGAGAGAAAACAAAATCTGCTGGCAGTAATGCAGCAACTTTAATGAGTTAAAATGTTCCATGTTTGTTCATATGCCTGTAATTGAACAGAATTTGAGACTAGATCATGTAGAGACATGTAATGAGAAGACTGGCCAACACGATTGGAATTAGGGGTCATTTTGACAGGAAATGGTATATTTAAGGAAGTTGTCCATGATTTAAGCAGTGGCACCTAAGCATGCAGTTACAAAAGGAGCTGTGATTATGATCTTGAATGTTAAGTGACAGGAAACAGAGAAACAGAGATTGCACAGTTGTTTGCGAACTGGAAAAGATAAGAAAAGTATGTTTCCCAGCTGCTTTAAAGAAAATGGGCACTGGGTTCCTGTTCATCAGTAGTGAAGGCAGTAACCCAGTAATGACAGGCTTTTCTTTCCATTTTTTACATCACAATTAAAACAACTATTTTATTTGTTGAGTGCATTTAGAGGCATCAAGTACGATAGCATGGAGACAGACCATTCAGCCCAAGCTGATCCACGCCGACAAAAATATCCATCCACGCTAACTCTATTTCCTAGCCCTTGGTCCATATCCTTCTAAGCATTTCCTATTCACATGCCCTTTAAATGCCCTTTAAATCCTGTTGATGTACCCACCTCAAGCACTTCTACGAGCAGCTCATTCCATAGGTGTGAAAAAGTTGCACCTCAGTTTCATTTGCTCTTTTTTCTAACTTACCTTGAACTGATGTCATCTCGTCCTCAATTCCCCAATCCTGGGAAATAACCTGAGTGCCCTCACACTATCCATGACTCATAATGTTGCTCACTTCTGTAAGATCCCCTCCCTGGTGCTAAAGTAAAATGTCCTAGCTTGTCCAAACTCTCCCTAGACCTCAGCCCCTTGAGTCCTGGCAACATCCTTGTAATTTTTTTCATTGCTTTTTTCCAATTTAATAACATCCTTCCACTAGTAGGCTGACCAAAACTGAACACAATACTCCTCATGCGGCCTCACCAACGTCCTTTATGACTGCAACATTACTTCCCAACTTCTGACGAAAGCCAGTGCACCAGAAGCCTCCGTCATTGCCCTGTCTACTTTTGATTTCACTTTCAAAGAAGTGTGCACCTGAACTCCAAAGTTACACTACACTCCTTAAAGAACTACCATTCGCCACAAAACTCCTGCTTTTATTTGACTTTCCAAAATGCAAGACCTCACAATTACCCACATTAAACTCCATTTGCCATTTCTAGGTCTGCTTCCCCGGGTGATCAAAGTCCTGCTGCATTTCTGAAAACCATTCACAATGCCATCAATTTTAGTGTCTTCTGCACACTTTGCATTAATGCTTTATTCATCTATTGTTCACAGATTTTTTTTTCTGCAGCTCTTTGTGTATAAGGCACAACATTCACTACCGTCCAGCCTTCTGGGATCTCACTGTTAGCTAATGATGATGTACAAATCAGCCCGGGCCTCCGCAATTTCTTCTCTAACCTCTTGAAGGGTTTTTGGATATATCTGATCACGACCAGGTGATTCATCCACCTTCATACATTCTAATATGTCCAGCCTCTCCTCTACTGTGACACGGACTGCCCCCAAGATATCACCACTACCTTCCAAAAGTTCACAAGTCGGCATGTCTTTCTCCATGGTAAACACAGAGTAGCAATATTCATTGAGGACTTTGTCCATCACATCCGTTTTCACACATACACGTTCAGTTTGGTCTTTGAGGAGTCCTCATTTGTCTGATTACTGATAGTGCATATGCAATCTGTTTGACTTCCTAGCTGTATATTCCATAAGTAAATAGGTGCTCCTTTCTGTGGTCTCAACAGTGTTCCAGTTAGTTTTGTACTTAGTTCCACAGAACTCATCCACGCTCAGAGCAAATGGGCATTTCTGCTACACTGCTGGTGAGAAAGAAGTACTATCCGACTCCTGCTTTTGAGTCAATATAACCAAAGATCTTTATAATACAACAAACAATTACAGAAAATAATTATGATTTGGAGATGCCGGTGTTGGACTGGGGTGTACAAAGTTACAAATCACACAACACCAAGTTATAGTCCAACAGGTTTAATTGGAAACACTAGCTTTCGGAGCGACACTCCTTCATCAGGTGGTTGTCACCTGATGAAGAAGCAGTGCTCTGAAAGCTAGTGCTTCCAATTAAACCTGTTGGACTATAACCTGGTGCTGTGTGATTTGTAACTAAAAAAAAATTAAGTAAGCTTACAGAATGTTGGTCTGTATATCGAGAAGATTGGAGTATAAAGGTGTAGAAGTTATGCTATAGTTATATAAAAAGAAATCCATGCTCATCCCTACTCAAAATACTGTGAACAGAACTGGACATTGCAACTTAAAAGAATTGATTGGCCTTGGAGAGAGTACAAAATAGATTTACAAGAATGATAAATGACTTCAGCAGTTAAGTTGGGGGAGAGTTTTTCCAAAATATGACTATCTTCTCTAGAATTTTGAAGGTTAAAGGATGATCTGGTCTAAGCCTTCAAGTTATGAGCAGGACAAGGAAGGTTTGAGTAAAAATAAACTACTTGCACTGTTATAAAACAAAAGGGAATAGTCTGAGAATTAGGTTCAGATGGTTCAGGAGAGATGTGAGGAAGCACATTGAGATACACGTTGGTACATTTGTGAAACACTCTACCACATCCAGTACTGGATGCTGGATAAGTTGTTACATTTAAATCTAAGGGTTTTTATTTGTTAAGCAAAGGTGTTAAGAGATATGGTCCATAGGAAGGTTGTGCAGTTTGGCCACAAGGCAAACATAACACCATTAAGTAAGGGAATAGGTTCAAGGAATGCAATGACCTACTGATGTTCCTATATTCCAAGGTAAATATACTCCCACTGTGTCCCAATCAAACGCTCCTAGGACAGGTACAGCAGAGGGTTATATAAAGAGTAAAACTTTTTCTATCATGTTGCACTAAAAGCAAGGCTCCCTTCGCCCTGCACTCATCAAACACTCCAAGGATGGGAGCAGCACAGAGTTAGATACAAGGCTACGAAGATGCTCAGTGTCCGAGTGTGATTTGTGCTAGATACAGGACAGAGCTCTCCGTCAAGGATTTTGGGTGACCATTTTGCTCTTTATGACAAACAGGAAGCTCCCATTTCTCTCTTGTTTCTTGTAATCCAGTTATGCAGGTTCTATTAATTGCTTATGTTTGTTTGTAGAATATGCAAAATGCTCTCCAGCCAAAAAGAATTCCAATGACAGAAATATCAGGTGAAACCTTTCTCACATGAAACTTGTGTTTCTTGCTTCCGTCTTGTTGTTTTGCAATGCATTCTGTCTGGAGAGAGCAGAGTAAAAAGGGTGAGGGGAATTGTGATGAACAGTGTTCAATTTAATTCATTAACTGGACCCAGAGCAAATGTGCATGGATATGAATATTACAGAGCAGAAAGGGGCCAGAGATAGAATCGCAGAATGGTACAGCACTGGAGGTGTCTATTCAAATTACCCAGATGTGTAGGCTTTTGGAAGAACAGTCGTGTGTTCCACTTCACTAATCCTCCCTCAGAATCCTGCCTGTAATTCCCTCATTGTATATCCAATTCCCCTTTGTCTATTGAATAATTATCCACTATTTGTTCAATTATCATTCTCTAAATTTCTGTTCAGAGGGATGTTGATATCCTTGTTTGCAAAACTTTAACATATTGGGACTGCCAGCAATTAGCAAGGTCCACGACGTGTCAACATTTATTGCCAGTGGATTGCCAATCAAGAGTAAAGACGATGAGCTGTCACTGTTTTCCTGAGACAACGTCACAAACCCTGTGGACCACTTTATTCCTCAGTTTTATTGTATACAGCTTCTGCGAAGAAAAATCACCTTTTCAGAATGCAGGAATGTACGAACAAAAAAAAGCTATTAATGTGCTTCCTGAACACAATCATTGATACCTTTCAGAAAGAGATTTTCAGGAGAATATTATACTGACAGAGACATTGAAACTAGGAGCAGAAATAAGCCCTTCATCCCTTTGATGCTCCAACATTTAATATGATTATGCTGATCGCTTATCTCAACTCATGCCTACTTTCTCTCTACAAAACTTGATGCATTTAGTAGAGTCATTGATACATGCAGCATGGAAACAGAAAACATCTTTCTTGAATATATTCAATAATTTGGCCTCCACAACCTTCTGTGGAAGAGAGTACCACAGCTTGGTCACCCACTGAGTGAAGACATTTCTCTTCAACTGCACTTGAAATGGCCTACCCCTGATCCGGAAACTGTGACCTTTGGTTCTGGACTCCTCTACCAGGGGACAATCCTCCTTGTCTAATCTATACAGTCCTGTAAGAATTATATATGCCTCAATCATATCCTCTTCTCATTCTTCTGAATACCAGTGAGTAAATACCCATTCGAAACAAAATCTCATCGTGAGGCAGCTCTGCTATCCCTGGTGTCAGTGTAGTGAAACTTTACTGCACTCTCTCAATGGTGGCATGCCCTTTCTTAGATAGGGAGGTGAAAACTGCACAGAATGCTCCATGTTCAGTCTCCCCAAGGTCCTGTATCACTCCTTCTGAACTCCAATCATCTTGTAGTGAAGGCCAACATAGAATTTGTATTGCAAATTGCTTATTGCTTATTATCATGGACTGGTCTCTAAGGGCACCTACAGACATGAGATTCAGGGGGATTTCAGCAGTCTGGTGAAATGGGCTGATGCATGGCATGTAACCAAAATTCTGAATAAAGTGTAGTGATTCACTTCAGATGCAATTCTGAGGAGAGACACGACAACTGAATGGTGCCAATGTTAAAATGGATGCTGGGCTTGGGGACCTCGAGTTTCATCTCACTGAATGTCTAAGAACCAGTGTGGGTATCAGAATTTGATAATTACACTCACGTTTAACAACCCTAAAAATTGTTTGCAATTGTGTTGTATTTGAACCTGATACTTCCACAGAAGGCAACAGAAATTCGGCAAGTTCATAAAGACTTTTACCAATATTTTCCAACGCATCATAGAAAGCGTTCTATCTGGATGCATCACAGTATCGTAACTGTTCTGCTGAAGACCACAAGAAATTACAAAGTTTTCTAAACGTAGCCTAGTCCATCACTCAAACCAACCTTCTACGTATTGACTCCATTCTACATCAGAAAAGCAGCCAACATAATTAAGCACTCCTCTTACTCCACTTATATTTGCTTTATCTGTTGGGCAGAAAATACAAATATTTGAATACAAGAACCAACAGATTCAAGAACAACTTCTTCACTGCTGTTAATAGGCATCTGAACAGCTCTCTGAAGTTCCAAAGTCGATCTCTCTCTGCCCCTTTTCTGTACTCTGTTAAATCACCCTGGTGCAAATACAAATATTTGAATACAAGAACCAACAGATTCAAGAACAACTTCTTCACTGCTGTTAATAGGCATCTGAACAGCTCTCTGAAGTTCCAAAGTCGATCTCTCTCTGCCCCTTTTCTGTACTCTGTTAAATCACCCTGGTGCATTTTGTGTGGTTGTAGTGCAGTATGCAAAACATTGCTTTTCACTGTATCTTGATACATGCAACAATAATAAATTAAATCAAATCAAAATCAAATCAGAGTTCTACCTCTCATTTCCTACCTATCGTTTTTCATCACCGTCTCTCTCTCTCACTCTCTACGCCCCAACCCCCCATCTCTCTGTTTGCCTCTATGTTGCTCTCTGAGTTTCCTCTATCACTTACACTGACGGTGCTCTGACTGTATTATAGTGGCAAGGCACACTGTGTACTTAGCATGGCAGCTTGGTGTGGTAGCTCAGGTGGGGTGCCAGAAGAGTCACTGCGAAAGCCGCAACAATTCACAATCAATATCAATGATTTTGATGAAGAGAACAAGTGTAATGTCTTCATGCTCACTGACAGTTGTATGGTGGATGGCTTAGAAAAACTGTGGGGACAACCAAAGAGGCTCTGAACAGTTATGGACAGATTCAAAGAGTAGGTAAGGAATTTGCAGATGGAATGTAATGTGAAGAAATGTCCGTTTGTGACAGAGATTTACAACATAACACAATGACAGGACTGCGAACAATTGTAGATTTAGACACACAAATTGTCACTCACTCACACAAGCACGCCTCGCCTAGCCCCCTGTGATCACACGTGCACAACCTAACACTCGCCATCACACGGTAGTAACACAAATTTATATCCTCTCACGCACTCACAATACTCGCTGATGCGAACTCAACCATACCTCATTCCCTCTGTCTCACACACAAACACACGCATCGCCCCACTTCTGGCAAAGTGACTTATTCCACCCTGAATTTTGTTCTGTCGCAGATTGTTTCTTTGATTTGAACAACACGCAACTTGAAACCGTCGTCGGGCAGTGGGCATTTGATAAGTTCTTACATTCAAGATAAATCAGGTTTAAAACCCTGTAACAGGTTCTTAACGAGACCTCACACCTGCAATCCAGTGGTTAATCTGACATGACTCCTTTTGTAGATTCCTATTAATCTCCGTGTATAGTCCAACAAGTTTAATTGGAAGCACACTAGCTTTCGGAGCGTTGCTCAACCCTAACACACACAATTTATAGCAAAGATTTACAGTGTGATGTAACTGATATTATACAATGAAAAATTGATTCCCTGTTAAGTCTTTCATCTGTTTGAATACCATGATAGTTTCACTTCTTTCATGTGTAAATCACAAAACCTTTTTTTAAGAAGTTGCATTCTCAGGTTAGCTGTTAATAATGGTGATAATATGTTGAAGATGTTGGCCCCCTGTGTTTTCTGTCTGTGCCATGATGTTTAGATTGATTCTAATCTAAAAAGTGAGATAACGGAGTTTTACATGAATACATGAAGTTTTTGAGCAAAGTACAATGTAACCCTGAAAGTACAAATTCACCCCACAAAATATATGTGTGCTTGTGAGTCGTCTGTGTGTGTATGTCTGTCTGGGTTGGGGGTTGTGAGTGTGAGAAAGTGTATGTGTGTGTGTGTAGTGAGTGTAGAGTGTCTTAAGTCTGTGAGGGGTGCATGTGTGAGTGTGGGAATGTGTGTCTGTAAGGGTGTGCGTGGATATCTGTGCGCGTGTCTGTGTATATGTGTGTCCGTGTATATGTGTGTATAAGAGTGCTTGTGTGTGTGTGTGAGAGAGAGAGAGTATGTGTGTTTAGGAGTGTCTGTGTGTGTATATAATGCAATGGTGGTCACCTGTAGTTGACATGAACCCGAGGTCCCGGTTGATGCCCATCCCATGGGTACCAAACTTAGCTATCAGCCTCTGTTCAGCCACTTTTTGCTGCTGCCTATCCCGAAGTCCACCTTGGAGGATGGTCACCCGAAGGTCCGTGGTCAATGTCCTGGACCACTGAAGTGTTCCCCAACTGGGAGGGAACCCTCCTGTCCATTGATTGTTGTGCGGTGCCCGTTCATCCATTGTCGTAGCCTTTGCTCGGTTTCCCCAATGTACCATGCCTCCGGGCATCCTTGCCTGCAACGTATAAGATAAACAACATTGGCTCAGTCACATGAGTACCTGCCATGTACAAGGTGGGAGGTGTCCCCACGTGTAATGGTGGTATCTATGTCCACACTCTGACACGTCTTTCAGTGCCTACCATGTCAGGGTCCTGAGAGCCGGGCAGCTTGCTACGAACAATGATCTGTTTGAGGTTTGGCGGTTGTTTAAAGGCAAGTAGTGGAGGTGTGGGGTAGGTCTTGGTGAGGTTCTCACCTCATTGATAACGTCATGCAGGTCACGAAGAACATGGCGTAATTTCTCAGCTCCTGGGTAATACTGAACAACGAAGGGTACCCTGTCGGTTACAGCACGTGTCTGTCTCCTGAGGAGGTCATTATGGTTCCTTGCTGAGGCACATCGAAACTGATGGTCGATGAGTTGAGTATCGTACCCCGTTCTTGCGAGGGCATCCCTGAGTACTTCCAAGTGTCCATCATGAATTATGACTACATGTATGAAGCTTGAACGTTTACCACGCACTGCTAACTAATTAACTTTAATCAGATTTTGGAATTTACGTCTTAATTAATTGAATTTTTCAGACAGATTTCATCATATCCCACTTTGGCAAACATTTCTACAATGCAGGAATATTTAATAAAATAACCCAGATTTTGGTGCATATACCTCTTTCTTGTGCTGATAGAATTCCAGACCAAAATTGATGCCTTCTCTCTTTCTGCATCAAGTGTAACATGTGCCAACATGAGGTTTTCTGCTGCACAAGTATCAAAATGGATTATTATTAAATCTCTATATGTTTGGTGGTGAAATGTGCAATGAGTCCTGGTGAACGTTCAGATGCCAAGAATTCAAACTGCATGTTTGCTTTCAAAGTGAGAGGATTTACATACAGGAGCAGGGACATCTTACAGTAATGATATATGGCACTTGTGAGGCCACACCTGGAATAGTGTACACAGTTCAGAGGAAAAATACTGTTGTTAGCGAGGGAATGCAGCAAAGGTTTACCAACAGATTCCTAAGAAGGCAGAATTGATGCATGATGCAAGATTTAATCATTCAGAATTATATTCAATGGAATTTAGAAGAATGAGAAAGGATCTCATATAAATCTGTAAAATTCCAACAAGACTAGACAGGTTAGATACAGGAGGAATGTTCCCAATGTTGGAGGAGTCCAGTATTAGCAGTCATAGTTCAATGATGGGTGTAAACCATTGAAGGCAAAGACGATGTGAAATTCCTTCATCCAGATATGGGAGCAGGTGAAATTCAGTAACACAGACATTAGTTAAGGCAAAACATTGTATTTTGTTGAAGGATACAGATATAGCTTGTGAATGCAGTGACAAAGTAATATGGGGGATGACAGGATTAGGATAACGAAGTCAATAATAAGCCATCATCACAATGAATGGTGAAGCAGGATTGAGTGGTTGTATTGCTTACTGCTGCTTGTATCTTCTATGTTTCTATGACAAACTTACTAATCCTGTCTGTCAAAGGCATTTATCTGGGCTGACAATATCTCATTGTCCATGATGTACAGTCAGGATTGGAGGATGTAAGGTAAAAAACTCAAAGTCATTATTGAGGCAAGTGGAATTCAAGGCAGGAGCCTACACTTCTGAAATGACACAACCAAGTTGGCAGAGCAGGATTCCAAACCCACAAGAATGTGAGGAGTGTGTGTGTGTGTGACTGAGTGACAGAGGGAGAATAATGAGGGAGTGACAGGGAAATCAGGAGAGAGGGGAAAAAGGGAGAAAGGAAGTGAGGATTGATTAAGAGGGATAGAAGAGGAAAAGTGACAACAGAAATCAGGGCAGAGGGAGAGAGACAGAGTGTGAGAGAGATGGAGTCTGAGAAAGTGATATGAAAGGAATGAAAGGAAGGAAGGGGGAGACGTTCAGAAGCAGTGAGATTTGGAGAGTTTGAGGAAATTGGATGAGAGGGAGAGGAGTAGGTAGATGGAGAGTAAGGAGGAAGCGAGAGTGCAGGAGGTAGTGAGTGAAGCAGAATGGGACTGCAAGTGACAATGAAGGATAGTAAGAAATTTAGAGGCAGATCACAGGAGGTGATGGAAAGAAAAAGAGCGAGAACATTAGAGTAGGAAGGGAAATGTGTGGGGGAAGAGATGCTGGGAGAGCTTGGCATTTGTGACAGCAGAGGCTGGAGCTAGAACATAATTATTAAACTCAACTCCAGAACTCAGCTTCCTGAGAACCAGGAATTGGTGCCGAGTCTGTCTTTCTCTAGCCTCAGCTTACTCAACAAGAAGGCAAACAAAAGAAAGCTACTTTTCACTTTATAATGAACATTTCTGTTACTTACATATGAGGTTATAGATAAACTAGTGGAAATGGTACCTATTCTACTGGCCCCTGAGTAAAAGTAAAAAAAATGATGTGTGTACTGTAACCTGTGTGGTAAGTTTGGACAAGCCAGCACTATACCCATTCTGTTACCAGAGGCAAAGCCTGTATCATTGCTGAAAATGTGAATACCTATGAGAAATTCCTGGTTTGATTGATTAATTTGTGATTCATTGATGAATTTGGCTACAGGGATATTTTAGCACATACTTCAACTGCTCTCTGAACTTTGTCTGAGTCACTGCATAAATCGCAGTGTTTGTGCAGCAACTGAGAAGCTGCAACATGAAACCCAATTCCTGTACAAAGTAATCTAGATACACAGCCTGATACCCAAAGCGATACATTCGGTTCCATATAGAATATACCATTAACATGGACCATAACAAGATGAAATTAGTTGAGATCACGAAGAGTAAAATGATGGATTTTTTTCGATTTTGCATTTCGGTGTCACTCTGTTCTTCCCCTCTGCTGTGAGCGCGGAGTCTCCTGCGGGCTCTGCTGGTCATCAAAATGTGTCTGATGGTGAAAACATTGAGCAGCAATATCAGGAGAAATGGGAGAGTTGGTGTTAGAATATTATGGAGGAACTCAATTGCAGTCCAGACACGTGAGGAATAAACAATGTTTTCTACATAACAAAAAGATGGGAAGTTCGAAATTAAATACCGACCTGAGAACATAAAATACCAGAAAATGTTCTTCAAACAGCTCAGTACAGTCACAGTTCCTAGAACCACAGCTGCCGTTTTCTCACTGCAATATTTACTTTTGAGCTTCTGACAACAAATGGCCACAAACCGATCAAAGGTGAAAGTGACGGTGAACCAGACAGAACAGTCAGTAGTTGCATAAAGCAGGACGGCGTGGATATTACACACAGGGATGGACTTCAGGAAATAAAACTGCTCCCAGTAAACAATGGGAATGTGCCTCAGGATCAGGTCGAGGATAATAACCAGGAGATCAGTCACCGCCATGGCCACCAGGTAACGACTAACACATGGAGACAATCCACAATCTTTATAAAACAGGACGTAGATCGTTACTACATTAACTGTGAAGAAAGCAAACAAATAAAGTGTACATTAGCCGGGAGACAAACTTACTAGTTTGATTGTGGACCCAGTGAGATTTTCATGTGCCGCTATATTCAGATATTTATTAAAATAACTGAGCTGAACAAATAAAGGGGAAGGTTTAATATTTCAGAAAATGTGAAAAGGAACACAATAAACATAGCCGCCCCCCCCCCCCCAATCACACATAAGAACAGATAATTTCTAAGAATTTCCCACACACACTCACGGAGGGGAAACGTTGCCGACCTGAAGGATTGTCTCCTAGTTCCTCAAAGAGAAAGTGGAGGTTGGAAATGTATGCCTTTTAGTTGAAATTGTATTTGATCCTCTTCGTGAAGATACGTAAAAACAGGGAAAACATACTAGTCTCTTTAACTGTCTGAAGGGACTTCAAAACCTTGCTGGATTTCGATCCCTTCCCTCGGGATTTTATCTTTTGTTCAATTAATTGACGTCTGGCCAATCAAACATGATATCCATTATAAAATGTTCCAGATAATATCAGTTATACAATGCTCTAGAGAAGAATTATTCTCAAAAATTCAGGGAAATATCAGCTAGAGGGTGTTTCAGATCATGTCAGCTATCGAATTTTCCAGGGAATGTATCTTTTCAAATGATCCAGAGGAATGTTGTGTATGGAATGCTGTCGAGTCAGGGAGATCGACATCACAGAGAAAAGCTCCTCTGCCTTGTTGCACCTTTCTAAAACAACCACCGACCCATATTCTAAATGTAGTCCAGAACCAAGTAAAGCCCTCAGCAGGTGTCATATGAAGAGGAGCATTCTCGGTTTGTTAGAAATATGGGAACATTCAATTCAGGTGCATCTGGAGGTTACTTTACCCTTCAAAACTGTTCCACAGTTCAATATTTTTATGGCTGTTCTGATAGCGCCCTAAAGTCCACATTCCCATCTGCTCCCCAATAGCTCAATTGTTATTCATGAATCTATCTGTCTGTACCTCAGAGTTATTCAATGACTCTGCCTCTAGGCATTATTGTACCAAAGATTCACAACACCGAGAAATGAGGAATATCTTCATCTCTATAATAAATGGAAGATGTCCGTTTCAAAACAAAGTAAAAATTGTGCCCAGTGCTATTGTCTCATCACTTTGTAAGTTAGTTTTTGATTGGATACACTCCTTAAATATCTTGATGGCTGTTTCCTCTTCTCAGGTATGCCTTCTTTTTGACCAGAATAGAGATTTGCTGAGAGCAATGAAATATCTGCTTGAAATCGTGAAATATAGGAACGTAATTAGGCCTTTTGGCCCACCTCGCCTGATCCATTATTCAATCATCTGTGATATGATTTTCAACTACATTCTCCTGCATTCTCCCCATCATTGATTGATCTTTTTCCATTGTGTTTCCACATCCTTCTTTAAACAAGATGTTAGTTTCGGCCGACACGTTGGCACAGTGGTTAGCACTGCTGCCTCACAGCGGGTCAGATGTGCAGGTCAGGTGAATTGGCCATGCTAAATTGCCAGTAATATTAGGTAAGGGGTAAATGTAGGGGTATGGGTGGGTTGCGCTTCGGCGGAGCGGTGTGGACTTGTTGGGCCGAAGGGCCTGTTTCCACACTGTAAGTAATCTAATCTAGTCAATAACTGCAGTTCAGATGCCAACTCTTTTCAATCCTTCAAGACTGTGTTTCTCTGTGAAAACATGATCAGGAGAAAGTGAGGACTGCTGAGATCGGAGTCGGAAAGTGTGATGCTGGAAAAGCACAGCAAGTCAGCCAGCCTCTGAGGAGCAGTAGAGTGAACGTTTTGGGCATAAGACCTTAATCATGAATTTATTAAAACATGTTCAACTGAAAGTGACTGCAGTCTCCCAATTTCTCCAGAATGGAACCTCTGACATGACCTCCTTTTCCCACAACAGAGAATTCCTCCCCACCTACTCTGCCCAACTACCCTACCCGCCCCACCCAAAATTTACAACTCTGGGGGGCAGAGCCTTCCCCTTTTCGTGCACTACTCCCTTATGCTTTCCACTCCTTTTTAGAACAAGATCTCCATTAATACTGCAAGATTTGAAATAAATGGCATATCTGAAATAAGGCAAGTAACTGCGGCTGCTAGGCAACAGAAACAAAACTGTTCTGCTGAATGGCTAACAAACTTGAAACTTTTACTGTGATTTCTTCCCTCAGATGCTGCTCAATCTGCAGCATTTCACCAGCAATTTCTCTCCTTAAATATCTAATTTTCTGTTTATACCATTCACAAAATTTCCACTGAAGTTTTCACTGCGATATATAGTTCCCACCAACATATTCTTCTTGTTATTGTTTATAAACTCCATCCAAAGAGATTCAGTGGAATCGGAGTCCTGTGGACTATAGCACATTAATGTTAGATTCAGCAAGATGTTTCATGAGGTCCGTCTTGATGTCGAGACCATCACGGTGCCTCCTGCTCGTTTCTTCACAAGACGATGGTGAGATTTGCATTGGGTCTCCTTCATGCTAGTGGAGTGTAGAAGGACAATTACCTACCTAAAATGTTGTGCATTCCTTCCGAAGGCTGAGACTGTGCTAACCTGGGGTGCAAATTCAGAGCAGGCAGGCGTGGTGTGGTGTCCAGGCCTCCAAATCTAGTCCTGAGGCAAGAATATGTCTTGTCTGTGCACCTCCCCATGGTGAACGAGGTCCATGGCCCTGCGGTGTGAAGGGTGGGGATGGGGCATTTATTTGCCTTTGACTGCCACATACAGAGCAAATGTCAGGAAACATGTAGGGTAGCTCCACACCAACAGCTTTCAAAGGCAGCACTGGTACAAGATTCTGGTTAATTCCAGGAGCTTCGTTTAAGTGGTGATGTGCTCTAGGAATGGTGTGCAGTAACAAGTGGTGGAAAACCTACATGATTCCTGTAGTGAGGGCTGGAGAGCTTATCACTGTGTTTGATGAGATCTACTCTGCCTTATGGTGACAATCACTCTCCAAACTCAACTCAATTCACACATAAAAAAGGGGTAAGACTTGTGATGATATTGTCACTTTAGCAAGGTCATTTTCTCCCTGGGCTTTCAATAGTGGTCGTAAAGGAGGAGATGTAGAAGTGTTTAGTTAACAATGGTAGGGGAGTTGCCAGTACCCCAGCTCAGATTTTTTTTTCTAGTTTGGTTTATCAGTGGCAGACATAAGATGTCTCAGTCCAGGAAAGGTTCCAGGCTTCAGTGAATGATTACTAACTTGCTTTTCTCTCTGAAATCTCTTTGGAAATTGTTCCTTCTTGCCTGTAAGAATCTGTGTTTCATTTTACCTTTTTGGTGTACTTCTAGGATGCTACTGGATTAGAATGGCTCCTTAGTTAAGTTGTGGCATTGAGTCAGTTAAGTTTTCTAATCTTTATTCTTAATTCCATTTTATGTTGTTTGTGTTCCGACTGCAATTTTTAAATAGATTTTGTTTTGCTTGAAGTCAGAGTTTTGGATAATTTGGAAAAATGCTACAGGTTGTAGGGGGACTTGGATAAACTGAAGAATTGGGCTGAGAGGTGGCAAATGGAGTTCAATGCAGCTAAATGTGAGGTGATGCACTTTGGGAAGAATAACAGGATGGCAGAGTTCTTTGTCAATGGAAAGATTCTTGGTAGTGTGGATGTGCAGAGGGATCTTGGAGTCCATGTGCACAGATCCCTGAAAGTTGCCACCCAGGTGGATAGTACTGTTAAGAAGGCATACGGGTGTGTTAGGTTTCATTGGTAGAGGGATTGAGATCCGGAACCGCAATATTATGCTCCAACTATACAAAACGCTGGTGCAGCCACACTTGGAATATTGTGTATAGTTCTGCTCATCATATTTCAGGAAGGATGTGGAAGCATTGGAAAAGGAGCAGAGGAGATTTACCAGGATGTTGCCTGGTCTTGAGGGAAGGTCTTATGAGGAAAGGGTGAGAGACTTGGGTCTGTTCTAATTGGAAAGAAGGAGGATAAGGGGGGATTTGATAGAGGTATACAAGATGATCAGAGGATTAGATAGGGTAGACAGAGAAATACATTTTCCTAGGATGATGACATCAGCTTGTACGAGAGGGCATAACTACAAATTGAGGGGTGATAGATTTAAGACAAATGTCAGAGGCAAGTTCTTTATGCAGAGAGTGGTAAGGGCATGGAATGCCCTACCTGCTAAGATAGTCAACTCAGCCACATTAGGGAGATTTCAACAATCCTTAGATAAGCACATCAATGATTTTGGGATAGTGCAGGGGGACGAGTTAAGAATAGTTCACATCTCAGCGCAACATTGAGGACCGAAGGGCCTGTTCTGTACTGTATTGCTCTGTTTTATGTTCTAAGTTGTGTGATTTGACCAGCTGCATCACACCTGGAATATCTACTCCACATCTGCCTTTTAAATAAGAAACTGTTAAGGGCTTGGCAACTTGTAAAAATACTTTGAGCAATTTCTCTCCTTAAATATCTAATTTTCTGTTTATAACATGCACAAAGTTTCCACTGAAGTTTTCACTGCGATATATAGTTCCCACCAACATATTCATCTTGTTGTTGTTTATAAGCTCCATCCAAACAGATTCAGTGGAATAGGAGACCTGTGGACTGTAGTGAATTAATGTTAGATTCAGCAAGATGTTTCATGATCTTGATGTCGAGACCATCACGGTGCCTTCTGCTCGTTTCTTCACAAGACGATGACGAGATTTGCATTGGATCTCCTTCGAGCTAGTGGAGTGGAGAAGGACAATTACCTACCTAAAATGTTGTGCATGCCTTCAGAAGGCTGAGACTGTGCTAACCTGGGGTGCAAATTCGGAGTAGGCAGGCATGGTGTGGTGTCCAGGCAATAATATGTTTTGCCTGTGCACCTCCCCATTGTGAACGAGGTCCATGGCCATGCCTGCCCTGTGGTGGGAAGGGTGGGGGTGGGGCATTAATTTCCCTTTGCCTGCCACATACAGAGCAAATGTCAGGAAACATGATGCACTGAGTCGATGACCAAATGGGGGCTTTTGTCAGGATCAATTCCAATATTTGAATTTGGGTTTAGGGTTTTGGACACAGTGGTAATGACTAAGAGTTTTCTGGCTTTGGAAGAAGTGAGTTTCGGACTTTCACAAAAGGTAATCAAGTCAAAACAGACAAGCTTGAGTTGGGTTCTCCTTCATCTGTGAGGAAAGAAGAATTAGTTGCAACAAAACCACTTAAATTGGCTGGAAATATCATCAGAATCTTTTGAATTGATGAAAATTCAATTGCAAATAAAGTTACTTGAACATGAAAATGAATTGACACAGTTTGAATTACTATTATAGCAGAGGAAAGAGAAAAAGAACAAGTTGGCCTCGCAGAAAAAGAAAATAAAAAGAAGATGAAAGGTCATACAGAAGAAAGAGGGAAAGGAAGAAAGAGAGTTTGAACTTCAGAAATTGGCACTTGGACAGGAAATTCAGCATAAAAGGGTGGAGTTAAACATAAAGGTCGTCATGGTGAGGAAGATAGTGATGATGAGCAACTCCAAAGGTCTGGTGGCGATCTGTTTTAACATATCCAAATATTGCCTAAGTTTTATGAGAACATTGTTTTCATCTCATTTGAGAAAGTGGCTAAACCAATGCAGTGGTCAGTAACTACATGGGTTTTGTTGATACAACCAAAGCGGAAAAGGAGAACTAGTGAGGTATTTGCATCATTAACAGAGGAGGGACTTGGGGAGTATGAGGAGGTGAAGAAAGCCATTGTAAGTGCATATGAACTTGTGCCAGAAGCCTACAGATAGTATTTCAGGAATCTAAGGAGGGACCCTGGTCAGACACACATTGACTTTGAAAGAAGAAAAGTAATTTTGAGAGGTCAATAAGGGCATTAAAAGTAGATAAAACATATGACACTTTAAGACAGAAGTGATTATTTTGGAGGAGTTCAGAAATTCACTTCCTGAGATAGTGAGAACTTACGTGGAAAAGAAGAGTTAGAAGGCAAGATTAGCAGCTGGAATGGTTGATGATAAAGAGTTGATTCATAACTCAAAGTCTGGCTTTCAACATCAATTTCAATTATTGAGGGATAGAAATTGGGGAAAAAAGATCTATCTTCTCACAGTAAGAGAAAGGTAGATCTTGATGAAGATAATAAACATAGCGCATCACAGAGTAAAAGGGAAATCCATGAAGGGGAATGAGAAGTCCAAAAGCTCCGATGTTTTCACTGCAATGAAGTAGAGCAAGTAAAGTCACAGCTTTGGTGTGTTAGAAAAAGCACTGGGAAGACGAATGTAGAAAGAAAAGATAAGCCAGTGAATTTTGTCGAAATGGTAAAGGAAAGCACAGTGGAGGCTAAAAAGCTGCACCAGAATGCACAACCTGGTTGAAGGTTGGTTGAGGAGGAAGTGCCAGATCTTCTTAAATTATTCACTTGCGAAGCTATGGTTTACTTAGCATAGGCCAGGAGGAGCACATAGAAAAGTTATGGTATAAGAGATGCAGGATCATGTCATTCTTTGATGTTGTCAGATGAGGTGATATGTAGCTCAGAAAGAATATTGCCAGAAAAAATGCAATTCATGTTGAGTTACGACAAGCTCCATTATGCAGAGTGAAGTTAGAATGTCCAGTCAAAAGTGTAGAAGAAGTGGTAGGAGCATTGGAAAAACTCTCAGCTCCAGGAATACAATTTGTCCTTGATAATTATATAGCTGGGACACAGATAAGAGTGCTGCCTACTGTGGTTGAAATGCCTGCAGAAAATCAGGCAATTGAGGTATTACAGGAAGGATAGCCTGGACATTTTTCCTGACTGTGCGGTAATAGGTCGCAACACCACCAGTTGAAACAGGGGAAGAAGTCAAAGAATACAGATTAGCAAGTTGAGGTAAAATAATCTGAAACCATGTTTGATAGAATGTTTGAGACAAGACAGGAACAGGTGAAAGGCAAAGTGGATACTTTTATTCAGAGAAATTAACTGAGTCAGAACAGAAAGAAGGAAAACTGAAGCGATTGTATGAAAAAGCGTATACAGAAGAAAAATCTGAGTATATCCCAGATTGCTACTGTCTTAAAAATGATGTCTTGATGAGGACTTGGAGACCATCATATTTTCACACAGATGAGAAATGGGCAGATGTTCATCAAGTTCTATGGCCAGTGGGGAATAGAAAGGAAGTATTGTGGGTCATGCATGAATTACCAGTATGAGGTCATTGAGGGGTAAGAAAATCTCAAGCTAAAATAGAAAATAATTTTTACTGGACTGGACAGCAAAAGGGTGTAGTTTAATTTTCCCAGATGTTTCATAAATGTCAGGCATTTGGAAAACTACAGGCAGTAATAAAACCCACAGCTTTCATACCCATCCCTGCATTTGAGGAATCTTTTATAAAAGTCTTAATTGATTGCACAGGATCCCTACCTAAACCTAAAACCTAATCAGTGCTTGTGAGCAATATTGAATGCGTCCACTTGATTTCCAGAGGCAATTCCATTCCACAATATCACAGCTAAGAGGATTGTAGAAGAGTTATTCAAATTTTTCACAAGATACAGAAAACCGACAGAGATGCAATCAGATTAAGAATCAATTTTTTGCATAAAATGATTTAAGGAAGTTATGGACTGTTGACGAATAAAACAGTTCCAATCCACTGCGTACCATCCAGAATCACAGAGAGCACTAGAGAGGTGGCATCAGATGTTAAAGACCATGTTAACGGCTTATGGTCAAGGCTATCCAGATGATTGGGATAAAGCAATATCATTCTACTTTCTGTTCTTGCAGATGTGCCAAATGAATCAACCAAACGCAGTTCATTTGAATTAGTTTTTGGACATGGAGTGAGAGGATCAATAAAATTAGTTAAGAAGAAATTAGTGAGTCAGAATTCAGGGACCACATATTTGGACTACCCGTCAAATTTTAGGGAACATTTAAATAGAGCGGCAGACTTGGCTAGACAGTATTTAAAATATCACAGAATTGGATGAAACAGGAAGGGTACAAAATATCAAAAACTTGCAATTTTGCTAATTGAGATAAAGTGTGCATGTCACTTCAACTGAACATTTAAAAGCAAGATTAGTGGACCTCATCAAGTCGAAAGGAGATTGATTGAAGTGAATGATTTGATAAGACTTGAGATAGGAAGAACTCTTATGGATAATCTCATGTGATTATGCTCAGAAAGTACTTTGAAAGAGAAGGAAAGCAAAAGGAGAATTTATTACTGGTTACAACTATTATGGACAAGGCCAGGTCCCCTCAAAACATTTCAAGAAAGTAGCCCAGGCCCTAACTTTGCTAGTTGTTTTAAGGAGGTATAATGCAGATATTCCATGAGGGATGCAGTTGGTCAAACCTCTTAGTTTTTAAACAAAGCAGAATTTATTTACACGATTCCTGAATGAAACTCGCACAGAAGAGAACGGAATACCAAATAACTTAACCTAAAACCCAAAATATTACCCGAACTTTAGATTAGATCTGCTACAGTATGGAAACATGCCCTTTGGCACAACAAGTCTACACCGACCCTCCAAAGTGTAACCCACCCAGATCCATTTCCCTCTGACGAATGCACCATGGCAATTCACCTAACCTGCACATCTTTGGACTGTGGGAGGAAGCCCACATAGACACGGGGAGAATGTGCAAACTCCACACAGACAGTCGCTCGAGGCTGAAATCAAATGTAGGACCCTAGTACTGCGAGGTAGCAATGCTAACCACTGAGCTACCGTGCCACCCCAAGCTTAATGACCCTGCTCCCAATACTTGCAGCAATCCCCATAAACACCCCTTGGCAGAAAAGGTAAAATCAAACATAGGATCTTATCGAAGAGAAGTCAGAGACAGAATAACAACCTGCTTCGTTGGGTCCAACAGCTTTACTCCACTACTGCTCAAACCCAAACCAAAGCAGAGAAAAGCTGAGCTACAAGAGAGGAAGTGCTGAATGTCCTGAAATGCATGAAGATGGATAAATCCCCAGGACCTGATCAGGTGTACCCGAGAACTCTGTGGGAAGCTACAGAAGTGATTGCTGGGCCTCTTATTGAAATATTTGTATCATCAATAGTCACAGGTGAGGTGCTGGAAGACTAGAGGTTGGCTAACACGGTGCCACTGTTTAAGAAGGGTGGTGAGGACAAGCCAGGGAACTATAGACCAGTGAGCCTGATATCAGTGGTGGGCAAGTTGTTGGAGGGAATCCTGAGGGACAGGATGTACATGTATTTGGAAAGGCAAGGGCGGATTAGGGATAGTCAACATGGCTTTGTGCGTGGGAAATCATGTCACACAAACTTTTGAGTTTTTTGAAGAAGTAACAAAGAGGATTGATGAGGGCAGAGCAGTAGATGTGATCTATATGGACTCCAGTAAGACATTCGACAAGGTTCCCCATAGGAGACTGATTAGCAAGGTTAGATCTCATGGAATACAGGGAGAACTAGCCATTTGGATACAGAACTGGCTCAAAGGTAGAAGGCAGAGGGTGGTGGTGGAGGGTTGTTTTTCACACTGGAGACCTGTGACCAGTGGAGTACCACAAGGATCGGTGCTGTGTCCTCTACTTGTTGTCATTTACATATATGATTTGCATGTCAGTATAAGAGGTATAGTTAGTAAGTTTGCAGATGACACTGAAATTGGAGGTGTAGTGGACAGCGAAGAGGGTTACCTTCAGATTACAACAAGATCTTGACCAGAAGGGCCAATGGGCTGAGAAATGGCAGATGGAGTTTAATTCAGATAAATGCGAGGTGCTGCATTTTGGGCAAGCAAATCTTAGCAGGACTTATACACTTAATGGTAAGGTCCTATGGAGTGTTGCTGAACAAAGAGACCTTGGAGTGCAGGTTCATAGCTCCTTGAAAGTGGAGTCGCATGTAGATAGGATAGTGAAGAAAGTGTTTGGTATGCTTTCCTTTATTGGTCAGAGTCTTGAGTACAGGAGTTGGGAGGTCATGTTGCAGCTGTACAGGACATTGGTTAGGCCACTGTTAGAATATTGCATGCAATTCTGGTCTCCTTCTTATTGGAAAGATACTGTGAAACTTGAAACGGTTCAGAAAATATTTACAAGGATGTTATCAGGGTTGGACGATTTGAGCTATAGGGAGAGGCTGAACAGGCTGGGGCTGTTTTCCCTGGAGCGTCGGAGGCTGAGGGGTGACCTTATAGAGGTTTACAAAATTATGAGGGACATGGATAGGGTAAATAGACAAAGTATTTTCCCTGGGGTCAGAGAATCCAGAACTAGAGGGCATAGGTTTAGGGTGAGAGGAGAAGGATATAAAAGAGACCTAAGGGGCAATTCTTTCACACAGATGGTGGCATGTGTATGGAATGAGCTGCCAGAGGAGGTGGTGGCGGTTGGTACAATTGCAACATTTAAGAGGCATTTGGATGGTCATATGAATATGAAGGGTTTGGAGGGATATGGACCATGTGCTGGCAAGTGGAACTAGATTGGGTTGGAATATCTGGCTGGCATGGACGGGTTGGGCCAAAGGATCTGTTTCCATGCTGTACATCTCTATGACTCTATGACTCTATAACTGCCCACTCTCCTTTCATTGGACAAGTGTTCCTTTTTAAAATGTGAAAGTCTTCTGCCTGAGGCAGTATCTGTTGGCTATTATCAAATTGACCCTAAAACCCTTCAACTTCAGACTTTTTGGAGTATGTGTCATTTACGACCCCTCTGAAGAAAATCCAAGGACAGTATAACCTAGTTAAAGGAGCAGCTTCGTCGCACAGCACAGTGTGAAGAACAAAGTTCAGATGATTCGGTATTGGACATTGCTCAAATTAAATTGGACAATAAGGAAATGATCAAAAATTAGCATAAATGATTGCGTTACATTCCAGAGATGAATAAAAATGACTGTTGATAACGCATGAGATATATATGGAAATTTGCTGGGAAGTACTAACCTAATTATACATGAAGTAGTGGTAGGAAATGCTGATCTGATTAAGTAAATTCTTTATGGATTTTACCTCTAATGTTGGCACAATTTCAGAAAGAGATTGAATTCTCCAAGAGAACACAATGAAATTGAGTTGGAGTAAGTGGAGTTCACCCATAGTAATGCTCTCAGCAATGATGTGTAGACTATCACAAAGTCAATACAGTTAAAAGTCTGATTCTTATCAGACCTCATGTTCAGAAGACTGTGTTGAGAAGGTGAGACAGACAATGTATATTTACAAATTAGACATACTGGCAGGTCTCATCCAAAACAGTGAAGACAATTTTGAATTTCCTAATACTAAACAGACTGTAACAATTTAACATCAAGCAATTTGGTATGAAAAATACGTTGGCCACATTTCAAAGACTAACAAATAAATACATGACCCAATTGCGTGTTATACATTGAGGGCCTGGTGATTTTCTTTTTGTCACGTATGGTAGAGACATTTGCAACATTTATCAAAATCATTCGATAAACTTTGGGAGATAGACTTGCAAATTGGTTTAATTATGAACAACTGGAGAGGGTTTGGATTATAAACAGAGAGAGACAGAGACAGACTAAGGATCGTCTCTTGGATAGATGTAATGATGTGTTTGAGATTTAGTGTGATCTGTAATTGGCAGTGAGGTCAACAGATTCTTGGCACGACAAAACTGGATGTGACAGTTCATGTTGTAAACAGCAGGTGAGTTTATTTGCTGAATTATAGTCTGGAGGTAAATGAAAATATTGGTCATATATAGTCAGGGGTTAGGGCCAAATGGATCAGCACTCTCTGTTTCAGCAGATATCAGCCAGGGATGAGATGGAGTCATGGAATCATCAAGTAACATAGTATTGACACTCTTTCCCCTCTCATCTTAAAATTATGCTCTCTAGTTTTGGACTCCACTACTCTGAGAAACAAATTTAGCTCTTCACTCTGTCCATGCAAATCAGTATTTTATAAACTTCCATTAGTTCACCCCTCAGTCTCCAAGTTCCAGGGTAAAAAGTCCCGACCTATTCAGCCTCTCAAGCCAGAGAAAGAGAATGGAGTTTGTAACTTTACTGGATGCCAATGACTTTCATGTTCTCAATATGTAAATGACAATAACAGTAATACAATGAATAATGATTAACAGGTGAAACCGAGCAGCTTGATATTGAGATCCAAGAGAGACAATGCCAAAAGCAAAGAGGAAGAGAGTGAATGTACAAGTTCACGAACACAATTAGTCACAATTAGTACATGAATAATGGGATTCAGCATCTGAGCAGCAACAGTAACATCACCAGTAACTGAAAAGAACATTCTGTAAAGTAAATATGCTTTACATAAATAATAATTGAACAGTGAGACTTACCAGGGGCACCAACAATAGCCAGGATAGGATAATAAAAACATTGAAGAATATAAAGTGAATATCTGATCTTTACTTGTAATGACCACCAATCCAAAAATGTAAACAGATAGTAAAGATAAAATGATAAACTTCTGTCCATTGTTGTAGCATTCCAGTCTATTGCTCTTGGATTCTGATGCATTGTTGCAATCTTCCAGCCTGTTGTTCTCAGATTCTGATTCTTCTCTCCCTCTGTCTGGTGCCACTAATCTCTGTTAATGCTGCAGGTGATGTCCCTGCAGATTCTATGGGATAACACATTGAAAGGAGCCTCTCATTAATAAAAGAGGGAAACCTCCATTGAGACAGTTCAGAACCACAGAGACTTACCTTTATCACAGTGACTGAACAAACAGTTTCAGTTAACTCCTTTTAATCCAAGAGTTTCAGACTGCCAATAAGTCAAAAAATATGGACTGTACAAACGTTGATCAAAGAAATGCTGGAAGTGGCTGAGCAATTGATCATGATCTTTCAATCCTCATTTTGTATGAGAATAGTGTCACAGGACTGCAGCATTGCACATGTTACCCTCATTTATAAAAGAAGGCAGTGATAAAGCCTGGAAAGATAGACCTGCTGCATAAAGTTACTGGTGGATAAATGTATAATACTGCCAGAATGGTTAACTACCCTGTTATCATATCCTTTTAGAACCTTGATCCATCATTCAGAACATTGAGAGTCTTCCCAGGAGCAGAAGTAAGCCATTTTGTCCCCATCTGCTGGTTACAGTGGGCTAAGAGGAGGCCATTCAGTTCACACAAACCTATTACCACCAGAAGAGCAGGACACTTGGAATATTAGTACATTTTGCAAAGAAAATTATTTATGAACATAGCGATGTGGGCTGCAGCTGTACAGGATACAGGTTTCATTTCTGGATCTGAGAAGGCTTGGACCATCACTGATATAGTTCAATCTTGCTTCACTCAACATGCTCTGTGGAAGAAGAACCATTATGCAATGAAGTTTGCATGAATAGGACATGATCATTATGAATCATTCATGATCCTGAAGAGTCTCAACAAGGTGCATGCTGAGATGATTGAGAATTTAGATTTAGAATTTATTGTCATGTGTACAGTGATACAGTAATGCAGTGAAAAGTACACAATGTCGCCATTCTCCACACCATTTTGGGTCAAAAGGCACCTAGGAACAAAAATCTTAGGTCTTAAGTTGGAAAATAAAGAGACAAACTTGGAAGTTAAATATTACAGTAAGTCTTAGCATGAAGCAGAAATATAAAGAAATAAAATTAAAAGTTCAGTTGTCCTCCTTACATGTTCATCCATCTCTGCGAAATCTATGTCTGCATGCTGTCAATGCTGCCACAGATTGCGGGGGACCACCTTCACCTCCATTTAGGTCTCCCTCTTCCAGCATTGACTTCTATCTCTGACTGTCCAAGTGCTAATTCAGGCCTCCAGCTGCTTCCATGCACCAGACCCAACAAAAGTGCTGTGCCTTCACTACTATTGCCTCCTTGAACAGTTGTCTTCAGAAGGTCAGTAAATAGAAGAAATGAATTGAGCTCCAGAAGTTTTTGGTTGATGACAGACTGGAATTTCTAGGAAAGAGAGGAAAATGGAGTTGAGACAACAGGGAACATTAGCCATGATGTTTTGGATTGGTGGAGCTGGTTCGGGGGGCTAAGTGACCCACATTTGCTCCTAAATCATCTGTCGTAGTGTCTTTCAACGATATAAACCTTCAACTCCCCCTCCCACTCCATCCAAGGCCCGAAAGGATCATTTCAAATCCAGCAGAGATTTTCTTGAACATCCACCCACCTCATTTACTCGATCCACACTTTCAATGTGGTATCCTCCACATTGGAGAGACCAAGTGCCAACTCGTGGAGTGATTCAGAGAACACCTCTGTTTCACAACCATTTCCAACCCCCACCCCACACTACTCCAATAATATGCAAATTCTGGCCCTCCTCTAAACAACAAATCAAAGCCACCTGCCAAATGGAGGAAGAATGTCTCATCTTCTGTCTCAGGACCCTACAACCACAGGGCATAATCATTGACTTCACAGTTTCCAAGTGTCCCCATCCCCCACCTCATCCCTGTTCCAACTCTCCAAATTAGCACAGCCCTCTTGTCCTGATTGACCTGCCCAACTTTCTTCCTACCTTTCTTATCTTGGCCCCCTTATCCCTTCATATTCCGAATGAAGGGCATATGCCTGAAACATCAACTTTCCTGCTTCTCAGATACTGCCTGACCTGCTTTGCTTTGTTCAGCAGCACACTTTTCATCTCATTACCTGCTGTACCTGCATGCAAGTTTTTTGAGATATGCATGACATGCAGATCCTTCTGCACCTAAGTACTCTAAAGTTGCTCTTCATTGAGATAATAATTTGCCTTACTATTACACTGACCAAAATCGTTAACTCCATGTTGAAATTTGCTGCCAAATGTTAGCTCATTCACCTAACCTATTGAAATCCATTTGCAAATTTCTCATGTCTTCATTGCAAACTGACTTTTCCACATATTTTGTCTGTGGTACATACTATCCCCTCATTCAAGTAACATAAAAGATTGCAAATAATTAGGGTCTAAGGACCAATCTCTGTGCTACCTCACAAGTGGCCAACCAGAAAATGATGTACACTGCAATTATCCTAATGAGATGAGCCGGCACTATTTTGTTTGAATAATTAAACAAAATCGATTCAATGCCTTTCCTCTGGGACTCTGAGTTTTCTATTAAGTCTGCTCCCCGTTCATGAGACTAGCAGCAGCACAGCATGCATGAGCCCCCGGCTGCCCCCAAACCCCGTCCAACTTTGCCCCCCCCACCGACCCCCAACACTGCACTCCCCTGCCCGCCCCCCATCCACTCCCAACACTGCCCCTCGCCCGTCCCATCCACCCCAACACGCTCCCCCACCCACCCCTAACACCGCCTCCCCCAACCCTGTCTGCCTCCAACACCGCACCCTTTGCCTACCCCCCCATACACCCCCAATACCGCCCTCTACCCATCCCCAACACTGTCCCTCACCCGCCCCGTCCACCCCAACACGCTTCCCCACCCACCCCCAACACCACCTCCCCCCAACCCTGTCCGCCTCCAACACCGCACCCCCGCCTGCCCCCCATATCCAATACCGCCCTCCACCCATCTCCAACACTGCCCCTCACCCACCCTGTCTACCCCAACATGCTCCCACACCCACCCCAACACCGCCTCCCCCACAACCCCGTCTTCCTCCAACACCACCCCCTGCCCCCAAACCCCATCCAACACCGTCCATCCACCCCCCCGCCTGTCCCCCAAGCCCTGAAGAACATTGCCGCCGCCCCGTCCGTCCCCAAAACCACCCCTCCATCTGCACCCAACACTGCCCCCCATGTGCCCCTGCCCCCTCTCTGGGGCAGCCAGACTGGACAACAACAATAAGACTGCTGCTGCTGCTACATCCTTTTAGGAGGTGAGTCTCTAAATAGCACACACACACACACACCTTTTGACGGGTTCCACCTCTGCCCTGTACAGATCAATGTTAAAGAGATTACCTGGGGAAGGAGGTTTTAGGGTACATGCCTGTATAGAACTCCAGTGAAAGCGTGGGAGAGAGAAGGAGTGGAGGACAGTTATTTAGGACAGTGTCTGGGCTCCCATCAGTCCAGGACTGTTCTCGGCAGCATTTTTATTCACTGTAGACAAAAGATGCAATCAGTGTTGGGCACATGTCTTTGATGTAATGTTTCTGGCGGGAGTGCTGCTTCGGATAATCTGATTTTGGGATCATTTGTATTCAGACAATTGAGGTTCCTCTGTATCTACTCCATTGCACTGCATTTCTTTGATTCACCAATCCTCTATTTCAGCGAATAATGTACTCCTAACTCCGTGTGCTCTATTTTACAGATTAATCTTATGCACAGCACCTTATTCAATATTTTTTGGAATTCCTGAAATATTACATCTCCAGAATCCCCATTATCCACCTTGCTTGTTGCATCTTTGAAGAAATCGAGCAAACCATTCAAACATGATTTGTCTTTCAAATAACCATGCCGACTCTGATGGATTTTGGTTTAACTGTATAAATCTCCTGTGATTAATTTCTTGATAATGGATTCTAAACAATTGCCTTAAATCCCAGTAGTTTTCTCACTACATCTTATTCCCTCATGAAGCTGGTTATTCCATGTTCTTCCCTTTCTATAATCTCTACCTTCCCTTTCAATTCCTGTGTAATGGGCAGAAGGTTTTAAAAGATCTGCTTCATTTGCTATGTAAGATGCATCAGTGGCTAAATGGACTCATTCTATTCCTGATGTACACACTCAATGTGCTAAATAGTGTTCGTGATTTGGAGATGCCAGTGTTGGACTTGGGGTGTACAAAGTTAAAAATCATACAACACCAGGTTATAGTCCAACAGGTTTAATTGGAAGCACTAGCTTTCGGAGCATCGCTCCTTCATCAGCTGGTTGTGGAGTATAAGATCATAAGACACAGAATTTACAGTAAAAGTTTACAGGGTGACGTAACTGAAATTATATATTGAAAAAGATCTGGATTATTTGTTAAAATTAGATTACTTACAGCGTGGAAACAGGCCCTTCGGCCCAACAAGTCCACACCGAGACGTCGAAGCACAACCCACCCAGACCCATTCCCCTGCATTTACCCCTTCATCTAACACTGCGGTCAATTTAGCATGGCCAATTCACCTAACCTGCACATTTTTTTTTGGATTGGTGGGGGGGAAACCGGAGCACCCGGAGGAAACCCACGCAGACACGGGGAGAATGTGCAAACTCCACACAGAGAGTCACCTGAGGAGTCACCTGTCTATTTGCCCTATCCATGTCCCTCATAATTTTGTAAACCTCTGTAAGGTCACCCCTCAGCCTCTGACGCTCCAGGGAAAACAGACCCAGCTTGTTCCGCCTCTCCCTCTAACTCAAATACTCCAACCCTGGCAACAAGCTTGTAAATCTTTTCTGAACCCTTTCAAATTTCACAACATCTTTCTGATAGGATGGAGACCAGAATTGCACACAATATTCCAACAGTGGCCTAACCAATGTCCTGTACAGCTGCAACATGACCTCCCAACTCCTGTACTCAATACTCTGACCAATAAAGAAAAGCATACCAAATGCCTTCTTCACTATCCTATCTACCTGTGACTCCATTTTCAAGGAGCTATGAACCTGCACTCCAAGGTCTCTTTATTCAGCAACACTCCCTAGGACCTTACCATTAAGTGTATAAGTCCTGCTAAGATTTTCTTTCCCAAAATGCAGCACCTTGCATTTATTTGAATTCAACTCCATCTGCCATTTCTCAGCCCATTGGCCCATCTGCTCAAGCTCCTGATGTAATCTGAGGTAACCTTCTTTGCTGTCTACTACACCTCCAATTTTGGTGTCATCTGCAAACTTACTAACTATACCTCTTCAGCTCATATCCAAATCATTTATATAAATGACAAAAAGTAGAGGACCCAGCACCAATCCTTGTGGCACTTCACTGGTCACAGGCCTCCAGTTTGAAAAACAACCCTCCACCACCACCCTCTATCTTCCACTTTTCAGCCAGTTCTGTATCCAAATGGCTAGTTCTCCCTGTATTCCATGAGATCTAACCTTGCTAATCAGTCTCCCATGGGGAACCTTGTCGAACGCCTTACTGAAGTCCATATAGATCATATCTACCACTCTGCCCTCATCAATCCTCTTTCTTACTTCTTCCAAAAACTCAATCAAGTTTGTGAGACATGATTTTCCACGCACAAAGCCATGATGACTATCCCTAATCAGTCCTTGCCTTTCCAAATACATGTACATCCTGTCCCTCAGGATTCCCTCCAACAACTTGCCCACCACCGACATCAGGCTCACTGGTCTATAGTTCCCTGGCTTGTCTTTACCGCCCTTCTTAAACAGTGGCACCACGTTTGCCAACCTCCAGTCTTCCGGCACCTCACCTGTGACTATTGATGATACAAATATCTCAGCAAAAGGCCCAGCAATCACTTCCCTAGCTTCCCACAGAGTTCTAAGGTACACTTAATCAGATCCTGGGGATTTGTTGACTTTTATGCATTTCAAGACATCCAGTATTTCTGCTGTAATATGGACACTTTTCAACAAGTCACCATCTAATTCCCTGCATTCTGTGTCTTCCATATCCTTTTCCATAATAAATACTGATGCAATATATTCATTTGGGCAGCAGGGTGGCACAGTAGTTAGCACTGCTGCCTCTCAGCGCCAGAGACCCGGGTTCAATTCCTGCCTAAGGCAACTGAGATACAGAGGGTTGGTGGTTACAATCATTTAACAATTAGCAAACTGTTAATTAGAATATAATGAGTAAGTGGGCACTCAGTGCAGTCACTGGCCCCAGTCACGTAGTGTCTGGACAGTGCTGGTTAGTCGTTGATTATCAAAGTTAGTATAACAATACATTCTTGTAAAAGAAGAATATTCCAACGCTGGGAAAGGGTTCACTTTCAGCTGCTAGTACAGCTGTGAGGTCAGCCACTTCACTGAGCCTGGGAACGTACAAGCAGGCATTAACATGAAAATTAAAATGGATTCCAGGCTTTTAATGTATGACAAGATGGCTGCTTTTGTTATAATAAATCTCCCACAGAGGGTCTGCATGAGTGCATGGGTCTGTAAGAGTGTATTTAAGAGTGTCTGTGTGTGTGTCTGTGTGTGTGTAGTGCAGTGGGATCACCTATAGTGTGACATGAGCCTAAGGTCCTGGTTGAGGCCATCCCCATGGGTACCAAACTTGACTATCAGCCTCTGCTCGGCCACTGTCCATGTTGCCTGTCCCAAAGTCTGCCTTGAAGGATGGACACCCAAAGGTTTGAGGAAGAATGTCCCAGACCGCTGAAGTGTTCTCCAACTGGGAGGGAACAATCCTGTCTGGGAAGGAACACTCTTGTCTGGTGATTGTTATGCAGTGTCCATTCATCCGTTGACGTAGCCTCTGCTTGGTTTCGCCAATGTACCATGCCTCAGGTCATCCTTGCCTGCAGCGTAAGAGATAGATAGCGTTGGCTGAGTCGCACAAGAACCTGCCACGTACATGGTGGGAGGTGTCCCCACATGTAATGGTGGTATCCTTGTCCACACCCTGACGTGTATTGCAGCATCTACCATGACAGGGTTGTATGGTGTCATCCTGGAAGCCAAGCAGTTTGCTATGAGAAATGATCTGTTTGAGGTTTGGTGATTGTTTAAAGGTGAGAAGTGGAGGCGTGGGGAAGGTCTTGGTGAGATGCTCATCATCATTGATAATGTGTTGCAGGCTGCGAAGAACATGGTGTAGTTTTTCAGCTCCTGGGATAGACTGGGCAACGAAGGGTACCCTGTTGGATGCAGCCAGCTCATGTCTGTCTCCTGAGGAGGTTATGATGGTTTCTCACTGGGTCACGGCAGAACTGGTGGTTGCTGAGTTGAACATTCTTATGAAAGCAACCTTGGGCATTTCCAGATGCCCGTCATGTTTTTCCTCATCTGAACAGATCCGGTGTATGCGTAAGCTTGTCCATAGGGGGTGGCTGTTTTCATATGTTTCAGGTGGAAGCTGGAGAAGTGTAGCATCGTGAGGTTATCTGTGGGTCGCGGTAGAGTGAGGTGCTGAGGTGCCCATCCTTGATGGAGATGCATATGTCCAAGAATGAGACACATAGTGGAAAGTAGTCTACTACCACCATGGTTTGGCCACATTTAAAATACTGTGTACAGTTCTGGTCGCCACATTACCAAAAGGATGTGGATGCTTTGGAGAGGGTGCAGAGAAGGTTTATGAGGATGTTGCCTGGTATGGAAGGTGCTAGCTATGAAGAGAGGTTGAGTAGGTTAGGTTTATTTTCACTAGAAAAAAGGAGATGAGGGGGGACCTGATTAAGGTTTACAAAATCATGAAGGGTATAGACAGGGTGGATAAAGACAAGCTTTTTCCCAGGGTGATGGATTCAATAACCAGAGGTCACACTTTCAAGGTGAGAGGTGGAAAGTTTAAGGGGGATACACACAAAGGGTGGTGGGCATTTGGAACACATTGCCAGCAGAGGTAGATGCAGGCACGGTAGATTCATTGAAGATGCACCTGGACAGATGCATGAGCAGGTGGGGAGCAGAGGGTTTCAAATGCTTAGGAATTAACTGACAGGTATAGACAGTTATTTGGATTGACTCAGGCTCGAAGGGCCGAAGGGCTTGTTCCTGGGCTGTAAATTTTCTTTGTTCTTTGTTCTATTACTACACCTGCATTTTTGTGGCTATTTGATGTTCATGACCCACTCTCACTAGAATCCTTACATACAGATGAGGAAGGACACCACTTCGACTGGGACAAGACATCCATTCTAGGATAAGCCAAACAGAGACACACATGAGATTTCCTGGAAGCATGGTATTCCAACCGGAACTCTATATACAAATATATTAAGTTGGATCCCATTTACCACCCCCTGAGAAAAAGAACAGGAAATGACATCACCACATGAAATGCCATCACCAACCCAAGGAAACCCAAACATATAAATAGAAAGTGGGCTACATGACCAGTGCTTCATCTGGAGGTTCACTGAAGATGTTACCTAATATGGTGACAAAATGTTTGAAAATGAACCTTTCAGCTCAGCGAGCAAACCTACATCTAGAACTTACACAATAAATGGTAAAGTCCTCAGAGTGTTGCTGAACAAAGAGACCCTGGACTGCAGGGTCATAGTTCCTTGGAAGTAGAGTCACATGAAGAAGATATATGGCATGCTTTCCTTTATTAGTCAGATCATTGAGTATAGGAGTTGGGAGGTCATGTGCTGGCTGTACAGGGCATTGGTTAGGCCACTTTTTGAATATAGCATGCAATTATGGTCTAATTCCTATCTGAAGGATGTTGCAAAACTTGAAAGGATTCAGAAAAAAATTACAAGGATGCTGCCAGGGTTGGAGGATTTGAGCTATAGGGAGGGATTGAATAGGCTGGGGCTGTTTTCCTTGAAGCATTGGAGGCTGAGGGTGACCTTATAGAGGTTATATTAAATCATGATGGGCATAGATAGGATAAATAGACAAGGTCTTTTCCCTGGGGTGGGGAGTCCAGAACTAGAGGGCATAGGTTTAGGGTGAGAGGGGAAAAGATATAAAAGGGACCTAAGCAGCAACGTTTTCACATCGAGGGTGGTACATGTATGGGATGAGCTGCCAGAGGAAGTGGTGGAGGCTGGTACAATTATAGCATTTAATTATACCATCTGGATTGGTATATGACTAGGAAGAGTTTAAAGGGATATTGGACAGGTGCTGGCAAATGGGACCAGATTAGATTGGGGTATTTGGTCGGCATGGACGAGTTAGACCAAAGGGCCTGTTTCAGTGCTGTACATCTCTATGATTCTACATTAGTGTCTGCATCTTCAGCAGTTTCATCCATGACTTTCCCTCCATGCTAAGCTTGAAAGTGGGGATGTTCACCAATGGTTGCAGAATTTTTTTTTAAGATTCCCTACTTTGTGGAAACAGGCTGTTTGACCCAACAAGTCCACATCGACCCTCCGGAGAGTAACCCACCCAGTGCCATTTCCCTCTGACTAATGCACCTATCACTACGGGCAATTTAACGTGACCAATTCACCTGATCTGCACATCTTTGGACTGTGGGAAGAAACGGGAGCACCCAGAGGAAACCCACACAGACACAGGGAGAATGTACAAACTCCACACAGACAGTTGCCCGAGGCTGGAATCGAACCTGGAATCCTGGTGCTGTAGGCAGCAGTGCTAACCACTGAGCCAACGTGCGGCCCTATGTTCAGCACTATTTACGACTCATTGAAACTGAAGCAGTCCATGTTCAAATGCAACAAGATGTGGGCAATATCCAGGCTTGAGCTGACAAATAGCAAGAAACATCTGTACCACACAAATGCCAGTCTATGAACTTCACCAATAATATAAAAACAATGACTGCAGATGCCGGAAACCAGATTCTGGATTAGTGGTGCTGGAAAAGCACAGCAGTTCAGGCAGTATCCGAGGAGCAATAAAATCGGCATTTCGGGCCCTTCATCAGGAATCCTCGCCTTCCAGGACCTCTCCATCCCCATTAATGACAACCAACTTGACACCGACATATTTTAGAAACCCACCGACTCCCACAGCTACCTGGATTACACCTCTTCCCACCCTACCTCCTGCAAAAATGCAAACCCTTTTTCCCAATTCCTATCACTCCTGTACTTACTGACGGACCCTGTCCCATTCACCCATTACCCTGCACTCACTCACCTACACTGTCCACTTCACTCAACACCCCTATAATCTTTGACCTATGCTATCCTGTTCACCCATTACCCCTATACTCACTGACCTCCAGTGTCCCGTTCACCCATCACCCCTTTACTCACTGATCTTCACTGTTCCGTTCACCTATCCCCCCTGTACTTACTGACGAATACTCTCCCGTTCACACATCACCCCTGTACTCACTAACCTACACTGTACCATTCACCCATCACCCCTTTACTCACTGACCCACACTGTCCCATTTACCCATTACCCCTTTACTTACTGACCTGCACTGTCCCATTCACCCACTACTCCTGTATCCACTGACCTACACTGTTGGATTCACCTATCACTCCTGTACTTACTGACGGACGCTGTCCCATTCACCCATTACCCTGCACTCACTCACCTACACTGTCCACTTCGTTCAACACCCCTATAATCTTTGACTTATGCTATCCTGTTCACCCATTACCCCTATACTCACTGACCTCCAGTGTCCCATTCACCCATTAAACCTGTACTCACTGACCTGCACTGTCCCTTTCACTTATCACTCCTGTACTTACCAACGAACCCTGACCCATTTCCCCATCACTCCTATACTCACTGACCTACACTGCCCGTTCACCCATCACCCCTGTACTCACTGACCTACACTATCCTGTTCACCCATCACCCCTGTACTCACTGACCTACACTATCCTGTTCACCCATCACCCCTGTACTCACTGACCTACACTGCCCGTTCACCCATCACCCCTGTACTCACTGACCTACACTGTCCTGTTCACCCATCACCCTGTACTCACTGACCTGCACTGTCCTGTTCACCTATCACTCCTGTACTTACTGTTGAACCCTGTCCAGTTCACCCTTCACCCCTGTACTCACTGAGCTACACCGTCCCGTTCACTCATTACCCCTGTACTCACTGACCTACACTGTCCCATTCACCCATTACCCCTGTACTCACTTACCTACACTGTCCTGTTCACCTGTCACTCCTGTACTCACTGATGAACCCTGTCCCATTCACCCATTACCCTGTACTCACTCACCTACACTGCCCACTTCGTTCAACACCCCTATACTCTTTGACCTACGCTATCATGTTCACCCATTAGCCCTATACTCACTGACCTTCAGTGTCCCATTCACCCATTAAACCTGTACTCACTGACCTACACTGTCCCGTTCAACTATCACTCCTGTACTTACTGATGAACCTTGTCCCATTCACCCATTACCCCTGTACACACTGACCTACACTGTTCCATTCCCCCATTACTCCTGTACTCACTGACCTGCACTGTTCCGTTCACCCATTACTCCCGTACTCACTGACCTACGCTGTTCCATTCACCCATTACTCCTGTATTCACTGACCTACACTGTCCCATTCACCCATCATCCCTTTACTCACTGACCTACACTGCCCTGTTCATTGTGTACCCGTTCCTTTTAGATACACTGTGTAGGTGAGTTCCCTCTGCTCTGCATAGTTCCTCTGTGCTGCAGTGTGTGGTGGCTCATTGAAATGTTCTAATGCAGCTCCGTTTGTGGATGTTGGGATGACTGTTTCTGTAGTTCAATATTTGATCCGTATGTGTTGTTTTCCTGAAGACGCTGGTTTGAAGTTCCCTATTGGCTATTTATTCTACGGTGACATCTAGGAATAGCAGTTTGTTGTTATTTTCCTCCTCTTTAGTGAATTTTATTCCAGTAAGGGTATTATTGATGGTCTTGAAGGTTTCCTCTAATTTATTTTGTTTAGTGATAACGAAGTTGTCATCCACATAGTGGACCCAAAGTTTTGGTTGGATGGTTGGCAGAGCTGTTTGTTCAAGTCTCTGCATTACTGCCTCTGCTTAGAACCCTCATAGCGGGGATCCCATGGGTTTTCTGTTGATTTGTAGGTTTTGTTGTTGAAGATGAAGTGGGTGGTAAGGGTGGTAGGTCCATTGGTTGACAATACTGTCCTTGCTGATGAAGTTGGTGGTGCTTGGTGTATGTGTCTTTGGTTCTTCTAATAATGTAGTCAGTGTTTCCTTGGAGAAAGTGAGGACTGCAGATGCTGGAGATCAGAGCTGAAAATGTGTTGCTGGAAAAGCGCAGCAGGTCAGGCAGCATTCAAGGAGCAAGAGAATCGATGTTTCAGGCATGAGCCCTTCTTGGGGAAATGTTTCTTTGGCCAGGTTGATGTTGATGGATGTGAACAGGGCTGTTACATCAAAGGAGACCATTATTTCATCCTCCTCTATCTTCGTGTCATTGATAGTCTTCAGGAATTCTCATGCATCTTCTACTCAGTGTTTTAGTCTTTGGTGTAGCTCCTTGGCCAATCTGTAAGTTGGTGTATCCAGGTTTCTGAACTTTGGGTAATCGATAGAAGTGTGATGTGTTGGATCTGTCTGGTTTCACTTTTTAGAAGTCGATCTTATTTATTTCTCTAGATTTTTGAAGTTTTTTGAGTAGGGCTGTGATTCAGTTCTGTAGTTGTGGAGTCCAGTCTATCGCCACTTGTTGTTAAGTGTTGGTATCTGCAAGTAGTGCATTTGCTTTCTCAATGTAGTCTCTTTGATTCATCCCTAGAAGCATGGCATTCCAACCGGAAACTGTCAACAAAGACATTGGATCCCATTTCCCCTAAGAAAAAGAACAGGAAATGACATCACTATAGGAAATTATGTCACCACAGGAAATGAAAACACCAACCCAAGGAAACTCAAACATCTTAATAGAAAACGAGCTACTGTACCAGTGCTTCATTCGCAGGCTCACTGAAGATTTTACCTAGTACGGTGATGAAAGCGAACCTTCCAGCTCAGCGAGCAAACCTACATCCAGAACTCTGTACTCCTGTTACTCCTTCAATAGTGAATCACCTCACATTTTTCCACATTCAACTCCATTTAATGCCATGGAGCTGTACGGTGGCTCAGTGGTTAGCACTGCTGCCTCACAGCACCAGTGTCCCAGGTTCAATTCTAGCCTTGGGTGACTGTCTATGTGGAGTTTGCACATTAGCCCTGTGTCTGTGTGGGTTTCCTCCGGGTGCTCCGGTTTCCTCCCACAGTCCAAAAATGTGCGGGTCAGGTGAATTGGCCATGCTAAATTGCCCATAGTGATCGGTGCATTCGTCAGAGGGGAATGGATCAGGGTGGGTTACTCTTCGGAGGGTCAGTGTGAACTGGTTGTGCTGAAGGGCCTGTTTCCACACTGTAGGGAATCTAATCTAATCTAATCTAATCTATATCATTTGTCACCTCTTAGCCCAGTTCTGCAGCTTATCTATGTCCCTCTGTAACCTGCAACATCCTTCTGCACTGCCCACAACTCAAGTTTAGTGTCATTCACAAATTTACTAACCCCTCCTTCTATGCCCTCATCCAAGTCACTTATAAAAATGACAAACAACAGTGGCCTCAAAACAGATCCTTGCAGTGTACCACTGGTAACTAAACTCTAGGGTGATAATTTCCCATCAACCTCCACTCTGTGTTCTTACAGCTCGCCAATTTCTGATAAATGGGACAAATAGGCAGAAAACTAGTCACCAGGATACATGAACATCAACTAGCCACAAAAAGACATAGCCCACTATCACTAGTATCCTTCCATACATCTGAGGAGGGACTGAACTTTCACAGGACAACACATCCATCCGAGGACAAGCCAAAGAGAGACATGCACGAGCATGGTGTTTCAACTGGAGCTCTATCAACAAACACATGGAAAGAACAGGAAATGACATCACCAAAGCAGGAAGTGACATTACCAAAGCAGGAAATGACATCACTAACCCAAGGACCAGATATAGAACATAGAATAGAACATAGAACAATACAGCACAGAACAGGCCCTTCGGCCCACGATGTTGTGCCGAACTTCTATCCTAGATTAAGCACCCATCCATGTACCTATCCAAATGCCGCTTAAAGGTCGCCAATGAATCTGACTCTACCACTCCCTCGGGCAGCGCATTCCATGCCCCCACCACTCTCTGGGTAAAGAACCCACCCCTGACATCTCCCCTATACCTTCCACCCTTCACCTTAAATTTATGTCCCCTTGTAACACTCTGTTGTACCCGGGGAAAAAGTTTCTGACTGTCTACTCTATCTATTCCTCTGATCATCTTATAAACCTCGATCAAGTCACCCCTCATCCTTCGCCGTTCCAACGAGAAAGGGCCGAGAACTCTCAACCTATCCTCGTACGACCTACTCTCCATTCCAGGCAACATCCTGGTAAATCTTCTCTGCACCCTCTCCAAAGCTTCCACATCTTTCCTAAAGTGAGGCGACCAGAACTGCACACAGTACTCCAAATGTGGCCTAACCAAAGTCCTGTACAGCTGCAACATCACCTCACGACTCTTGAATTCAATCCCTCTGCTAATGAACGATAATACTCCATATACACCACATAAACTGCTTTACCTTCATCCACGTATTTCGTCACCTCCTCAAAGAAATCAGCAAGGTTTGCGAGGCACAACCTACACTTCACAAAACCATGTTGACTAACCCTGATCAAATTATTCCTTTCTTGATGATTATAAATCCTATCTCTTCTAATCCTTTCCAAAACTTTGCCCACAACAGATGTAATGCTCACTGCTCTATAATTACAAGCGTTGTTTCTACTCCCCTTCTTGATCAAGGGGACAACATTGGCTATCATAGAGTCATAGTCATAGAGATGTACTGCATGGAAATAGACCCTTCAATCCAACTCGTCCATGCCGACCAGATATCCCAACCCAATCTAGTCCCACCTGCCAGCACCCAGCCCATATCCCTCCAAACCCTTCCTATTCTTATCCTCCAGTCTTCTGGCACCATTCCTGTGGACAATGGTGACATAAAGATCAAAGCCAAGCCTCTGCCATTTCTCCCTGGTTTCCCAGATAATCCGAGTATAAATCCCACCAGGTCCAGGGAATTTATCAATTTTCACAATTCCAAGAATTGTTAACACCCCCTTATGTTCATGAATCCCATCTAGCCTAATCGTCAGTATTTCAGAATTCTCCTCAACAACATTGTCTTTTTCCTGTGTGAATGCAGATGAAAAAATATTCATTTAGAGCCTCTTCGATCTCTTCAGACACCACGCACAACTTCCTATTACTGTCCTTGACTGGCCCTAATCTTACCTGAGTCAGTCTTTTATTCCTGACATTCCTAGAGAAAGCTTTAGGTTTTTCCTTGATCCTAACGCCAAAGACTTCTCATAGTCCCCTCCCAGCTCTTCTTAGCTCTCTCTTTTGGTCCTTCCTGGCTCACATGTAATTCTCAAGCACCCTAACTGAGCCTTCAGTTCTGGTCTTTACATAAGCTTCCTTCCTCCTCTTGACAAGAGATTCAACTTCTTCAGTAAACCACAGTTCCCTCACTTCGCCATCTCCTCCCTGCCTGACAGGTACATACTTATAAAGGACATGCAGTAGTTGTTCCTTGAATAAACTCCACATTTCAATTGTGCCCACCCTCTGCAATTTCCTTCCTCATCCTATGCATTCTACATCTTGCTGAATCACATCATAATTGCTGTTCCCCAGCTATAATTCTTGACCTGCATTATATACTTACCCCTTTTCATTGCTAAATTAAATGTCACCGAATTGTGGTCACTATCACCAAAGTGCTCACCTACCTCCAAATCTAACACCTGGCCCGGTTCATTATCCAAAGCCAAATCCAATGTGGCCTCGCTTCTTGTTGGCCTGTCTACATACTGTGTCAGGAAACTCTTCTGCACACATTGGTCAAAAATTGACCCATCTAATTTACTCAAACTATAGTTTTCCAGTCAATATTTGGAAAATTAAAGGCCCCTCCCCCACCCATAACATTCCTGGAACTTTTTGGAGGCCGACAGAAAATTCCCAACAGAGTGACCTCTGTTTTGCTGTTTCTAACCTCAACCCATACTACCTCGGTGGACGAATCCACAACGTCCTTTCTGCCACCATAATACTGTCCTTGACTAACAATGCCACCCCCCCCCCTTCTTATTACACCTTGCCTGATCTTAATGAAACATTTAAATCCCAGAACCTGCAACAACCATTCCCATCCCTGCTTTATCCATGTCTCCGAAATGGCCACACATCGAAGTCCCAGGTACCAGCTCATGCTGCAAATTCACCCACCTTCTACCGGATGCTCCTGGTGTTGAAGTAAACACACTTCAAACCATCTGCACTCTTCACTGCAGGTACACGCCTGCGACCTTGCAACCTTATTCATGTTCTCACTACTTTATGTCCCAGCCAGGATTTTGGTACTCCTCTGGTTCAGGTGTAGATCATCCCATTTGTAGAGGCCCCAACCATCCCAGAATGAGTGCCAATTATTCATATATCTGAATCCATCCCTCCTGCACCATCCCTGTAGCTACGGGTTCAACTGCTCTCTCTCCCTATTCCTCGCCTTGCTCGCACATAGAACGGGCAACAAACCAGAGATAACAGCCCTGTTTGTTCTTGCTCTAAGTTTTCACGCTATACTCAATTACCAACACTGCCCGTTTCCCCCCCCACCCCACCCGTTTTCACTGTTGGACACTCCTCATTTCACTCATCTGCACAGCATTCACTGGCCTACATTGCACCCATCAGACCTCCACTTGCTGAGCAACACTGTTTGGTTCACAGATCACCCCTCCACTTACTGACCTGCACTCTTCACTTCACCCATTCCTTCTGTACTCACTGACCTCCTTGTTTCCATTCACCAGTATTCACAGATTGACATAGTACCATTTCGTCCAACACAACTGTATTCACGGACCTACATTGTCCCATTCAGCTATTACCCCTACACTCACTCTCTTCCACTGTCCCATTCAACCATCACTCCTGCACTGACTGACCTACACTGTCCTGTTCACCCATTACCACTGTACTCACTAACCTACACTGTCACATTCACTGATTCCCTCTCTACTCACTGACATACACTGTCCCATTTAACCATCACTCCTTTTCTCAAAGATCTACAATGTCCCGTTCAATCATCACCTCTGTACTATCCGAATGGCACTTTCCCATTTAACCATCAACCCTGTGCTCAGTGGCCTACATTGCTGCTTTCAATCATCACCCCTGTACTAACGAAACGATACTTGCCTGTTTAACTATCAACCATGTGCTCAGTGGCCTATATCGTTCCTTTCAATCATCACCCCTGTACTAACGAAACGATACTTGCCTGTTTAACTATCAACCATGTGCTCAGTGGTCTATATCGTTCCTTTCAATCATCACCCCTGTACTAACGAAACGATACTTGCCTGTTTAACTATCAACCATGTGCTCAGTGGCCTATATCGTTCCTTTCAATCATCACCCCTGTACTAACGAAACGATACTTGCCTGTTTAACTATCAACCATGTGCTCAGTGGTCTATATCGTTCCTTTCAATCATCACCCCTGTACTAACGAAACGATACTTGCCTGTTTAACTATCAACCATGTGCTCAGTGGCCTATATCGTTCCTTTCAATCATCACCCCTGTACTAACGAAACGATACTTGCCTGTTTAACTATCAACCATGTGCTCAGTGGTCTATATCGTTCCTTTCAATCATCACCCCTGTACTAACGAAACGATACTTGCCTGTTTAACTATCAACCATGTGCTCAGTGGCCTATATCGTTCCTTTCAATCATCACCCCTGTACTAACGAAACGATACTTGCCTGTTTAACTATCAACCATGTGCTCAGTGGTCTATATCGTTCCTTTCAATCATCACCCCTGTACTAACGAAACGATACTTGCCTGTTTAACTATCAACCATGTGCTCAGTGGCCTATATCGTTCCTTTCAATCATCACCCCTGTACTAACGAAACGATACTTGCCTGTTTAACTATCAACCATGTGCTCAGTGGTCTATATCGTTCCTTTCAATCATCACCCCTGTACCAACGAAACGATACTTGCCTGTTTAACTATCAACCATGTGCTCAGTGGTCTATATCGTTCCTTTCAATCATCACCCCTGTACTAACGAAACGATACTTGCCTGTTTAACTATCAACCATGTGCTCAGTGGTCTATATCGTTCCTTTCAATCATCACCCCTGTACTAACGAAACGATACTTGCCTGTTTAACTATCAACCATGTGCTCAGTGGCCTATATCGTTCCTTTCAATCATCACCCCTGTACTAACGAAACGATACTTGCCTGTTTAACTATCAACCATGTGCTCAGTGGTCTATATCGTTCCTTTCAATCATCACCCCTGTACCAACGAAACGATACTTGCCTGTTTAACTATCAACCATGTGCTCAGTGGTCTATATCGTTCCTTTCAATCATCACCCCTGTACTAACGAAACGATACTTGCCTGTTTAACTATCAACCATGTGCTCAGTGGTCTATATCGTTCCTTTCAATCATCACCCCTGTACTAACGAAACGATACTTGCCTGTTTAACTATCAACCATGTGCTCAGTGGTCTATATCGTTCCTTTCAATCATCACCCCTGTACTAACGAAACGATACTTGCCTGTTTAACTATCAACCATGTGCTCAGTGGCCTATATCGTTCCTTTCAATCATCACACCTGTGCAAACTGACTTATATTGACCATATCCTGTCCCATTTACTGTTCACGCTGCACTCACTGATCTACCTTGTCCCGTTCACCCAACACCCCTGCTTTCATTGCCATACACTATCCATTTTACCCATCATCCATTAGCTCACTGACCACAAGGTGCAATTCAATCTATCACCTGTCCACTCAAACATCATGTCTGTAGTCTCTGACCTACACTCTCCCGTTCACCCAGTGCTCTGTCTTTCCAGATCCAGCCTGTGCTGTTTTCATTTCACATCAGCACTCACAAACCTACACTCGCCCCTTCGCCCAAGCACACCTGTGCTCAGTAACCCACACTGTCACATTCACCTATCAACCCTGTGATCACTGACCCACACTGTGCCATTCACCTATCACTCCCTTATCTACAGACCTACACTGCTCTGTCCAACCATGACCCTGTACTCACTGGCCTACACTGTCCCATTCATCCAGCAATCCTAGACACATAGGTGTACACTGTCCCATTCACTCAACACTCCTGTACTCACTGACCCACTGATTCCGTTCAAATATTGCCCCTGTACTCATTGATCTATACTGTCCCATTCAACTATCACCCCTGCACTCACTGATCTGCTCTGATCCTTTCACCCATTACCCCTGTTGTCACTGGCGGTACACTGCCTCATTCAATCATCAGCCCCGCACTCACTGATCTACACTGTCCGTTCACCCATCCTCCTGCATACACTAACTCACTCTGTCTGATTCACCAATTATGTGGGTATTCACCAAGAACAGCCCATAACAACAAGTGAGGCCTTTATTTCTTGTGATTGAGATGATTGAGGAGTCATAATATCAAATCATCCATGATTCAGAGGTTGCTTGGCAGGTTTAATGTTGAGAAGGCTTTTACCAAACCAAGGGAAATTTGGAACTTGTGGGACATACTTACAGAAGAAGGGATGCTCAGTTAAAACAGAGAGGCAAAGGAACTTCCTTTCTCAGAGGGTAGTGAACGTCTGAACTCTCCAACAAAGAGACTTGTGGAGGCTCAATAACTGAAAATATTTGCAGAGGTGGTAGATGGATTTTTAAAATTATTATGGAGTTTTGGGATACAAAGAATTGATATGAAGGTGGAGTTGAGGATACAAACAGGTCAGCCATGATCCCATTGAATAGAGTCTTGAAGCACACGCTTGCTCATATTTCTTATGTCCCTATGTACTGATATTGGAAATGCATTGTTTGTTACCCTGGAAGTTGTGTTGTGAAATGCTGCATTCAGGGAAACCAGAGGATTTGATGACCCAAGTCTGGGCGAGGCCTAGGGCCATGTTCATGGTGAATCTATCTGTGGAATGTGACCATCAAATGAAGCAGGGGCTTAAGAGAACGAGGGATGAGGCTGCATTGTAAGAACTCTCTAAACAGGGATGAGGGAAATCTCCCCTACCCAACCTTGGCATTTCCAAGAACTGTTCCTTAGTCTGCAACTGATCGTACATGACAGTTGTGGGAGGTACTGGATGGCCTCCTCCAGTTCCGGCACACCCGATTCTGTGAATTAAGAGTCCTCTTACTGCTCCAGTATAGCAGGGTCAGGGGGCTGTGAAGGGATACAGGACTAAGGAGCAGGACTGGGGGCCTTTTGACCAATTGACCATGTTCCACCAGACAATAACACTGTGGCTGATCTGGTTGTGATGTCAACCACACTTTACCATATGTACCGCATTATCCCTGCTTCCGTTGTCTGTTGTAAATCGATCTAGCTGAGCCTTGATGTAATTTAAAGTCCCAGGATCCATGAACTTCTGTTGGAGAGATTTCCACATTGGAATATCCATTAAAGATTTTTTTTCCCCTCATCTGCAGTCTGACCAAAATTGGATGTGTCACTGTTTCCGTTGTAGGCAAACTCCTCTACGGGCCACAGCAAAGTTTACATGTCGTTTTTGAAATCTTAAATGGTATTATGAACCATATAGGTCTCAGACGGGGTCATCTTCAGTGTTAGGAACAATACAGGCAGTTTTATTTAAACAACATCAAATAACGAGTTTATTGCGAAATGAAATTTCCTCAAACACAGGTGGTAAGGCAATTCAGAAACAATTTGGACAATGCAAACACGTACAGTTTGTTTATCTTTCTAGAAAAATTGACACACACAAATAGACACACACACACATACATATTGATAGACCCATTCACACTGACACACATGCACACAACTAACACATTCTGAAGCACGTAAACACATTAAAATTGACACACACACACAAACAACTAACGCAAATGCACATCTGATGACAACCAGAAAAATGGAAAAATTTGCAGAATAGTAACATTTTACTATTTTTTCTATGTAATAGTTAAACTCATGACAAAAGGAGAATTGACCCAAATTATCCTTTTTCTGAAGCTATTATGTTCACACCAGCTGCTGGCACTATGGTTACTTGCAATGGTATCGGCAGTGAGGAGATTCCAATGAATCCTCAACAGGAATCCTCCACAAATGTTAAAGATGATTAAATGATATTCAGCTCTCACACTTTACTGTGAGGAGGAACAAGAAAAAAAGAAATAGGGAGCAATAGACCATTCTTTTTGAGGCATGTTGTATTTTCTCCGTCTCTCAGTTGAAACATAGAACGTTATCTGATGCTCAAACTGGACCATGTGAGGCCTCCGTAACAATTCGTTGGACTGTATGACTCTATCCCAGTTCCATGCTCTGTGTAGGTTCATCATTGTACCTAAAACCTTCCCCCCAGCAAAATATGGTCCGACTTTATAATTTGACAATATGTTTAAGTAGTATTCACAGCAGTTAATGGAGATTAGGAAGAAAGGAAAATAAATTTGATGTTTTGAAAACAGTTCACATTACATACAAGAAAGTCCTGGAGGTCTTAGAAAACATGAAGATAGCTAAATCCCCAGGACCTTAGTCAAGCATATGCCAGGTTTTGGGAAGTTTGGGAGGAAATTGTGGGTCCCCTAGTAGACATATATGTATCATGTATAAACACAGATGAAGTACTGAAGGAGTGGACAGTGGTTAATGATGTACCTTTGTTTAAGAAGACTGTAAGTCGAAGCCTGAGAACTATAAACCTGTGAGTCTAAAGTTGGTAGTCTGTAAGTTGTTGAAGGTGATTCTGAATGATAAGTCAATATGCATTTGGAGAAGCAAAGATTGATTAGGGATTATCAACATGGCTTTGTGCAAGAGAAATTGTGCCTCACAAACTTGATTGAGTTTCTTTTAATGAAGTAACCAAAGAGATTGATGAAGCAGTACGGTATACATTGTCACATTTGACTTCAATAAAGCCTTTGATCAGCCACTGCATTATTGGCTAATTAGATTACATGGCATTCAGGGTGAATTTGCCAATTGGATGCAAAATTGTCTTCACAATAGGAGATAGAGTGATGGTGGAGGACTGTTTTTCAGACTGAAGGCCTGTGACCAGTGGTGTTCCACAGGGATCAACACTGGGTCCACTTCGCTTGTCATTTAGATAAGTGATTTGGAATAGAATAAATGAGGCAGATTTACTCACTTTGAGATAACACCAAGATTGGTGGACTAGTGATCTGTGAAGAGGGTTATCTAAGATTGCAAAGAGACCTTTATCAATTGGATCAATGGGCCAAGGAGTAGCAGATAGAGTTTAATTTAGATAACTACATTTTGGAAAGGTAAATCAAGGCTGTAACTATGAACTTAATGGTAAGATCCTGGGGAGTGTTGCTGAACAAAGAGACCTTGCAGGACAAATCCATTGCTCCTTGAAAGTGGAGTCACAGATACACAAGATAGTGAAGAAGGAGAAAGTGAGGACTGCAGATGCTGGAGATCAGAGCTGAAAATGTGTTGCTGGAAAAGCGCAGCAGGTCAGGCAGCATCCAAGGAACAGGAGAATCGACATTTCGGGCATGAGCCCTTCTTCAGGATTCCTGAAGAAGGGCTCATGCCCGAAACGTCGCTTCATAGTGAAGAAGGAGTTTGGTATGCTTGCCTTTATTAGCTAGTGCATTGAATATAGGAGTTGGGAGATCCTGTGGGCTGTACAGGACATTGGTGAGGCCAGTTTTGGAATATCAAATGCAAGACTGATCTCCTTGCTATGGGAAGGATGCTGTGAAAATCAAAACAGTTCAGGAAAGATTTACAAGGGTGTTGCCAGGGTTGAGGGTTTGAGTTCTGGGGAGAAGCTGAATCAACTGGGGCTATTTTTTGCCGGAGCATTGGAGGCTGAGGGGTAATCTTATAGAGGTTCATAAAATAATTTGGGACATGGACAGAATAAGTAGACAAGTTATTTTCCCTCTGGTAGAGGAGTCCAAAACTAGAGGGCATTGGTTTAAGATGAGAGGCGAGAGATTTAAAAGGGAGCTCAGAGTATCCTTTTCACATAGAGGATGGTGTGTGTATGGAATGAGCTGCTAGAGAAATTGGTAGAGGCAAGTACAAAAACAGCATTTAAAAGGCATGGGGTTTGGTTCCATGAATAGAAAGTGCATATGGGTCAAATGCTGGCAAATGAGACTAGATTTATTCAGGATATCTTTTGACAAGGACTGAAGTTGAACAGAAGTGTCTGTTGTCATGCTGTACATTTCTATGACTCTATTTTCACATTGCAGAGGGAGCATAGATATTTCTCCACATGAACCTAGTACAACAGGAATCCTCTCCACAAGTCCCTAGTGTGTGTGTGTGTGTGTGTGCACGCGTGTATATATGTGCGTGTGTTCAGGTAAATGGCAGAACAGTGTGGGGTGATGCATTTTGGTAGGAAGAACATTGAAAGATAATACAGTTATAAAATCGGTGCAGATGTAGAGGATCCTGGGTGTATATGAGCAGAGGTTTTTTTTAGATTAGATTAGATTACTTACAGTGTGGAAACAGGCCCTTCGGCCCAACAAGTCCACACCGCCCCGCCGAAGCGTAACCCACCCATACCCCTACATCTACCCCTTACCTAACACTATGGGCAATTTAGCATGGCCAATTCACCTGGCCTGCACATCTTTGGACTGTGGGAGGAAACCGGAGCACCCGGAGGAAACCCATGCAGACACGGGGAGAACGTGCAAACTCCACACAGTCAGTTGCCTGAGGCGGGAATTGAACCCGGGTCTCAGGCGCTGTGAGGCAGCAGTGCTAACCACTGTGCCACCGTGCCGCCCACGAAGGTTAATGAAGATGTCAGGACAAGTGAGGAGAGCAGTAAATATCGCAGGTAGTTTCAGTATCGGAGCTATTTACAGGAGGAGGTGTCAGAGGGAGTCTCTGCACTCCCTTCCTGGGAGATGGTGGAGACAATGTGTTGTGAGCCCACCCTCCTGCCCACTGAGACCGTGAAGATTCTATTGGTACCAGCTTGACACAAAAGGGAGATAGCATCAAGACCACGTTTTAAAGTTGTGCCAGGGGATACGGATATGGAACTGACAGTGGGTTTAAAGAGAGAATTGCCCTTTACTGAACATTGCTCTTCACTTGGTTGGTAGGATGTGGATGTTTCAGAATCTCCACAGGGGTCATCCTGTCCTCTCCAGCTCTTACCAGGGTTCGGTCAACGTGGAAGGAGGGGAAGGTATTAAGGGAACGGATGTCGAGCACTCCACCACATCGATTGGCCCTTTCTGTCCTATTACAGACTGTTTCTCCTAGAATGAGATGGAGGGAGGGAGGGAGGATGGGTCACCCTGCTGTTCGTGCTGGTGTTGGTTAATGATGAGTTGTTCAGAGTGTGTCAGTTGATGCTGTTGAATCCAAGCAGTTTTATTAGTGTAGGGGTATAATGAGAGTGAGAGGGGGAAAGATGCTGCATGCAGGAGTGAAAGTGCTCGAGCATGAGCCTTGTCCGAGGAATAGTTATAGAAGATTTACAGTGAGTGTGAGGGAACAGACAGAATAGTTTGGCACTTATCCTGGCAGAGTGGGGAAGGCTATTAATGTTTGTCCTGTATTGCTGGACATTTCTTCAGACCAGATACTGCACTGACTGGGGTGATGTGATCAGACCATACTCGGTGGGTCTGGTGATATGGCCACCTCTGGGAAGAGAATGGCCCTACTCTGTACTAGCCCATCCACTAGGATCTCTGTGCTCCTGTCAAATAATCATAGTGCAATTGCCCCTTATCTGCCATGCTCAGGGTAAATCATACGGGGCAGCTCTGAACTGAGTGCCCATTTCCTTTTAAAGATGGCACTAGTGCTAGGGATCACAAAATATCGAGCGATTGTCAGTACTTCCAGCCATGATGAATGGGACTATCATTGAATGTGAGGGACACCATGGGATGGGGTACTTAGTTAAAGTGGTGAGTTCGATAAGGTTACACCAGAAAACTAGCTCAGCCTCAGACAGGCAATCTATCTGTCACACTCAATGAAAATGACACTGAGATAAATTATTGTTAGGTTTATCTCAAAGATTCAAATATTCTGCTGACCTCACTGCCAGTTACAAAGCTTCAGAACAAATGCTCATCCAATACTGTCCATTATTTAAACTCACCCCTATATCTTGTTCACCCATCATTCCTAGAAATGTTGGCCGTGTTGCAAGATACTATCGAAACGTCTTCATTTAAGCATTCTGAAACATGTGAACAGATCCTTCCATGATGCAGAGCTGGGCTGAGGAGTGGCAGATGGAGTTCAACCCTGCCAAGTGTGAGGTTGTCCATTTTGGAAGAACAAATAAGAATGCGGAATACAGGGTTAATGGTAGGGTTCTTAGTCAGGTGGAGGAACAGAGGGATTTTGGGGTCTATGTACATAGATCTTTGAAGGTTGCCACTCAGGTGGATAGAGTTTGTAAGAAGGCCTATGGAGTATTATCGTTCATTAGCAGAGGGATTGAATTCAAGAGTCGTGAAGTGATGTTGCAGCTGTACAGGACTTTGGTTAGGCCACATTTGGAGTACTGTGTGCAGTTCTGGTCGCCTCACTTTAGGAAAGATGTGGAAGCTTTGGAGAGGGTGCAGAGAAGATTTACCAGGATGTTGCCTGGAATGGAGAGTAGGTCGTACGAGGATAGGTTGAGAGTTCTCGGCCTTTTCTCGTTGGAACGGCGAAGGATGAGGGGTGACTTGATCGAGGTTTATAAGATGATCAGAGGAATAGATAGAGTAGACAGTCAGAAACTTTTTCCCCGGGTACAACAGAGTGTTACAAGGGGACATAAATTTAAGGTGAAGGGTGGAAGGTATAGGGGAGATGTCAGGGGTGGGTTCTTTACCCAGAGAGTGGTGGGGGCATGGAATGCGCTGCCCGTGGGAGTGGTAGAGTCAGAATCATTGGCGACCTTTAAGCGGCATTTGGATAGGTACATGGATGGGTGCTTAATCTAGGATAGAAGTTCGGCACAAAATCGTGGGCCGAAGGGCCTGTTCTGTGCTGTATTGTTCTATGTTCTATGTTCTATGACAATGTCTCTCACTCTCTCTTTGTCCCAAACCCCTCCCATTTGTTGGTATTGAAACTGATTCCCCCGACATCTCTCTATGGCAGTAATATTCACATCTACAGCATCCCTTGTCAAGGCACAATGGAGATATGGAGTTGCACAACCTGTCACTTCCAGCATACGCTGCATGTTTCCCCACACTGGCCAGTGATCCAACGCAATGCTACTGAGCACTGGAATTGTGTACCCAGCTCTACATGCTGGGCAGATATCCAGCCAGGGTTTATAGACAAATGACAGGGCTGTGGTCTGCACTTTTCCCCATGCTCCCTGTGCTGAAATTTATCAAGGTTTGGTAATCAATGTACTGGTATGGTCTGCACAGTGTCTCACTCTGGGCAGATTGTCGTGTTGTACTAAGCAGGACAGTAGAATGGTCTGTGTTGTGCGCCATGCTGAAATGAGATCTCATCTGGGTTTATGGTGTCTGGGATGGTTTTGTAAGATGGATTTAGAATGTGATATAACTAACCACTTACGCCTTTATGTTCTTATTCATATGGTTGAAACGTCCAAAATCTGACTCCTCTGGCTAGTTCTATCCCTCTGACTACTCCCAGATTTCTGCAAGTTCTTGCCCATTAAGTAATTATTCAATTTTGATGTGAATAGCTGTCCTGTACCTTTCCCTGGCCTTTGGTGTTGCACACCCCGGAGCATCGGGTTCCACCATTAAGAAGCTCAGAAATACTTTTTACAAAGCAAAGCTCGCTCTCTCTTTCACTTCTGTTGCCTTGCGTGGTGCCCCACGATGGACAGCAGGATTTCAGCAGCTCTGAGACACGTCTTTGAAGCTTGTTCTGTCCCTGTCCACAGAGCACCCGTATTAGTCACTCTCTGCTGATCATGTATTCAATAACACGAGGACTCCCCTTGACTGTTATTGATTCAGACCAGGCTTCTAACTTGGAATTGAGTGGTGTTTGACTTAATTTTGAGTTTGGAAAGTTAGTAAAAATGCTGAGGATTGTTTCCTTTCTGTGTTTTTTTAAGCAGCTGCGAACAGTCAGAAAGACCAGAGGCTTTGGTGACCTACTCTAGATGGATCACGGTGACAGTAGTTACAACACCTGGGGGTATAATGTGACCAACACATGGAGCAAAGGATGAATAGAGAGGAATCTTTGTAAAATGCAACGAGGAGTCACAATCAGATCTGCCATGATCTTATTGAATGGAGCAGGATTGAATGGCCCGCGCTGTTTCCAACAATTCATTTCCCCTTCTCTCCCAGTGTATCATACTGGTGGAGAGTGAATCACCTCTTCCTGTTCCTGGGTGACAGGATCCTGGGGATTCAGTTTTGTGAGAGCAGATGTCCTCCTACTGCTCCTCAGTAACAGGCTCAAATAGCCGTGTGGTCTCCTGCTACTCCTCTGGCATGGAATTGAGAGGCTGACTGGTATCTTCACATTCCCTTCAGCTTCGATTGATGAAAATCTTTCTCCTGTTTCTGTCAAATGCCCTCAAAATCTGAATGATATATTTGTGCTTTGCACTGTTTGTTATTCAGCAAACAAGCTGATTGGCTCTGCTTATGGATGACAGATTTGAGAGGTCAAATGGCCTTCTCCCAATCGTGGAGAATAGAGTTGAGAGTCTGAATGGCCTCCTCCTGTCTCTCTGAAACCTTTAAACTATATCTGATGGAGGTCATAGTCACAGAAATAAAAACAATACAATGTCCTGAGGTGTCCTCTCAGTAACACCTCTTATAGCTACAATAACACTTCTCTATGTTTTGAAGTATTCTCTTTGCAAAATGTTCCATTATTCCACCTCTTCAAGTGGTAATAGGCTAGGATAGGCTGAATGGCCTCCTGTTATCCCTCTATAACAGGCACATGGGAACAGAATTACTTCTCTTGGTTCCTGAGCAGCAGCATGCTCTCAATAATGTCACAAGGTTCTGAAAAGATTTGAAAACAGGGCACGTAAAAGTAGGAACAGCATTAAACAAACTCAGTAGGCAATAAATATTGTTACTCTAGTTTATGATTTCTAGAAATTCCCTTACACCACTGATCTGTCACTTTATCCCTGTTCAAAGTCTGTGAGAAGATTTGTAGCTTGGGTGCTCATTGTTGTGGTTCTGTTCACCGAGCTGGGAATTTGTGATGCATGCGTTTCGTCCCCTGTCTAGGTGACATCCTCAGTGCTTGGGAGCCTCCTGTGAAGCGCTTCTGTGATGTTTCCTCCAGCATTTATCGTGGTTTGAATCTGCCGCTTCCGGTTGTCAGTTCCAGCTGTCCGTTGCAGTGGTCGGTATATTGGGTCCAGGTCGATGTGCTTATTGATTGAATCTGTGGATGAGTGCCATACCTCTAGGAATTCCCTGGCTGTTCTCTGTTTGGCTTGTCCTATAATAGTAGTGTTATCCCAGTCAAACTCACGTTGCTTGTCATCTGCGTGTGTGGCTACTAAGGATAGCTGGTCGTGTCGTTTCGTGGCTAGTTGGTGTTCATGGATGCAGATCATTAGCTGTCTTCCTGTTTGTCCTATGTAGTGGTTTGTGCAGTCCTTGCATGGGATTTTGTACACTACATTGGTTTTGCTCATGCTGGGTATCATGAGCATCCTTCGTTCTGGTGAGTTGTCGTCTGAGCGTGGCTGTTGGTTTGTGTGCTGTTATGAGTCCTAGTGGTCGCAGTAATCTGGCTGTCAGTTCGGAAATGTTATCCTGTCTCAGTTTATAAACAGGGTGGAACCAATACAACCATGCAGTGTTCTGGCACTACTCCCACATCCAAAGAAGAAAAATTTTAAAAGATTGAAAAATTTATGGCCCATCCCTCAGTAACCGTCATATATTCCACACACTGAAAAACAGATGTTGCTGGAAAAGCTCAACAGGTCTGGCAACATCTGCGAAGAGAAATCAGAGTCCGGTTGCACTCCCGCCAAACTGATGGCAGCTAGGAAAATGCCCGTTTATATGTAGAACATAAGGTAGATGGAGGGGTTAAGGAGCGATGGATAGAGCCCAAACAGAGAGAAGATAGTTGGATAGACAAAAGAGTGAATAATGATCTGGCTGTGAGAGTGAGTTAATGTGGTGTTTGTGGCCAACAATTAGTAGATTGAAATGGCTGACTATCTGATAACAAGGCCTAACTGTGAGATTGGGGGCTTGGACTTAGGAGGTTCAGGCCCTAAAACTATTGAACACAATATTGAGTCTGGAGGGCTGCAGAGTCTGCAAGTGGAAAATGAGGTTCTGTTCTTCCAACTTCGATGAGTTTCACTGGAACACTGCAACAAGCCTGAGACAGAGATGCTGGCCAGGGAACAAGGTGGTGTGTTAAAGAAGCAGGCAACTGAGACGTCGTTTTTGTCACTTTTGTGTCAGATGATCTCACAAGTGATCACCCAGTCTATACTTCATTTCCCCAATGCAGAGGAGACCATATTGTGAGCAGTGAATGCAGTAGAGTATATTGCGTGAAGTAGCAGGTAAAATGCAGTTTCACCTGGAAGGGGTGTTTGGGGCCTTCTGGAGGAGGGAGGAGGTAAAGGGACAGGTGTTGCACCTGCAGGTGAAGGTACTTGGTGGGAGGATGATGGTGGTGGGGATGTTGTGAATGAAGGAAGAGTAGACCAGTGTGTCCTGGAGGGAATGGTCCTTGTAGAAGGCAGACAAGCAATATGTGCCTCACCCTAATGCTGTTGTGGGAGGGAGGAGAGTGATGGAGATGGGTCGGACTGGGTTGAGGGCCTGTCAACAATGGTGTTGGGGAATTCTCAGTTGAGGAAGAATGTGGACATTTTGGAGGGTCCCTTGTCGAACCAGAACATATGCAACAGGGATGGAGGAACTGGGAAAATGGAATGAAGTCTTTCCAGGAAGCAGGGTGAAAGGATGTACACTCAGAGTAGCTGTGGGATTCAGTGGGTTTATAGTAGATATTAGTTGCCATTCTATTGCCAGAAATGGAAACAGAGATGTCATGGAAGGGAAGGAAGAAGTCAGAGATAGACCAGGTGAAAGAGAGCGAGGGGTAGAAATTGGAAACAAAAGCAATAAATTTTCCTAATTCCGGACAAGAGATGGTAACAGCACCGATGATATCATCGATAAATTGGAGAAGGAGTTGTGTGAGGAAAAGGACTGCAACAAGGAATGTTTCACGTACCCCACCAAGAGGCAGGCATATCTAGGGTCCTTCCAGGTACCCACTATATCCAGACAGTGAAATTTCCCTGTATCACATTGCCTACCATGGGGAACCTTATCAAATGCCTTATTGAAATCTACATACACCACATCCACTGCTCGACCTTAATCAACTCATCTCGTCACATCATCAAAGAATTGGCGGTGCAACATCGAGGGCCAAAGGGCCTGCACTATGCTGTAATGTTCCATGTTCTATGTTCTAATTCAACAAGGCTTCTAAGGCATTACCTGCCCCTAACAAAGCCATGGTGACTACCTTTAATCAATCTATGATTTTCGAAATAGTCATAAATCCTAACTCTCAGAATCCTTTTCAGTACCTTGCCTACCACAGACGTAAGACTGACAGATCTGTAATTGCCCTATTCCCTTTCTTGGATAGAGGAACAACGTTCATCTCCCTCTGATCAGCCGATAGTGCTCCCGTGGAGAATGAGGATGCAAAGATTATCACTAGAGGTGCAACAATCTCATTCATCGCTTACCATGGATGCATCTGTTCCAGCCCTGGGGTCTTACCTATCTTGATACTTCCCAGAATTTCCAGAACTTCTATTTACTTAATATCAATCTGTTCAAGCCTATTAATCTGGTCCATGATGTCTTCACAATCAACATGGTCCCTTTCTCTAGTGAATACTGAAACAAAAAAACTCATTTCGGGCCTCCCTTACTGCTTCAGACTCCAGGCAAAAATTCCCTGCATTATCCCTGATTGGCCCTACCCTCTCTCTGATCATCCTTACATATGTTTGGAACACCTTTGGATTTTCCCTAATCCTTCCCGCCAAGGCTTTTTCAAGCTCCCACCACCACCTCCCCCCTCCACCCCAGTTCACCTCAGTTCATTTATGAGTTCGATGAAAAGTGATGGTTAAGTGAACCTGTGATTAATGTCTGTTTCCATGGATTCTAATTATTCCAGTGGAGGATTTCCATCTTTTAATGATAAATGGACTCTCTTCAATGTGTTAGCCCATGATTTGAGTGGGATTGTCACTCAAAGCACTAACAGTGATCAGCAACTCCAGAGAGAGGGGTTGGAGAGAACAAAATCTGAGAACATTAGACTGGAATGTTACAACAATGGACAGGAGTTTATCTGGCGATAATTGGAAGCTTTCCACATTGTATGATCGATTGTCATTTTCATGGTGGATCAAACTTGCACTTTACATTATAATATTTTATAATTTTTTTCATAATATATTTTTATTAAGAAAAAATAGATTTTTTAATATTACAACAAATACAAAACAATGCAATTCAAAACAGTACAAAAATAGTACAAAACTAAACCCAAATAATAAAAAGCATTCCCCAACTCACCCTCCTATATGAATGTATAAACATATATAGCGAAGTATAAAATTTTAAAAAAATCTAAACTAGCTATTTAACTAACTAAATAAATACCTAACAACAAACAAATAAATAGTAATAACTCAGCCCAGCCAAACAAAACACTTATACATTCACAGTTCCTCCTCCCTGGATATTGGACTCATGAAACACAATCGTTACAGCTATATAAAAACCCTTGTTAGTGTGTCAGATAAATCTGTGTCCAGGTATTCCAAAAAGGGTTGCCATGTCTTGTAAAAATTCTCAGTTTTGTGGTGTACTATATTTGTGAGAAAATCCAGGGGAATCCATAACAATCCATAACAATCTTCCGCCAACCCGATGGGCCTGGGGGGGTTTTCTGATGTCCAACCTAGCAAGATATTCTTCCTTGCACAGAATGTAAGAATATTGAAAAGTTTTTCCTTATGCGAGTCTGCAGGAAATACAATGGGTAGGCCCAAAAGGAGCGAAATAGGGTCCTTCTCCACCCCTACACCTAAAATCCTCTCCATTGCACCCACCACAGTGCTCCAATATGTTTGAACCCTGTCACAAGACCAAAGACAATGGGTAAGAGTGCCCTTACAGACCTTGCACTTGGGACTTGCTGAAGATACCCCTGGTTTAAATTTTGACAAACAGTCTGGGGCTAAGTGGATCCTGTGGAGAATCTTCAACTGTAAAGCATGTGTCCTATTGCAAATTGATATCTTCCTTGTATTCTCCCAAATATCCTCCCATGCCTCTGAAGAAACTTCAACACCCAGCTCTCTTTCCCACATCTTGCAGAGTCGATCAGACTCATCTGAGGTTGCACCCCCAATTGGTGATATAGAGTACTGACAGAGAGTGTACTCTTAGCCCTTAGTACCCCTCTTTCTATGTCAGATTTGTAGGGATCAGTCAAAAGTGTGGTCTTTTTTTGAATAAAATCCCTAACTTAAAAAAGACGAAAGAGGTCTCTATTAGATACTTCCATACTAACTGATCGAAGGACACCTCCCTCAAATAAATCACCCAGGCAAGATATACCCCGAGCTGCTCAATGTTTAAATCCTGAATCTATCATACCTGGTTGAAAATTCGGCATACCCACTAAAGGTGTAAACAAAGATGTTTTGCCAATATTACCTTCCCTCTGCCAAATTGCCCTCCATGCTTTAACAGTATTGATGACTGTTGGGTTATGGCAATATTCCCTAACTGTCCTCACCTTGTCCAAAAACAGCAAACTGGTAAGGGGGCATCTTACCTGGGAGACAATATCTAGCCATATTGAAAGAGGATCCCCACAAACCCAATCACTTATGTAGGTCAAAAGCCAGCTTAATTGGTAATTTTTAATTACCAATCTCTCCCCCAATCTGTGAGGCAGCTGCAGTTTGGCCAATTTAATGAGGGGCCGTTTACGGTGCCAGATAAAGGAGCTGAACCAACTGTTCAGTCTCCTGAGTGTTTGTTTATTGAAAATCAGGGGGAGCATCCATATAGGGTATAGCAAACGAGGGAGAATATTCATCTTAATAAGCGCTATCCGACCCAACCATGAGACTGGAAGTGCCTCTCACCTTTGGAGATCTTGTTTAATTTTTTTCAAATAACTGAGTAAAATTGGCTTTGAACAGCCAATCCAGAACTGGAGTAATGAATATGCCCAAATACACAAAACCCCCCCTGTGACCACCTAAATGAGAATCTATAGCCAACTCTTCCGTAAGACCACATAGCCTCTGATTTAAGCAAAATTAATCTTATACCCTGAAAAAGCGCCAAACGCGTGAATGCATTGTATCAGGCAAGGCACCGAAACTGCTGGATTTGTCAAGAAAATTAGAACATCATCTGCATACAGCGAGATCTTATGTAATTTTGACCCCACTTCTGGAGCTGATATATTGGGATCCCCACAAATGGCCTCCACCAACGGTTCAATCACCAACGTAAAAAGCAATGGTGAAAGGGGACAGCCCTGCCGGCTGCCCCTAGAAATATTAAAATTGTTTGATCGTACCCCGTTGGTAATGACCGCAGCGAGAGGTACACTGTAGAGAACCTTTACCCATCTTATAAAAACTTCGCCCAGACCAAACCGGTCTAGAGTATAGAAAAGGTACAGCCACTCAACTCGGTCAAATGCCTTCTCTGCATCTAAAGAAATCACCAATCCCTGTATTAACTGCTGTTGGCATGCTTGAATTACATTAAGCAGCCTCCTAATGTTACTGAAGGATCTGCAACCCTTCATGAAGCCCGACTGATCCTCTTTAATAATAGAGGGTAACACAGTCTCCAGCCTTAATGCAAGAGCCTTAGAGAGGATCTTAAAGTCCACATTTAAGAGTGAGATTGGCCTGTATGAATCACATACTTCCGGATCCTTCCCTTTTTTAAGGATAAGTGGCCTCTCTCAAAGATGGTGGGAGACAAACATGACTGTATGAATCATTAAACATATTCAGCATCAGGCCTGACAATATACTTATAAATTCCTTATAGAATTCACTGGGAAGTCCATCAGGACTGGGCGCCTTTCCACTCTGAAGCTGCCTCACAGCTTCCTGCACTTCTTGCTCTGAGAATGGAGCATTGAGAAAGGACTGTTGTTCGGGAGTCACACCCGGGAGCTTCAGATCTCTAAAAAAGGATTCCATTTTGGCCTGCCCCTCCTCACAATTCTCAGACTGATAGAACTTAGAGTAGAATCTCCGGAACACCACATTAATCTTTTTAGAATCACATGTTAGGTTCCCAGACCCTTCCCTAATCGCTGCAATGGTTTGTGGGGCACTTCTCTTTCTGGCAAGGTATGCTAAGTATTTGCCTGGCTTGTCACCATGCTCATATAACCTTTGCTTTGCAAAAGCCAGCTCTTTCTTTGCCGCCTGCGTGAGCATGGAATTTAGTGTAGATCGCAGCGCCGTAATCCTCTGTAGTTTGACCAACGAGGGTCTGTCAAAATAGGCTTTCTCGGCTGCCTTCAACCATGCTTCAAGGAGACGTTGCTGCTCACCCTTCTGCTGCTTCCTACTTGTGGAATATGAAATAACTTACCCTCTGGCATAAGCTTTGGCAGTTTCCCAGAGAACAGGCGAGCTATCAACCGAGCCTATGTTGATGTCTAGGAATGCCCGAAATTCCCTGGAGAAATACTCCACAAACTTGCTGTCCATGAGAATAAAGGGGTCCATTCGCCAGTACCTTGAATCCACTGTAACATCCTTAATTTTAACCATGAGGTACACTGGAGCATGATCAGAGATGGCAACATTACCAATCGTACAGGATGCCACCAGATCCAGGGTTACCGCAGGGGTCAGAAAAAAAATCAATCCTTGCGTGACATCTCTGTGGATTGGAGAAAAACGTGAAATCCCTACCTGTAGGGTGGAGACACCTCCAGACGTCCACCAACCCTAATTCCCCACACAAACCCAATAACTGTCTAGTTTGTGCAGAGGGTATTGAGGGACCTTTAGGCAACTTGTCTACTGTGGGGTCCATGAGTCAGTTAAAATCTCCCTCTATGATGATGTGTCGAGACTCGAGACTTATCAGTTTAGAAAAAGCATCTTCCAAGAATTTAAGAGGATGAGCTGGGGGTCAATAAACATTTAAAATGCCATATTCTTCTCCATTTATCAAGGCTTTAAGAATTATAAACCTCCCGTATGTGTCTTTAACACATTCCAACAATTTAAATGAGAGATTTTTCCTTACCAATATAGCCACTCCCCTACTTCTGGTATTAAATGATGAAAAATAAACTTGGTCAAAGCCATTCTGCTGTAATTTCAGATGTCCCTTGTCATCCAAATGTGTCTCCTGTAACAAAGTAATATCCACCCTCTCCTTTCTAAGACTCAAGAGTACCTTCTTCCTCTTAATTGGTGAGTGACTTCCCTTGATATTCCAGGTGCACCATTTAGTTCAACCATTAGCCATAATCTTCTGCAATTACATTTAAATTCCAGAGAGGAGGAACCAGAACCACAAATTGCTGAGCCTTAGTGTTCCATGGTCCACCAAATATAAAAACTACATAAACTAAAACCACTACATTTAACAAACATACAAAATTATTAAAAATAAAAAACAACAAAAAACAGAAAACAAACCAACATATAAAGCACCAATAGTGCTGAGTAGGGGAACTCACCCCCTGCCCGGAGGGGGGAATTACCCGTCCCAAACTGCCCGTAAATAGGCATCTAACCATCTCAACCACTTTCACTTCTCCCAGCTAGAGCCATATCGCAAGCACAAGCTAAAAAGAATAAACACCCCAAAGAATATCAATATGAATAAAAAAAATTCTTTCATAAAAAAATGGGGAATAAATACCCACCCTCCTTTGGTATGTCCTAACTTAGAAATTTAAAATGTACATCTTAACCACCGCCAGACATAGCTTGAACCAAATTATTATCAATAAAGGGGAAAAACAGGGAATAATAAAGCTCCAACTGAATTTCCTCCATTTCTTTTACAGAATGATAAACGCATACCCAAGCAACAATATTTATATATACTACAATTGTTTAAATTAGGTTAGTTTGTCCACAAAGTCTTTTGCCTTCTCCGATGTGTCAAAGAGATGCATGGATCCATCTAAGGTGATCCGAAGCACTGCCGGATTTCTCAGGGAGTACTGAATCCCAAGCTCCTTCAATCTTCTCTTGACATCATCATACGATTTTCGTTTCTGGATCACCACTGCTGAAAAGTCCTGAAAAAACATGATCTTAGACCCCTCGTAAATTAGGGCCTTTAGATCCTTCCCCTGGAGTCTGGAAGCCTCTATGACTCTCTCCTTATCCCGGTAATGATGGAACTGCACCAGGAAAGGACGAGGGCGTTGACCCAGACCCGACCTCCGTGCTGCGATCCGGTGAACCCTCTCTATCTTCAATCCTCTCATGCCAGTCTCCAAGTCAAGGAATTTCGGAAGCCAATCTTCAACAAATTTCACAGGCCGCTCACCTTCCTTAACCTCAGGCAGACCGATGATCCGAATGGTTTTTCTCCTGCCCCTGTTTTCAAGATCATCCACTTGGTCACCACATTACGAACCTGCGTCTTCAGGGCTTGGATCTCTTTCTTGAATGAACTGGCATCAGCTTCCACCACTGTGACCCTGTGCTCCACCTCATCCATCCTCTTCTCCAGGTCTCCCAGCTGCTGCTCATGCTTCTGCAGCATGAGAGAGAGATTGGAGCCAGCTTCTCTTCAATCTGTTTCCCCAACATCTTACGAGATTTCGAGAGCTGGTTCACCAGGTCCTGGAGAGTAATCTGCTCTGAGGCTGAGCTGCAGGCCCGGCCTCAGATGCCCCTCCTCCCTTTTTAGGCATTTCTGGACAGCTGAAAATACAGGTAAGGCAATTTTCAAATGTTTCTTGGGGCTCCACAATCTTTCCAATGACCCAAGAAATCCTGATGACCTGGGTTGGGTGGGTTAAAGAACCGTCCTGCTCCTGCTGCGATGCGAAGCTCTGCAGTGTGATCTTCTCAGATCGCCACCATCTTAGATCCCCCATAATATTTTTCTCTCTGGTAAGCCTGACTGTCCAGTTATTATTTCTATAAACCATTTACTGTACTCTCCTTGTCATTGTTATTGTTCCTTCTGAGACTCTGAATCCAGATATTCACTGCCCTGACTGTTTGACTCACTTCTGTTCTCAACTGTAACAATCTCAGATTGATCTCTTTTCTCACTATCTCCCTGGGTCCCATCTCCCCGCACCCCCCCCCCCCCCCCCCATCCCCCCATCTAGCAAATTTACCTGCCAGTATATTTGTCCCCTTCCAATTGAGGTGCAATCGTCCTTCTCGTACAGGTCACTTTTTCCCCAAAAGAGATTCCAATGATCCAAAAATGTGAATCCTTCTCCCATACAGCAGCTCCTCAGCCATGCATTCATCTGCTTTATCCTCCTATTTCTGCCTTCACTAGCTTGTAGCACTGGGAGCAATCCAGACATTACTACCCTTGAGGACCTCCTTTTTAAATTTCTGCCTAACTCTCTGTAATCTCCCTTCAGAATCTCAACCTTTTCTATGTGACTTTATCTGAGACTTCCCCCCTTCCTATCACTGCCATCCATCACATACTGTTGCTGTTGCAAATTCCTCATCGCTTCTATCTGTCTCTCCAACCAATCCACTTGATCTGATAAGATTCGCATCCAACAGCATTAATGGTCGATATAATCCGCAGTAACCCTTAAACTCTCTTTGAACTCCCACATCTTACAATAAGTACATATCACTGCAAAGGCAATTTTTACTCCTTCAATCTACAGACCCAGAAAGTAACACCTTCATATTCCTCTACAAAACACTGCCCCAGGTTAAATTAATAGCTATGGCTTATATTTTAAGTTTAATCAAGAGACTTATCTCCAAAAACATATAATCAAGAAAGAACCCACTGTATTCACTAATACCGCCTTACTCTTGGACAGACTTAAAACAACGATTAACTTATCTGATTCTGTGCTGTGAACTTCGCCTAAACCGGTTCCTCCAAGACTAGTTGTGAAATTCACTGTTTGTTAATTTTCCCAGGTGCACTCCGATGTCCAGCGACACATGAATTCAAAAACAGCAAAGGCAGGAACTATGCAGGTTTGTTCTCTCTCTCTCTCTCTCTCTCTCTCCTGCAATGACCTCACCATGTGCTTCCTTTGTCTGTTCTTCTCCCTTTTAAAACTGCTGTTGTTTTGATTTTTTTTCAAAGTTCTAAAACAATGCAACAGCATCTAAAACAGTAATTGCTGCTCCTGGAATTCGAGGAAATCACCTCCAGCACCTTGTGGTGTTCCATGTTGGACTTGGGGAGGCTTCTGAAACACGTATTTGAAGCTTGATCAATGCCTGAGCACTGAACACCTGTGCTTGTCCCTCTCAGCTGATTGTCAGTAACACGAGGAAGCCCCTCGAGTATTATTGTAAAGGATCACGCATCTAACTTGTAGCTAATGTCTTCTGACTGGCTCCTGTTATTGAAAGGTTAGTGAAGGTGCTGGAGGTTGTATTGTGAGTTGCCTCAGACATTCAGGGAGACCTGAGCACTTGGCAAACTAACTCTGGATTGAGTCGAAAAGTGTGATGCTGGAAAAGCACAGCAGGTCAGGCAGCATCCATGGAGCAGGAGAATCAGTGTTTCAGGTATAAACCCTTCGTCAGGTATGTGGAGGGAGGAGGGGACTGAGGAGTAAATAGGAGTTTGGAGGTAGGCTTGGGAGAAGGCAATAGGTAGATGGAGTTTTAGGGTGATGGTGATAGTTCAGAGAGGAGGGTGGAGCAGATAGATGAGAAGGAAAATGGACAGGTAAGATAGTCAAGAGAGTGGTACCAAATTGGAAGGTTGGATTGGGATAAGGTGGAGGGAGGGGATGAAATCGACATTGACACCGTCTGCTTGGAGGGTTCCAAGCGGAAGATGAGGCGTACCTCCTCCAGGCATTGGGTGGCTTGGATTTGGCAGTAGGGGTGTCCCAGGACTTGCATGTCCTTGGTGGAGTGGGAGGGGGAGTTGAAGTGATTGGCTACATGGTGGTGGGGTTGTTTGGTGCATGTGTCCCAGAAGTGTTCCCTGAAATGTTCCACGAGTTTATGCCCTGTCTCCCCAATGTAGAGGATCCAACATTGAGAGCAACAAATACAGTAGATGAGGTGTTTTGGTGTGCAGGAAAATATCTGCTGGATGTGGAAGGATCCTTTGGCGCATTGGACGGTAGTGAGGGGTAGGTGTTGGCACAAGTTTTATAACTCTTGCGGCAGCAAGGCAAGGTGGATTGAGCATGAGGACTGTAGTTATTGCATGGGAGCCTGCAACAAAGGGATCAGAGGCTGCAGAGAGGGGAAACTCTGATTCCAGGGAGTGAGTGTGTGTGGGGAAAGTGATCTGTCGGATCCACCACAGGTGTTCCAAGAACAGCTTTCCAAGCTACACTTAATGCAAAAGCGGGATGTGAGGAGACCCTGAGTGAACAGGAGCTGGTCACAGAGTGTTGTTACCTCCTTCAACACAATCTGCAGCTTCACACCGGGGGAACATCGTGCTGCCAATGGCCATTAGGATCACAGATTCATTCAGTTCCTATGTTCCAGAACTTTCCAATCAGGAGTAAGTGATATAGCCATCAACTCTCAGTATGTCAACATCAACATTCAATGACAGAGGATGTGTATGATAGATGAGGTGAATAGAATGTTTTCTCCCTCAGCGGGGAGCTGCCGGGTGTTTCCTTCTTCTCCTACAGGACTCTAATGGATTCCACTGTCAATGGGAAAAGGTAGAGGAACTGATGGAACTCTTCCTCCATTACAGATGGCATGTGACCATGCACATTATATCATCTTGGTGAATACCCACTGTCCTGGCAGCAGCCACAGACTCTTCATTGAGAAGAAGTCAACCATTCCCATCACCTTTCTGGTCTCCATGTAGAAAGAAAAGGTTGGTCTCTCAGATAAAGACTGTCCCCTTGATACACAGGTCAAAATGCCCTTCCCCTCACCACACCCACCACCAACAATCACATATAAAATATCCCATGTGTACTGAGAGCAATGGGATCACTGGGAACTTCAGGGAGCGGACTATCAGGGAGATGGGGCAACATATCCAAAGACTGAACAGGTCAGAATGAGCTGTATCACACTGTATCACTCAGTCCTGTAATCTCTCTCCATTTGTGTCAACACAGTATTTTTATTCTTCCTGAAAAATTCACAGGTTGACAGTTACCAATATTATATTCCATCTATCAAGTTGTTGTTCATTATTTATTCACTGTACTTCCTCCTGATAACTTTGTTTCCTGCCCATCTTCGTGTCATTGACAAATTTAATTAGAATACGTTTGCTCCATTTTTCTATCCCGCTGACATATGTTGATAATAGTTGAGAACCCAACATTGTGTCACCGTATTCTTCTGTTAATTTCTGCCAAATGGCATGGTGGCTCAGTGGTTAGCACAGCTGCCTCACTGCACCAGGATCCCAGGTTTGATTCCAGCCTCGGCGACTGTCTGTGTGAAGTTTGCACAGTCTCCCAGTGTCTGTGTGAGTTTCCTCCCACTGTCCAAAGATGTGCATGTCAGGTGAATCGGCCATGCTGAATTGACCATAGTCTTAGGTGCATTAGTCAGAGGGAAATGGGTCTGGCTGGGTTCCTCTTCATAGGGTCGGTGTGGACTTGTTGGGCCAAAGGGCCTGTTTCCACACTGTAGGGAATTTAATCATAAACTGATAAAGCCTACTCAATCTCTAATTTATCCCTGCTTTCAGCTCATGAACCAATCCTCCCCGTATTTCTGTGTAGCAGCTTTTGAAAGGCTCCCTTCCATTTCCTGCATAACAGGCGTGAGCGATTAAAAGAACTGTTCCAAATGCTGAGTAACAGGTTCGAATGGCTGAATGGCCTTATTCTGTTCCTGCTTATAAATGTTGATGGACTGAATAGACAGCTTCAGTATAGGTTTGGTTGAAAAAGGTTCTGAACATTTCGGAATCATCAGTGAACAGCCCATTTCTGACTTTATTATGGAAGGAATGCCGTTGATATTGTAGCTGCTGATGGCCCACAGTGCCTCGTGGATGCCAAGTTTCGGTTTGGTCGATCCTTTACAAGTATATCCTACTTTACAGGAGGTAGTGCCACATTACACAGTGGACGGTATCTTCATTATGAGGCTGAGACTTCGTCTCTGCCAAGCTTGTGTGCTGGACACTCCTATAGAAAATTTTAGGGACATATATATATGTGACAATAAGTTTGGTGAGAATGTTTCCCTTTTGTTGGTTCAGTCATCACTTCCCACAGTCTGGCTGCTGTGTATTTTAGGCCTCGTTCTGATCAGTCAGTGCTAGGCCTGTGGAGACACTCTTGGTGATGGACATTGAAGTACCACACCAAGGGTACGTTCTGTGTCCTTGTCACTCTTAGTTCTTCCTCTGATTTGTTTTCAACACTGAGAGGAACTGATTTATCACCCAGGTGTGATGTGGAGGGCAGTAGATGCCAATCATCAGGCAATTTCCTTGACCATCTTTGACCCGTTACCAAGATATTTCTTGGATTCCAGAATCAATGGTAGGGAAATCCAGTAAAACTGGTTTCCTGACTAAGTATCACAGTGTCACCACCACTGGTGTGTCTGTCCTGTCGGTGAGACAGGGTATACCCAGGAATGACGATGGTGCCCTGAAACATTACCAATCAGGTCTGATTCTGTGCAGTATAATGATGTCAGACTGTTTCCTGAACAATCAAAATACGGAAAACAGTAACAATGGAAACAATGGAGCAGTGAATAGTGGCTTGAAAAACTGCATGAAAGGCATTCTATCTGAATGTGTGTTGTATCTCAAAAATGTTGAGGGATTCAATGTATACACTGAGATAAATGAATATGATTTAATGACATTAGAGGAACAATGTGACCGATAGTGGGAAGTGAATATTCAAAACATTTTATATTTAGGTGTGTTCTATGAAAATCTAAAGGAGCTGGGGGGCATCTCCGAATACAATGGCATGATCATAAAATCAGTTCTTACATCAAATAATCAAGATATTGTCAGAGTCATATTGCTTTTAATAGTGTGCCAGTGGAGTTGAGCATGGGAGAGATTTCTAGCATTGGGTTGAGTGGATTTCCCAAAACTTAATGGACAGAAGGGTCTTTGTGTTTTGGGGGATCTTTCCGACTCTATCACATTCAATAACTGACATTCTCCAGAAAATTCTATAACTGATATTTTACAGAACATTCAAGACCGATATTCCCCAAAACATTGTATAATCGACATTCCCTAGAACATTCTATAACTGACATGCCCTGGACACTCTGTCACCGACATTCTTCAGAGCATTCATAACCAATGTTCGCTGGAACATTCTATAACTCACTATTCCACAGAACATTCACCAGAGCATTGTATAATCTAAATTCTTCAGAACATTCTGTAATCAATATTGCTCGGAGCATTCTATCAGCGACATTCCCCAGAACATTACATAACTAACATTCTCTGGAACATTCTATAACCGCTGTTCCCCGGAACATTCTATAACTGACATTCCGCAGAACATTGTGTAACCAATATTCCCCAAAACATTCACGACTAATATTGTCCAGAATATTCTATAACTGACATTCTCCGGACATTCCTTGGAACACTCTACAGCCTAAATTCCATGTAATGTTCTTTAACCAACATTCTCCAGAACATTCTACAAATGACATTTTCTGGAACTTTCTACAAACAATGTTCCCCTGAATATTCTATAACTGATATTTGCTGGACCATTTTATAACCAACATTCCTTGGAAAATTCTATAACCAACATACCATGGACCATTCTGTCACTGACAGTCCCTAAAACATTCGCTAAATGATGTTCTCTGGAACATTCTGAAACTGACATTCTCCATATCATTCAAGAACAGACATTCCACAGAACATTCTTTAACCAACATTCTCCAGAACATTCTCTAACCAACATACTCGGAAGTGTTCTATAATCAACATTCCCTAAAGCAATCTGTAATCTACATGCTCCAGAACATTCTATAATCGACATTCCCTGGAACATTCTATAATTGACATTATCCGAACATTAAATAACTGTCATTGCCCAGAACATTCCATAACCAGAATGCTCTAGAATGTTATATAACAGACATTTCCCAGAGCCTTCTACAAGAAACATGCTCCAGAACATGCTCCAGAACATTCTATAATTGACTGTTCCCCAGAACATTCAATAACCGACATTCGCTGGAACATTTGTACATCCAAAATTCACCAGAACTTTCCATAACTGATAACCTCCAAAACATCTGATAGAATATTCAAAAACTGACATACTCCTGAACATTAGGTAACTGACATTCTCCAGAACGTCTATGACCGACATGCTCCAAAATGTTCCATAACTGACATTCCCTAGAATATTGTATAACCGACATGCTGTAGAACTTTCTATAACCTACATTTGCGGTAACTTTCTATAATTGATATGCTCCAGAACATTCTATAAACAACATTACCCTCAACATTTTACATCCGACATGCTGGAGAATATTCAAGAGACGACATTGACCAGAACATGTTTTCACAGCTATTTCCTAGAATATTGTACAATGAATATTTCCGTAACATTCTATAACTGACATTTCCAGGAACAAACTATAATTGACATGCCCCAGAACATTCAATATTGGAGACAAAAACAGTGCAGATGCTGGAATCCAAAGAAGACAAGCAGGAGACTGGAAGAACCCAGCAAGCGAGGCAGCACCAGGAAGTGGAAAATTGGGCTTTTCGGGTATAACCCTTCTTCATGAACGGATGTGGGGTTAAGGGAGCTGCAGATAAAGAGAGTGGGAAGGGTTAGGGGTAAAGGGTGGGAAGAGAGGTGGAGTGGTGAGGTAGTGATAGCTAAATACAGGTGGTCGGTACAACCTTGTTGTTCAATTGGAGGAATGAATCCAGTTGGTAGCTGGAAGGAAACCAGTCAGAGGACATAGGTGGGCATCTGGGAGGCTTGGGAGTGGAACGTCTTCTCTTCAGAGCAGATGCGATTGAGATGGAGTAAATGGGAAAATGTTTGGAGTTTTTGGAAGATGTGGGGTGGGAAGAGGTGTAGTCCAGGGGATGGTGATGGGCACTTGTATGGGTTTCAGCTACACCTGCATCTTTTTCAGCTAAGTCAACGGTCCTTCTTCAGTCCATACACTGATACTGAATAGATTAGATTAGATTCCACTCAACAAATCCATACTGATCCTCTGAAAAGTAACCCACCCAGACCCATTTCCTACTGACTAATACACCTAACACTACGGGCAATTTAGCATGGCCAATTCACCTGACCGGCACATCTTTGGACTGTGGGAGGAAACAAGAGCATCTGGAGGAAACCCACGCAGACACAGGGAGAATGTGCAAACTCCACACAGTCACCGGAGGCTGACATTCTCCGCAACGTTCTATAACCAACATTCCGCAGAATATCCTATAACCGACAATCTCCGGGGCAGTCTATAACTGACATTCTCTAGAACATTCTATAACCAACATTCCTGGGAACACTCTATTTCCAACATTCTCTAGACCATTCTATAACCGATATTCCCCAGAACGTTCTGTAACTGACAGTATTTGTAAATGGCTGAACATCCCTTAATTGAACAAAAGGTAAGATCCCGAGATAAGAGATCCTATTCCAGGGAGAAGGAGACACTGATTTGAAGTGTCCTCAGGCAGTTAAAGTGCTGAATACATTTTCCCCGCATTGATATTTCTTCACTATATAGGATCGATCACTATTTAGACTAAAGAACAGAAATTTCGAACCTCCGTTTGTCTTCAAGGAACTGGGAGAGACACCTTCAGGATAACAACATTTTAAGACTCCATTCTGTAAAGAAATGACGTCTGACTGCTCTTGAATGATCGAGTTTGTGGGAATGTTCTAGAAACTATCCGTTCTTATGGATGTGTGTCTGTGTGTTTAGGGAGGAAGTGTTTCTTGTGATTTTTGTAAGTAATTCAGTCCTTTCCATTTGTTGTTTCAGCTTCAATTATTTCAATAAATCACTGAACATTTGAAACCTCATTCTTTCCTTAATCAAACTGGTAACTTTGCATCCAGGCTGATGCATAAATTGTTTGTTTTCCTTTCTCACAGTTAACGTAGTGACGATCTATGTCCTGCTTTATAAAGATCGTGGATTGTCTCCATGTGTATTCGTTACCTGGGGGCCATGGCAGTGACTGATCTACTGGTCATTATCCTCGATCTGATTTTGAGACACATTCCCATTGTTTATTGGGAATAGTTTTATTTCCTGTGGCACATCCCCGTGTGTAATATCCACGCCGTCCTGCTTCATGCAGCCACTGACTGTTCTGTCTGGCTCACCGTCACTTTCACCTTTGATCAATTTGTGACCATTTGTTGCCAGAAACTGAAAAATAAATATTGCAGTGAGAAAACAGCAGCTGTGATTCTGGGAACAGTGACTGTTCTGAGCTGTTTAAAGAACATTTTCTGGTATTTTATGCTTCAAGGTCGGTATTGGCTGGATAACGCCCCGTCATTTTGTGTTGTAACACTTTACGTTCGATTATCTCCTGTCTGGACCACAATCGAGTTCCTCCACAACATTCTAACCCCGACGCTTCCATTTCTCCTGATTCTGCTGCTCAATGTTTTCACCATCAGACACATTTTAGTGACCAGCAGAGCCCATAGGAGACTCCGCGTTCACACCAATGGGGACGCTCAGTCTGACACAGAAATGCAAAACCGAAAAAAAATCCATCATTTTATTGTTGCTGATCTCAACCAATTTCATCCTGTTATGGTCAACGTTAATGGTGTACTCTATATGGTACCGGATGTATTGGTTTGGGTATTGCTCGGTCCATCTAGATCCCTTTGTGCTGGATTTGGGTTTCATGCTGCAGCTCCTCAGTTGCTGCACAAACACCATGATTAATGCTGTGACCCAGACTAAGTTCAGACAGCACTGAAAGACTGTGCTTAAATTTTCCTTTACCAAAAATTGTCAATCAATCAAATTCACTCATTGATCAATCCATCCTGGATTTTCTCATTTCAGTTCAATGTTTCAGCGATGAAGCAGCCTGTTGCTATGGTAACAGTCTGAGGGTAGTGCTGGTTTGTCCAACCTTAACCCACAGGGGGTTACATGGACACATTTCAATGTTTCTCTCAACTCAGGGGCCAGTGAGAAAGGGCACCATCCCACTGACTGTATCTCCAGCTTAAATTTGTAAATAATAAAAATGTTCAGTAAAAAGTGTCAAGCAGCAGAGCAAACTACATTGTTGTTGGTGTTTGTGTTGACAAAGCTGAGCTGGAGACAAACTGACCTGGCCCCAAGACCTGGTCCTCAGGGAAGGGGAGAGGAGCCGGCCCGAGCTCAGGATTTGTGTTCAAGTCACTCTGTCCTTGCTTTCACCTCTGGGTCACCCACATGAATTGGCTTCGGCAGAATTCATATCTGGCCCTGCTCCCCCATCTCTCCCCAACCCTGTCCCTCTCTCTCTCTCTCTCTCTGTCTATCTCCTAGTATCTCTCTCTCTTCCCTAATCTGACTCTCCCTCTTCTACAGCGTGGGCGGCACGGTGGCACAGTGGTTAGCACTGTTGCCTCACAGTGCCAGAGACCCGCCTCAGGCGACTGACTGTGTGGAGTTTGCACATTCTCCCCGTGTCTGCGTGGGTTTCCTCCCACAGTCCAAAGATGTGCAGGTCAGGTGAATTGGCCATGGTAAATTGCCCGTAGTGTTAGGTAAGGGGTAAATGTAGGGGTATGGGTGGGTTGCGCTTTGACGGGTCAGTGTGGACTTCTTGGGCTGAAGGGCCCGTTTCCACACTGTAAGTAATCTAATCTACATCTCACTCTCCCCTACCTCTGTCTCACCACACTTCTCTCCCTCCCTCTCTCTCATTCTTTCACGCACTCTGACATCTCTCTCACACTCTCCCCCTCTCTTCATCTGTCCTCCTCCATCTCTCTCTCCCCCTCACCTGCTACCCCAACTGTCTCCCTGCTCCCTCTTTCTTTCTCTCCTACCCCTCTCTCCCACTTCTATCTTCCCTTGCCCCCTCCCTCTGTCTGTCCCTCTCCCCCCTTTCTTCTCCTCTCACCCTCCCTTTCATCCGCTGTCTTTCGCCCCATCTCTCACCTTCTCTCTCTCTCTCCATTTCTGTCTCTTTTTCTCTCATTCTCTCTCTCTCTATCCACCCACTCCTCTGCCTCTTCCCACCTCTCCCACTCTCTCTGCCCATCTCTCTCACTCTCTCCCCATTCTCTCTCTTACCCCCTCTGTCTCCCTGTCTCCCCGCCTCTTATTCTCTGTCTTGCTCTCTTCCCTCTCTCTTGTTCTGTCTATCCATTTCTCTCACTCACTCCCTCTTCTCTTGCTCACCTCCCCCTCTCTCTCGCTTGACCCCTTCTCCATCCCTATCCCCTCCCTTTCTCCCTCCCTCTATCTCTCCCTTTTCCTCCTCCTTTCCCCACATGTCACCATCTCTATTTCTCCCTGCCGCTTTCCTCCAGTCCCACTCTTCCTCCCTCCCTTCCCTGTCTTTCCCAATATCCACTTACCCATTGCTTTCCCTATTTCTTCTTCCTTCCTTTCTCACACCTTCCTCCTCTCTCTTGCTCCATCCCCCTCTAACTCCCTTCCTCTTACCTCTCTCTCTCCTCCCTCTCTCTCTCTGCCCCCCTTCACTCTCGCTCACCCCTACATCTCTCTCTGTCTCTCCATCTCTCTCTCTCTCTCTTTCCCCTGCCCACCTCTCAATTTTCACACATTCCTCACATTCTGCATTTCTCTCTCTCATCCTTCCCTTGCTCCCGCTCCCCCATTTTCTCTGCACCCTTTCCCACTTTCCATCTGTCGGCCCCATTCTCTCATCCCTCTCTCCTCCAATCACTCGCTCCCCTCTCTCTTTCTCAGCCTTGCTCTCTCCCCATCCCTTCCCCTTCTCTCTGTCTGTTCAACTCACTCTCTCTTTCTTCCCTCCTCTCTCTGCTATATTTCCTGTCTCTCTACCCCTTCCTCCATCTCCCCATTCTCTCTCTCTTCCTCTCTCTCTGACTCCATCTCCCCATCTGCCTTTCCCCAACCCTCTTTCTCCCTATCTATCTCCCTAGCTCTCTGCCCTTTCCCTCTCTCTCCCTCCCCCATCTCTCTCTCCACTCTCTACCTCTCTCCTCCTCTCTCCACCCCCTGTCTCTCCAGGTTCACTCTCTCCCACTACATCTGTGTCTCTCACTCTTTCTTCGCCCATCTCTCACTCTCTTTCTCCCCACTTTGCCTGGCTTCTGCCCTATTTCTCCCTTTCTCTCCCTCTCTGCCATTATCTTTCTTTCTCTACTCCCTTTCGTTCCCCTCACTCACTCCCCCGCTGTCTCTCTCACTCTCCCTCTCTCTCCCTCACCTTCTCCTCCTCTATCTCACCTCTCTCTGTGTGTCTTTCTCACTCTCTGCCCCCCACTCTCCCACTCTCTCGCTTTTCCTCACCTACACCCCTCCGACACATCACTCTCTCTCCCTAGCCCGCTTTCTCACCCCTCTCCCCCTCTATCTCTCTCCCCGATCCCTCTACCCGTCTCTCCATCCAGCTTTTCCATCCCACTCCCACCCTCCTATCTCTCTGTCTCCACCAACGTACTTGCCCTACTCTCTCTCTCCCTCTCTCCCAGCTACCTTTGTCTCATCACACCTCTCTTCCGGCCCCTTCTCTCTCCTTCCCTCTCGTCCTCGCTCTCTCTCCCATTCACTCTTCTCTCTCTCCCTTCCACCTCTCTGTTTCCTTGACTGTTTCTCTCCCTCTCTTGGTCTCTCACTCCCACCCAATCTCTCTCTCTATCAATGCCTCTCCTTTCTCCCCCTCACTCATCACCCCCCCACCCATCTCTCTCATCATCGCTCTCCTCATTTCCCTCTCGTATTTTCTCTCTCTATCCTCCATCCACTCCCCTGTTTCTCTCTCTCTCTCTCTTTCTCTATCTTTCCCTCTAAGCCTCTCACTCTGCCTTTCTCTCACCCTTTCCTGCCCCCTCTCTTGCTTCCGGCCCTTTCTTTCACTCTCTCACCACCCTCACAATCTCTCACTCTGTCTCACGCTTTCACTCTCTCCGTCACAGCGGCTCAGTGGTTAGCACTGCTGCCTCACAGCACCAGGGACCTGGGTTCGATAACTGCCTCGGGCGACTGTGTGGAGTTTGGACATTCTCCCCGTGTCTGCGTGGGTTTCCTCTGGGTGCTCCGGTTTCCTCCCACTACACAAAGATGCGCAGGTTAGATGAATTGGCCGTGCTAAATTACCCATAGTGTTCACAGATGTAGCTGAGGTGCGTTAGTCAGGGGTAAATGTAAACGATATAGTTAGGAAGAGGGCTGAGGATGTTAGGCAGGCTTTCAGGAAGCTAGGTTGGAAGCTCAGAGTTAGAACAAACACAGTTGTTGTCTCTGGTTTGTTACCCGTGCCACGTGATAGAGAGTCGAGGAATAGGGAGAGAGAGCAGTTAAATGCGTGGCTACAGGGATGGTGTAGGAGGGAGGGATTCCGGTATCTGGATAACTGGGGTTCTTTCTGGGGAAGGTGGGACCTCTATAAACAGGATGGTCTACACCTGAACCTGAGGGGCACCAGTATCCTTGGGGGGAGGTTTGCTAGTGCTCTTGGTGGGGGGGGGGGGCGGGGGGGGGGGTTAAACTAACTCTGCAGGGGCATCGGAACCTAGACTGTTGCTTTAGGGTGCAGGACCTGGAGTGTAGGGAGGTTAGGAACATGGCATCAATCTCAAAGGAGGGTGCCTGTAAACAGGAAAGTGGCTTGAAGTGTGTATACTTCAATGCAAGAAGTATACGAAATAAGGTAGGTGAACTTGCAGCGTGGGTTTTCGATGTTGTGGCTATTACGGAGACATGGGTAGAACAGGATTGGCTGTTGCAGGTTCCAGGGTTTAAATGTTTTAGTAGGGTCAGAGGTGGGGGTAAAAGAGGGGGAGGTGTGGCATTGCTTGTCAAAGATAGTGTTACAGCGGTGGAAAGGACGATGGATGAAGACTCGCCATCTGAGGTAGTTTGGGCTGAGTTTAGGAATAGGAAAGGTGAGGTCACCCTGTTAGGAGTTTTCTACAGGCCTCCTAATAGTCCTAGAGACATAGAAGAAAGGATTGCGAGGATGATTCAGGAGAAGAGTGAAAGTAATAGGGTGGTTGTTATGGGGGTCTTTAACTTTCCAGATATTGACTGGGAAAGCTATAGCTCGAGTACGTTAGATGGGTCGGTGTTTGTCCAATGTGTGCAGGAGGGTTTCCTGACACAATATGTAGACAGGCCAACAAGAGGTGAGGCCATACTGGATTTGGTTCTGGGTAAAGAACCAGGCCAGGTGTTAGAATTGGAGGTAGGTGAGCACTTTGGGGACAGTGACCACAATTCGGTGACTTTTACTCTAGTGATGGAGAGGGATAAGTGTGCACTGCAGGGCAAGAGTTATAGCTGGGGGCAGGGAAATTATGATGCGGTGAGGCATGACTTAGGATGCGTGGCTTGGAAAAGTAGGCTTCAAGGGAAGGGCGCAATCGATATGTGGAGCTTGTTCAAGGAGCAACTATTGAGTGTCCTTGATAAGTCTGTACCTGTCAGGCAGGGAGGAAAGGGTCATGTGAGGGAGCCGTGGTTTAATAAGGAATTGGAATCCCTTGTTAAAGGGAAGAGGGCGGCCTATGTAAAGATGAGGCATGAAGGTTCATTTGGGGCGATTGAGAGTTATAAGGTAGCCAGGAAGGATCTGAAGAGAGAGCTAAGAGTAGCAAGAAGGGGACATGAAAAGTCCTTAGTTGGGAGGATTAGGGAAAACCCAAAGGCTTTCTATAGGTATGTCAGGAATAAACGAATGACTAGGGTAGGAATAGGTCCAGTCAAGGATACTAGTGGGAAGTTGCGTGTGGAGGCTGAAGAGATTGGGGAGACACTGAATGAATACTTTTCATCAGTATTCACTCAGGAACAGGACATTGTTGCCGATGTGAATATTGAGTCACAATTAATTAGAATGGATGGCTTTGAGGTATGTAGGGAAGAGGTGTTGGAAATTCTGGAAAGGGTGAAAATAGATAAGTCCCCTGGGCCTGATGGCATTTATCCTAGGATTCTCTGGGAAGCTAGGGAGGAGATTGCAGAGCCATTGGCCTTGATTTTTATGTCCTCGTTGTCTACAGGAATAGTGCCAGAAGACTGGAGGATAGCAAATGTGGTTCCCTTGTTCAAGAAGGGGAGTAGGGATAACCCTAGTAACTATAGGCCAGTGAGTCTCACTTCAGCTGTGGGCGAAGTCTTGGAGAGAATTGTAAGGGATAGGATTTATGAACATCTGGATAGGAATAATGTGATCAAGGATAGTCAGCATGGTTTTGTGAAGGGCAGGTCATGCCTCACAAACCTTATTGAATTCTTTGAGAAGGTGACTAAGGAGGTGGATGAGGGTAAAGCGGTAGATGTGGTGTATATGGATTTTAGTAAGGCGTTTGATAAGGTTCCCCATGGTAGGCTACTGCAAAAAATACGGAGGTATGGCATTGAGGGTGGGTTGGAGGTTTGGATTAGGAATTGGCTGGCTGGAAGAAGAGAGAGGGTAGTAGTTGAGGGTAAAGATTCATCTTGGAGTGCAGTTACTAGTGGTGTTCTGCAAGGATCTGTTTTGGGACCATTGCTGTTTGTTATTTTTATAAATGACCTGGAGGAGGGGCTAGAAGGTTGGCTGAGCAAGTTTGTGGATGATACAAAAGTCGGTGGAGTTGTTGACAGTGAGGAAGGATGTGTCAGGTTACAGTGGGATATAGATAAGTTGCAGAGCTGGGCAGAAAGGTGGCAAATGGAGTTCAATGTGGGTAAGTGTGAGGTGATTCACTTTGGTATGAGTAACAAAAAGATGGGGTACTGGGCTAATGGTCGGATACTTGGTAGTGTGAATGAGCAGAGGGATCTTGGTGTCCATGTACACAGATCTCTGAAAGTTGCCACCCAGGTAAATAGTGCTGTGAAGAAGGCATATGGCGTACTGGCTTTTATTGGTAGAGGAATTGAGTTCCGGAGTCCTGAGGTCATGTTGCAGTTGTATAACACTCTGGTGTGGCCTCATCTGGAATATTGTGTGCAGTTTTAGTCGCCATACTATAGGAAGGATGTGGAGGCACTGGAACGGGTGCAGAAGAGGTTTACCAGGATGTTGCCTGGTATGGTAGGAAGATCCTATGAGGAAAGGCTGAGGCACTTGGGGCTGTTTTCATTGGAGAAAAGAAGGTTTAGGGGTGACTTGATAGAGGTGTATAAGATGATTAGGGGTTTAGATAGGGTTGACCATGAGAACCTTTTTCCACGTATGGAGTCAGCTATTACAAGGGGGCATAGCTTTAAATTAAGGGGTGGTAGGTATAGGACAGATGTTAGGGGTAGATTCTTTACTCAGCGAGTTGTGAGTTCATGGAATGCCCTGCCAGTAGCAGTGGTGGACTCTCCCTCTTTATGGGCATTTAAACGGGCATTGGATAGGCATATGGAGGATAGTGGGCTTTTGTCCGAAACGTCGATTTCGCTGCTCGTTGGATGCTGCCTGAACTGCTGTGCTCTTCCAGCACCACTAATCCAGTATATGGAGGATAGTGGGCTAGTGTAGGTTAGGTGGGCTTGGATCGGCGCAACATCGAAGGCCAAAGGGCCTGTACTGCGCTGTATTTTTCTATGTTCTACGTTCTAAAGTAATAGGGTATGGAAGGTGTCTGGGTGGGGTACTCTTTGGAGGGTCGGTGTGAACCTGTTGATCCAAAGGGGCTGTTTCCACACTATAGGGAGTCTATGTCTCTGGCTGTTTCTCGATCCATTTCCCTCTCCCACTTGCCCCATCGCTCTCTCGCCCTTTCACCCAACCATCTGTCCCACTTTTTCTTCTCCACTCTCCAGCTCTCCCTCTCTCACACACGCAATTTCTCTCCTCTCCTCCCTCTCTCCCCCCCCCACTTTCTGTCCCCATCTCTGTCTCCCCCCCTTTCTCTTCCTCCTACTTACTCTCTCTTTCCTTTCGTAAATCCCTCTCCTCCCCACACCCTCCTCACTCTCTGAATCCCCTCTCTGACTCCCTGTACCTGAAACACTCTCACTCCCCCTCCCCATTCCCTCTCACACTCTCCATCACCCCCTCCTCCAGCCTCTCTCTCACTCCACTCCCACCTCTCACACTCTCATGTTCGCTCTCCCCTCTCATGTTCTCTGTTCCCCTTTCTCTTGATCTCTCTCTTTCCACCCTCTCTTGCTGACTTACTCTTTCTCTCTCTTTCTCGATCGCATGTCTCTCTTGACCCGTCTGTCGCTCTCCTCTGCTCCCTCTCCCTTCTCTCTCTCTCTTCCTTTCTACATTTATTTCTCTTTCAAAAACCCTCTCTCTCCCCTTGACTGCCTCACCCTCTATCTCTCTCTGTCACCATCTCCCCCATCTATCTCCCTCCCTCTGTATCTCTCTCTCTGTCTCCCATTGTCTGTTGCCCATTATTCTGTTCAACAACACTCGCACTCTCTCCCCCACACCCTTTCTAAACTCTCCCCCCCATCTGGATCCTCCACACTGTCTTTCCACCCCTCTCTCTCCCTCTCCCACTTTTTCTATCTCTCTCTGCCCCTGTCTCCCTATCTCTCCCACAATTCTGCCTCTTCATTCTCTTTACTCTTTCTTTCTCTCCTCCTCTCTACCTCAGTTCCACTACTTTTCCTCCTCCTCTCTCTCCCCACTTACTCTTCTCTCTCACTTTTCTCTCTCTCTCTCTCTCCCTCTATCACTGGCATCCACCATCTCTTTCATTTGCCACCTCCCTCCTCCTCACTCTCTCTTCCTTTCCACTCTCTACTGCTCTCTAATCCTTTTTGTCCCTCCCTCTCTCCTCAGTCCCTATCCTCCTCTCTCCATCTCTATCTCCCTCTCTCTCTCTCTCTCTCTCTCTATTCTCTCCCTCTCACCCTGTCTGTAGGGTTGTAGGGTGGGCAGGATTGCATGCTTCCTCTTTACTGAAACAGGTCCTCGTGCCTTTGATATCATCCTGTGCCATAGGACCATCGATTATTTTCAGCAGATTTACTCACACCCAGGGGCTTGCAGCCGGGGGACGTCAATGGGCAGTGTATATGTTCACTGTGACAGTTTGTAGCCTCTGTGCAGTGACTCAAAGAGGCAGCTCTCCAACATTTGGTGACATTTCAGTTCCATGCTCCAGACCTTAAGCGGTACATTGTGGGGGACACAAGGACGTCGGAGGATCTTTCACAGGATTGAATTCCTACAGTGTCGAAGCAGGCAATTTGGCCCAACAAGTCCACATGACTCTCCAAAGAGTATCTCATCCAGACCCACACCCCTACACTAACCTTGTAATCTTGTATTTCCCATGGCTCATCCACCTAACCTACACATCCCTGCCATTATGGTCAAGTTAGCATGGCCAACTTGAAGGGATGAAGGTGATAGGTCAGAGGGGAGGGTGGAGTGGATAGATGGGATGGAAGATGGACAGGTAGTACAGATCATGAGGACTGCGCTGAGCTGGAAGGTTGGATCAGGGATAAGCTGGGGGCAGGGGAAATGAGGAAACTGTTGAAATCCATGTTGATCCCATGTGATTGGAGCATCCTAAGGCAGAAGATGAGGCATTCTTCCTCCAGGCGTCAGGTGGTTAGTGTTTGGCAATGGAGGAAACTCAGGACCTGTATGGCCTTGGCGGAGTAGGAGGGGGAGTTGAAGTGCTCAGTCACAGGGTAGTGGGTTATTTAGTTCAGGTGTCCCAGAGATGTTGTCTGAAACGATCCACAAGTTAGCATCCTATCTCCCCAATGTAGAGGAGACCGCATCAGCAGCAACAGGTACTGTAGATGACTTATATGGAAGTACAGGTAAATCTCTGTCGGATGTGGAAGGATCCTTTGGAGCCTTGGATGGAGGTGAGGGGGGAGGTTTAGGTGCATGTTTTGCACTTCTTGCGGTGGAAGAATTCACTCAGATATCCAGCTCAATGAAACACCAGCTACAGCGACTAGATTTTTTTTGTTTGTTCATGGGAACATGGGTATCACTAGCTCAGCCAGCAGTTATCATCCATTTGAACTGCCCAGAGGATAATTAAGAGTCAACTCCATTGCTACGGGTCTGGACTCATGTAAGACCGGATCAGAATTAAGAAAAGTTCCCTGACTCAATGACATAAAGAGTTGATTTCTGGCCTCTTATTCCATTTCTGAAATGATAATGAATAAACTTTTACAAATGCTTTAAAAGTAGAAAACCCAAAATGGGTTTTGTTCTGATTGAGCACCTTCTCCTGTTTTCTCAGTTGTTATTGGCAATCGCATTCCCATTGTATGGTAACCAAGTGCAGAGACTGTTGCAGAAAAGATGGAATGGTTAACTGCAGCTATTCATCCTCTGGTCACTTTACCCAAAATGTTAACTCTGATTTCTCTCTGCAGATGCTGCAAGGCCTGCTGAATTTTTCCAGCAATTTCTGTTTTTGTTTCTGATTTCCAGCAAGTGCAGTTTTATTAGGGATTTCCAGATTCATTTTATCTGTTTCAGAGGGGTCTCATTGCTCAGGTTGGTTGGGTTTCTCAGATCAGCCATGAATGGCAAAACAGGCTTGAAGGGCTGAATGGCCTACTCCTGTTCTTATAAAAGCTGTCCATCTGCAGCTTTTGGCAATATTTCTCTTCACTGCTCACTGCACATCCATGTCTAGCACACTGTTACTGGCTGAACAAATCTACTGTGTTTTAAATAAACCTGTTAATATTCAGCGCTTTCTCTCCTGCCATCTGGGGTTGACTCATCAGAGAATGCTGGCTCTGGTTACTATTTGAATGCTCACAACAGACTGATCCTGAAGTTTCATTCCTCTGGGATTCACAAAACCCTTATATTTTCATTTCCACTTTCATTCTAACTCTTTAAGTCCTCAGTTTCAGTCCGCTGTCATTTTGAGCTCTTCAACAAACCCATTTGGGTGGAGCAGAGGCAGCTGGAATATAATGCAGGAAGTGGGAATTGTGCGGAAGCATAAGGAGAGGTAACATCAAAGAAAGCTTCCATTCTAATGATAGAGCTTCTCTGTCATTGGTGGGAGGCCTGAGGGTGTGGGGGAGGCAGATTCGATTGGGCATTTGTGAAGACACTCAGAGAGTGACCTGTTGTGGGATATAGGTAGTGTTATTTCTGTAATCATATTTACTTATGCAAGGTAAGTGAACTCACACCAGTGTATAATTGTTTCAGCCAAGAGCTGAGTCAACAAGAATGAAAACTATGTGAAGGAAATACATAATTGTTTTTGTATTAGCTAAAATGTGCATACAAGAATGCAATGTGCCTGCAAACAATGGTAGATGTCACAGACAAATAGATAAGGTGCTGTGAGGGGTGGGGGTTAAGCTAGATATGCCTGTACAAACAGTAGTTATAAGCATCTGTTTCCCACTTCTGCAAAACCAAGAACAAACCACAGTCAAGAAGTCATGAGGTCATGAGATCATGACAAGTGAGGGAAATAGAGATGGTAGTGAAGAAGGATATACCTAACAATGGCCCACAGCAGGATGTGGTCAAATGGCCTTGTGAGGCCAATGATCTGTTTGAGGTTTGGCGGTTGTTTAAAGGCAAGTAGTGGAGGTGTGGGGAAGGTCTTGGTGAGGTGCTCATCCTCATTGATCAATGAGGATTGATCATTGTTCGTAGCAAACTGCCCGGCTCTCAGGACAACTCCATACAACCCTGTCACAGTGGACGCTGCAAGACGTGTCAGATTGTGGACATAGATACCACCATTATATGTGGGGACACCTCCCACCTTGTACATGGCGGGTACTCATGTGACTCAGTCAATGTTGTCTATCTTATACGTTGCAGACAAGGATGCCTGAGGCATGGTACATTGGGAAAACCGAGCAAAGGCTACGACAACGGATGAATGGGCACCACACAACAATCAACAGACAGGAGGGTTCCCTCCCAGTTGGGGAACACTTCACTGGTCCAGGACATTCAGCCTCGGACCTTCGGGTGACCATCCTCCAAGGTGGACTTTGGGACAGGCAGCAGAGGCTGATAGCTAAGTTCGGTACCCATAGAGAGGGCCTCAACCGGGACCTTGGGTTCATGTCACATTACAGGTGACCACCATTGCACTATACACAGACACAGATATTCCTACACACACACACACACACTCTCACATACACACAATGACAGGTGCACACAGATGCGCACACAGACACCCACACACACTCTTATAGACACACACACTCCCACACTCACACATGCACCCCGTCACAGACTTAAGACACTCTGCACTCACCACACACACACACACACACACACACACACACACACACTTTCTCACACTCACAACCCCCACCCCAGACAGACACACACACACAGACAGACAAAGACCCACATGCACATGTATATTTTGTGTGGTGAATTTGTATTTGCAGAGTTACATTGCACTTTGCTCAAAAACTGCATGCATTCATGTAGAACTCTGAGCTCAAAAACTGCATGAATTTATGTAAAACTCTGTTATCTCACTTTTTAGATTAGAATCAATCTAAACATCAGGTCATAGACAGAGAACAGGGGGGCTAACACCTTCAACATATTATCTAGCTATCACCATTGTTAACAGCTAACCCAAGAATGCAACTTTAAAAAAAAGGGTTTTGTGATTTACACATGAAAGAAGTGAAACTATCACTGTATTCTAACAGATGAAAGGCTTAACAGACAATCAATTTTTCAATGTATAATTTCAGTTACATCACACTGCAAATTTTTGCTATAAATTCTGTGTTACGATCGAGCCCTCCACTATCACCTGATGAAGGAGCGTCGCTCCGAAAGCTAGTGTGTTTCCAATTAAACCTGTTGGTATTGTGTGATTTTTGTTTGTACACCCCAGTCCAACACCGGCATCTCTAAATCATAGTTGAATTCAGTGTGTGTGTGTCCCTGCCTTGTGGACAGTGGACACCACACCCTCTTGCAAGTGTAAAATAAATGACACTACTGATTCAGATCTTGTCTCAGTCTGAAATTATTGAAGTGAGTGAGCTTGTTTCTCACACTGTCCATTTGATTGTTAACTGAGACAGACAGACAGAAAGATGCACATTTAGACAGCGCCTTTTATTACCTTGGGGCAATGCAAAATGCTTCGGATTCAATGAATAGAAATGGAAAGAACTGCAGAAGCTGTAAATTAGAAACAAAAACAGGAATTGTTGGAAAAGCTCAGTAGGTCTGGCAGCATTTCTGGAGAGAAATCAGAGTTAAAGTTTAGGGTTGAGTCACTCTTCCTCAGAACTAATTTCCTTTTTTTTAGTTTCACCTCCAATGATTTCAGTTGTTGGGAAAAAGCTTCCCATTTGTATCAGGTTACCTCTCAGTCTCCTCTTTTCTTGACAAAAGAGCCTTTGCTTTTCCTGTTCAGTCTTTCCTGGTGATTAGAAATAGAAATACAAAGGTACAGCACGATGTTGTGCTGAGACTTAATCCTAATGTAAAATATAGTAACTTAACCTACACACCCCTCAACTCACTGCTACCCATGTGCATGTCCAGCAGTTGCTTAAATGACTCTGCTTCCACCACCACCGCTGGCAACGCATTCCAGGCATTCACAACTCTCTGCATAAAGAACCTACCTCTGATGTCTCCTTTATACCTTCCTCCTAATATCTTCAACCCAAGACTTCTCGTACCAGTCAATCCTGCCCCGGGGAAAAGTCTCTGGGTATTGACTCTATCTATTCCTCTCATTATTCTGTACATCTCGATCAGGTCTCCTCTCTTCCTCCTTCTCTCCAGAGAGAAAAGTCTGAGCGTATTCATAAGGCAAGCCCTCCAGTCCAGGCAGCATCCTGGTAAACCTTCTTTGCACCCTCTCCAAAGCCACTGTATCTTTCCTATAGTAGGGCAACCAGAACTGGACACAATATTCCAAGTGTGGTCTCACCTGGGACTTGTAGAGTTGCAGGAAAACCTCGTGGCTCTTAAACCCGATCCCCCTATCGAAAGCCAAAACACCATATGCTTTCTTTGAACTTTGAAAGAGGCAACTTTGAAAGATCTATGTACTTGAACACCAAGATCCCTCTGTTCCTCCTCACTGCCAAGAATCCTGTCTTTAATCCTATATTCAGCATTCGAATTCAACCTTCCAAAATGCATCACTTCACATTTATCCAGGTTGAACTCCATCTGCCATTTCTCAGCCCAGCTCTGCATTCTGTCTATGTCGTGCTACAGTCTGCAGTAGTTCTCTATACTATCGACCACACCTTCACCCTTTGTTCCATCTGCAAATTTACTAACCCACCCCTCAACCTCCTCATCCAAGTCATTTATAAAAACTACAAAGAGCAGAGGCCCAAGAACAAAGCCCTGCGGGACCCCACTCAACACTGACCTCCAGGCAGAATACTTTCCATCTACGACCACTCTCTGCTTTCTGTCAGCCAGCCAATTCTGAATCCAGATAGCCAAATCTCCCTGTATCCCATATTTCCTGACTTCCTGATTACTTCCTCTGTGTTTCTGTGTGATTTGTGACTGAACCTTTATTTTCCTGTTCTTTGTGATTGGTTTAAGCAGCAGAAACAGTTCCTAACCAATGAGGGATTTCAGTTCGATTATTTGTATTTACAAATTCATTCTCACTCTCAGTCACAGTGTGAAATTGATGTAAAGCAGAATAGGTCTGAGTAAGAGCCTACAAACAGACAAAGGCAGCTTGTGAAAGTGAGCTGAGTCAACCTGGTGACATGTGAGGGTGACATGAGGGAAATGTGACCATGATCACAATGGGTTAGAATCACAAAACCCCTACAGGGCAGGAAAAGGCCATTCGACCAATCAAATCTGCACTGACCCTCTCCCCACCCCCAGTCAAATAAATCCGCATTTAGCATGGCCAACCCTAACCCACCTGCCCTGCACACTACAGGCCAATTTCATCCATCTAACCCGCACATCTGTTGGAGGAACACAAATTAGATCCAGACCACAGCTCTAAAAGCTCAGAATTGTGGGTGAAGGCTCAAAAATATTTGACTCCGAAACAAATGAGCTATCTTACAAAATAAAATCCAGGGGAAGCTACAGTGACAAAGATTTCATATGGTCTCCGGAGGAAAAGAATTCAAAGCTCGCGCCACTGACCCAGGAGGCACAGTGAGGTCACAGAGGCCTGGGAACCTTCAGAACTGAAACAGATTTTGAGGAAGTTGGGGTTGAGACAAGGACACAAAGGCGGTAAATAGCAGTAATGTTACTCCCTCAAGGCCATGTGGAATGGAGTTAGGGCTGGAAAAGAAACAAAGAAACAAAACATGTGCCTGAAGCCAAGTATGCAGCTTACAAGTGTGCAGCATTGAGACAAAAAAAGGGAGCAGAGTTCACAGTCTGAAATTGTTGGTCTCATTGTGAGTGCAGAAAGCTGTAAGGCCCCGCTAGTTCTATTTCGCCGACACAAACATGATGGGCCAAGGCAACTCGGGATGGGTAATAAATACCGGCCAGCAGGCAAATCACAGAAATAAATAAAATATGTGGCCTTTATCTGTGCAGTAACTTTGAGATATTTATTCTGACCATTAGAATTTGTTTCTGGTGATGCTAATAACTTCTCCAATGGGACTGGAGTTTAATATTCTAGAGAAATGTCAAATTAGTCAGCTTTGCTTTATACACATCACTGTGGATTGTTGTATTTCTCCCCTGAGGGTTCGATATCACCTGGAGCTCAGAAAGGACCATCCCCAGGGAGTATTGTATAGCAGCAACAGGACTTCAGACTGGACACATCCTTCAGGGCCATACAGAAGGGGACAAATGGGGCTTTGGCCTTTTGCATCTCTCTGCACTGACAGCAAAGCCCTGGTGTGGGTTAATCAGGCGGTATGTGAAAAATGCCTCCTAGCTAACATCTTCCATGGCTCAAAGCTCTGACACATGGAAAAAATATCTTGTTTACAACTGGGTTTAGAGTCTGAGGAAAAACAGTAGCAAATGCTGGAAATGTGCTACAAATCAGTGATTAGTGTGAAACTGTCATCTGTTTCTCACTGGAAGTGAACCTGCAGGTTTAAGTTTTCCTTACATTGATAAAGATAAAACTGTGTTTGGGAAATCTATAACATAACCTGGGGCAGTGTTTTGTAGAGGAATAAGACAGTGTTATTTTCTGGGTCTGTAGATTGTGAAGGAGCAAAAATGGCCTTTAGTAGAGTGATATGTACTTCTTGTCAGATGTGGGAGTTTAAAGAGAGTTTAAGAGTTACTGCGGATTATGTCTGCAATAAGTGCTGTTGGTTGCAAATCAGATCGAATGGATCAGTTGAAGAGACAATTAGAGGCAATGAGGAATTTGCAACGCAACAATATGTGATGGATGGCAGTTATAGGAAGGGGGAAAGTCTCAGAGACAGTCAAATAGATGGGTTAACTCCAGGAAAGGTAAGAGAGGTAGACAGCTAGTGCATGAGTCTTCTGTGGCTATCCTCATTTCAAACAAGTATGCTATTTGGAAAATGTAGGGGGTGATGGATTCTCAGGGGCACGTAGCATGAACAGCCAAATTTCTGGTATTGAGACTGGCTCTAATGCAAAGAGGAATACGTCGGGTCTCAAGAGGTCAATTGTGATAGGGGACTCTCCAGTCCGAGGTACAGACAGACGTTTCTGTGGCCAGCAGAGAAAAAGCAGAATGGTGTGTTGCTTCCCTGGTGCCAGGATCAAGGATGTCTCAGAGAGGGTGCAGAATGTTCTCAAGGGGGAGAGGGGCCAGCAAGAGGTCATTGTCCACATTGGAACCAACATAGGAAGGGAAAAGGTTGAGATTTTGAAGGGAGATTACAGAGAGTTAGGCAGAAATGTAAAAAGGAGGTCCTCGAGAGTAGTAATATCTGGATTACTCCCAGTGCTACGAGCTAGTGAGGGCAGGAATAGGAGGATAGAGCAGATGAATGTATGGCTGAGGAGCTGGTGTTTGGGAGAAGGATTCACATTTTTGGATCATTGGGGCAGAAGTGACCTGTACAAGAAGGACGGATTGCACCCAAATTGGAAGGGGATGAATATACTGGCAGGGAGATTTGCTAGAGCTGCTCGGGAGGGTTTAAACTAGTAAGGTGGGGGGGGGGGGGTGGGGGGGAGTGGGGGGGGAGTGGGGGGGGGGGCAGGGAGATAGTGAGGAAAGAGATCAATCTGAAACTGGTACAGTTGAGAACAGAAGCAAGTCAAATACTCAGGGCAGGCAGGGACAAGGTAGGACTAATAAATTAAACTGCATTTATTTCAATGCAAAGGGCCTAACAGGGAAGGCAGATGAACTCAGGGCATGGTTACGAACATGGAACTGGGATATCACAGCAATCACAGCAACATGGCTCAGGAATGGGCAGGACTGGCAGCTTAATGTTCCAGATACAAATGCTACAGGAAGGATAGAAAGGGAGGCAAGACAGGAGGGGGAGTGGTGCTTTTAATAAGGGCTAGCATTACAGCTGTACTGAGGGAGGATATTCCTGGAAATACATAGAGGAAGTTATTTGGGTGGAACTGAGAAATAAGAAAGGGATGATCACCTTATTGGGCTTGTATTATAGACCCCCTAATAGTCAGAGGGAAATTGAGAAACAAACATGTAAGGAGATCGGGGATTTTAACTTTCGAAACATAGACTGGGACTGCCATAGTTTTAAGGGTTTATATGGAGAGGAATTTGTTAAATGTGTACAAGAAAATGTTCTGATTCAGTATGTGGATGTACCTACCAGAGAAGGTGCAAACCTTGACCTACTCTTGGGAAATAAGGCAGGGCAGGTGACTGAGGTGTCAATGGGGGAGCACTTTGGGGCCAGCGACCATAATTCTATTAGATTTAAAATAGTGATGGAAAAGGACAGACCAGATCGAAAAATTGAAGTTCTAAATTGGAGAAAAGCCAATTTTGACGATATTAGGCAAGAACTTTCAAAAGCTGATTGGAGGCAGATGTTCGCAGGTAAAGGGATGGCTGGAAAATGGGAAGCCTTCAGAAATGTGATAATGAGAATCCAGAGAACGTATATTCCTGTTAGGGTGAAAGGGAAGGCTGGTAGGTATAGGGAATACTGGATGACTAAAGAAATTGAGGGTTTGGTTAAGAAAAAGAAGGAAGCATATGTCAGGTGTGGACAAGATAGATCAAATGAATACTTAGAAGAGTATAAAGGAAGTAGGAGTATACTTAAGAGGGAAATCAGGAGGGCAAAAAGGGGACATGAGATAGCTTTGGCAAATAGAATTAAGGAAAATCCAAAGTGTTTTTACAAATATATTAAGGACAAAAGGGTAACTAGGGAGAGAATAGGGCCCCTCAAAGATCAGCAAGGTGGCCTTGGTATGGAGCCACAGGAGATGAGAGAGATACTAAACGAGTATTTGCATCAGTATTTACTGTGGAAAAGGATATGGAAGATATAGAATGTAGGGAAATAGATGGTGACATCTTGAAAAATGTCCATATTACAGAGGAGGAAGTGCTGGATGTCTTGAAATGCATAAAGGTGGATAAATCCCCAGGACCTGATCAGGTGTACCCGAGAACTCTGTGGGAAGCTAGAGAAGTGATGGCTGGGCCTCTTGCTGAGATATTTGTATCATCGATAGTCACAGGTGAGGTGCCGGAAGACTGGAGATTGGCAAACGTGGTGTCACTGTTTAAGAAGGGTGGTAAGGACAAGCCAGGGAACCTGTGAGCCTGATGTCGGTGCTGGGCAAGATGTTGGAGGGAATCCTGAGGGACAGGGTGTACATGTATTTGGAAAGGCAAGGACTGAGTAGGAATGGTCAACATGGCTTTGTATTTGGGAAATCATGTCTCACAAACTTGATTAAGTTTTTTGAAGAAGTAATAAAAGGGATTGATGAGGGCAGAGTGGTAGATGTGATCTATATGGATTTCAGTAAGGCATTCGACAAGGTTCCCCATGGGAGACTGGTTAGCAAGGGTTAGATCTCATGGAATACAGGGAGAGCTAACCATTTGGATACAGAACTGGCTCAAAGGTGGAAGACAGAGGGTGGTGGTGGAGGGTTGTTTATCAGACTGGAGGCCTGTGACCAGTGGAGTGCTACAAGGATAGGTGTTGGGTCCTCTACTTTTTGTCATTTATATAAATGATTTGGATGTGAGCATAAGAGGTACAGTTAGTAAATTTGCAGATGACACCAAAATTGGAGGTGTAGTGGACAGCGAAGAAGGTTACCTCAGATTACAACAGAATCTTGATCAGATGGTCAATGGGCTGAGAAGTGGCAGATGGAGTTTAATAAATATGAGGTGATGCATTTTGGGAAAGCAAGTCTTAGCAGGATTTATACACTTAATGGTAAGGTCCTAGGGAGTGTTGCTGGACAAGGAAACTTGGGAATGCATGTTCATACCTCCTTGAAAGTGAAGTCGCAGGTAGATAGGATAGTGAAGAAGGCGTTTGGTATGCTTTCCTTTATTGGTCAGAATATTGAGTACAGGAGTTGGGAGGTCATGTTGCAGCTGTACAGGACATTGGCTAGGCCACTGTTGGAATATTGCATGTAATTCTGGTCTCCTTCCTATTGGAAAGATGTTGTGAAACTTGAAAGGGTTCAGAAAAGATTTACAAGGATGTTGCCAGAGTTGGAGGATTTGAGCTATAAGGAGAGGTTGAAGAGGCTGGGGATGTTTTTCCTGGAGCTCAGTAAGCACATCGACCTGGACCCAATATACTGCAACGGACAGCTGGAACTGACAACCGGAAGTGGCAGATTCAAACCACTACAAATGCCGGAGGAAAGATCACAGAAGTGCTTCACAGGAGGCTCCCAAGCACTGAGGATGTCACCTAGACAGGGGACAAAACGTCTGCGCCAGAAATTCCCAGCTCAGCGAACAGAACCACAACAAGCACCTGAGCTACAAATCTTTGCACAAACTTTGAATGTAACATATATGTATAATTATCAGGAAGGGAGGTAATATGGGTTAGAGCTGGCAATGGTAAGTATCTTTCTCCAAAGAGTTTCATCTGAGACTATCACTTTTTAATAATGTGTAATCTGCTGTGAATGACTCCAGGAAGTGTATTTTTTTCCCAACTTGCCCACGTTCCATTCACTTGTCCTGTCCAGAGAGTCCTGTCAAAAACTAACCATTCACTTTGTGGACTGTTTCATGTGGCAATATTTACTTTTATTTCAAAAACAAGATGCACTGCAGTGACTCAGCAAGACTCCTCCAACAGCACCTTCCAAAACTGCAACTTCTACCATCGACAGCAGCAGTCACATGTGAAATCCACTACCCACTCAATCCCCTCCAGGCCACACACTGTCCTGATTAGGAAATATATCATGGTCCTTCAATGTCAAGGTCAAAATCCTGGAATTCCCTACTTAATATCACTGTAGGTCTCCCAACAGCACATGGACTGTCGTGATTCAAGAAGGCAGCTGCTCCAGGGCACTTAAAGATGGCAATAAATGCTTGTCTCACTAGCGATGTAAATGACCTATGAACAAATGAAAAGATCATGGTATCGAATGTCTGCTAATTAGCAATTAAACTGGAATAGGATATTTGCTTACTTGAGGTGGCATAGTTCTCTCTCACCTCTCGCTCAATTGCATTTGTAATTTTCAGTTCTGTTCTGACCACTGCTGGGGTCACAACGACTCAAGCTGTTCTTCTGCTGAGGAGTGACGTGATTTATAAATTACTCAGGCACACCATACTTGAGCTTCAAGCAACAGATCAAGCATGGGTGCAAACGATTTTCCATTCTTTTTATTTACCTGTGCTCAACCAGTGAACAGTTCTTAATTATCAAAGTCTAAACTAATAAACCCTCCCTAATGAACCTCGCTGCCATTCTGCCCATTGCCCTGGGAGGGAAGGGGGGGGGTTGGTGATGGTGGGGGGGGGTTGGTGATGGTGGGGGGGGGGTTGGTGATGGTGGGGGGGGTTGGTGATGGTGGGGGGGGTTGGTGATGGTGGGGGGGTTGGTGATGGTGGGGGGGGGGTTGGTGATGGTGGGGGGGTTGGTGACGGTGGTGAATTCTCTCCTGATTGGTTAAAAGTTGTTTCTTGTGGAAGAGTGTCTTACTGCCCTCATGATTTCACAATGCTGTCTTATTCCGTCCGTCTGCCGCACCAACTATTTCTTGTCTTGCTGTTTCTCAAGAAGCTGCATGTGTTTGGGACCCCCCCCCTTCAGTGCAGGTTCACCGTAAATTTACACATTATTTCTTTCATGTGTAACACATCCTTTCTGCACATTCACTGATTTTCCAACATCACATTACATATCAACTTTCAGGTGCATTTATCATAAGTGATGTCTGTCTCAACATCTCCCTGTGTGATCCCGATCTTTCCTTAATGGATATAAACCTGTAGGGTTATTAGGACAGAACAAGGACTGACACTTGTTCTAAACAGAGCGAGCATGAGTTCAGAGGGCTGAATGGCCTCCCTCTCTGCTCTGCCACACTAACCCTATTATCCAAAGAGAACAGTATCAATTGCTCCGTTTTTTCCAACCAACTGAAGTTCCAAATCCCTGACGACATTCACGTAATTCATGCCTCAAGCATCTCAAGGAACTTAACTTCTTTCTGAAAAAGGATTTGCCTGTGTTTGGACAAGAAAATATGGAAAAGCAGCAAGCTGATATTTCATTTATTTGAAATGAAAGTTGGACTCTACTGGAAGCACTGTCAACCTTTGTCATCTCCATTTAGAGAAAAGAAACAGAGACACTGGAAAAAGTCTCACACAGATACACAAAGATATTATCAGAATTGAGAGTGTATCACCCTCAGAATGGTTGGTGGGCTTTTCTCTAGAAAAAAGAAGACTGAAGGATGACCTGATGGAGGTCTTCAAAATGATGAAGGACTTAAATAATCCAACAGGGATTTCATGAGAAACCTCTGTACCCAGTGAGAGGTGAGAATGTGGACCTTTATCCAATAGTAAATGTTTGAGGTGAACAGCAGGAATATATTAAAGGAGAAACGGATACATCCAGGAGTAAAAAAGGAATAGAAGAATCTGCTGATAGAGAGATGAAGCGGGGAGGGTGGACATACATGTGGAGCATAAATACTGACAGTTCTGGATGTGACTTTCCACATTTTTCATTCAGTTCATGGGGTGTGGAATCCAATATTTAGGTCAGCAGTTATTGCCCATTCCAGTTGTTCTTCTTGAGAAGGTGATGGTGGGTAAGTGTCATCCACAATGCTGTTGGGGAGCAGTAGCAGGACTTTGACCCATTGAGAATGAAGGGACAGCCAATATGAAGGATTATGATACTGAAACGCGGTTATTTCAGTAATTCCATCAGATCGTGATGTGATGGTTGTTTTAAGATTTCTGCCTGCGAATCTTCCCTTTCTAACATCCTGTTAATGAGAATGGTGTGCGATATGGAGGGCAGCTTGCGGGTGGTAATGGTTTGCCGTAACTAATGCTCTTGATCTTCCTGAGGGTAGAAGTTGGGTTTGAAATGTGTTGTCTAGCAGCACAGATATTGCAGATTAACTGCAGATCCAACTCCAATGATCATTTCTGAACTTTCATAGACTTACACAGACTGGATGACTGATTAATCCTTTTCCACACTCAAAACAGATGAATAGCTTCACCCAGTATGGATTTGCTGGTGTTTCTATAGTGCAGATGAATCTCTGAACCACTTCCCACACTTGGAGCATTTGAATGGCCTCTCCCCTGTGTGGATTTGTTGATGTCTCAGCAGACTTGTTGACTAAGTTAATTCCTTTCCGCAATCACAGTATGTAAATGACCTCTCCCCACTGTGAACTCGCTGGTGCACAGCAAGTTGGATAACTGAGTGAATACTTTCCCACATCCAAGCAGGTGGATGGCCTCTTCACTGTGTGAACTTGCTGGTGTCTCAATAGGATAAAGTATTCATGGAATTTCTTGCCGCACTCGGAGTAGGTGAATGGCCTTTCTTCAGTGGCAGCAAACTGGTGTTTCCAAAGAGCAAAAGAATCAGGGAATCCCTCCCCATAATCAGAGCAGGTGAACAGCAGGCTCCTAGCGACCACATTGATGAAACTCCAGTGTTGATAGGGAATGAAAGCCTTTCCCACAGTCCTCACATGTCCATGGATTCTCCATATTATGGGTGGCATTGTGTCTCTGTAATTTCAACAATAAGCTGAATCCTTGTCCACCTGCAACACATGTATTGATTCTTCCTATTGTGAATGGTACAATGTTTCTTCAGGTGATCTTGTGATTGGTTGAAGGTATAATAGTTCACTGGAACTCTCTCAGCTGGGTGTGTATGTCTCAGTGCTTTTCCAAACAAACTGATGTTTCAAATCTTTTGAACTAGACCAATATTCTGGATCTATAGTTTCAAGCCAATGATATTCAAGTGTCAGTTCTTTCAATGACTCCATTAGATCTTCATGTGATGATTGTTTTGAGGTTTCTGTCTGCAAATTTTTATAACTCCTGCAAAAAGAGTTATAAAAATCTTTACTGTTAGATTAGGAATTAGGAAAAAACAGAAAAATCAAATCTGCTTGATCACCACTTCTTGTCCTGGACAGACTTTGCTCCGTTGGTTCAGTTCCTTTCCCTTTAGTTCCTACAAGTTAATAATTTAACCCCAGAATTTAAAGAAAGGGAAATGGACAGAAATATATAAGCCAGAGTTGTGCTGGCAGATGGTGGACAGACGAGGAAGTTTCAGTCTGGATAAAGCCCCACCTTCAGTCAGAGTGGAGCAGCAGCAGCAGCTTTGCTGGGCATGAAGGAGCAGCTCAATAGTCAACATTAATGCCATAGTCCATGTGAGGTTGATGGTGGGATGAAACTCATTGATCTCACTGTGTAGTTGTTTCAGGTTTGGTAGCTGTTTAAAGGTGAGAAGTGGAGGTGTGGGGAAGGTCTCAGCGAGGTGATAATATGTTGCAGGTTGCGAAGAACATGGCATAGTTTCTTCGGCTACTGGAAAGTACTGGACAACGAAGGGTACCTTGTCAGTTGCAGCTTGTGTCTATCTCCTGAGGAGGTCATTAGGTCTCCTCGCTGTGGCGCATTGGAACTGGCAGCCGATGAGTTGAGCAGCGTACCCCGTTCTTGTGAGGGCATCCCTGAGTACTTCCAAGTGCCCGTCACATTCCTCCTCTTCTGAGCAGATCCGTGTATGCATTGGGCTTGTCCAGAGGGGATGGCTGTTTTAATATGTTTCGGGTGGAATCTGGAGAAGTGTAGCATCATGAGGTTATCCGTGGGTTTGCAGTAGAGTGAGATGCTGAGTTGCCCATCCTTGATGGAGATGCATGTGTCCAACAATGGGACAGATAGTAGAGAGTAGTCCACGTGAGGTTGATGGTGGGATGAAACTCATTGATCTCACTGTGTAGTTGTTTCAGTGTCTCCTCACCATGGGTCCAGAGGAAGAAAATGTCATCAATATATCTGGTGTATAGTGTTGATGGAGGTCCTGCATAGAGAAGAAACCTTGCTCGAACCTCTCATGAAAATGCTGGCATATTGAGATGCAAATTTGGTTTGCATGGCTGTTCTGTGTGTTTGGATGAAGAACTGGTTCTCAAAGGTGAAGACGTTGTGATCAAAGATAAAGTGGATGAGTTGTAGGATGGTGTTTGGAGATTGGCAGTTGTTGGTGTTGAGTACTAAGACTGTTGCCGCAATGCCATCATTGTGGGGGATGCTGGTGTAGAATGCAGAAACGTCCATTGTGACGAAGAATGTTCCTGGTTCAACTAGTCCGTGGGTGCTGAGTTTCTGTAAGAAATCTGTAACAGAAGCTGGGGGTCCCCTTTGCAATGGGTTTCAAGTTGCCTTCAACATAGCCAGAGAGATTCTCACACAGAGTCCCATTGCCTGATGCAATGGGATGTCCTGGTGTGTTGGCTTTGTGTACCTTTGGAAGGCAGTAGAAGGCGCCTATGTGACAAGTATGTGGGATGAGGGCACGTAGGGAACTCTGAAGGACTGGATCCAAAGTCCTGATCAATGTATGTAATTCACGTGTGTGTTCTTTGGTCGGATCAGCCGGTACCTGCCTGTAGTGTTCCTAGTTGTCATTACACTTCCTTGCAGTAATCTGTTCTATTCTGAATGATGATGGCTTCTCCTCAATCTGCTGGTTTGATGACAATGTTGTGATTGGTTTTGAGAGTATGGATAGCATTGCATTGTGATCAGGTGATGTTTTGCTCTACCTTGTGGGTGCGGCCGATGAATCTGGCATTTATATATTTCCTGATGATTTGAGCATACAGGGTGGAAGTGGGTACTCAGATGCTGGAGATTAGAGTCAAGATTAGTGTGGTGCTGGAAGAGCACAGCAGGTCAGGCAGCATCCAAGGAGCAGGAGAATCAATGTTTCGAGCAAAAGCCCTTCATCAGGAAACATGGATTCAGCATACATGTCAAGCCCAGGTCAGTGGCCCTCCGGTGGGGTCCAAGTTGACTCCTTCTTTAGACAGTCCTCTATGGATTCCTGTGATGACTGTTCTGGTTCCTCAGTGGGCTCATTGGGATCATTGCTGGCATCTTGAAACCATTCTCAGAGTCTCATTCATCTAATTAATTCCTCTGTGTCTGCAGACAGACCTATGGAGTGGGGCAGAAACTGAGACCCCTGCTAAGAACTTCAATCTCTTCCTGTTGAAGGGTGTGGTCTGATAAGTTAACAATCGACTTCCCTGCGGTGATACCATTATCCACTGTAGTGCCAGGGTGGGCTTGGCTACTGTTAGTGATGATGCCAAATTTCTCCAGTTTCTTGTTCTTAGTGTGCATGTACATGGTGTAGTTTTGTCGCCTTGCTTGTTTGGCAATATCCCGTAACTGTCCTGCTGTATCCCAAGTGCAAGCTGAGAGTGTGGATTCCATCTGAATTTCAAGGTTGTGGCGACTGCTGTAGAGTTGGTGCACAAGATGATTGAGGAGTTTGTGAAAGGTGCGGTGGCAAAGTCTCTCTGTGTAGTCTGTGTTGTAGTTTGACCTGAGCGGGTTCATTATCCGTAATCCTTTTGAGATCTTTCCTGCTTGCCTGCATTTCTGTAGAAACTAGAGTTTAACATTCCATGCAAGATTCAGTAAATCCATTCTTTAGATTAGAATCAGTCTGACCATTGTGGCATGGGCAGCCTCACACAGGGCACCTCACACCTTCTACACATTATCTGGGTCGACATGACACCAATTCCCAGATTTATATATTCCCTTTCTTGAACAAGGCAATAGCATTTACTACACTCCAATCACCTCAATTCCAGTAAACAGTGAGGATACAAAGATCATCGCCAAAGGTGCAACAATCTCTTCCCTCATTCCCCATAATGACCTTGGGTATATCCCATCTGGCCCAGGTGACTTATCTATCATTATGCTTTTCAAAATTACCTTCTTCTTAACATCAACCTTTTGAGCGTATCAGCCTGTTTCATGCTGTTTTCACAAACAACAAGGTCCCTCTCACTAGTGAATACTGAAGCAAAGTATTCTTTAAGGTCCTCCCCAGCCTCCTCCGACTCCAGGCACAAGTTCCCTCCACCATCCCTGATTGGCCCTACACTCAGTCTGACCATCCTCTTGTTCCTCATATTAGTGTAGAACACCTTGGGGTTTTCCTTAATCCTACCCGCTAAAGTATTTTCATGCCCCCTTCTTGCTCTCCTAAGTCCATTCTTCAGTTCCTTCCTGGCTATCTTATAATGCTCTAGAGCCCTGTCTGATCCTTGCTTTCTCAACCTTAAGTAAGTTTCCTTCTTCCTAGATGTTACACATCGCTTGTCAACTAAGGTTCCTTCACCCTACCATGCCTTCCTTGTCTCAGTGGGACAAACCTATCCAGCACTCGCAGCAAGTGCTCCCTGAATAACCTCAACATTTTTGTCTTCTGAAAACATCTGCTCCCAATCTATGCTGCACAGATCATGCCTAATAGTGTTATAATTCACCCTCCCCCAATTAAATACTTTCCCATACCATCTGCTCCTATCCCTCTCCATGACTACAGTAAAGGGTAGGGAGTTGCGATCACTATCACCCTGCATATTTCTTCATTTATTTCCCGTTGACTATTTGGGGGCCTGCAGTATAATCCCAATAATGTCCCTATCCCTTTTTATTTCCGAGCTCCACTCACAAAGACTCACAGCAATGATCCTTCACTTATCTTATCTCTGATTATTGCTGTGATACTCGCCTTTATGAAAAATGTAACGCCCCCTTCCCTCCTTCCACTACCTCTGTCCCGCCTAAAGCACCTGTATCTTGGCACATTAAACTGCCAGTCTCTGAACAGATTGATTAGGAACAGGAAAGGCTAAATTTTAACAAAAGTGCATTGCTCCTAAATGCAGCCTTTCCTGTTAAAGTGATACAATATCAAGCATAGGCAACAGCGGAGGCTGAGAGCCAACAGGAATTCAGTCTTTTCTTAATGTACCCGTGGAATGTGGGCATCGCTGACTGGCCAGCAGTTATTGCCTGTTTGTGGTTGTGTTTGAAAAGGTGGTGTTAAACTGCCTTATTGAACTGTTGCAGCCCCACATTCTACAGTTCCAAATGGAGGAAATTCCAGGATTGTGACCCAGTGACAGTGAAGAAACAGCAGTCCATTTCCAAGTCAGGACAGTGATTGACTTGGAAAGGAACTTGCACTTGGTGATGTTCCCATGTATCTTCTGTCATTGTCTTTCTAGATGGAAGTGGTTGTGGTTTTGGAAGTTGCTGTATGAGGTGGTGAATTTCTGCAGTGCATCTTGTAGATAATGCACAGTGCTTTTATTGATCATTGGTTGTAGAGAGAGTGGACGTTTGTGGTTGTAATACCAATCACGTGTGCTGCTTCGTCTTGGGACCGTGTCAAGCTTCTAGACTTTTTTTTGGAGCTGTACCCACCAGTACAGGGTATTCCATCACACACTGGAGTTATGCCTTGTGTACAGGCTTTGGGGAGACACGTGGGTTACCAACCGCGCTAACCCTAACCTCTGACTGACTGAGAAGACAGCAGTTCCTAATACCATGAAAACTGACAGCACCATCAACACACACATATACACAAAAACACAGCTGTTGTGGAGAGGATTGCAATCGTACTGAGGCTCCTCAGGGTGGAACATGCTCATATGGATAAATATTTGTGCTCCACTTGCAATCCAGAATTGTTTTGTCTTCGGGGTGTTCCCAAGATAGAGTGAACACATTAAAGAGTAATTCCACTCAAATTATATCCAAGCACCTCCGTGTGAACAATTTTCTAAGGAGACCCAGTGAATTTAATTGCATGTTCTGTAACTTGTTTTGTAATGCACTCTTCTAAATTGTGGGCAACACGGTGGTTAGCACTGCTGTCTCACAACGCCGGAGACCTGGGTTCAATTCCCGCCTCAGGCAACTGTCTGTGTGGAGTTTGCTCATTCTCCCTGTGTCTGCGTGGGTTTCCACCCACAGTCCAAAAATGTGCAGGTTAGGTGAATTGGCCATGCTAAATTGTCCATTGTGCTAAGTGCATTAGTCAGAGGGAAATGGGTCTGGGTGGGTTGCTCTTTGGAGGGTCAGTGTGGACTAGTTGGGCCCAAGGGCCTGTTTCCATGCTGTAAGTAATCTAATCTAATCTATAAACGAGAAAGTTTTGTAATATCCCAAAACAGACCCAGTGGCAGAGGGCAGGTCAAGACTGGGAATGTTCATCCCCTTCTGCTAACACCTTAGGGACAGCATTGCAAAGGATCGGACAAAACTGCTTTGTGTCTTGAAAGACATTCTTTTAAAGAATGAAAAATCCGTGCAACTTTAGAGATTCACAATCATTGATGACTTCTTAAAAGAAAAAAAATCTGTTGCTTGTGCAGTGGCGTTGGGAGGCCAGCAGAGGGTGACATTGTATGATTTTAAATACACGAGGGACAGACAGGAAAAGAGTGGTAAGGAGAGACTTCCATCTTCAACTCAATGGTTTCACCCCCGAAACAACAGAACCCATTGCACAGAGATACACACAAACCTAGGTGCACTAATACACTCATATACACAGTGAGATAGACACACACACAGAAACATATAGACACAGACAGAAACATACAAACACACATACACAGCCACATGCAGACGCACACATACATAAGCAGAGACAAATAAATCACTGTGTGTGTGAGTCTGCGTATCTGAGTTTATTTCGGTGTGTACCTATATGTTTGTCTGTGCAGGTTTGTCTCTTTAGCTCAGTATTTTAATTTTTTTAAATGATGTACATATTTGCAATGTCCAAACAGTTTTTCATTCTCCTTTCTATCATGGTCATGATTAACTTATTTTGATAAAATAAACCACCAATTTTGTGCAAATTAAAGAAGTTTGCCTACTTTGTTCCAAACGCTGATGCTGACCCAATCCGTGACTGATATAATTGGTTATATTTAAAATTTGTTTCTCCTGCTGGAGGAGGGAGAAGGAAGTGGAAACAGTGATCATCCATTCCTGGTAAGAACAGGAATGAGGAAGAATTCTCAAAGAGCCATTCGACTAGTAATTCTCTTCCTCAGAAGCTTGTGGTTCCTTATTCAAAGCTGAATCAGTTAAACATTTGACAGACAAATAAGTCAAGTGTATAGGGTGCAGAAAGGTAAGTGCAGTTGTGACCACAACTGGATCAGCCACTATCTTAGTGCCTGGTGAAGCAGGGCAAAGTGCCAAATGACCTCTCCTCAGCCCTATGTTCTTATGTGTCCATTCAGCCACTAACATTTGCTAGCCAGGAGCAGTTAGAGGGCATTTGCTCCTAGCACCTGGTGCACAGCAACAGCAATGCCATCAGGCCATCACACTTTGCAATCAATCCGGTATGGAAACGTTTTGGAAATCCCATGCTGGGCATGAAAGAGGACCCTCTTCAACGTTTAGTGATCACAATTCTGTCAGGTTTACTTTAGTGATGGAAAGGAATAGGTGTACTCCACCAAGCAAGAGTTACAGCTGGGGGAAAGGAAATTACAATGTAATTAGGAAAGATTTAGGGAGTGTAGAATGGGGAAGGAAACTGCAGGGGATGGGCACATTAAAAATGTGGAGCTTATTCAAGGAAAAGCTCCTGTGTGTCCTAGATAAGTATGTACCTGTCAGGCAGGGAGGAAGATATAGAACTCGTGAGCCATGGTTTACTAAGGAAGCGGAATCTCTGGTCAAGATGAAGAAGGAGGCTTATGTTAGGACAAAATGTGAAAACTCAGTTAGGGCGCTTGAGGGTTACAAGGAAGTCAGGAAAGACCTAAAAAGAGAGCTCAGAAGAGCCCAGAGGAGACATGAGAAGTTGTTGGCGGATAGGATCAGGGTTAACCCTAAGGCTTTCCATAGGTATGTCAGGAATAAAAGAATGACAAGAGTTACACTAGGGCCAATCAAGGATAATAGTGGGAAGTTGTGTATTGAGTTAGAGGAGATCGGGGCAGCACTAAATAAATATTTTTTGACAGCGTTCACTATAGAAAATGAAAATGTTGGCGAGGAAGATACAGAGATACATGCATCTAGACTTGAAGAGATTGAGGTTCACAAGGAAGAGGTATTAGAAATACTGCAGAGTGTGAAAATAGACAAGTCCCCTGGGCTGGATGGGATCTATCTTAGGATCCTCTGGGAAGCAAGGGTAGAGATTGCCGAGCCTTTGGCATTGATCTTCAAATCATCATTGTTTACAGGAATAGTGCCTGAGGACGGGAGGATAGCAAATGTGGTTCCCTTTTTCAAAAAGGGTAGTAGAGACAACCCTGGTAATTACAGACCAGTGAGTCTCACTTCAGTTGTTGGTAAAGTGTTGGAAAAGGTTATGATAGGATTTATAACCATCTAGAAAAGAATCATCTGATCAGAAACAGTCAGCACAGTTTTGTGCCTAACGTATCTTATTGAGTTTTTTGACAAAGTGACCAAACAGTGAATGACAGTAAACCGGTTGATGTGGTGTACATGGATTTCAGCAAGGCGTTCGATAAGGTTCCCCACAGTAGGCTATGATACAAAATGCGGAGGAATAGGATTGTGGGAGACACAGCAGTTTGGATCAGTAATTGGCTCGCTGAAAGAAAACAGAGGGTTGTAGTTGGTGGAACATGTTCATCTTGGTGTCCAGTTACTAGCGGCGTACCACAAGGGTTGGTGTTGGGTCCACTGCTATTCATCATTTTTATAAATGACCTAGATGAGGGCTTAGAAGGGTGAGTTAGTAAATTTGTGGACGACACTAAGGTCGGTGGAGTTGTGGATAGTGACGAAGGATGTAGTAGGTTGCAGAGAGACATAGATAGGATGCAGAGCTGGGCTGAGAGGTGGCAAATGGAGATTAATGTGGACAAGTGAGGTGATACACTTTGGCCAGAGTAATTGGAATGCAAAGTACTGGGCTAATGGTAAGATTCTTAGGAGTGCAGATGAGCAGAGAGATCTCGGTGTCCATGTTCACAGATCCCTAAAAGTTGCCACCCAGATTGACAGGGTTGTTAAGGAGGCATACAGTGTCTTGGCCTTTATTAATAAAGGGATTGAGTTCTGGAACTAGGAGGTTATGCTGCAGCTGTACAAAACTCTGGTATGGCCACACTTGGAGTATTGTATACAGTTCTGGTCACCGCATTATAGGAAGGATGTGGAAGCTTTGGAAAAGGTGCAGAGGAGATTTACTAGGATGTTGTCTGGTATGGAGGGAAGGTCTTCCAAGGAAAGGCTGAGGGACTTGAGGCTGTTCTCGTTAGAGAGAAGAAGGTTGAGAGGTGACTTAATAGAGACATACAAGATAATCAGAGGGTTAGATAGGGTGGACAGGGAGAGCCTTTATCCAAGTATGGAGACAGCAAACATGAGGGGACACAACTTTAAAGTGAGTGGAGATAGGTATAAGACAGATGTCAGAGGTAGTATCTTTACTCAGAGAGTAGTAAGGGTATGGAATGCTTTGCCTGCAATGGTAGTAGATTCGCCAAGTTTAAGTGCATTTAAGTCGTCATTGGACAGGCATATGGACATACATGGAATAGTGTAGGTGGGATGGGCTTCAGATCAGTATGACAGGGCGGCACAACATCGAGGGCGAAGGGCCTGTACTGCGCTGTAATGTTCTATGTTCTATATGAATGGTGAACAGACTCAATGGGCTGAATGGCATAATTTCTGCTCCTATGTCTTAAGATCTTATGGAGTAGGTAGAAGTGATTGGCCCTGATATTAGGGGCAGCATTTGACTAAAATGGCACCAAGGAGGCCAAGAAAACTTAACTTAGTGGGAATCAGTTGCATAATCTCCATTGGTTGGAGTTGTCCAGAGCACAAAGAAAAATGTTTCTGGTACATTCCGGGACATATCTGCAGAAGATCTTCAAGGTAGCTTCCATAGCATAGACATCTTCAGCTGATTCATCAATGTCCTTCCCTTCATCATAAGATCAGAAGTGGAGATGTTCACTGAAGATTACAAAATCTTAAGAACAATATATCACCCCTTAGCTACTGAAACAGCGATGTCCACGTGCAGCAAGACCTGAACAACATTCAAGCTTATGTTATCAAAGTGTAAGTAGCATTCATGTAACAGTGCTCCTGGACACTGCATATGTGCACAGTGAGGAAAAAAGTTTATTTAGCAATTCAAGCATGTTTTACAGGAATATGAGGAAGCCATTCAGCCTATCATATTAGACAAGTACTAGACAAGAAGAGGAATAGGCCATTGCATCCCTCCTGCTTATAAAGTAGGAAGAGAAGAAATCTAGTCAGCACATTAAACAGCACCAGAAAGTAGCCATTCAGCCCCTTTGAGGGACAGGATACGGCTATTCAGGCCCTTGAGTCATTTATACGAGAACAGGAGGAGGTGATTGATGCTCCAATATGACAAACTAATGGGGCAGAGACATCTCCAGGTTATTCCTCATGACTACATTGCTTGATGTACACACGTTGTATTTTAATGTGGTTTTCTAGCAGTGGGTAAGGAAGCCACATGGTGTGTGCTAAGTCTCAGGTAGGCACCTTCCATCACTGAGAAGACTGCCCCATGTTCTCCAGGTAGGAAACAGGTGTGAATACCTAACTGTTTTAGAATGAAGGCATTGTGGTTGCTGACAGGATTGTGAACAACATGATTTTCAGTGCAGGATCACACTATCACGGCACATTAATGAGGAAAGAGTTAATCTAGAAACTGAATCTCTCTCTCTGAATAGAAATGGGCTCAGCAGAGGTACGAAAACTATTGGATCCGAGTGATTACCTGTAACACTGAAGTTTCAATGCAATTATCTTTCATTTTCTGTCACAGCACTACATATTAAAGACCCACTTTCTTCACGCTGTCTTCATGGCGCCATGATCCTAGGAATTAGTCTGGTGAAACTCCTTTGCACTCTTCAGGTGGTAAGGGGATCATTACATATAAAATAAATCAATTCTGCACACGATACCCCAAATACTGCCAACAAGGTTCCCAGTGTTTACTCCAATACTTCAATTTTGTTGCACATTTTTCTGTATGTCAGCATCAATAAAACCAGCACCGGAGGTGCCTATGGAGATGAACATCACGCACAGGGAAAGAAGTGCACTTCAGTTAGGGAAATACTACATACCTGAATGGGAATGAGTTGTTGGATTATGGCAGAGGAAGGGGATTATCTTCATTTTTGTTTTTCTTTCATGGGATGTACACATCCATGGTAAGCCAAAATTTTATGCCCATCCTGAATTTCTCTTGAACTGTGTATCTTTCCCAAAATTGTTACACACAACAATAAAGAGTAGAACATGTTGATGGGTATCTGTAGTTACATGGAGACCTGGCCTGAGAAGGAAGACATGTTGCCTTCCCTCAAATGCATGAGTTAAGCTGATTTCTTTTCTCTTTCTAACAAATGGATGATGGTTTCATGGCCTCCATTTAAACTTTACTAATTTACTAATTTCTTTCATGAGATACTAACTGATGAGCACCAATTATTATTCTGTGTCTCTAGATTATGAGGCAATGACTTGAATACCATGCACCATCTTTGCATCTCCCAAAATCTATGGGGAGAACAGGTTAACAGCTCAAGTGTAATTATTTTGTAAACGAAAGGATCGCTGGAAGAGAATTGGAACAGTTGCATCCAGATTTTACAAAGGCAAAAATGATGGTTGATTTGGAAGTTGCATTGAGACTGAGGTGGAAACTAGAATATAATGATGGTTGTACTAGACTGGATTGATGCTGGGGAGGACATGGAGACATAAATCTGTGCACGGTGAAAAAAATCTGGTTCCTCCTCAGCTATTAGTGAGCAATTTCCAATTAGTAATTTGCTAAATATAATTTGTAAGGAATGGAAATTTTGACTGAAATTGAAAACTTTCATCATTCCAAAATTTAAATATAATGAGCAGCAATTCAATTCAACCCGGTGGCTCAGTGGTTAGCACTGCTGCCTCACAGCACCAGGGTCCCAGGGTCAATTCCAGCCTCAGGTCTTTGCACATTGTCTACGTGGGTTTCCTCTGGGTGCTCCGGTTTCCTCCCACAGTCCAAAGATGTGCAGGTTAAATAAATTGGCCATGCTAAGTTGCCCGTAGCATTAGGTGCATTAGCCAGGGGTAAATGTAGGGGAATGGATCTGGGTGGGTTGCTCTTCGGCGGGTTGGTGTGGACTTGTTGGGTCGAAGCGCCTGCTTCCACACTGTAGGGAATCTAATCATAATTCCAACCCGGTTTGATAACCAGATAGATTGATTTACCAGGAATACCAACGAAAGCAAGGAAGGGATAGGAATCACTTCGAATAATCCAATGTACGTCCTGGATCCACGATGCTAATGATATCCATTCGTGCAAAAGATAGTAAAGACGTGAGGATAAACTCCTGTCCATTGTTGTAGCATTCCAGTCTATTGTCCTTAGAATCTGATCCATTGTTGGAACATTCCAGTCTATTGTCCTTAGAATCTGATCCATTGTTAGAACATTCCAGTCTATTCAGCAGTCAGATTCTGCTCCATTGCTGTAATGATCCAGTCTATTGTTCTCAGATTCTGATCTCTCCTGGAGCTGATAATCCCTGATAATGTCAAAAGTAATGTTATTACTGATCCAAGTGGATAACATATTGAAATGAGACCCTTTATTAATGAAAGACAGAAACTATCCAGTAACATGGAGACTGACATTAATCATATTCACTGAATAGGTTCAGTTAGTCACTTTCATTCCAATTACATTTAAAATAACAAGCAATGTAATGTATAATATGCACACATTCTGGATGGGATACATGAGAATCACTGAGAGAAGAAATGTTGGATATATTGCAGCGATTGTGTGTGAACATTCAATCTGCCTTGATTATGAGACTTATACTAAAGGACTCTTTCACTGTTCATAATAGATGTATGTCCTATACCAACTGGCCAGACATTACATTATCTGTGAAACATTAAGGGAATTTTAAAAGTTGATAATCTGTAGGAAATGATACTTGGTAAAGAAAACATGAGTTTATAGCAGACAAACAGCATAGTTATGATAATAGAGAATCGTACCTGGCAAAATCACAACCGATCCTTCATTCAAGATTGGAGAGGACTAATGGTGGTGCTGTTGTGGATGTGATCAACAAATTGTGATCAACTATCATTTCCTGGACAATTGAAGAGGCAGTGCGAGTTTGAATTGAAATAGAAGAGAGAAGATTGAGGAACATCGCCACTCAGACTGGAGGGAAGGACAATAACACTTCCCCCTCATTGATGTTAGACCAATAGTCTTCATAACTGATGTAAAGAGCAGAGTCAATCTAAATGAAGTGGGGCAATTCCACTCAATGTAGGAATGAAATGACATTAAAAAGACACTAATCAATCACTGGAATACAACGATGTAAGATCGTTAAACTGCACGCATCATTTTAAGTAAAGTAGAAAAATAGTTTATAAAACCATGAAATTGGTGTTCACACTTTTTCCATCATTATTTGATCATCAGCTAACCCCCTCTCAGTAATTCTCCTCATAGGAGCAGAAATTATGCCACAGGCTCTCACTCATGGAATCATAGAATCCCTTCACAGTGTATTATCAGCTCCTTCTGCTGTTGCCCCAGTCAATTTAAATAAATCCATCTTCACACTGGAATAAAACAATTGGCGTGTTGAGTTCTGTTCAGTTGTCAGCAACTAACCTCTCTGAAATGATTTGAGATAAATGATCTGGGATCATAGTTAGCTACATCATTTTATTCAAAATTTATGAGGTCAATCAAAGTATTCGCAGTCCATGGGAATTTCTGAGTAAAATCTCCACTTTATGCCTGTCCTTGTCGATTGCCCTTCATCCTATGTTTTGACTATCTATAGCCTCCCTCTTTAAGTCTCCTTGCTCTCCCATTCACTCTATCACATCCCCTCTCTCACTCTCCTCGCTCAGTTTGTCTCCCTTCACTCTCCATCTCTCTTCATCTTTTTATCTGGGTGGCACTGCAGCTTCACAGCACCGGGGACCCGGATTTGATTCCCGCCTCAGTTACTGTGTGCATGGAGTTCGCACATTCTCCCTGTGTCTGCAAGGTTTTCCTTTGGGTGCTCCCACAATCCAAAGATGTGCAGGTCAGGTGAATTGGCCATGCTCAATTGCCCATACTGTTAGGTGGTAAAAACAATGACTGCAGATGCTGAAAACCAAATACTGGATTAGTGGTGCTGGAAGAGCACAGCAGTTCAGGCAGCATCCAACGAGCAGCGAAATCGACGTTTCGGGCAAAAGCCCTTCATCAGGAATACTGTTAGGTGCATTAGTAAGGGATAAATATAGGGTAGGGGAATGGGTCTGGGTGGGTTACTCTTCGAAGGGTTGGTGTGGACTTGTTGGGTCGAAGGGCCTGTTTCCATTCTGTAGGGAATCTAATTGAATCTCCCTCATGCTCACTCTTTCAAGCTATCTCCAAATTGTGAAATATCCATGACCCCCTCAATAATCAAGAACTCTGTCGTAAATATACTCAACCACCTGACCTCCACAGCCCTACATGGCAAGACGTTCCACTGATTCACCACATTCTGGTGAAAGAAATTCCTCTCCTCATTTCAGTTCTAAAGGGTTCTTGTCGGGCTCTAGTCTCGCAGACTAGCGCAACCATCTCTCTACATTCTCTCTTTCCAGACCTCTCTGTGTTCTGTCAGTTTTGATCAAATCAACCTCCTCCCCATCTTTATGAACTCCATCAAGACCCAATGTTCTCAACCGTTCCTCACGTGACAAGCCTTTCATAAAGGATCATTTGTATTAGCTTCCTCAGGACCCCCTCCAATTCCAGCATATCATTCTTCAGATACGCTGCCAAACCTGCTCACGGTATTCCAACTATAGTCTGACCAGAGGCTTATGCAGCCTCAGCAGTGTATCTCTGTTTTTGTATTCTAGTCCTCCTGAAATGAATGTCAACAGTAAATTTGTGTTCCTAACTGTCAATTGAACCTGAATGCTTACTTTAAGATAGGATGAAGACTTCAAAATCCCTTTATGCTTCACATTTCTGAAGCTATTTCCTCTTTTCTCATATGGACTATACCCCTATTTTGCAAACCAAAGTGTATAACCTTGCACTTTCCCACATTGTGTTTTGTCTACCACTTTGTTGCCTACCTGTCGAGTCTGTCCAAGTCATTCTCCAGCCTTCCAGCTTCTTCAAGACTAGCTGTTGCTCCTCCTACCTTTGTGTCATCTGCAAACTTAATGACAATGCCCTCAGGTCCCTGGTTCAGATTTTTAATATATAAGGTTTATTCACCTCCTGACTCCCCAAATGCTGTCCACCATCTACATTGCACATAACTCATGGTGATTGACGCCATCCAGGTTAAAGCAACCACTAGGTTAGAATCACGTCTGCAAGTATTCATTTCCTGTATACTGCCAACACAAAACAGAAACACATTGTCCCCATTTTGTTACAAATATACCCCATTAGAGTACCACAGAATATGATGGAGCATATTCACTGTGTGATGATGTCATTCCGTTTCAACGCACGTCTGGTGTTCGTACCAACCAATATTGCCTGAGAAAGGGGCATGTATATCATGGATGACTGCATGACCTTCACTAAATGGGGCTAGATGATTTATATATGATCACTTACTGACTTCACTCTGCATGTGATGACCCACCTGTTGGACTACTAAATGACAGAGCCATGCAGCACTGTAACAGTCCCTTTAGTCCAACTCATCCATGCCCACTAACTTCCCCAAACTAAACTAATCCCATTTGCATGAGTCCAGCTCTTATCTGTCAAAATCTTTCCTATTCGTGAACTTATCCAAATGTCTTAGAAATTGTGTAACTGTGACTGGATCTATCAATTCATTTCATAAGGGCTGTTCATTTCATATACAAAACAACAGCTGTGTTGAAAAAGTTGCCCCTCAGGTCCCTTTTAAGTCTTTTTCCTGTCACCTTAAAAATAAACTCCCTAGTTGTGAACTGTCCCATCCTTTGGAAAAGACTTTTGCTATTCACCTCATCTATGACATTATTTCATAAAAGTTTATCTCACAACCTCTGACTCTCCCACGGAAAAAAAATCCAGCCTATCCAATTTCTCCTTATAACTCAAATCTCTCAGCCCCGGGCATATTTTGTAAAAGTTTTCTGAACCCTATTCAATTTAGATTAGATTCCCTACAAGGAACTGCGTAACCAAATCATGGTCACAATCACAAAGAGCTCACCTAACCTCCAAATCTAACACCCAATACCATATCCAATGTAGCCTCGCCCCTTGTTGACTTGGCACATACTGTCACGAAACCATCCTGCACACATTGGACAAAAACTGACTTATCTAAAATGCTCGAACTATAGTATTTCCAGTCAATATTTAGAAAGTTAAGGTCGTCCATAACAGCTACCCTGTTACACTCGTTCCTACCCAGAATTATCTTTGCTATCCTACCCCCCACTGTCCTCACTCTCTCTACCCCAACTCTCTCCCTCCTCACTCTCTCTCCCCCCGCACTTCCCCCCACCCGCACTCTCCCCATCACTCTCTCTCCCCCCACTCACATTTCCCCCACTCTCCCCCCAACTTTCACTGCCCCTCCCCTCTCACTCTCCCACCCTCCCTCTTGCTCCCCTCCCCCTGACTTTCTCCCCCTCCCCCTCACTCTCTCCAGGAGAATTCCTGAAGAAGGGCTCGTGTCCAAAACGTCGATTCTCCTGTTCCTTGGATGCTGCCTGACCTGCTGCGCTTTTCCAGCAACACATTTTCAGCCCTTACTCTCTCCCCCTCTCATCCCCACCCCTCATTCTCTCCCCCTCTCATCCCCACCCCTCATTCTCTCCCCCTCTCATCCCCACCCCTCATTCTCTCCCCCTCAGTCTTTCCACCCTCCTCCCTCACTCTGTCCCCTCTCCCGCCCACTCTCTCCCCTCACCCCCTCACTCTCTACCTCTACCCTCTCTTCCCCTCCCTCTCTCCCCCTCACTCTCTCTCCCCCTCCCCACCTCACTCTCTCCCCTCTCCCTCGTCCCTCCCCCTCACCCCTCCCCCAGCCCTCTCACTCTCTCCCCATCACCCTCTCCCCCTCACTCTTACCCGCTCACTCTCTCCCCCTCACCCTCTCCCCCTCCCACACCCCCCTCACTCTCTTCCCCCTCACTCTCTCACACTCCCCCCTCACTCTCTCCCCTTCACCCTCTCCCCCTCACTCTCTCCCACTCCCCCTCACTCTCTCCCCCTCACCCTCTCCCCCCTCATCCTCTCCCCCCTTACTCTCTCCCACTCCCCCTCACTCTCAACCCCATCACTCTCTCCCCTCACTCTGTCACACTCCCCCTCACTCTCTCCACCTCACCCTCTTCCCCCTCACTCTCTCCACTCCCCCTCACTCTCAACCCCCTCACTCTCTACTACTCACCCTCTCCCCCTCCCACACCCCCCTCACTCTCTCCCCCTCACCCTTCCCCCCCTCAATCTCTCCCCCTCACACTCTCACACTCTCCCCTCACTCTCAACCCCCTCACTCGCTCCCCCGCCCCCTCACCGTCGCTCTCTCCTCCCCTCTCCCTCACTCTCTCCTTCACCCACCTCACTCTCAACCCCCCTCCCTCGTCCCTCCCCCTCACCCCTCCCCCAGCCCTCTCACTCTCTCCCCATCACCCTCTCCCCCTCACTCTTAACCCGCTCACTCTCTCCCCCTCACCCTCTCCCCCTCCCACACCCCCCTCACTCTCTTCCCCCTCACTCTCTCACACTCCCCCCTCACTCTCTCCCCTTCACCCTCTCCCCCTCACTCTCTCCCACTCCCCCTCACTCTCTCCCCCTCACCCTC